>NC_136753.1:24658938-25866438 GCF_936440315.1 Barbus barbus | reverse complement strand
CATTTGAACGTCTGGCATTAGGCATGCCAATGAGAATCTTTCCGCGGTTAGTAGTATGAAAACAAACAGAAGGATGACATTTCCTTTATTCTGTGGCTCAAATAAATATTAATTTGCTGCTGTTTCCCAGAGAGATGCTTTGTAGTGACTCATCATGACTGACACTGACTTTCACTCCCAGCAGTAAACCAAAGATTCAGTTGAGTAACATTTTGACTGCTGTGTAATAAACATGCCAATTAAGTGCTAATATATAGTACAATTTCTACAGCAGAACCAAAAAATGGCTTTCCGTGCTGTTTGGCATATCAAATGACAGAATTTGTTTGAACAAATCTTGCATGTGCAGTACATTTTAGTGATTCATTTCATTTGACACATTTATGCTACCACACTTGGTAAGATTTTTTATTTTTTATTGTTTTTGAATGTAGCCTCTTATGCTCACCAAAGCTGCATTTATTTGACCAGACATACATCAAAAACAGTAATATTGTGAAACATTTTTATAATGTAAAATAACTGTGTTCTGTTTTATTTGTTTAAAATGTAAGTTATTCCTGTGATGCTGAATTTTCAGCATCATTACTCCAGTCTTCAGTGTCACATGATCCTTCAGAAATCATTCTAATATTCTGATTTGCTGCTTTAAAAACATTTCTGATTATGATCAGTGTTGAAAACATTTGTGCATCTTACCGATTACTAACTTTTGATAGTGTAATGAGAACTAGGGCTGGCAAAATAAATTTTTTTTCCAAAGACAGAAAGAAGATATCCCAGGTTTGAGGTCAAATGTCAGTGGTTCCTGTGTGTATTATCATTGACATAAATTTGAATTAGATGTGGAAAGTAGCCTAGCCTTTGTATGGCTTCAGAATGTTTGCAATATAGTACAGAAGTTGTATGAACTACTTTTATGATGTATTTTTTAAAAACTTTTTTTATGAGTTTTAGGGCAAAAGAAGAAAAAGCAGAACAAAAGACAAGATCAACTCAATAATACGATAGATAGATAGATAGATAGATAGATGATAGATAGATAGATAGATAGATAGATAGATAGATAGATAGATAGATAGATAGATAGATAGATAGATAGATAGATAGATAGATAGATAGATAGATAGAAAATAATAAAATAAAGTTTTATGATGTATAATTTTTGTATCTCTACAGCTCCAGTCACCATCAAGAGCGCCCTAGACTTTCTGTGAAATATCTTCTACTATGTTTCACCAAAAAAAGAAGGTCATACAGGTTTGGAACGACACGAGGGTGAGTAAATGATGACAGAATTTAAATTTTGGGCGAACTGTTCCTTTAAAACTATACTATATTTTGAACACATGACATTAACAGCAGTATGAAGTAGATATAAAGCCAACAACCAAACCTGTTTGCTGGCGTAAAACACCTAAAGTCATTTAATCAATGTGCTGAATGCTTCAAAACAACTGGATTTCAACCCCCTCCCCCAATACTCCAATGCGTCCTATAGGAGCTGTCAAAGATAAGCAAGCACACATGCAATCTGCTCCACACGGGGGGAAAGGATCCCCTACCTCTGTGTCTCATTTATCACACCAGGCGTCCAAAACACACACACACACACGTTGGTTTTTGTGGTTTATGGGGACTCTCCATAGGCGTAATGGTTTTTATACTGAACAAACTGTGTGTGCTATTGCCCTACACCAACCCTACACCTAAACTTAGCCCTCACAGGAAACTTTGTGCATTTTTAGATTTTCAAAAAAACACCATTTAGTATGTTTTTTTAAGCCTTTTGAATTATGGGGACATAGGCAGTGTCCTCATAAACCACCTTCATATTGTAATACCTCTGTCATACCCATGTCATTATACAAATTTGTGTCCTCATAAACCACATAAACATGCACACACACACACACACACACACACACACATACATACATACATACATACACAGATGCACAAACTTGCCCTCCAAACATACAGTGAAAGCCTATGGAAAAACGAACACTCATGGCTATTCTCAGTTGACATACATACTCCAACATCTATTTGAGTGCAAAATAAGCCATGCACGCTCCTGCATAATACATGCGCGCACACTCGCACACTTATAACCCATAATCCACCCACACAGAAATTGAGAAGGGTTTTCCCCTGGTGCAGAATTAAAGAGCTCACGCTTCCCAGCCCCCACTTCCTCTTACCTCTCGCTTCCTGCACCTCAGAGCTGGGAAACACTGGCAGCTGAGCGCCTCGCAGAGCCAGACCACGTGCTCGTATTCATTATGTGGACCGAGATTACCCTGGACACTCTCTACAGGCATTAAGCCACAACATAACAAATACATGCACTGTTTATATGCGTACTGTATCGGTGAGGTTAGTACCTTAACCAATATACAATTTCCTGCAAAATCCACCACTTTCAGCTCAACGTCACTACCTGGTTACATAAAGTAGGGTCTGCCATAACAAGAACGCATGCCCTATACAACAGTTATGGTCTTTAACAGTGAATTATGCAAAAAGAGCAGGATGGGTTTATCATGAAATATCTCCTATAATACTCAGCAAACATTCTGGTTTGTGCATGCAAAATGCTACACTGTAAAAAAAAATCGTAATTTTACAGATAATAACTCTAAATTTTTTAGAGTATTTTTCTGTTATTTTAAATTATATTCAAAACTCTGTAAAATTACAAACAATATCTGTAAATTTATTAATTGACTGTTAATTTAAGGATTATATCATTAACAACAAATTACAGTAATGCTTATTTTTTATACAGGACATTTACTGTATTATTTATACAGTATTTTTCTGTTATTTTAAATTATATTCAAAACTCTGTAAAATTACAAACAATATCTGTAAATTAATTAACTGACTGTTAATTTAAGGATTATATAATTAACAACAAATTACAGTAATACTTATTTTTTTATACAGGACATTTACTGTATTATTTATACCGTATTTTTCTGTTATTCTAAATTATATTCAAAACTCTGTAAAATTACAAACAATATCCGTAAATTAATTAATTGACTGTTAATTTAAGGATTATGTGATTAATTACAAATTACAGTAATGCTTATTTTTTTATACAGGACATTTACTGTATTATTTATACAGTATTTTTCTGTTATTTTAAATTATATTCAAAACTTTGTAAAATTACAAACAATATCTGTAAATTAATTAATTGACTGTTAATTTAAGGATTATGTCATTAATTACAAATTACAGTAATGCTTATTTTTTTATACAGGACATTTACTGTATTATTTATACAGTATTTTTCTGTTATTTTAAATTATATTCAAAACTCTGTAAAATTACAAACAATATCTGTAAATTAATTAATTGACTGTTAATTTAAGGATTATGTTATTAATTACAAATTACAGTAATGCTTATTTTTTTATACAGGACATTTACTGTATTATTTATACAGTATTTTTCTGTTATTTTAAATTATATTCAAAACTCTGTAAAATTACAAACAATATCTGTAAATTAATTAATTGACTGTTAATTTAAGGATTATGTCTGGTGTGTGAAACAGCGCCGGCGCAGCGGCAGATTCACCACTGACTGAATTCGAATTATACTGGAAAAATAAAACGTTAAGAGTGGGTTAGGGTTACCATTAATAAGTTACAATGTTTTGATCTAGAAAGTTTTTCACATTTTAGAAATTAAGTAAACGTTTGATAGTTTGCTTATATTAAGTCAAATGTAGGCTATAGCTCTTTAACTGTTGGTACAAATTGTTTTACAGAGAAAATTGTAAACAGATGAAAATCTGAAAATCTTTACCAACTCGAATTTCCCAAAAATCACCATCCACATTCAAAAACACACATATGACATATCATCTTAAAGTATATGGTTATTATGCTATATCTAATCTGAATTTGCATTTGATCATTCATAGAAATTATATGGTAATACGTGTATGAGAGTGAGGCAGTGCACTGAGGCAAATACTGACACATCTGAAACTAGCAAAAATACAGTACATGGAGAAAATAGGGTATTTATATATAAATAGGGTGGAAAACACACACATGCAATTCTATGGATTTCCTCAGTTTGGCAAATATGCATGTCTTTGTACTATGGAAATCTGAGTCCCTGGAAGAAACATAGTATGTACACAACACATGTAAAGGACCAGGGTGGAAGCTTGGTTATTAAAGATGTTAATGCCCCCAACTGCCTCAGTTGTCCCATTTTAGCAACCGTACGTCTTTTTCAAGACACATCACATCTTCAGAAAATCACAAGTAGGGTACTGGTGTAGCTTATTTTATGTCGTAGAATAAAACGTGAAAGTGAATTGAGCTTGTGTTCACTACAAACCTTGTCATCCACTTAACCAAAAACCCATTAAAAAACCCCATTGACTTCAGGACGATGGAACTGGAACTGCTAAAATGCTAATGTGCTTTGCATTTGGCTTACAAAGTGATGTCATATCTGCACCATACTCTTTACATGTGCCATTTAAGTATTACTACATTGAAATGCAATAATGCAAGCAAACCGCACAATTATTGTTAAATTGACCTTGCTGGTCAGATAGGCCAACAGGGTTCATGATGGAACATATGGAGCGTTTAAGTCCTCCTGGGAAATTTGTATTCATGAGGTTTTACTATTTATTTTTTATGTTTTAAAATAATTTATGACACCACTGTAAACTTTATCATTACATATTATATTGTTATATTATAATGCTATCATATTTTGTGCAGGTATTAGCTTACTTCATTGTAAATAGAAACGCTTGATGTCACTTCTAAATACCTATAAGTATTGTGGTGTTCCACAATGTTTTTTACTGACACCCCTAACTCTCAAAGATCGGGGCTTAAAGAAAATCCTGAGCTTCCTACTCATATTTTCATCTTTGTGGTGGCGTTCATGTGCGTTCAACTCGTAAATACTATCTTTATGACATGACTTGAATGCACCAATAGCTCTAGTTTTGGGACAATCCATACAAACCCTGTAAAACACATTACAGACTGTCACAGTGAGAAGTTCTTTGTCCTGTATCAACACTTAAGGCCTAAACACTGCAGTCAACACCATGGGAGTATCCATGCTGTTAAGGGTTAGGGTTAAAGTTAGGGTTAACCTTAATTTCTAACACAGACCTGGTTTCACAGACAGGGTTTAGATTAAGCCAGGATTAGACCTTAGTTCAATTAGGGCATTTAATTAGCGTTTAAAAATGTGCCTTAGGAAAAAAAAACATTATGTGTTGAGACATTATGTTGAGACAAAGCAATGGCACTGACATATTTTAAGATATGTCAGTGCAAGTTGCTTTCAGGTTAAACAGCTCAAACGTGCATATTAGTCTGGGACTACAGGTTTAAGCCTCGCCTGTGAAACCCGGGGTATATGCTGTAGGCCTAACTTGTATAGAATGATGCCAACGTTAGCAAACGTGTTGCGTTGGACAGAGTGTTAACCCTAAACCAACAGGTTGTGTGACAGTGCCACACAGGGTGAAAAGCAAGTTGACATTATTAGGCATAAGAGTGTTTCTAAAGGAAAGGTCAAGAATTTGTTAAAGTGCAAAAGGGTCATTATGGGTCACATGGATGTCACTCTAATGTCACCATGATACCAATACATTAGCTTTTCATATAGGTCTACATACATAATTATATATGAATACATAGGCTATCTAGTGTTTGCTCTGTTTAATATGTACTACAATCTGTTTAACTGACTGTTAAACTGCTGTTTAGCAGAGCAGTGGTAAATATATTTTGTTATATATGGTAGGCTATATAAGTTACTGTAAGTTTAATTTTTAATCATGCACTGCAATGAAAACACAATTTAACCAATTGATTAAATATAACAGCCAGCCTATAAATACAACTAGATAAATAGCACATGTATATTTTTTTCCTATTCTTTCTTTTAAAACATGTAATCTTTTCCTGTAATTGCAATGTTGCCACACTATTGGCTGTCTCTCCGAGTTGTTTTGAGCATGATTGGTTATTCTGACTGTCATCCAGGAATCTGGCCAATGGCAACTATGCGCGCCAAGTTTGAATATACGGCTGTTGGAGTGAGTGGGTCAGTGGGTGTGTGCTGCTGCTCCTGCTCGGACTCGGAGTCGGGATCTTCAGTATAGCCTAACGTTACTGCGGTTCTGTGGCTTTTAAATTATTTTTATGTCGGACGGCTATTTTTTTATTTTATTTTAAATATTGCGGGATTGTAAACGAAGAACAAAAAAGGAATATGGACAACGAATTTTAACAACGTGCAACGGACATATTGCAATCTGTGGAAGGTAAATAACTTTTATTTAAAAAAATTCTGCTAACCTTGCATCAAAATATAGTGTGTTAAATTAAGAATCTTAACGCGATTAGAGCAATATCGATATGAGTACACATTTCAATGTATTAATCATGTTAATGTGTGTTTCTAGCATGAGTAAATGTTGTCAGCTAACTTAGTTTTTGATAAAAAATAAATAAACTCCGCAAATGAGCTTTACAGTGAGTGAACTTGTCTCTTTAGACGGAGAGGAACTCGAACCACAATACTCGACTCTAGAAGATGGAAACTAGGCTTTTGAATCTGTTGTTGATCGCGGGGTAGCTAACTTAGCTGCTATTGTGACAGAGTGAAAAATATATGCCTGTATAATATTTCATTAATTAGATCGAAAAGTTCTTAAATCAGTCAAATATGAAAGTATTCTGTAGTTAGGATATGTTGAATGTGTTTAAAAATGTTTATAAAATGGGAATAAGTTATCTAAATAATAATTTTGGTTAATCGGTGATCAATTAGTTTGGCACAATAAGCTGTGCAATCTATTAGTTAGGCCTTGCTGAACACTAGGGGGAGAGCTCGCGGTATTTCTCTATTACACATAAAGTCTGCGGTGGAGAAACATCGTTGAGTGAATGTGCTTAATCTTCTCCCCTTTTTTCAGGGGTATAACACTATAACGTTTAGGCCCAACGTTACCGATCAGTCATAATGAGTCATCATGTTTTGGAGCTGCTGGTGAGTACAATTTTGCAAGCTTTTGCAAATGTGTCTGTTAGTAAGTAAATCGCTAATATTGCTGTGTGTGTTTCCCTCATGATCCAGGAATTTAGAAATTAGGGAATAAAAATCATCCAGCCACACGATCTTCAGATGCGGTGAGTAACGTTATTGTCATTGTAAAAAGCATGTGAAAAAGAGGCAGAACATGTAAACTCAAAGGCACACTGGTTCAAACCCTCCAGACCATATCTTACCTCTCTTTTTGAGTTTACAGGCCTAGCTGACCCCAAAATAAATGTCCTTTCAAAATTTAAGTATTTTCAAACCTGTATGACTTAAGGTGATGATACACAGGGCAATTGTTTTAGCAATGTTGCCGTCAAAGGGCAACCACGACCGATCTAAATTAATCCAGATAGAAATGTATTGCCCATTTTCAATGTGAAAGTGCCCAAGCAACAATCACTCTGCAGGATTGCCCAGCAACATTGCTCAAAAAGTTGTCCTGTGTATCATCACCTTTACTTCTGTTAAACACAAGAATGTTGGGAATCAAACAATATTGGAACCCTTATATGGAGAGAAAAAAAAAACAAGGAAGGCATTTCTCTTAATTAATGTTCTACAGAAGAAATGTATACAGTTTTGGAACAACATGAGGGTGAGTAGAGTAAATAATGAGAGAACTCAATGAGCTGTGCTTTTCCCATTGCTAAATTAAAGTGTAGAAAACATGTTTTAATGGTGGATGGATTACAATAATTTATTACCATTTGGTTAGTGTAGCAAAACTATAGTTAATTTTAGTAAGGGTTTATATAACACTTAAGGAACACATAAAAAAATGGTCCTATGTCCCCCAGATCAATGGTCTGTTAACACACATTAAGTAAACTTTTTAAAAGACCATTATTAATTCACTTGATGCTGGGAAGGTAAACTTTGTGAAGGACTGTAATGAAGTCATTTGGAAAGCTGTTGAGAAGTAGGCCTATGTTTCTTGAAGCTGGTTTAGTTATCCAAGAACATATGATAAATTCATCTTTGAGTAATTATAACATACTTTATAGGGATCATAGTCATGTGTCCCTCATCTGCCATATAAATGTGGTGAACAGAGGACCCAGGGAACATAGGTATGACCCCCAATGAATCCAGTGGTGCCAAATCATATCAAGTGTGAAACCTCCCCTTTCAAACACAAAAATGCACATAGTGCCTCTGGCATAAGAGCATTAACTGCTATTTTCTATGACTTTTACATCATGTGCCAGGATTTGCAATACTGGGGGTGTCATTCCCACAACATTTTCCAGGATGTAGCTCTGCAATTTAGTTTTATGAAACCTTTGACTGCTCTGAACTTCAAAATATGCACATTTGATGGCTGAATTAAAATGGATTCCATAAAACATGTATTTACTTATCAGTAGATGATAAAGCTATGAGTAACATGCTTTAACATGACATTAGCATGTCCATCAATGGAAATCAAACCCACCCAAGTTGTCTTTTTTTTTTTTTTTTTTTTGCTTTTACAAATTGTTCAGTTAACTACACCGAAATATAGCTTGTGCTTGTCTTGCATGGATGCTACATTTGGGCCCAAACCTGTTGTGTGTAGCTACCTGTTTCTTTTCAAGTAATTTTTACATTCCCCTTTTCCAACAGTGATAACACTTTTTTTTTTTTTTTTTTTAGATCAAGCCATTGGAACATTGTTTACGGAGCAGAACTGGCACCAACAGAGAAACAAGTCCATCATTAGTAAGTATCAACTGCAGTATATAAAACCGTAGTCAATTTTAAAGGCACAATGCAGCTCTTTTTTCTCCCCCGTGCTATCCCAGATGTATAAGATGTTGCCAACATTCTTCAAAAATATCAAATTTTAATGCTTCACAAAATAATTTTTGAAAAATATTGCAGGTTTGAAAAGACATGATGGTGAGAAAATGATGACAGAATTGTCATTTTTGGGTGAACTATCTCCAGTACTTTAATAATCTCACACAAGGAGAATATACCTTTTTTTTTTTTTTTTAACACAATATCATCATCAATCCTTTGTTTAATTCCCTAGAGAATATTGAGAGAAAGACTCTCATTACCCATATCACAGCAGTCTGTAAACACCTCCAGTTAATATAAATATTGTTGGTTTTATTTTAATACATATTGGCATTTTTAGGTGTTAACCTTGCAATGATACCTCTGGAAAAGAATGTCCATTGTTGTGAATCTACATGTTCCTTTTCTTGGTGATGCACATTTTTCTATCAGACAAAAGTTGTAGATACCAGACAAAACGGAAGACAAACAGACAATTTAAATAAAAATGTATTAAACTTGTTTAAAGGAAACACAAAAAAATTGAAATAATTTTGAGAGAATCATAGTGTCTTTTTTTTTTTTTTTTTTTCAGATGCACCAAGGATGCAGCTGACTACTGGCTGTTGCAGGATTGCTGTTTATTTGCTGTATCTGTCACTTCTGGTACACTTTTGTTGTATGTTTTGATTTAACTTATTAATACACTTGTAGAGTTAGGATTCTGAATTAAAAGACAGTATAATATTTATTAACAGAACTATGCAGGGCCCCCAGGGGTCAGCAGAACATTTTGGAAAAACTATATAAAACTGATTTGGAAAATACAAGCCAAAATATAAACAAAAGCCATTATAATGTTAATTTACCTCTGAATACCAAAAATTTTAAGGAACACTCCACTTTTTTTGGAAATAGGCTCATTTTCCAACTCCCCCAGTGTTAAAGGAGAACTCCGGTCAATTTTAACATAGAGCTCATTTTTTTGTAAATTTGGAGTGCTGTCAGTACAGAGAACAACGACAAAAATAACACCGTGTTATCCTCTTTTTAAAATTTGCACCCTGTTGACTTAAACGGGGTAAGTTTTAAACCTGCTTTTAGCCTCTTAACATCCTCGATGTGTCATTACAAGTGCACCAGCCATGTATGTGATTCCTTCAGAGTGAACACAGGTGAATCTGACTGCAGTAGATGTGAAAGATATTAATAAAAGTTACGTTAATTCAGCCAGCGCACATACCTGTGTTTACATCCTGTTTTCGGTCGGAGTCCACAGTAGTCGATTGTCGAGTTCACGCTTAGTTACCTATGATCACGCGTGTGAACTCGACAATCGACTCCGACCGAAAACATTCTATTTCTAAAAAAAGTGGAGTATCCCTTTAAATTTAAATTGTTAAATGTTTAGAATCAATACTGGTGTGAAACAGTGAAAATCTTGTACATGTATCAGTTTTGTGTTCAGTATGTTTAGAATATTTAACCTTAATCCTAAAGTTTGAGAATTTTGATGAAACTGTTCTACTGATAACTACTATATAGTTAAAATGTTATATTTAATTTAAGATATATACTGTAATTTATCAACTGAATCATTCCATTTTATTTAATTACATGTAATTTTAAATACTATTAAATTATTTGTCAACACAAATGCTGCAAATTAAAGTTTTGAGATGATTTTAATCAGTTTCATGCAGTTGTTTTTACAGACTTATTTTGTCTTCCGAAATAAAACTTAATTTACAATCTTGAGCATGTCTTGACAATTTATTGAATGTTTGATCGTTATGATTTAGCAAAGGTCTGTAGTGTTTTTCAGCAGAACTTTTAGTGCCATCACTTTATTGAAGGTGTTTGATTGTTATTTTACTGGTATTTCCTAAATTATTACAGTGTTTCTCCATAAAACTTTGTGCCATCACTTTATTGAAGGTGTTTGATTGTAATAATTTAGGAAATACCTGTAAAATAACAGTGTTTCTCTGTAGAACTTGTAGTGCTGTCACTTTATTGAAGGTGTTTGATCATTATAATCTAGGAAAAATCCATAAAATAACAGTTTTACACTGTAAAAAAATAATCGTAAAAAAAACGGTCAAATGACTGGCAGCTACGGCTGCCAAACAAAAACCGTAAAATTAAGGTAAAATATCTTAATTCAAACAAGGAAAAACCTGTAAAATAACAGGGTTTTTTTCTAAAACTTTTAATGAAAAAATCTGTAAAATGATAGTTTTTGCACTTTATTGGAATTAAGATATTTTTCATTTATTTTACGGTTTTTGTTTGGCAGCCGTAGCTGCCAGTCATTTGACCGTTTTTTTACGATTATTTTTTTTACAGTGTACTTTACAGATTCATGATGTCATCCCCTTCTGATAAACACGCCGCCAAAAGCTTTACATGTCAATCAGACGGTCTCTTCCTGTCTGAGTGGGAGGACTGTGTTCAGAATAAGCTACAATAACGACCGTACTGTATCCTGGTAGCCAAAAATGTGCATCTTTACCAATACCCTGAACTAATGAAGCAAGATCGCTCACACCTGCCATCAGTTAGGTAACATGTTAAAATTGGTAATTGAGGTGAGCTGTGTGAAATGTTATCAGAATTGACTTTCTCCATCAAGAAGTGATTGCATGGAGAACATCAGGACTCCCACTGGCTTCGGTTCCTGAAATAAAGCACTTAAAAAACAATCTCTAATCAGTCTTCAGGTTTCTAGTAATATAATGACGCACTTGAGATATGTTGTGCAACTTGGATTGAGCTGTGCATTCTTGCTGTAACATAGCGAACTGCATTGACTAACAGAGATTCTATTGCATAATTCATTGCAGCTGTGTGTATATTATATTGATAAAATTTCTCTTCATATCTTTGCCTATGGAGGTCTGTGTGTATATGAAATTCAAAGTGATGTTTCAATAAGAGCTTTAAACTTACATGCTGTTATGACTGGCTCATGTTAAAGTAGATTCACCTGCTTTTCTGATTACACTGAAGTCAATCAGCTCATGATATTAATAGCAGTGGGAGGAACCAAATTGCCTTTGAAAGGAAGGTAAGAATTATCCTTTAAATGGTCCAAGCTTTCATATCCTAACTAGGTCAGGCAGATGACATCAATGTAGATATATGTTCACCATTTCTATTTGCGTCTGTTGTGTTTCCAGATTTACTGCATTAGAAAACCCATGTTATGAGACCTGTAATTTAGATGTTGTAAAACCTTCATTTTTTATTTTATTTTACTTAATTTGTTTAAAACTATTTTTTTCATTCAGCAGGGATGCATTAAATTGATCAAAAGTAACAGTAAAGACATTTAAATTGTCACAATAATTGCCTATTTTAAATAAATGTTGTCTTTTCATCACAGAATCCTAAAAAAAAAACATCTACAGGTATCTACAAAAACATCTGTTTTCAAGATTAATAATTAGAAATGTGTTTTTGAGTTGCAGATCAGCATATTTGAATGATTTCTGAAGGATCATGTGACAAGAGACTTCTTTCAAAAACATTTTCTTAACTTTTGAACAGTAGTGAATGTATGTCACGGCAGAAATTCACAACATTTAATTGCCTTTGTGCCTTCATTACTTCATTTTAAATGGTCCTGTGGTGTGACCAACTATTCCATGTAACCTCAATTAGTATAAGGTCATAATACTGCATGTAAATTAATTATCAAAGAAATTATTTTTAAGAGCAGTTTTAGTGATTTATAGCATGTCACTCCACAGGATACTTCAGAAAGAGCATCAGCTATAAAGGAGGCTTTTGGATTTGGTGGTTTAGGGGCATGAAGAATGAGACAATTACAATGATATGAGAGATTATGTGTAGTCTTTGTCCAACCCATAAAAACACAAATTCCTTGAATTGACTAGTGAAAGGCATAATCCTTCTCCAAAAGGAATACAAATCAATCTTTTTTGTCTTGCAAGAAAGGCACAATTGATACAAGAGCCACAAATGATTTTGATTCCATCTTAATGATTTTAATCCAGTTCACATCAGCATCTCTCTCAAGTGGAGGAAAAAGTGGGTTAGATCTCATGAGTCGACTCCGTGTTCTAGAAGCAACATGGATCTTTTTCTGGCATATGAGTC
This sequence comes from Barbus barbus, assembly GCF_936440315.1. Taxonomy (NCBI): domain Eukaryota; kingdom Metazoa; phylum Chordata; class Actinopteri; order Cypriniformes; family Cyprinidae; genus Barbus; species Barbus barbus. The sequence continues at coordinate 25,853,436 of NC_136753.1, read as the reverse complement.
TTGCGAGATGTTTATCTTCCGGTGGAAATAAAACCATGATTTAATTAAGTACTGCACTAAAAATGACGAAACCGGCATGAAGCTTTTGAAACTGCACAGGCATTTAAATAATTCCATCTTTTACAATGGAAATGTGTCTGTATAATGCATCAAGAAATGTTGCTGTGCACTAAAACTCAGCAGCAGAAAATCTATATAGAATGATGCATTCCCTCCAATGTGAGGTGCATCATAAATAGTTTGCAACAAAGGGTTTTATAAACCTGCAGCACTATGAGGATCTATATCACATTGTGATGCATCTGTTTTAACTTTTATGTAGACTTTGAAGTACATTACAAATGCATGCGTTATGTCATCAAAATGTAATATAAATAGAAAGTAGTACCAGGAGACATGACTTGTCTTTTCCATTCTAAAGATATAAACACCTTCGAATTATTACATAAACATGTTTAATTTCTTAACCGCGTCAGCATTAATTATTGTAGAACAGCCGGACTTGTCAGGTTACTGCTGCGTCCTTAAAGCACCAAACAAATACAACAATAGGTTCTGAAGTTTAATTCAAAGGGGAAAACAGTAACCGACAGCTTGGGCACAGTGACACAAATGCTTAGTTTAGTGCTTTTGAGGTCAGTGCATGTTACCGTTAACCCGAAACATTAAAGTGAACATGGTTTTGTTTGGGAAAAGTTGGATTTTTCTATCATATTCTCCATTCGAGTTACAGAAGCCACAGGCTACTTGGTAATTATTGCAGTCGTCTCACTTTCCGCCCTTGCTTGAGATACAGCTAACTAGAGGCCATTGGGCTTGGGGTTGGGGTTGGATGAGGACAGTTGATTTTTGGGCTGTGTTCCATTTACTATTTTGTTTCTGCAGCCAATACGCAGCATAGGAAGATTTGTTAAATGTTAGAGCAGAGCCATCATCTGACACCTGGAGTCATCAGGCACCGAAAGGTCAGCTCTGTCTGTCTGTTAAATGCCACAGAAATGTCATTAACATAAAAATGGATGGGATGTAACTGAACGGGATCTAGAATGCCACTGAAAATTTTTGAACGGCTCACATCCCACAGGAAAGGAAACATGAAATAATTTTAAAAGCCTGTGTAGAGAAATTCTACAGCATTCTTTTCTCATCACAAGCACAGTTTTTAGTTGGCAGTCAATTACGTCGTCTTATTTTTTGTGTGTGTGAATATTTTGTATATCTATAAAAAACTAGAATTACAATTTCCAAAAATAAAAAATAATAAAAATGCACCTCTTCTATAATGAATATGTCTTCAATTTTTATTATGATATTATTTCTGGGGTATAATGTGAAAAATTTCGATATACTTAAATTGTAATGAAGAAATCTACGTCAAAAGTTTGAAATAAAAATACTGTTTATTTTTTTAAAATATTTATTATTTTAGAGTACAAAATATTCAAGACGTCAAATGGTACTCCAAAAAAATCATATTCATGAAATTTGTGTATTATATATGTATGTGTGTATATATATATATATATAGTGATTCATGCTATAGATTTGTAATTAGTGGTTTCCAAGCTTGATATTGTCAGTCCTCTGTCGTGTGTGTCATGTGTTCCCGCCTCTTGTGCCCATATTTGGTTAGTTTCCTGTCCTTGTTATATGTTATCATTAGTTAATTGTTGTCCAGCTGTGTTTGTCTCGTTATCTATGATTTACCTGTGTATTTATAGTCCTGTCTGTTGAGTTAGATTTGGTCTGGTCTACTCGTTACGCCCTGGTGGTCATGTCTGTGTCTTGCCCTGCCTTGTCTTGCCCTGCCTTGTCTTGCCCTGCCTTGTCTTGCCCTGCCTTGTCTTGCCCTGCCTTGTCTTGCCCTGCCTTGATGTCCTCAGTAAAGACTATTAGTTGAAGTTATAGCCTCGTCTGCGTGTTCCTGTCTCCTCCTCGTGTGTGCGCACTGTGACAGACATTTATGTAATTATTAAGTCAAAAACTTAAAGGTAAATAGGTTTTCAAAGGCAGACACACATTTGCTTATTTGTCATTGACCCAATAATTATTTGCTTGTGAAACTTTGCTTCTTTTCTGTTTTCCAGGTTACATGCACACTGGTGTTAAGCTGCTTGATTTGAGGGTCTGGAATTGCATTCTTATAATATATATAATTGAGCAGAGGAAGGTAGAAAAGCCCGGTCAGGGAATCCTAATGACTTTATTGATTGTGACACAGACATGTATAAATGCCTGATATCACAGCATGCCATCAGAGTTCATCACCGAAACAGAAAGGAAAATTGCCCACAAATCTCATCTAAACTACTCTGACAAATGATTCTTTACATACAAGTAGGAAGAAGCTCTAGAAGCTCACAGCAAGATGCAGTTATCCGAATTACTGAAGGAGGCATTAACATTGGAGGCATAAATTACCGTCTTTAAAAATGTAGTCTGTTGCTCTGTAAACCAAATCCGCACATTCTGTTGCTGTGAGATGACACAGCCGAGCGCTGCAAATCTGGGATGTTTTTAAACACGCGTGGCTAAATGTGTCAAGTCTCAAACCTAAATTTTCTTGCATCTTAACATGCTCCTTTTTGAGAAACAACCGGGCACTCTCATTTCTGCTCCATCCCCCAATACAATCCCCCTCCCAGCAGTAAAATCCCATGCCTGTGTGCAATTGCCTCAACCCAGTGATTTATGAAAAGGAGGAAAAATCTCCGTGCAGATGGGACTGAGAGGTCAGAAAGAGGTATAAATATTCCTGATCATGTATTCAACTGCCCCCGAGGTCCCTCCGTAATAGACGGTATATCTTCTAGTGCCATTAACCCGTGAGATCAAATTACGCGGAACCGCTCACGATCACACCTGTGTCCTATTCTATAGCGTAACCTGGGTGTTGTTATTGTCACCTTCACCGTTAGAACATTGACAGTGGGATTGTTTTCTGAGAGAAAAGCGCTAGTTGAAAGCACCACTGGCCCTTTGTAGTGCGAATTGGGTCTTTGTTAGTGATTCTGTTTGATTGTCTCTAATTGAAAAGCATATCCGTAACACATCCCAGTGTTTTTTCATTGTGTATGAACAGTCCGTGCCATAAAAATCAATGAAAAACAACACGCATGTCCTTTGTCTTTAATTACATATTTCAATCTACAGCATATTGCCTTATATTCCATCTAAATGTGATCCTGGACCACAAAACCAGTCTTAAGTCGCTGGGGTATATTTATAGCAATAACCAAAAATACATTGTATGAGTCAAAATTATCGATTTTTCTTTTATCCCAAAAATCATTAGAATATTAAGTAAAGATCATGTTCCATGAAGATATTTTGTACATTTCTTACCATAAATATATCAAAACTTCATTTTTGATTAGTAATATGCATTGCTAAGAACTTCATTTAGACAACTATAAAGGCGATTTTCTCAATATTTAGATTTTTTTGCACCCTCAGATTCCAGATTTTCAAATAGTTGTATCTCGGCCAAATATTGTCCGATCCTAACAAACCATACATCAATGGAAAGCTTATTTATTCAGCTTTTAGATTATGTATAAATCTCAATTTTGAAAAATTGACACTTAAGACTGATTTTGTGGTCCAGGGTCACAAATAGATAGTTTGCTGTCTCTAGCAGCTGTATTTATATGCATTTAAACTTAACATTCACTGAAGAAAATGGGTGTAGAAACAGTTTTTACTTCGAAATTACACAAAAAAAATGACAACACATTGAATTAACAATGAAATTTTGGAGTAAAAAACTGAAATACTATTTTCTTAGTAATTGTAATCTTTGTTTTATTTAAACTTTGAAAAATATTTTTTATTTGAATTTTTTCATTATTATTACTTTAATATTACAGTGTCCACTAATATTGGCACCCTTTGCAAATATGAACAAAGGCAGCTGTGAAAATAAATTAGCATTGTTTATTCTTTTGGTCTTTCATTCAAAAAATTAACAAAATTAGTTCATGTTTTCCACAATTATTGGCACCCAAATATTGCAACGCCCTTTTCCCAAAATAACAGCTCTGAGTTTTCTCCTATAATGCCTGATAAAAGATCAGAGACCATTCTCTCCAGATCCTTCAGATTCACTGCTCCATTGGTGTTTCTTCTCTTCAGATCACCCAACTCATTTTCTATAGCAGGGGTTCTCAAAGTCTACATTCAAAGGTCCAAATCTGAATTTTCATCAGTGTCAAAGGTCCGGAACAATTGGTTATTACAAAACGTGTTTTTAATAAACATACATAACATATAACAAATAAACACTCATTTAAAAAAAAAAGGTTCCCTTTGCATTCAAAATACTTTAATAACAAGTGCAAAAGTGGCAAAACAATTAATTTAAGTGTCAGCAGTAGAAGTCGACCTATAATGTTTTTTCTCTGGCCAATGCCGATATTTAGAAATCAGGGCAGCCTATGGCCGATATATATGATGCTGATTTTTTTGGGCCGATTTTCTCTTTTTTTCCCTTTATATCAAAAGAGAGTTTGCGTAAATGGTTATTGCAGGGCACAAGATAGTAATAGTAGTAGTAGTAGCCTAATTCATAGTAATAATACATGGCTCAAAACTTAAGCACCTTCTCAAAACAGTTCTGAAGCATGCTTTTTTGTTTATGTTTGCTGACAGACACCAGTGTTTCCCGCAGACTAGCAAATGCAAGTTGATTCTCTGCCAGCAGGAGGCGCTGTTGGAGCGTGATATATAGCTGTTTCCCCGGTAACGACTGTAATCAAATAAGCGCTACTTTATCAGCCATTACAGGAAAGACCAAATGAAAATTGACATCAAAGCTTTTCTGAAGAAAACGGACGGTTCTTTTAAAAGATACATTCATATAAAAACACCCGCGCAGCATTTTATTTTTGAAACGCGCAGTGCTCAGTTTATTCAACGAAGTATAAGCCTTTTGGAAAATCTATTTGTAGCAGTCAGTTTTGATATTGTGACAAGCCGCCACAAATAAATGTATACACTGGGCACTGCTATAAGACAAATTGCCATAATATAAGTGATAGCAAAACAAAACAAAAAAATTAAAATATTAGCGGTGAAATGTCGCCCGATTACGTCAAACGTCATACGCTCACTGGATGTCATGATGACAACAAATGTCATGAAGGAAAAGTTTCAATATCTCGCCTGCAATTTCGGACCTTCTCCAAAAAAGACATAAAAAAATAAGAATAAATAAACAAATGATTTACAAGTTTAACGTGCGTTTATCAAAGTAGGAAATATAATTAGTGTTCTTGAAATATGAAATAGAAGCGGGTCCGGATTGAATTCCCTCCGGGTCCGGATCCGGACCGGAGTCCGGACTTTGAGAAGCACTGTTCTATAGGGTTCAGGTCAGAGGACTGGGATGGCCATGGCAGAAGCTTCGTTTTGTGCTCAGTGACCTATTTTTGTGTTGATTTCGATGTTTGTTTTGGATTATTGTCCTGATGGAAGACCATGGCCCATTATACAATTTCTGACAGAGGCAGTCAGGTTTAGATTTTTTATCTGTTGGTATTTGATAGAAATCATGATGCCATGTATCTGAACAAGATGTCCAGGACCTTCAGCAGAAATATAGGCCCACAACATTAATATATATATCCATGGGCATGGGGTACTTCTTATCCGTTTGTACTAAACCCATCTGGTGTTTTTTTTTTTGTTTCATCTGATAGAAGCCTGTGCCATTTGAAGTTCCATATGTGTCTGACAACTGAATATGCTGGCGTTTTTGAATGAGCGAGGACAATTATTTTTGAAAACCTCCCAAACAACATGTGGTGATGTAGGGGCTGTTTGATATTTTTTTAGGCTTTCTGACTTCAAGACTCAACTAATTTCTGCAATTCTCTAGCTGTGGTCCTTGGAGAGTCTTTGGCCACTCAAACTCTCCTCCTCACCATGCATTAGGATGATATAGACACGTCTTCTTCCAGGAAGATTTGTAACATCTTTAGTTGATTGGAACCTCTTAATTATTTGCCCTGATTGTGGCAATAGGGATTTTCTATGCTTTAACTCTTTTCTTACAGCTACTTTATGTTTTGTGATGCTCAACAATCTTGTTCTGCAGAACTATATTCTTAGGTTTTACGCCTTGTGATGGATGATTAAGGGAATCTGGCCTTTGTGTTCCTCATATTTATAATTCTGTGGAACAGGAAGTCATGGCTGGACAATTTCATGCTCCTAGTCACCCTGGTGTGCTAAAAAATGTAAATATGAATGGGAATATACTTTAGAAATATTTCACTCATAAGAATTTCTCGGAGTGGGAATAATTGTGGCCAACATGCATGGGAGAAAAACATTTATTTCATCATGAGATTTTCTCCCCACTTTCAATGATACTTTTCAATGAATTTTTCTTCAATGATAGATTAGAATTTTATGAATTTATTTTCACAGCCACCTTTGCTCATATTAACCAAGGGTGTCAATATTAGTGGAGGGCTCTTTATATATATATATATGTATGTATGTATACATATACATACACCCCCCCACACTCACAAATATATGCAGTGTACACTGTTGCTATCACTCCATATTATAAATACAGCTATCCTATGTCCAGATTTATCATATTTTTCCATTGTTTTACAACTGATGCTGATTTGTGTCAAAAGGTGAGCTATTTTTAACTTGGCATGACATGACACACTGTCCGGCTACTGCTTGTTTACATAGACCAACAATTAAAAAATAGGGCAGATGGTAACGCTAGAATGCATTGTGTATGCAGCACCACAACTAAAGTGGGACACTCCTCTCAGGCAGTTACCCCTTCTAAATTAGTTCAAAGTCACCATGATATAAAAGCTGACACTTTTGCTTTCTTTATGGAATATTGAAGTGTTTATTATGAATAATTTATATGCACATCATACATTTTTTAATTAATATGTCCTCATAATCTTTAATCAAAAACAAACTTTGTTTATTTGCTTGACAGCTCACTAGGTTTTGGAACATAAAATTTAGTTCAAGGTAACTTAAGTGTTTCTGAAATTACTTTTTGCTTTTCCTCTTTGGTTTAGATATTAGAAGGTTTCAATCTAATACATTTGATCTAGAGCAACATGTTCATGAACGCCTATTTTTTCTCATAACTGAGACCGTCACAGCATGTTTGCTGCAAAGTGGACATGGGTTTACCATATCACATTATACACTGACCTGTAGATGGGCTGCAAGTGGAAGTCAAGCTTAATTAACTAATTCATTTAAACTTCCAGCTGCTGGTTGCAGCATCTGTTGTTGGAATCTTCTGCCGAGCGTCTCCGGTGAGAATTAATTTAGTCTCTCTGCTAACAAGCCACTGGTGGGTCAAATCTGCTCCCTTCAGAGGACTTCAAAAACAAGATACATGCATAATTACTCTTTGCAAAGTATGTTTAGAAATACAGTTATCGGTTAAAATTAAATGTGCATTAGGCTAGTTGTTAACAGCATTATCTAATTTATGCATTGCTGCCCTGGTAAACACTGAATTGGGGACAGTCCAGTGTCTAAAAAGCGCCCTCTTGTGGTTTGGCATGGAGCCCTGCAGTGATTATAAATGATTAGGGAGGATTTGCTGCAGCACAACTATTAGGTTGAAAAAAAATAGACTTTTATTGAATGTGAAACACTCCAGCTGGGAGGTTTGGAGATAACAGTTGTTCTTGTATAAACATCTTTTCACCACCCAGTAGTGTATTTCCACAAGAACATTTGTTGCAGAGTTTTAGACACAACAGAATGTTGGATGGACACCACAAGGAGGCAGCAAATATGTATCACCAATCTGATGCTTCTGTGCAGAGTTCGCCATCCATCAGTGCTCTCGGTGTTGGTTGTAGTGGTGCTTGCCAAAGCGAGCATCAATAATCATTTGTTTGGGTTTGAACAGTCCATCCAGCAACTGCCTAGCAATGCCATAGCTACATGCGAACAACCGTTCCGAACAACTTAGCAACCGCATATCAATTTGGCAACCACGTGCAATATTGAGTTAGCTTGCTCAGTATTTCTCAATAATGAGCAATTAATGTGTGTGTACAAGAAAATCTAAAGTTCTGATAATTTAATCTCAGAGTATATCAATTTTGATGTAACTGTTCAGTTAACAACCCAGATAGCCACTGGACGCTGTAACGGAACAGAGCCGCAACCGCAAAACGATAGAGCCGGGTCTGGCCCGCATCCGCCTCACGGACTCGTTCCTGAGTCCAAACGCACATCGGGCCGAAGCCGTTTCTGGTCTGTTTTTAGGGGTTGTTGCGGATATGTTCCAGCGCCGATCCAGCACCGCCTGATCATCCCGTTACAGATGCGTAACGGGTGCGTGAAACGATTCCGCCTACCGGAGCTGTGCCGGATGTGTTACGATTCTGCTTAAATCACCACTGGATCGTCCTTTTGCCTTATTTTCGGCATTTTTGTCAGTTAGGGTATCATAGTAAACTATGCTACCTAGGCATAGGCCTACATTTTTCAGTCTGTGGAATGTCCACACTTCAAAAAATGCTTTTCTTACTTAGTATTTTTGTTTCCAGTCCAAATATCTAAAAATTCTTAAACCAAGAAGCATTTACTAGAGAAGTAAAATGACATAAGAAATTCTTTTTTTTTTTTTTTAAAGATAAAAAGAAAGTAATTTAAGTAATTTTTGCTTAAAACAAGCACAATTATCTGCCAGTGGGGTAAGCAAAAAAATCTGAATAAGAATGGAAAACAAAAAAAATCTTATTTCAAATGGAAAACGAGATTATTTTGCTTACCCCACTCGCAGATAATTTTGCTTGTTTTAAGCAAAAGTTACTTTCTTTTTATCTTAAAACAAAACAGAATTTCTTATGTCATTTTACTTCTCTAGTAAATGCTTCTTGATTTAAGAATTTTTATATATTTGGACTGGAAACAAGACAAAAATACTAAGTAAGAAAAGCATTTTTTGCAGTGCAGAAAAAAATTTTCACTACAAGGCCTTGGCTATAATAAAAAGCTTGACTTGACTTGATGAAGGCTAGTTTCAGTTGGAGCAATGCGTAGGCCTATATAGGCTATAGCTGAAATAAATAGTTTTAATGATTAAAACGCATACTAAAACAACGTGAACAAAGTTAACAAACACAGAATTAATGACCACAAATTCATAGATTTAATTATAAAAAACAAACAAAAAAGTCATGAACAAAGTCAACAATTAACACAGAACACAGTCAACAACAAACAAAGAATTAATGGATAAAAAAAAGCACAGGCTATTAACACAACGTCAAAAAAACTAAAAAAACATGCACTTAAACAAAATCACTAGGTGGGTGCTGTTGCTGCTCCTGCTGCTGACGTGCCAGTCTCTCCTGGCGCCCTCCTCTCCTGTCCGCCGAAAGGGCAAACCACCTTATAGCATGCCTCCATATTTCAGCTTCTGTTGCAGTTGCTGTCAGTGCACATTTGCGCACTGCACCTGGAAAACAGCATTAATGATTAGGTTGAATGAGAAATTTGGATCAGTGCTAGGCCTACATGATGACATATATTGCAGATAGGCCCATCCTTCTAATTCGGCCTACTTCTATAACCAGGGTATCTGCAGATATGAACAAGTGAAACTTAAGACTTTTATGGAAATATACGTTATATAACATGCATATCTGTAATATTTAATTTGTTTAATGTAAAAAGTAAACAATATTTCATGGCTGTCATAAATTATATTTATTACTACGATATACAGTGAACTTTTCATATCAGCAGATACTATTCCACACAAAATATCCCCATAAAAGTAAACAATTTATTCTGAAGCAATATTAATAGCATTTTACGACAGACTAATTGTAAAATAATTTTTTTTCTGCATAGATCATTTATATGAGGTGCCCAGAACAACATACTAAAAGTCCTAAGAAATCCTAGTTGAGGAAATATGTTCATTTATCATCTATTTATCAATCCGAAATATGTGCCAATAAGGCCAGGCAACAATACACCCCAATGGGGCTATTTTTTTTTCCTTTACTCCTATCAAAATGAAACTTTACACAATGAAAGTACCCATGAAAAGTATTTTTTTTTTGTATTACAATTTTCTTTGAAAATTAATTGTAATATGCAAATATGGGGTGTGTTGTTGCTGGCCTTAATGGCACACATTTCGGATTGATGATAAATTAACATATTTAATAAAATACAGTTTATTATTCTCAACCAGTGTAGTCCGAGTCCTAAATGACTCTTATGAGCCGGTTCTTTTAGAGATTCTAACACACTTTTGAATCAGTACGAGCTGTTACTGAACTTTTTTCTGTTACTGAAATTATCCTGACGCTTGATTGAACCGCAATTATTACTTTCGTCATGTTCGACTCGAAATGAACCAAGCTGTTACTGTGGTATGTGTTAAGGCTCGTGAGACTTGAAACAGTGTTTTAACTGACTAAATGTCATGTAAGTTACATAAAGACACGCATTATGAGTTATTGCACAGTGGTATGGCTATTTTATAAAAACAAAAATCAATATTCTCTGTTAAGGCCTAACCTTTTACTATCGTGTGTCAATTGATTTCGATTATTATGCGTGAGGGAGAGAGAGCAAGACAGCGCTCGTGTTGTTTGAAAACGGTGAGAGTGCGCGCGCACGCGTGGCCGGGTCTCTCTCTCTGCTCGTATTCATTCACCGATCACCGAGTCCCGAAATAAGGCTTTGGCGGGACAAACATTTTTGCTTTGGCGGCCGCGAAAAAATGCAGGAAAACTCCTGTATCAGTCGGCCTATGTAGCTAAGGTGCATGGCAATATGGAAATTTGGAAAACACATGTCGATCAATCCACAATATTAAACGACGCATTAAACAATTCACACGTCGCCTTAATGTAACAGACAAATAAACATATATATGTAGATAAATGAGTCTCTTATTACTATGGAAAACCTTCCACGTCGCTATTTGTTCCATTTAAGAGGTGAATTCGTAGTGCAGCAGTTAACGTTAAACTCCGCTTCTCTGCGTGCTCCCGCGGCCAGGGGATGCAAATCCTGGCGGGAATAAGTGCCTTGGCACGACACCCTAGCCGATAAAACATTGCTGACATTCAAATGGACTTTCATCTGTGTTTTTGCTTTAACTGTAAATGCAACAAGTGCAAACATTAAAATGCCACCAGCTAGTAAAAGCGGAGAAATGGGCATTTTACAGCTTTTTTTTAACAGCTTGCTAATAACTACGTTATGCCTGTTCGACTGCCTTGCTAACAAAGTTCACAACCAAATCCTTCTAAACAAAATATTCAAGTCAACCACTCAAAATAAGCTCAACATATGCATGATATTGACTTAATAAATTAAACTCGTCTGTTCAACGCCATGCTTTAACCAGGTTTAATTTACGTTACCGAAGCTAACTTACCTCACTGGTATACGGTATATTCGCTAAAAGCTAGTTCCTGGCCTCTTAACTAATACTTTACAAAAAAGTTTTTGGTTAACATTCATCATACGGTAAAATCATCCCCTGTTTATTATACATTGAGGCAGATTCTTACCTGTCTTTTGTCCACACGACACCGTTATGGATCCTTAACTGACAGCAGACTCAAAGGCGGCAAAGTTGTTGCTGGGCAAACTTCTTTTGCTCGGTGGTGGGGGTGGAGCTTTCTGGATGTGGTCCACATCAGGTAGCCTCTGTCAAAACAGTGTTGGCTCAAATCCGTTTTGCAGATATGGGCCAGAGCAGTTTTTAGCCCTTTTTTAAATGCAGTCGGCTCAGATATGTATCACAGATTCGGGCCACACCAGTGTAGCCTATGTGAAAACAGTATCGGCTCAGATTCATATTGCAGATCTGGACCAAATCAGTGTCAGACACAGCTAATGTCTTTCGGTTACCAATGGGAAAAGTGATCTGGGCCAGATCTGTAAAATGATATAAATACTGAACTGATGGCAGTAGAATGTTTAAGCTAAAACCTCTAACTGGCACGGATCTGGTTCACAATCAGAAAACGTCTCTAAGATAGAAACGGAGGCAAGGGGCTTAAAACGGATCCGGGCCAAATGTAATTGCTATCTGGGAAGGGACATTCTCAGAAATTTGGCTCACATTCTGGCTATGAATAAAGTTATGAACAAGCACTCTTCCAGTAACATTATTAGAATGTTTGTTCAAAGTTATCTGGTCTTTAATAATGTTCTGAAAATCATTGTTTATACATCATTCATGGAATGTTTTCTTTTTCTGAAACAGTTTAGCCGGAACAATTTTAAATGTTGATTTTATTTCAGAATGTTTAGAGAACTTTCAAAAGTAACATTCCCATAATATTTGCAAAATGTTAAATGTTCTTGCAGCATTTCACAACATTACATAACTTTAACTTTACTAACTCATTAATACTGAACAGTGTTATTTTAATATTATATATATATATATAAATATATCATTTTTTTTATTTTTATTTTTATTTTTTCTATTTTCTGTTTTAATTTTACTTAAGGTTTTAGGATTTTTGTTTGGTAATTTTTTTAATATGTATGTTAATTTTTATTTCAGTTTTAGTTATTTTTAATACATTAAATTTAGTACATTAACTAAAATAAAATTAGAAATGCTGCTTTGGAAACTAGCAGATTTTTTTATATGTATTTTTTTTTAATTGTTAATAACACATTTTTTTTAAAGTGTTAGTTAACTATAATAACCCTGACACTAAAAGATCATATATTTGCAATTTTTGAAGCTACTGTCTATAAATGCGTTTCAACATCTGACTTCTGAAATCAAACACCAAGACTAACAATGCTTAAGTCTTATAATCTGGAAATCATTTGATCGTATGATTGAGAGAGTATTAGAGCAAAAGACAAAAACTATTGTTTCATTTATCCAGTCAAGCGTCAGTAGATTTACTCCAAAATCCCTGACTCGTGTTGTAAGAATAATTACAAAGGAATTTTCCCTTCCTTTTCTCTCCAGTGACGGAGGAGAACAATGAACAGAGGGCCAGATGGACAGATTGGAGAGGAGTGTAAATGACAGTGGGAGGTAAAACCAAGAGATGACATGGGTCACCACACGTGCAAAAGAAACCCAAAGTACATGGATAAACAATTGACTTTGTGGACAAAATAACAATTATTTATTCATTTTTAGTATTATTTTTGACTTGTTTAGTCAGAACATTATCAGCTTAATCAATCGAGGCAGCGCCTGGGGGTCATTGTATTCTTCGGGAGTCATGCACATTCAAATGGAGAGGGTCTTTGTGCTAATTCCTTAAAAGATGGTAGCTTTTTGGATCGCTTCTTGGATTTCAAAGGTGAGAGGGGTCACTTGATCTGCTGGTGCTTATTAGGAGGGGCTTCATGACATGCAATAGCTTTGGAGCTCTTCTATAGTGATCTCTGTATAGTGTTTGTGTGTGCACACATATGCTGTGGGTGGGAATAAGACCTTGGCAAACCTAATCCTCAAACTGATAATTCGTCTTGCAACTTGGACTTTCAGCTGGTTTCCAAATGATAAGCTTTAGACAAATTGGTGTGTTTTTAAGTTGCCAGAGAATTCTAGAATACTAGTTGACATTACACATTAGTCAGTCTGATCATTATGAGCCTTGCTGTGATGCTTGTTTATTCTTTATTCATTGATGTTTATTGAAGACCTGACCCATATGAGAGAATATTTTGGATCCAAATATTAACAAATTTTGTCAAAGTTCAGAACCAATGATGTACAGTTAGTATATTATTTTATTTTTTATTACGTGTTGGTGAAATTGTACACGCATGTTTTCTGTTTCTTTTCCTGTTCTAAATGGTTACTTCATCTTAAAACAGAGAGAATTGTTCACCGCTGTTCAAATCCAATTTGTTTTATGCCCTTCCATCGTGTTTCACTTATCACGTTGTGTTGACAACTCTTAAGGACTGAGCGATATAAGCTTGTGATGCAGACAGACAAGCCTCATCAAAGTGTTTCCTGTTCAAGCTGACGATGTGTGTGGGCAGATGTTTGTAACGTGGCTGTGTTACGGAGGTCACCGGAAATCTCTATAACATCCGGAAAAAGACAATTATCTGAAATGACAAAACAGGTGGCGATATTATCTTTTTATTCCCTAGAAACATCCCCTAGAAGCATACAAGACTTTTCCCCACTTGTTTTCTTTCTCAAATTTCTCCAAGCATCCAAAGAGCATCATGTTAATTTACCATTTCTTTAATTGTGAGGCTAAATATCAGTGGGTCCACATGAGATACTGCACTGTATGATCGAATCGTTGAAGCGTTCAGTTGAATCATTAAAAAGCGTTAATTCATTCAGGAGCGAAGCACACGACTGCCTTTATAAGCGAGTCATTGAATGACTTAGATGATCAGTTCAAAAGAGCTAATACATTCAGGAATGACACAGTTGACTGTCTTTTTGAATGAGTCATTGAATCATTTGTTCAACCGATTTGTTCATAAACACTGAGTCATTTAGGAATGAAACTTCACTACTGACTGTTCTGCTTAGTTCTGTTTCTGTTTTCCTTGGTGTAGTAAAAACAGAGTATTGTAATATTGTATTTAAAATGTAAGTTACTCAACATTAACCTTTTGTTTATTGATATTAAGACAGTATCACACAAATAGCACCTGTTACTCCAATATCTTCTCAGAACCCTTCTCTCAGACGTTAGTTGACATACAAAGTGCTATATTCATGCTTACAACCAAAACTGCTGACACAGAATGCATTGTTGCATTTCATTCCACTGCACTGCTCTTCTTTTGTAAACATGCATTTACCCAAGTGAAAAAAATACTAAGATGTTTTTGAAATACATTTATTTTGTGCTAAGTATACTACAAATACATTTACATATTTATGTGCTTAATAAAAATATTACAGTTATACTTTTAGTATACTAAACTGGTATGCTTAAAGTCTGCTAAATTGGAACAACTAATCTTCTCTAACTAAAGATATACTTAAAGAGATAGTTCACTCAAAAATGAAAATTTGATGTTTATCTGCTTACCCCAAGGGCATCCAAGATGCAGGTGACTTTGTTTCTTCAGTAGAACACAAACAAAGATTTTTAACTCAAACCGTTGCAGCCTGTCAGTCATATAATGTCAGTCAATGGGACTCGCGGCTTTGAGAGAAAAAAAAACATACAAAGACAAAACTAAATTAAACCCTGTGGCTCGTGACGATACATTGAGGTCTAAAGACACGAAACAATCGGTCTCTACAAGAAACTGATCAGTATTTATATCGTTTTTTACCTCTGATCTATCGCACTGTCCAACTGTCCTGAGCGCGTTCACAACATTTGAGAGATAGGTGGCGAAAGAACGAACGTTTCGTGAATGTAAATGTATTTTAAATAAATTATGGCATAGTTTTTTTTATTAGGGTAGATGGACATGCATTAGGCTCTTTTACATTGTCTTTCAGCAGTTGAAAATGTCAACTTTTAAGAAGCCTTTTTTGCTACCTTGCATGTATTCTGTGTAAAATGCTTTAGTATATGGTGATATATCTCATATAAACACTTCATATAAGACCTTCCCTTTCAATAAACAGGAAGAATAGCTTCAGTTTATTGACAGAGGATAACCCTCATTTAAGTCTCATTTTATCCTAATTAAAAAAAAAAAATGGGACAAAAGATAGGATAAAACAATCATCAACACTTAACTAGCACTTGTTAAAATGTCTTTCAGCTGTTGTATAATAAAGGATATAGCATAACATATGTAACTCCATAAACTGAAATGCAACCGATTATATTCAATTCTTTTAAAAACTCATAAGGCGTTCATATGAAAGATAAAGAAATTTGTGTCTGAGAATGTGAAGCACTGAACTCGACAGGAAATAATGCCTACATTGAAGAAAACGAACAAAGGGGCGCCATGTGCAGACAGTGAGAGTGTGAATTAACTCTTCTATTATTGTGGCATAAAAATACTGTTCCCCTCAGGATAAAATTCAAATTTTGTTCAAACCTCAAACTATGCAACATATTCATATAGAGCAACAGTATAGCTGCCGGTTTTGTTCATATTAAAGGCACTATTCATATTAAAGGTCAATGAGCACTTAATGTGGTGAAAAATGCATTTTAAAGTGTGTATTTGTCATAATAAAGAGAACATCCATTTCTAACAGCTGTGAAAAATGGAATCCATATATATTTATGGAATAAATATTTTCTTTTGTGTTCCACAGCAGAAGGAAAGTCGGTTTTGGAGCAACATGAGGGTGAGTAAGTGATGACAAATTTTTCATTTTTTAATGAACTGTCCCTTTGAAGTTGAAGTGTGTAAACACTATAAACACTCATCTGTTTTCCATTGCTTGACAAAGTGGGTTGGCCTCAAACAAAAAGAGCAATGAAAAATTACACACTTCAGCTTTAATACTGTAATGTCATACTGTAAATGCTGAGATTAATTAAAAATTACTTTTCTTCAACATTCTCCAGAAGATTATATGGTCATTAAAAGGCTTTTAATAGTGTTTAAGGTAAAAATGTTGGTATCATTTGAACAAAAAGAGTTTGATGGATCAAATAAGTATGCTGTCTTTTGTGGTCTTGCAATAATATATGTCAGCATGAAGAGTTTTCTTTCTACCGAGTAGTTCACATGGATTTCCAGTCATTATCACAATCACTGTGCTAAAGCTCTGTTTCTCATTGACGTAATTAACCGAACACGTTCAAAGACAATATTTTCAAAGAGGCGGTTGTCTGTTCCAAAGAACACAAAATGGCGGGATTTTGTGAATTTCTGTCCTCATTGTTGTCAGGAAACTGAAATCCAGCATGGAAATTGACCTTTACATCTGACACAACACAGATACTGTCTTTCCATGTTGTCAGGAGTGAAATGATGTCCATTCTGATGGCTCAAGGAGAAGGTCAAAGGGCCTTTTGGCAGCAGATTCTTGGTCTTCGGAGCCTGAATTCCTTCATTCTGACTGTATGAACAACACTTGGCTCACGCACACGTTCAGAGGAAATGACTTTTCCTAGCCACTCTTCATCTCAAGTACAGAATGGGTGGAGTGCATAAGTTCAGCTTTCGAGTGCATAAGTTCATTATCGTTCACACTGCTGTGTGTTTGAGTTACATAAATGGTATTGTTGAGATCAGTATGCTGCTGCAGTACATCTGTGTGAGTTTCCAATTATGGATCCCTTTTCTGTGTTGTCACAGTGAGTGCATTTGCATGTACTGTACAGCCATATGAAATGCATTTGAAATATTGTTTTATCTCCAGTTTTGATGTCAAAATTGTAGACATCGAATAAGCTGACAAAAAAAATCATGTGTTTACACGTAAATATAAATGTAGAATAAATATAGAAATTTCCATGACTTTTTAAGATTTTATTATTTTTTATGATTTTTGCAGATCTGGAAATCATACTTTTAAAATTCCCTCTTATTTCCAGGTTTTCATATAGATAGATAGATAGATAGATAGATAGATAGATCACAAAAAACATTTCTAGCTAAAACAAAAACGTAAAAAAGAAAAAAACGAGCAAAATTAGAAAAACATATGATATTGACAGTATAAATGTAGAATAAATATAGAAATTTCCATGACTTTTTAAGATTTTATCTGGAAATCATACTTCTAAAATTCCCTCTTATTTCCAAGTTTCCATATACATACACACATATATATATATATATATAGATAGATAGATAGATAGATAGATAGATAGATAGATAGATAGATCACAAAAAGATATAACTATAGATCACAACAAAAAAAAAAGTTAAATGAGCAAAAAAAACATGAGCAAAATTAGAAAAACTTATAATATTGACAGTATAAATGTATAATAAATATAGAAATTCCCATGGCTTTTTAAGATTTTATTAATTTCCATGTTTGGAAATCTAGAAAAAAATCCCTCTTATTTCCAGGTTTTCCTGGAGCATATATTTGTAGACTGTATTTGTTAAGACTTGAATTTAAATCCCGGTTTAAGTGGTTCTCTCATCCACCTGGCAGTTTGCACCGTTCATGCCAGCGTTTTTACATTATTTCACTCCTTCCCCCTTTTTTCTTTGCCGTGTGCTACTGTACTGCCTTTGATGTCTTTTGAAGATATTAATCCTCCTTTTCATGCTTGATTCAAAATCCTTACTGATTATTTTCATGAAAGAATTTCAAACAACCAAGGAATTTATTTTTCATCCATTCTGGGTGTATTTTTGAGGGGGAAATTAATAGGAAATGATCTTGTAATTCTTTTCATCTGACTGCGAGTCAGAGGTGGATAATAAATGCGAACAGATTGCGTCCATGCAAAAGGTCTGTTTGCACTTATTCCTCAAAACTGTGAAAGTTGAGCCGCTTCCTACATATCGCATAATACATGCACAAAGCAGAGATGTGGCTATGGAGATCCGAATACAAGACGCAAGGTGATTTGTCTTTGTTAGAGATATGTTCAGTATGTTCCTATATCCAATTACTTATTTCACTCTCCTCAAAGACATTTGAGGACATTTACAGATCACATGGCAGTATTAGATGGGTCTGACACAAAACCTGAAAATTTGTTGAACACAATAGAGTGTACAGCAGTCTTGATCACTGATACGAAGAGGAGCCTTCAACCAATTTAAATGGCAACATATTTACCTCCACCCATCTATTCCTCAGGTTTGTTCACTTGTGTTTGTTATAGTTCCATTTAATTATGAAGAAAGGAATAGTTTGTTCCTGGCCTGAACAGGATATTAGAAAAGATGAATGCACATTGACTCAGGTTTGGCAGGGTTTAACATCCCCCAAAAATAAGCAGGGATTTGATTTTACCCTAAAATGAAAATCCTGTCATCGTTTACTCACTTTTATCTGGTAAGACTGGTCTTATGGCAAGTTTTAGAAGGATCTTGCTTCAGCTTAGACCAGCAAACCAGCTGGTACACACCAGTTTACAGTATGTTGGTCAGATGGTCTTTTAGGTGGTTCTTGGCCAGAATAAGCATCTAGGTCAACCAGATGTTACCAGAAAGACTAGTTCAGGAGTAATATGATTAGATGTTAAAACCTTGACACAATTTCCTTGAGAGTGGTCACTTCAGTTGTGTTCTATTAGTCAGCCCATGTTTTTGAACCAATGTCTGTATTCATGCTTATTGAAACAACGCCGATCACTCAAGACCTTCTTCCAGACTCTTAGTTTTCTTTCCCTGCTGTTTTTGATGAAAACAGCAGAGAAACAAGAGTCCTGAGCCCATGCCAATACCAACAAGAAACAATAGTGTTTGGAATGCCACGGCCTGCAAACCTCAAAATCACTTTTACACTGTTGCATATGGCCTCAAGTCTTTTACTTGATTGTCTGTTTGCAAACATGACAATTTCCTATCACGTATATGGTTCAATCTTTTTATGCTGCAAGCAAGATCATCACCCTTGGAGGAAATTTTTATAGATTGCGATGTGCTTTGATTTTGACATCATTATACACCACCTCATTCGACCTTGAAACATCTGTGCAGTTGCGAGAATCCATTACTCCATCTCCACCAATGAAAAGCGAGACCTTTATACAACCTAGTCTCATGGCATTTACGTACATGGGTGCACTTTTTAGCGAGACACGAAATACGTACCAATAACTACATATTACAGCAGTTTCAGTTTCCTAAAGAAACAAACACCAGAGGCAGTAAAACTCTGACACCTTTTACTCCTTTTCATACAAATGTACAGAGTTTTGATTAATAAAGCGTATTTGTCGCACAATTACTTTAAGAATATCATGTTACGACTTCAAAACAATATTAATATGCTGGGAGATTTGAAAATTGATGATTTTGAATGTTAGCATCGCACATATCCAGCCTCGTATCTATGGGTTTTCATAGACGGTAAGTTTGTTCGGTAGCTCACGGAGTATGGAGCCGTACTTAGAAGCCAAGGAGCTCCGGTTTGAATCCCGTGTAACTACGGTTCAACAAAACAGTTAAAATCGGCATAAAAGTTAAAATGGCACGGTTGCATCAACAAATGCGTTTTTATACCAGTTTTGCATTTGTTAACAGTATCGGGTAGGTTTAGGGTTGGGTTTGGTGTAAGGCATATTTCCAACACGATAGAGCATTAACTTTTAGGGACAGACCCCGGATATTTGAATTCTGAACCGCCGCAGTATGTACCTGTAGCAACATAATAAAAACGTGCCAGGGTTCACGTATTTAACCTGTTTTAGTGCCACTCAGTGGACATTTCTCTTTGAAACTGCAGCGAAACGTGCAGTAAGGTACGTAAAACGGTGTCACACAGAAAGTGCACAGAGGTACGTATTTAATAGCCTAAAGAAAAAAGTTGAAAGAAAAGTGTCATGTATTTGTTTGACAAACAGCAAGCTGACAGTGACCTCCATCCTCCAGTGTAAAACCGATCCAGACAGTTTGAAAAATAGACCGTGCTGCTATTATATTGAGGAATTGAGCTGAATATCTGTTGCTGGACGCTCTGTTCTTTGAGATTCTCTTATGTCTATAAGTCTGGTACTTGCCAAGACAAGCATCATTATTATTTCTGATGAATAATTGTGAAACATGTGGTTAACTGACAAAGTTGTTTAACTGGCAAATTGTTTTCTGTACCTCCATTTCTATTGCCTTGAAATGCAGTAGAGAGTGAGAGTGTTGCAGTTCAGTCATCGGATGGAAAAACATGTTTATGAGTCTTTGATTGGCCCCAAAATGTAAACAAACGTGTTGCTGGGCAGCTTCATCGCTGTGCAAATGAGCCTTGAGGAATCTGGATATTGCAAAATGGCATTGAACTAACAAGGTCCGACTTGCACCGGAATGCTTTGACTAAGGTGCATTTGTTACAGAAATCCCATTATAATCATTTTTGGAATTACCTCAGGATGTAGAAAAGACTTCAGAAATCTTGTGCAAGTACCTCTCTGAATCTGCGCGTCACAAGAGCAGTTTTAATTTAAGCAATATTGCAGGAGTTCTGTAAACAACAAAATAATATCCACCACATGCTATGCTATTTTTGCTATTTTGCATTTTTTCAACCAACAAAAAATCATTCACTTATGGAATTTTACCTATTGAACTATATTGTTATTTATTCAGAGACTTCAGTGATTCAGATGTGAAGATCTGTTAAATTATATGGAAAGTGGATTAGGATTGGGATTGTAGTTATAAATAGATTTTTCTTTTTGTATTATGCTAGTAGATGTCTCTGAGGCGGTCTATCACTGGATTTGTGACTGCTGGTGTCACGTGTGAAATTCCAGTGATTGTTGTTGTATCTTTGTGATGTTTTTGTCTTCAGCTTGCTAATTTAAGAGGTTGGCATATGCATTCTTTACAATCCTTCAACAAAAACAAATCAAAGAGTTATGACTAGTTGAGTCACTCTTAACTCAGCCTTATGCAGACTCTAAAGTCCACAGTAGATTGTCTAGAAATTTGAAGCCTTAGTCACTAGATAATTTGTCTCCTGTGTGCTATGAAGACATATAAACACTGTGAACTTTCATACTTTAAATTGCTTAATGTGCTTGAGTTATATTCTATTTGTTACTGAGACACCTTTCTAAAATAATAGTAACTCCAACACGTGGAGACCCTCCACCTGCCAAATCATGATGCATTCATTGCTTGTTCTGATATAACACCACCAAACCTTCTTTTTGTTTTTACTGACTCACTTTATAGGATCTAACCCAATCAAATGCCAAAGCCCTACATTTTTTCTCCTTGAATATTTTGTTTCACTCATAAATTTATAAAACTGACATAAAATGTTCATTGCCACATTGCCATAGAACTAGAAGTAGAAGAAAAAATAATTTTCATAACATGATTATGTTTCATGATGTTTCAATGCATTCCTTTATGGCATGGCATATCATATTTAGGAGACTTGCAATATAGCCCAAGATATTTTTTTGCGTTGTCATTCGATTAAAAAAATAACTATTATAACTAGAAAAATTATAATTATAAAATTATAAAACTTATATTAAATTAATCACACATTTTTAATTGCAATTAATCTCACCTAACATTAACGTTGTTAAATATACTTTTATACTGCAATCATTTCACATTCAATTTTCTAATTAATGTAGAAACAACATAAAGACAGTAAATATTTAATATTTAATGGCATCTTTTTTATGACTGAAGGTGAGTATCACTAATATCAGTACTGTTGATGTCTCTAGGAAACTGTTATTTTTTCCCTAATATTTAACCATTAGCAATTCAGTATTACAGTATAATTGAGAGCTATCAATTTTAATATTTATTAGACTTAAAAAAAATATTTCTAACTTTTATTTCTAAAATTTCTAATCCAATTTCTAATTTATAATAAGTGAATTTAAAACAGTCTTCACATAAACCCTTTATAATAAATGTCATATTTACCTGTGCCCTTCAGCAAGTCTAGGAAATATACAGAAATTGAATAAATTTTTCAAAAACTAAATTAAATATAAATGAATCCTTCAATCTACAAAAGTTCTTTTGTTCTTTGATTTACAGACATCACAGCAGCTGGCTATTAGGCTATTTGGCTGCTATTACTTTAAGAGTTATGATACAGGCTACAGCGTGCACCATCGTATTTGAGCGTGCAACTGAAGAGCACACACTACGAGCGCAGTATAACAGCAGACAGGACAGGAAGATATGTTTTTACTGACATATGGCCTGATAACATCTCATCTGACCACAGTTCACTGTTGTTCAGCTGAAGCTCCTTGTCACCTGTAATGTTTCTGCGCTCGTTTGACTTGCGCCTGGTGCTGAAGTGAAGCTGGAGTGTGCATCTGAAAAGTCTCCTGTTTGATATGGTCGTAAAAAAGTTCTGCATCTAAATAAATGCAATTATTCTCAAGAAAAAAGAGACAGAAGCAGCAGTTGTGAGTGGGGTGGCCAACCTTAGCTCCACCCCTGCGTTAACTGCCTTAAATATTTTTAACACTGTTAAACTGGAAAAATTAATCTGCACCAATTTTGATAGCACTAGTTTTTTGATAACTGCATATTTTTAATGTCAAAATTCAGACTTTTTTTGCAATTTTGAGTTCATATCTAGAAATATGGTCATTGTTTCTTGCAATTCTAAGAAAAAAGTCAGAATTACGAGATATAAATTTAGAATTGTGAGATATAAACTCTCAAACTATAAACTCTAAATTCTGACTATTTCTTGGAATTCTAAGTCTACATTTTGCAATTCTGACTTTTTTTTCTCCGAAATACCATCTTAAATCTCATAATTCTGACTTTTTTTTCTCCGAAATACCATCTTAAATCTCATAATTCAGATTTTTTTTTTTTTTTTAATTACCAGAAATACTGGTAATTCTAATACATTCCAGTATTAGAAAAACCAGAAAAAATTTAATTCTTGTTTTCACTTAATTCTGCATTTAAATCTTGCGATTCCTTTTTTGTTTCCACCACAGAATAAAAAATTCGGACTTTTTTCTCAGAATTGCAAGTTTGTATCTCGCCATTCTGAATTCATATCTAATTCTCAGAAATGTGAGGAAAAAGTCAGAATTCAGAAATAAAAAAGTTGCATTTCCCTTTTTTTTGTTTATTTTGTAGCAGAAATGGGCTCCCATACCTTAAGAAGTGAAAATGGCTTTCTTCCCATTGTACACTAAAAGCTTGAACCTGTCAGGTTTTAGGACCTGTGGCTTCCCCGTCCACAGAGGAGGCACTAAGACAGGGGACTTCTGGCTCTAACTACCACAGCAATCAATTTCTCAACAACAGGAGCTGCTTCAGACTGGGTAACAAGAGCATCCAGTTTCCCCATTCAGGATTAAGCATTGGAACAAAAGTGGAATATTGAAACATACATATAAGTCATCATCTGATAAACTTTCTGAAGTGATAGAGAGTGAAGAAGAGGAGGAGGAGGAGAGAGGTAGGACAGTTTGATAACTGCATGCATTTAATACTTTACAAGTACTTTGTGCCCATAAAAATGCTAAAACAAATTAGATTTTTAGTTGAACCGTGGTCCACTTTAAAGTTTTAGACATAAACCCTAACCTGGACGTAATCTTTTTTTTTTTTTAATAACATTTTCTATCCCTCTCTATACTTTATAGAGAAAAAAGTGCAAGTTTCAGAGCCAGAGTTTATGCATGTAATTGTATGTGGGAGAGTTTATAACACTACCTATAGGAGTAACTTAATTCACAGTCTTCAGGGGCAACCAACAATCCCATTTGTCCCATCTTTGGGGGCCTTAAAGGGTCTCCACTCCCTTCAAACTTCAGGATCATCAGGTTACCATTGCGATACGGGCCATAGCAGCGCTTTCAGCTGCAACACATATGCATAAACCTCTACTCACACATGACTCATATTACCTCCAGTCATACACTGCTGAGGATGTAGCATCAGGTCAGACATACCTTCCATATTTTTCATATCATGTAAGTGCACAAACTTTCAGCGCTCTCCTGTTTTTATTAATCATCATTTTTTCTCTGTGTTGTAAGGCAGACGTGACTGTAGCCATCTCAGTTACCTACATCACTCATTACTGATTCATGAGTACCAGTCATTACAAGGCATAATATGTGTTGTACAGCATACACGTGGAAGCCATGAAACATTAGCATTCTTGTGAGGCACTCTTTGACTTGCAGCTTGTATACTTGCCATAAAATAAAAATGGCATAAAAATTATTTTAAAGTGTAAAATTATCAAATGTTTTATAGGTCTGTTTTTTTTTTTTAAAAGACTAGTCCACACAAAAATGAAAATTCTGTCTTCATTTATTCACCCTCGCATCATTCCAAGCTCTGTATAGCATTTCCTTCTTCCATGGGACACAAAAGGTATTTATAAATGCTATTATAATGAATGAGAACTGGGGTTTGTGAGCTAAAAGGAAAAGCACCATAAAAGTATCATTAAAATATCATAAAAGTAGTTCATATGACTTGCCTGTTATATTTTATAACTTTGCGTGAAAAACAGACTAAAATTAAAGCCATTATTGACCTATATTTAGATATTAAGTAAATTATTGTAAATTTCTGTCTGTTCTTCAGTAGACTTTTTAGTATAGTGCACTAGTCATATAGTATGGACTACTTGTATGGTACTTTTTTGTCATTTTGGAGCTTGGCATCTCCTCACTTTCATTATATTGAATAGAGTGACCTGGATATTCTTCAAATATTCACCTTTGTGTTCCACAGAGTTTGGAACAACATAAGTATCATTTTTGAGTGAACTATCCCTTTAAGTATACTGTAAGTCTCTAAACTAACTTACATTTCATGCTGTTTAGCCAGATGTTTATTCCGGTCAATTGCCACAGAGAAAGCCAGGTTCATGCACCATGATGTTCTCCAGACACCTGACACACTTCCAGCTTCATATTTTGAACACAACAGGTTGTCTTTTTGCCCTTTAATGAGGATCCAAGTTCTTGTGCCAGTTTTCTTTTAGAAAGGACAGTGTTTGGGTAGGAGAAGCTGATCCTCTCACAGCCAAGTGATCTGTACTATTGGCCTACTCAACAGTACACTGTAAAAAATAAAAGTTGAGCCAACTTAAAATTTTAAGGCAACAAACTTCAGCAGATTTTTGAGTTTTCTCAACTTGTTGTTTTAAGTTTATACAACAAAAAGTTTAGAATCTCCTACAGAAATATGCCAAATATTTAAAATGTTGGTTGGTAACTATTTTTGACGCTATATCAGCTATAAGAGACACTACTGTTCAAAAGTTTGGGGTAAGTAATATATATTTTTAAAGAAATTAATCATTTTATTCATCAAGGATACATTGAATTAATCAAGATTTACAGTAAATCATGTGACACTGAAGACTGGAGTAACAATGCTAAATATTCAGTTTTGTATCACAGAAATAAATTACAGTTCAAAACAGAAAACAATTATTTTCAATTGTAGTAATATTTTTCAAAATCATTTTTTTTTATTGTATTTTTGGTCAAATAAATGCAACCTTTGTGAGCACATGAGACTTCTATCAGAAAGTACACTTTTTTTTTCAACTGTAAAATTTATTTTATAGTCTTGTCATAATTTTTCATAATTTATAGATTTTTTTTTAAAGGATCAAATTAGGTTGGAAAATGTTTTTGTCAGTTTTGTAAGTTGAACTCTGAGTAGTTCATAAGGAAATGAAATACTCTAAAGACAAGTAACTAGCTGCGGTGTGTACGTGGACATTGTAAAATCAAAAGCTGCTTCCCAACTTCTGTCCGTATGCTTTGAAATATTTATGGAGGCCCGTCAGGTACTTTAAAACTGGCCGTAACTTTCAAATTTCAACATCTGCCAACACGTTCTTACAAAAGGAAAAAATTTCCATTTGGCCTGAAATTCAAGAACTGAACAAAGGGGGGAAACTTGACTTGCCGTCTTGCCACCGACCCTCACAAGACATCACTCTCTTTGGGATTTTAGTCCACCTGCCCCCTTTCCCACAACCATCCGAGGCTTTTCAGAGGGGTTTATGGTGTCAGCCTTGAGGGGGTTATTGGTGACGACCCTGGGCCTTCCTCCTTTGAGCCAGGGATTACATGAAGAATAACAAGAGAAATGGGCGAGAAAATCTGTGAAAGCAAATACCCCGAGAGCGAGAGGTGAAGGGGAACTGAGAGGTGATTATCAAGGCTCAGACTAAATAGAAATTAACAGCTGGATTTGCGATGTCAAAATGGTTTCAAGAGGTGTTTGAAATAAGAACTGAAGGGGCACAGAAGGAAAAAACTTTGTTTAGCATATGATAAATTTCAAGCATGTGCTAAATGGGACTCATGTGTGTTCTTGGGAGTTATCAGCGAAGAAGAGTGTAACAGGCAAGGGTAATTTGCCTTTGAAGACCACAGAGACAGAGCTTTAAAGTGTCCTAACACGTGGTTTCAATTCAAAGGCACTCTAATAAATAGCGCTCTAAATGTATGCCGTCAGTTCCCATACCGTTCTAAATCTGATTTTTGATGTAAACTATCTAGCATATTTACTATTTCTCCTCCAAATAGTTTCCAGAGATGCAGGTGTTTGCCCGTGAAATATTTTCTGACACATCCTTTTATGCCGCGCTCTGTAAACTATAGGAACGTGTTGGAGGCCTTTATCTCAGGCTTGGATCGCCGACAGCCTCGTTCGCTCTTTTCAAGCTGGTGGAGTCTGTGGCTTCAGGGAGCTGTGTGTTTAAGGACTTGAACTTCTAATTCCCCTGCAGTTTAGCTCTCAAACCTGACATAACAAGCTCGTACTGTAGTTGCTGTAATTGCGGTGTCATGTCTTGTTCGGTGGTAATGATGTCAGTGGAATGCACCTGTAGGGAAAGAATTAAATGGACCATTATATCTGAGGAAGACAAACCATTCACTCCCGGAAGGGGTGGGTGCTATGATCAAATGACTACTTCACAGTAAAATCACAGTAAAAATATATATCAAATTATAGTGATATTTTACTAGAAATTCACAAACAAAAATGGTATATTTACTTTTGAAAATTTATGTATCCATGCTGTTTAAAAGTTAAAAGTTATTTCTTTTATTCAGCAAGGATTAATTAAATTGATTGCATGTGACAGCAGATATGTTTCAAAAAAATTCTGTTTCAGATAATCTTTCTATTTATCAAAGAATCCTGATACAATTATGTCAGTTTCCACAAATATATTTAGCAGCACAACTGTTTTCAACATTAATGGTAATAAGAGCAGTGAATCAGCTTATTAGAATGATTTCTGAAGGATCATAATGATGCTGAAAATTCAGCTTTGCATCACATATATAAATTGCATATTAAAATACATTCAAACAGAAAACAGTTATTTTAAACTATAGTAATATTTCAGAATATTTACTGTTTTACTGTATTTTTTATCAATTGAATGCACCCTTTGTAAACATAAGAGACTTCTTAAAAATAGTTTTTTTTTACTTTAGATTATACATATTTTGTATAATCTAATTAAATCTGATTTATTTTATTTAGTTTTGATGGAATGTAAAGGTTCCACTCAAATTGTTAAATTGTTTTTTGGCACTTAACTACGGTATCTATATAAAAAATTTTACAATCCGAAGTGTATAGCGTCACACCGCCCAGTCGTCACTCCCACTTTAAGAGCCAATTTTGTAGGCGAATACAGTAATTTGATCAGACACTTCTTGGCAGGTGGCTGTTTAGTGGCTGTAAATCAGTAATTTTTTTGTGGGTTAACAATGATACCACTTTATAACAAGATAATTATGTTGTTTATTGCAGGAAGACAGCATTTAACAACCTCTCGCACACGTCTGTCATAAAATGCTTTTACATTGGGGTTTTTCAGTTCTTATGAACAGGTCTTTCATTTCCTGCTTTAACTTTAGATGCCGTAAGCAGCTTTCTTGGAACACTAGGAAGAACATGGCACTTTTATCTGAGAAATCACATTTGTCTTAGTGTTGAAGTCGGTGTGTGTTCTTGCTATCAACCAATCAACATTGCCTGCCTTCATTTCCTGTGGCTCCAGAGTGATTAGCCACATGGCGTTTAACCCATGAGCAAAGATGGCAAATTTAAATCACGTACTTTCCAGACAGGCATGCAGCAGCCGAGCCATTCACATGAATGGGATTGCTAACAAATAGCTTTCTCCAGGTATTACAGACCACCTTTCATTTAGTTTGCTGACATGTCTTTGGAGAGAGGGAACGTGGTTGAAGTTCGCAAGATGACAGAAGTTAGCAAGACTGAAATCACTTACAGCACCTTTTTATTTTGCTTGTGGAAGAATGATCTTTTCCAATGTGACAAGGATTTATTTTCACCATCCTAACATTGGAACAAATTTCAATATTTAGAGCAGCTGAGGACAGTTGTATACATCCACCATGAAGCCCAGTGTAAATCAGAACATCTGGGAGGAACTGGGCTGTGAAGAAAACATGAGCAGGGATTGGCCAGAGGAGCACTAACACCACGCTGCCTCGGGCTCAGGGTTTGCGCACCACAAAGCAAAGCCGGGCTGTTTGATCATGACAGATTCACAACATCCTCAGCCCTTATTTTTTTCCAAATGGGTTTTCACTCATGACTTGTTGATAGATGATATAACTTTACTATTCACTCTGTTGTCAGGGGTGAAGAAACTTCACTTTGATGTCTGTATTTTTGATCTATCTATCTATCTATCTATCTATCTATCTATCTATCTATCTATCTATCTATCTATCTATCTATCTATCTATCTATCTATCTATCTATCTATCTATCTATCTATCATCTATCTATCTAAATGACATTATTTTATGTTATATATAAATTAAAACAATTTAAATTAAAATCCCTCAATAAAAGAGGGGCAAAACTTGTATAGATTTTTGCACAGACCAAATGATATGGTCTTAAACAGTTTGACAGCTTAGAGATAATGCAGAAATGTCTTTTAGTTCACGTGCAGTGGAATTGGCTCCCAAGAGGTGTATTTCGAGTGTAGCCATAAACAAGTATGAGGCCAAATCTCACAAATCCCTAAGACCAGAGGAATCAAGTCTGCATTCCAAAACAGTTGCTGTTCTCCACCCATGATAATTAGTCTAAAGAAGCATCAGTCCATATATACCCTGTCACAGCAGATACCAAACATGGTTTAAAGCGAGTGATGAGACTGTCCAGGTGAAACCCGTGTGCTGCAGCACCTTCTTTAAATACCGTTCGTGTCTGTGTTCTCCAGCCATGGAGAGAGCTGTTTTCGTGACTGCAAGGGTTAGAATGTCCAAGTGTTTATTTCAGGACTGTTAACAATTCATACTTAACTGTTCCTGATGTCATTTCGCTCTTTTACTGGCATCCAGAGCCTTATTCAGGCTTGCTTGTAAAGTCACTCCTCACCTGCCAAAAGTGTTGAAACAATGTAAATACTGTATGTCTTTTGTCCTGGCAAAGGTTTTCTGCACTGCTTTCAAAGACGAGACACTGAACTATTTGGGCTAAAACATTCAGATTCAGAAAATGCAATCATTGTTCACATGTATTTCTGCATTCATTTGTAAGTTGTTTTGGATAAATATGGAATCCTCTTTCCACTATGGAAATAAAAATAAAAAATTGTGATTTTTTTTTTTAAATATCACAATTCAGAGTTTTTTTTTTTCTAAGAATTCTTAGTTTACATCTCAAATTTAACTCAGAATTCTGAGTTTACATCTTGGAATTCTGGCTTTTTTACATGTCACAATTCTTTTTTGTTTCAACCATGGAAAAACAATTCTCAGAATTGCAAGAAAAAAGTCAGAATTGTGAGATAAAAAGTCACAGTTACTTTAATTTTTATTCCATGGTGGAAACAAAAAAGAATTGTGAGATTTAAATTCAGAATTCTGAGAAAAAAGTAAGAATTGCGAAAAAAAAAAATTCAATGAAGTCTTTTCCGCATGGCAGGAACAAACTTCCATAGATATCTATATCTGCTAAATGAATAAATATTAATGTGAAGGCTTTTAAATGACATTTACTCACCCTCATGGGGAATAAAAATATACTATGGAAGTCATCAACTGTGTGATTACCAGCATTCTTCAAAATATCTTATTTTATGTTCAACATAAGAAAGAAACTCGTACAGGTTTGGAGTGACATAAAGTTGAGAAAATGATGACACTATGTGTCACAGATCGGCCAGGCTTTCACCCCAGCCAATCACAACGCACGTCATCACCCGAGTTCTAATCAGCACACCTGAACAGCATCATCACTTCATCAAGCACCACTATAAAGCCACACACCTCACCTCAGTCAAATGTCCGGTCTTGTTCCAACGAAGTGGACTCGACGCAAGTATATGCTGATACTTACCTGTTGCTACCCTGCCTGTGAACTTACCTCTTGTTCTTTCTCCGAGTGTTGTCCTCCGTGTCCTGGATCCCTGTCTGTCAGTTCCTTCAAGTCACGACAAAGCGTCGAGGTGTGTGGCGTTCAGCTATCCACGAGCTCCTGTCAACAAACCACGCAATCCAGCCTAAGTATTGTCACTCTTCAAGATCTCTGCCATTGTCACCATTCCTGGTATTCCCTTGAACCAACTCACTGTACAGTAAACCTTACCTTCTTATATTCCCGTGTGTCCGTCTGCTTCCGTAACACTATGATTAACTATTCCTTTAAGTGATTGCATTTAGCATATTTTAACAGATGAAAAAGCCTGAAATTTGTGATCTGTATTATACCAACAAGAATGTTGTGCATTTAATACATTAGCGGCTTGGATTAATAAATTATAACCTACTTAAGTCCTGTATGTTGACAAATAGAAAACAATAAGGCCTTGAAGTGATGTGCAGAGTCTCTAATTCATGCTACTCAAAGGGAAATATTTCAGCTTGTTCCTAAAAGACCTCCTGATTCTGGTCAGAAGATCTAGCACATCTGTTATAGATTGAAATAGCCTGACAGAAGCTGTCAGATTTAGGTATCTTTGCCTTCATGCTTGCGTTTTTTTTTTTTTTTTTTTTTTTTTTTCCTACAGTTACTCAATAGCTGTAATTCTTTACTTGGCAAGCTTACACCTCTACACAGAGAAACAGGAAGGGTGTCGAGAAAATTGGACCGTTGACAGCTGGTCTAAATTGCCTGCTATTATGCTTTTTAAGACCGCTTCTGCAAAATAACGTCCAGAGGGCAAACAAGGGAAAATCTCAGGCTAGCCAACAGCTTGCAATCCTACAGAAGCATTCTCTTGGCCAGGAGCATCAATGCAGTGCAGTGATACCTTTGATCAACTCACAATGAATGCATTTTTTTCACTCAATTATAGTTGTCGGTTAGAGAGATGACTGTCAGTTAGCGCACGCAAATGTACTAAAACAACATGATTTATAAGACAAGGCGCTGGTGAAGTATTTGAATGGATTCCCACACAAAAGCATTTGCCATGTATTTGTTTTCCTTATGAGGTAAATCCTTGTTCTACTCCATGTCTTTGGCACCTTCTACAATTTGATTAGGCCACGCCCATACGAAGTGACATCATGCATGGTAATCAGGTCTCAGTTGTGAAATAGTATCTGATGGAATTGAAATAATGTAAATGATAATGATGTTAAATTAAAAATATGAATGTTTTTGCAAATAATTCAAGAAAATAATACTATTATTTTTTAAATATTTAATGTAGGGTTATCATGGAGTTTGTAAATCATAAATCATGAATTTTAAATTTGACCATTTTAAGTGGTTTCTTTTATGGTAACAGTTTATAATGTTAAATTAAATACATTTTTATAATAATAATATTAATATAACCACTAAAAATGTAAATGTTATGTAATTTTAAATGTTTTTAAATAAGTAATAAGTTGTAAATTGAGTTTTGTGCCATTTTAAATGGTTTCTTATATGGTAAAAATTGTTAAATTTTAATTTAAAAAAACAGTTTTTAACAAATTTATAAACATGTAGGGCTCTAACGCATTAGAATGTGTGACGTAAAGTATTTCTTATGTTATAGAAAAGGACTATAAATGAAAAAATAGAAATGCGTTTAGACGCTTTGTTTTTCTGATGGATTTATAATTTGATTCTTATATGGAAAAAAATATCATTATGTTAAAAATACATTTTTCTGAAACTTTTTTTTTTTTTATAATAAATGAGATAATAGTTATAATAACTCATAATTAATTAACAATAATAATTAATAAACAAGATCATGTAGTTTCAGGTTTAAGTATCTGATAGAAACATACATTTGAATGCTAAGCTATTGGAAATCCAAACAACAAAAATAATTTTGTGAATAAAAGTCCCTTAACTTCCTTTATATTTGTGTACTCAATCTCAGTTCAAAACATGCATTACATCTAGACAAGTGAGTTACTAAATGAATTCAGGTGTATGAAGAAAAAAATTAAACATTCATAATATAAATGACTTGTATAAACATACTTTATAATGAACTTTTTTAATGGTCTCAAAGTTGATCAAATGTAGTCTCTACTCTTACATGTTATGATTTCAGTCATGTTATTTTTTGCAGTTAAAAAAAATGCATTCTCATACTTTTGTGTGGAAATGGTTTTGGATCTTTTCAGTTTTTTTTTTTTTTTTTTTTTTTTTAATTTAGAAAGTACAAATCTAGCAAGCTTGTCAAGAACATATTTGTGTCTGCCTGTTGTGCATGTGAATCAACATTAGAGCATAGTTGTAGTTTTTTGTAAATACATTTAGTCCGCCTCTCTGTCCTGCAGTCTTTGTTGCTTAGATGTGGCTTCTAAAAATCAGCCATAACTCATAACACAGCGAGGGGGGCCTCCACACAGGGCTGTCCCAAGTGCCAGCGCTCCCATTGTTGTCCAAGTAAATGATGTAACTTCTGTTTCTCATTGAGGGTATTTGTAGAAATAGTTAAATTACACAGCTGGTGGTTTGGAGAAGTGCGGAGGAGATCTGGATTTATGCTTGGGAGATCAGAGTAATATTTTACATTGATGTCTTCACATTTCAGCACTCAGACTCTTTCTCTTGTGGGAAAAGTCAACCTGTTTTCTTTACTCTGAAAACAAAAGAGAGTCTCAGTTGTGTTTTTGGAGAGGAAACAGAAGATGCTCATTATGAGACCATTGATGTGTTTGAAATGCATTTGCTGTTCACCCACGTGTTAATTTTATGCACTGAAAACATATCTACCAATCCAACAGCCGTTAATGAGTGACTGACATTTTTATAGATGTCATTTGCTACTGAATGTCTGTTTTTATTGTTTTGACTTTTATATACATGTTGTAGTATTCTTTGGAACTGCTCTTAGGTTAATTTTGAACTTTAATCTATAGATTAACAGGGAATCAACAAGACTGATATCTTGAGAGAGACCAGGGCTGTGTTTTGCTATCTTCTCTCTAAGTCTGTAAAAATAGGGTACAATGTATTGTGTTAATATGAAGGAAATAAATCCTTATTGATATTTCACAGGGTGTTTTACACACATTTTGAATTATGCACTGCATTATCTGCACTTATCTATTTTTTAAATCACTGGTTGTTTTATGCAAACATACACATTTGCTTTACTGTGATGTATTGAATAGTGTTGTTGTGAATTTACAACAACTCCATAGTAACATTATTTGGTTGGCTGATTTGGATTAGGTTCAGTCTAAATGATTTGTGATAGTCTTGGAAGCATCATTTAGCATTGGTCAAAAGTTATAAACAAATGAGCAATGTTTTGGAATGTATGTCCTCATTTTTCAGCAAAAGTGCATTTAGAAATTTACAGCTGCAACAGTTACATTACAGCCAATGTTGCAATAGTTTTCATTATGTAAATTATAATGTCAATTCCAATAAATATTTTAATAAATTGTTAGTTGTAAATAGTTTCTGTTAATATTCAATGGAAAAAAAAATATATATATATATATATATATATATATATATATATATATATACATACATACATACATACAGGTGCTGGTCAAAATTAGAATATCATGAAAAAGTTATTTATTTCAGTAATACCATTCAAAAAGTGAAACTTGTATATTAGATTCAGATTTCAAATGTTTATTTCCTTTAATTTTGATGATTATAACTGACAACTAATGAAAGTCCCAAATTCAAGAGAGAGCGTCAGAAGCGTCTTGACTGGACTGCTGCTGAGTGGTCCAAAGTTATGTTCTCTGATGAAAGTAAATTTTGCATTTCCTTTGGAAATCAAGGTCCCAGAGTCTGGAGGAAGAGAGGAGAGGCACAGAATCCATGTTGCTTGAGGTCCAGTGTAAAGTTTCCACAGTCATTGATGGTTTGGGGTGCCATGTCATCTGCTGGTGTTGGTCCATTGTGTTTTCTGAGGTCCAAGGTCAACGCAGCCGTCTACCAGGAGGTTTTAGAGCACTTCATGCTTCCTGCTGCTGACCAACTTTATGGAGATGCAGATTTCATTTTCCAACAGGACTTGGCACCTGCACACACTGCCAAAGCTACCAGTACCTGGTTTAAGGACCATGGTCTCCCTGTTCTTGATTGGCCAGCAAACTCGCCTGACCTTAACCCCATAGAAAACCTATGGGGTATTGTGAAGAGGAAGATGCAATACGCCAAACCCAACAATTCAGAAGAGCTGAAGGCCACTATCAGAGCAACATGGGCTCTCATAACACCTGAGCAGTGCCACAGACTGATCGACTCCATGCCACGCCGCATTGCTGCAGTAATCCAGGCCAAAGGAGCCCCAACTAAATATTGAGTGCTGTACATGCTCATACTTTTCATGCTCATACTTTTCAGTTGGCCAACATTTCTAAAAATAAATTTTTAATTGATTGATATTCTAATTTTCTGAGATACTGAATTTGGGACTTTCATTAGTTGTCAGTTATAATCATCAAAATTAAAGGAAATAAACATTTGAAATATATCAGTCTGTGTGTAATGAATGAATCTAATATAGTTTCTAAAAAGTTTCACTTTTTGAATGGTATTACTGAAATCAACTTTTTCATGATGTTCAAATTTTATGACCAGCACATACACACACATATATATATATATAATAATTACACCACCATTCAAAATTTTGGACCAGTAAATTTTTTTTTTTTTTTTATATTTTCAAAAGTATCTTATGCTAACTAAGGCTGCATTTTTTTTTTTTTTTTTTTTTTTTAACCAAAAATATAGTAAAAGCAGTAATATTATTACAATTTAAAATAACTGTTCAAATGTAATTACAATTTTAGTTTATTTCTATAGGTCAAAGCTGAATGTTCAGCATCATTACTTGTCTTCAGTGTCACATGAGCCTTCAGAAATCATTCTAAAATGCTAATTTGGTGATTCAAGAAGCATTTCTTATCTTTGATGAACAGAAAGAAACAGAAATGCCTTGTAACGTATGTCTTTCAGCCACCTGATTGCTGAATAAAAGTATTAATTTCTTCCAAAAAATAAATCCTACAGACCCAAATCTTTGAATGGACATTTATGTAATTAAATAATTAATAATTTTCGAAAATTAAAGGAATGGTTACTAGCTGCCTGACTCTGTCAGTGAACAAAAAAATATATTCATTGTTGAGCCCTACTTCTTTTGATTCTCTTTTATATTATTCTCTGGAACTTGTATAAACTGGATAAATAGATTTTGACTTGACTAAACTTTAACTGTCATATCTGTTCATCACTGCAAAGAAACAAAATGTAACCGTTTTAGGCGGTCCTGGGAGAGGCCTGAGCACCTGTCTGATACAATAGCCTGAGCCTTACACTGTACCACACACATACAGCCTCTGACTACTCACTCTGACAGAGGAAGTGATGTGTGTGCATTCCGCTGTGATGACCTGTCCTCACAGGAAGAGCAGGTACTTCATCTTGATCATGTTGACCTGCTGGGTGGCTGTTTGGAGAACACTAGAAGCACTGGTGTGTGCATTCAACTGTACTTTTTAACTGAATAAAAACTTGTGCCCATAGTATGTTATTCAGTTTTCCTTTTGACACATTTTCAAGGTTATTTCACTGTTAATTTAGGGGTTTTGTACTCGTATATCTCATGTATAAAGGAATAGTTCACCCAAAAATGAAAATGTGCTGAAATTGTATTCACCCTCAGCCCATCCAAGATGTAGAAGAGTTTGTTTCTTCATCAGAACAAATTTGGAGAATTGAGCATCACATCACTTGCTCAGCAATGGATCCTCTGCAGTGAATGGGTGCCGTCAGAATGAGTCCAAACAGCTGATAAAAACATTACAATAATCCACACCACTCCAGTCCATTGGTTAATGTCTTATGAAGTGAAAATCTGTGTTTGTAAGAAACAAAACCATCATTAAGAGTTTTTTTTTTAAACTTCAAACAGTCACTTCCAGCTAAAATGAGTTCTCTATCCATAACATTACTTTCTCCAGTGAAAACGTCGTACTGCTCAAGTACAGTTTGCAAGTGAGAACAGTACATAGCAGTTCTAAATGAATATATTGGTGGATTTTTGATGTGAAAGGACAACAGGCCCGAAGAGACGGTTTGAGATAAAACGTCTTAACAATGAATTTGTTTCTTACAAACATGCAGCTTTTCACTTTAAAAGATGTTAATTGATAGACAGGAGTGGTGTGGATTACTTGTGGATTATTGTGATATTTTTATCAGGTGTTTGGACTCTCATTCTGACGGCACCCATTCACTGCAGAGGATCCATTGATGAGCAAGTAATATAATGCTACATTTCACCAAATCTGTTCCGATGAATAAACAAACTTAACTATTCCTTTAATTATGTAACCCTAACACTAACTTGGGCATGGATTTTAATCCTGGATTTTTTTCATTAGGAAAGTAATAGCACACCTCGTCAGTGAGCTGCATGATATCTGTTATGTCTGTAGCACAAATGGTGTTACTCACCAAAGTTTAAAATTTAGGGTCAGGGGTTTGATCATGTTTCACATGTAAGTCATACATGTATGTTTATGTCTAGTGGAGATGAGATATGGAAATCTTTGTATAATTGCTAACAGGGTGTTTATGTGATGTTATGATAATGTCCAGTTCTATATCCAGAGCTGATTATATGGCCCCATCTGGATTCATCATCATCTGTTGTCAATAACACCAGCGATAAGTCTTTCACACTCTCTCATAACAGACCTCATACAGCCAGCCATCTGGATGACATGTGTATGTGAGTGTGCTTGTGTGCATTAGGTCCTTGGTTGTTTGTATTAACAATCATAAATTTGCCAGGGAAACGTTGATAAACTATATTTGTGGCATTGAAATACTTCAGTCATTAATTTTAATTGCTGTCCAGCCAGCTTTGTCATTGTGACTAAGCGGCCTAAATAAATGTTCTTTATATCCTAACAAATTTCCTTCTGTAATTATACAACTCTACTAATACTAATACTGTATATATGATTTATGATTTTCTCCTGGCAGATGATCAAACAAGTGGAAAATGTTGTAGACTTACATGGAAGAAAGAGTTGGAGCCATAAAATAAGAGACTAGGGCTATTTTGACAAAGCTAATTGTAAAAAAAAAATTATAATACAATTTATTGTATTCGGTCATTCATTTTATATTTTTAAAGAATAAATCAATTGTAGAAAAAATGTGTGCATATATATATAATGTATATATAATGTATATGTGTGTGTGTGTGTGTGTGTGAGACCCTGAACCACAAAACCAGTCATAAGTAGAACGGATATATTTGTAGCAATAGCCAACAACACGTTGTGTCAAAATTATCGATTTTTCTTTTATGCCAAAAATCATTAGGATATTAAGTAAAGATCATGTTCGATGAAAATATTTTGTACATTTTCTACCATAAATATATCAACTTAATTTTTGATTAGTAATATGCATTGCTAAGGACTTCATTTGGAGATTTCAAAGGCGATTTTCTCAATATTTAGATTTATTTATTTTTTTGCACCCTCAGATTCCAGATTTTCAAATAGTTGTATCTCGGCCAAATATTGTCCTATCATAACCAACCAGCTTTCAGGTGATGTATAAATCTTAGTTAAAATAACTTTGTGGTCCAGGGTCTCTCTCTCTCTCTCTCTCACACACACACACACACACTATATACTATTTTGTGGGTGTGTGTGTGTGTGTGTGTAAAATATATATTTGAACATGACAAAAACTGCACAAAAATAATGCATCTTCACTGTAATTTATATGCAGTTAAGTTGAGTTAATTTGTTTGCCACTGTGAATGAACCCATGTTTTTTATCTAGGTATGTTTCATACTTTGAAGACAAGATTCATCTGACTAGCTTCTTTTTGGCAGGAAGGTCAGAACATGCCCGCAATTTCACCTTATCCTAAACCTCGATGATTCTCATTTTATGTAATGCCATGTGACAGCTTCTCGTGAAGCAATGTAGACTGTAGCACAAGTCTTCAGTTTGCAATAAAGCGGATACTGCCTTCGCAGGGGCAACTAGTCCACAGGCCCAGGGCCAGCACAAAGCCACGCTTCATCCCTGAGCGCTGCCACACATGAGTGCTTAGAGAAAGCTGCCCTCCAGGCGCTGGAATCCATAGCCCTGTGGAGGCTGTAGATAAGGCCGCGCGTATGTGTGCTTTGGAAGGGCTCACGTTACACAGTGAAACACTTGCCACCCAGGAACTGTTACCATATGAAAGCAGACTGTTTTGATAGGAGAGCACCGCCTGGCTCGGCTCTTTGTGTCAGCGCGATAATACCGGCTATGCCAGACGGAACGTGTTAAATTGTCTCTATCACAGCTAATGAGTTTGAGGTCAGTGGCTGAGGATTTCTTGACCACCTCCGCAAGCCACACAGAAAGGCTGCGATCCAAAGCAATTTACTGGAGGTTTGTGTATGTTGTGGCAGTCGGGTGGTTTGGGTGTGACGTGTAAGTTGATGTGTGTCACGTTAGGGTTTTGGCCTGTCTTGTTTGTCTGCGCACGTCACGCTCGAGTAGTAATTTGACAGTGATTACTACATCACTCATAGAAGATGTTATTTATCCGCTGAAACATGGTCTGAAATGTGCGTTTTTCTCCCAGCATTTCACCAAAGGAAGGAATGTATTTGGACGGATGAGGCGTTTCTCCCTGTAGGAAAGAAAAAGGAGATCTTTTTAATATAACAAATGTTTTTCCTTGACGGCAGTGAGATGCCAATTTTAGATGTTTGTCTTCAGAAAAAAGGCCTAATCTAACATATCTCCCCTG
This sequence comes from Barbus barbus, assembly GCF_936440315.1. Taxonomy (NCBI): domain Eukaryota; kingdom Metazoa; phylum Chordata; class Actinopteri; order Cypriniformes; family Cyprinidae; genus Barbus; species Barbus barbus. The sequence goes on along the minus strand of NC_136753.1, from coordinate 25,813,670 downwards.
CTGGGTCTGGTGAATAATTTTTTTGTGAATGAATCGATTCACTAGAATCCAACGCTGCATGAGTAATACGCATGCAGTAAATGGTAATTATGTGAAATTACAGCTTGCTTTATACTTTTCTGTACCTCTCTGCAGAGGAGCTGGAAGCAGAAGATGCCACGCTGGTCGATACATGTACCATGAGGAGCACAGGAGAGCTACGCTAAAGACAGACGGGAGAAAACAGTTCACCTGGACACGTTTTACAGGTAAACATACTTTTTTTTCCTCTTTAGCACAAGTTTACCTGTGTAAACACAGATATAAACCTATTTTTAAAAAGTCAAAGATATGCTATGCTAGTTTGCAGAGGTTCAGGTTGTGCTGATATAAGGGATTTCTACTGTTTGAATAGCTGTCAATTATAGTATATAGTCCTGGCTCCCAGATTCAACAAAAAGTACCAAAAAGTCCATTGGACAGTAATTTGGATACGGTACCATGGTACTACCATGGTTTTGGAGTGTACAGCTAATGCTAAAGATTTATAGTGAAATTTGAATATTTATAGATATGGTAATCATTCGATATTATGGTACCAATCTGATATCACTGTACTACAATAATGTCAAAATATCCAGTTGAAGAGACTATAAAACATTCTCTTGAGTATTTTTGTTCAAATATTTATTATGTTTAACTAGGTTTTATATATCCACTATAATGTATCATTAATAATGTTATCAGAAAGTAGATTAGGTGTGAGCATATGACCATCGGCATCTGAAAATATTTTATATATACAAATATAATATTTAATATTTATATTATATTAAAAGACTTTATATATATATGAAGTTTATTTGCAAAAACAGATAACTCTTTTTTTTTAATTTTCAAAAATCATGTTTTTTATTATGTTATCATGTTTTAATTGTTTTATTGTGTTAGTTAGCTGTATTTGTTAGTTATTTTTAACCTAATCAAAATAAACCGACTGCAGTATGATTAATATTAATTGGAAAGCACAATGAAAACATATGGTTTTTGAAAATTGTTGAAAACAGAGTTATCTGTTTTTGCAAATAAACTCTTCATATATATATATATATATATGTATATGTATGTGTGTGTGTGTGTGTAAAATGTATATGTATATGTATGTGTGTGTGTGTGTGTGTGTGTAAAATGTATATTAGAAAAAAGAAGTTAAACTGAGTTAAACTCAATAAAGCTCCAAAAAAAAGTTTGGAGCTTTATTGAGCTTTTTTTCAACCATCATATTGTTTATCTACCATTTTTTGGCTGTATACCTTTTATTAGCCAAAGTGTCTGTGCATCGCTATGCAGGAGAAAATCTAAAGAAATCTGCCATCATATTTGTTTGTATGTTACTCTGTGTGATAAAAGCTAATATTAATCTGTGCCATACTCAGGTCACATTGAGCCCATGCGGTGGTCCATGCTAGCCCTGCTGCTCTTGTCCTGCAGCCAGATGTTTGCCCAGCGCCCAGGTGACATCTGTCCACAAAACACCGACCACGGACAGCATGATGTCACGGCCAACCCTGTGCCGACCGTGGATCCTAAACTCTTCAACAAGAGACGGTACCGCTCACCCCGCGTTCTGTTCAGTGAACAGCCCCCCGACTCAGAGCCCGCTGGGCACCAGACGAGGAGCAGGACGAAGAGAAAAGCAGGGGCGCCTCAACACCGCGGAGTTTACTCCGTCTGCGAGAGCGTTAGTACTTGGGAGGGAAATAAAACCAAAGCTACGGACATCTCGGGCAATGAGGTCACCGTCTTGCCCGACGTAATCATCAACAACTCCAAGAAAAAGCAGTACTTTTTTGAGACGACGTGCAGCAGCGGGCGGACCGGGGGATCCGGGTGTTTGGGCATCGATGCACGCCATTGGAACTCGTACTGTACCAATTCACACACGTTTGTGCGAGCGCTGACTTCATTCAAGAACCTGGTGGCGTGGAGACTCATAAGAATCGATGTAGCTTGTGTGTGTGTGCTGAGCCGAAAGTCTTGGAGACAATAACAAACTGGCTGCTTTTCAACATGCCAGTGCCGGCTTTATGATATCAAACTCATATTCCTCTTTGTGATGGTGGACATTTTCCTTGTGCAAACCATTAATGACAACTTCTGACATAAAACAGACCATCTAAGGAGGATACATATGATGTGTTTTTTGTCATAGGACACTACAATGGACTTTTTCAGTTCTTTTTTTAAGCATTTCTGTCTTAAGATAATTGTTATCTTTTGCAGCAGTACGAGAACATGTACATACATTGTTGTGTGTGGTAATTGTTATTTATTAAACCGCATCATTATTGTCTAGTTTATTTTGTGCCTATTAGGAAATTAGGTCATTTTAAATAAAATTTTTGACTTAAATACAACTTAAAATTAAAAGTCTGTCATCATTTACTCGTATTTGAAAATCTCAGTCTCTGTTCATTATAATTGCATTGACCTTTTGTCATTTTTTTGGTTCTGTAGAAGCAATAAAGTCATACGGGTTTGGAACGACATGAGAGTGAGCAAATGATGACAGAAATTTCACTTTTGGATGAACTTATTGTCAATGTGACTTTAAAAGTAACCTAATTTACAAACTAAAACATGCTCCTGGTATTATTGATTGGTGGACATTATTCCAAAGAAAAAAAAATGACTGAATGACTTTTAGTTTTGGCTGATGTCCATGTGGAGGGCCCCTCCAATCACTTGTCAACAAATTTCCACAGACAGCTTGTCAGTCAGTCACCAATGGTTTAAAAAGTGCTGGGCCCAGTTGCAAGAAGTGTATTGTCAAGGGTTTTCTTAACCTTAGGGACTTCTTACAGACGTCTACTGGCCTACATGTTCTTGTTAAATATCTTGACTCTGAAACATGGTTTGGAAATGGTAAAACAAATCTGTTTCATGTTGACCTAAGCTCTTTCGACAGCATTTGGTTACCACAGAAAATAATTTGACATGAAAGATAAATATGAAAAAGTTTTTTTTTTCCCACAGAGCACTTACTGAAGCCTAGACAAGCATGCAGTAATATGAAAAAATACAGTCATTTTTTAGTTACGCTAGATTTATTCTAATGCTGTATGACCTTCTTTTTTGGAGGGAAAAAAACACCCAAACATTACATGCTACGTGCATGAAACACTAAATGGTTAAATAGAATTGCTTATCAACCAACTAAAAGAAGTTAAACTCAGTTACCTTCACATGGTATTTGCTCAAGAATACCAAGAAAACATGCAAGGAAACCAGAAGAACCAGAGGTTTATCGACCTAGAAAAGTAGATAAATTTTACAAGTCAAATAAACTTAAGTTATAACATAAGTGAACTTTATTTATTTTTTTGCTTTTAAATGCTGGCCCACTAGGCATCCAGTGTAAATATTTCACATTGTCCAGATTATTTTCTGTGGTCATCGACAGCATGCCAAGTCAAGAATATTCTTTTAAATATTTCCATTGCGCTGTAAACCCAAAAAAGCCATTGAACTTTACAGAACAGCCTCAGTTTTCGGGAATTAGTTTTTTTTTTTCTGGTTTTGATGTTAAAAAAATCCGTGACTCAGACAAGACCTCCAGCCATGTGGCAGAGAAACTAAACGGTTGGGGCAAATTTTGTCAGACACTTTCAGTAAGCCGGAAAGTTTGTTGAAACTGTTGGCGGGACCGACCTCACGTTTCAACAGATGTGCCTGACACACATGGAAACGGACCTACGCTGGAATGCATTAGATGTTCCCCTTCCAGAAGCTTCCATGTGATGCCAAGAGAACTGGCCTTGAGAATGAAAATCGTTAAAAAGCAATTCTTACAACCAGAAACAGGTGTGTCACTCCAATCAGACTTTGAATACATTTGTTTAGACAGCATGTGGAAGTCTTAAAAAAACAGATGGATCGCGGCCTGTGAGACCCACCTCAGGTTTGATTGTGTAAACAGAGGGAGACCACATGCCAAAGGTCAGGTGCATGGCCAAATGATGAGGTCATGTCTGGAAGCCTGAAAGCCACAGGTCTGCAAGGTCAGACAGCAAAGTTCGGGTGGAATAATCAACAAGATTTTTAGGTTTATGTGTCACATCACCCATGAGGTCCTTCATCAACACGTGTTTGTTTAGCGATATAGTGCGGGTCAAATAAAAGGGTCATAATTTCAAACAAAGTCACTTTCACACAACAATTTGCCCTCATTAGAAGACGATGTTGTGTGGCCAACAGTTATTTCAAACAGCTCTGTGTACTCAAGAATTTTCCTCACGCTCATGTTAATGGAACAAACAAGCGTGTCTCTAATTGTTTGTAGGACAGCTCCCTGTGGAGAGTCTGCTGTGACAAATCCAAAAGAGCCCCTTTTGTTTAATTCACCAAGAATATTAACGAGATTAATGAACTGTGGATGGTACTGACACACCGTGGAGATTCCAAACAAGGCCACGGCCGCCCCTCCATGTGCGTACTACAGTGTAGGATTTATCGTCTTCAGAAAGGCTGAAGATTCCCTAATTACATTCACATAAAAGTCTCAGTCTTAATCGAGAGATAACAGTGAATTAAGGTATTAAAAGTGATAAGGTGTACAGTAAATAGACCAATTCAAAAACAAACAACAGTCGCCCTCTAGTGGTTCATTCCCAAATCTACAATGGATGAGGGCAGTAGGCCTATTTAATGTTGCCATTCTCTTCTGTAATAATATGAATGAGTGTGTGTGTGCGTGTGTGTGTGTGTGTGTGTGTGTGTGTGTGTGTGTGTGTGTGTGCAGAAATAAGATTCCAGATGTCATGTAACTCAGTTTTACTTGCCATTTGGTCCGTTGTTGTACAATATTGAAAGGACACGTGTTTGTAGCATACATATTTTATCACTAGAGGGCGCACTGCTCTTATAATCTTACTCTATGATGTTTAAATTAAAGTAACATAATTAATTGCTCATATATTAAATATCCTGATTTTATTGCAGCTTTATAGAAGGCCGTTCATCGAAGGGTTTACTTGATTCATATAAGCATTTTATGTATGTAAAACCATATTCATATTTTGCCGGCTGTATAATCCTGAACTCAGATGATGGTCAAAGCCTGTAGGGTTACTCAAACTTCGTTATGTTTTATAAACCTTAGATGGTCATTGTACTTTGAGAGATAGGTTGATCTCTTCTTTGTTTGGTGCAACTTGTGTTTTGACATCATTGCATTAAAACATTTTAAAGTTTATACAAAAACAGGGAAGGTCAAAGACTACTACCAAAATAAATATAGTCAAACTGTATAAATTATGTATAATATATAGGCTGGGGTTTACATGTAAAAATACACAAACACTCATGGGTTTGAATAAATATAGTAAAACGACAGTCTCTCCTGAAAATGTGCGAAAGATTATCTCAGCATGTCCTGAGTTTGACCTCAAACCGGCAGACAATGCATCCTCTCACCAATGAGATGACAGTGATTGTGACTGATGTATTGTGTAGTGAGACAAACCTTATGAAAGAGACTCAATAATGAATACCCTGAATGTCTGACCACATCATGAAGGCGTTGTAAATTACACTGTAGGTTCAACATAATGCCTGAAAGCAATTTTGAAAATGGCAAAACAATGTATTTTGTGTGTGCATCTGCAGATCTCGGCAGATGCACACACAAAAACACACACACACACAAAAAAACCTTTTTAAACTTTTTATATAAATACTTTTACTACTAACATAAACCTTTTTATAATTTAATATAACCTTTATATTTAATATATATATTTTTATACTTTAATATAAACTTTTTAATATTTTAAAATAGTATTAATATATGTGTTTTCATGTTAAAATATTAAAAAGTTTATATTGTAATTATAATATATAATAGGGTTTTAAAAACAGGACTATATATATATATATATATATATATATATATATATAGGTATATATATATATTCCTGTTTTTTAAAAATAGGCCTATCGATATATATATGTATATATATCGATAGGCCTATTTTTAAAATCCTATTAATTATAATTATTTATATTTATTTTCTAATGTTTAAATTCACATCCATCCATCCATCCATCCATCCATCTATCTATCTATCTATCTATAGAAAACGCGGGAAATTGCCCACGCCCCCCCATGTCCTGCTGGACCAATGGGCGGTGCTGATCCGCGCGCGCGCTCCGCTCACATACAGGCACACACAGGCGAAGTGCGGCGCTGGTGTTGACGGTCCGTGAGTGGATTCTGCTTGAATAATATTCCTGACCTACATCTCTGAGACAGGCCTGAACATCTGCGCAAACATTTTGGTCGAAACGGCGAGCGCGCGGAACGAAACGGCAGGCAGGATGAGCAAAGTCCAGGGCGGCATGAAATGTGTCAAATACCTGCTGTTCGTCTTCAACTTCATATTCTGGGTAAGTGCTGATGATATCTGAGGGATGATGTCACGCACGCATGCTTTGATTTAGAGTGAAAGCAAATGTTCGTGCATATGCCGTCACCTGTTTGTCCTGGAGTTGCTCAACATCTTTATAATGCTCTTTCTGTTTTAACGCGAAAATGTGGCATTGTGCAGCTTTCTGTGGACTCTAGCAACAACAATAGCACCACATTTGGGACGCAGATGATTTTGTAAAGTACAAGTAGGTGACAGATGTCGGCCGTGTCTCAAATCCCAGCGAGCTTCCTACCTGGACAACACGACTGAGCATCATAGGCACGTGCAGACACTTCGAGCATCGTACCTACATTTAGCGCCTCTTATGCTCAAAGTCTACTAGATAGACAGCCACCATATATCTTTGTTTTCGAGAAAGTCAGCATTTTTATTAATATACTTTCCATTGTTTATTATAGGGGAGAATGGTGCTGTTGCCACGCTTTTTTAGCGTGGATTTGAGACAGTGGCCTGGCACAATGGGAAGTTTAAATAGGTAAAGAACACCTTGTTTAAAAACAAAAACAAAAACAACAAGAACACACACACACACACACACGTTGGTTTTTGTGGTTTATGGGGACTCTCCATAGGCGTAATGGTTTTTATACTGAACAAACTGTGTGTGCTATTGCCCTACACCAACCCTACACCTAAACTTAGCCCTCACAGGAGACTTTATGCATTTTTAGATTTTCAAAAAAACACCATTTAGTATGTTTTTTAAGCCTTTTGAATTACGGGGACATATGCAGTGCCCTCATAAACCACCTTCATATTGTAATACCTCTGTCATACCCATGTCATTATACAAATTTGTGTCCTCATAAACCACATAAACACACACACACACACACATGAAAACGTTATTGGCTTTTCTTCAAAATGCAAGTAGTAGCAAAGTTAAATCTCAATTAATATAAAAATAATTTTAAAACTAAAATCTACCTTCATTAGTTTACTCTTGATTGAATGGACACTAGTGTGGTTTTATGGTGTTCACTAAGCTATTACACAATAATTGACATTTTAATTTGTAGCATATAATTTACAAAATGGTTCTAGTTTAGGACAGTTTGTAGCCTTCCTGTTGCTCCGACAGAACATCATGCCATAACCAAGAGCAAGGTCACTGGTTCGATTCCCAGGGATAGCTGTTACTGATCAAATGTGTTTCTTGAGTGCCATGTAAATCACTTTAGATAAAAGTGTTTGCTAAATGCATAAATGCAAATGTTGCTGGGTGTTTGAAACCATATAAAACAAGGCCCAGCCTCTCCTGTATGCTTGAGCCTCCAACAGTTAACTATAACCATTCCGTATCATAGGAAAAACTGCCTGTTAATTGACTTGGATGTTGGATAGTCTCCCAGTGTGATTTATTTGGCTCCTAGAGTCATTTTCTAGTACTTCCCACCAGCTGAGAGTGACAAACATTTAACAGACTGTCAGTTTGTTGTGACATTTTTTACATAACTCAGGCACGGCCAGATACACAGAAATACTCTTATTTATTCAGGAATCATTTGAGATTGTGACGTGATTTCCTTCGGGCAAGTTTTAGAAAATCTGTGTAGATCCATATTGTGTTTCAAAGTGGAAAGCATATGTCTGAAGCCGATTATGTAAGTTTGTTAATTGTACTTCCACATGAATGTGATCATTTGCTAACAGGATTTTTATAGCTTGAGTATGTAAGAAGCAAACAATGTGCATATTCCAACATAAGTGGCTTTGAAATTCCTCTTTGGCTGTGTTTAACTGTTTTTAAGATTCAAGCTGCACACGCTGAATGAGCAAACCTTCAAAGCTAGTCTTCAGTCAGTAAAGGATCGGGTTACTGTGGAAAGTTATTGAAACTACCACCCTTTTGTGCTGTATTCAGCACTCCTTTATTCACTGAACCGCAGTGAATTCTGAAGGGTGCATTAAACTCTGGATAATAGCGTTATCGTTTCTTCAAAGACAAGGCCACGTTTTCGATCACTTTTTTTATCACATGCATGCAAAGCGAAGGGATTATTCATATACTCTGATAATAAAGTTACAGCATGTCCTGTGAGGTGCAACTAAGGCTGTATTTTTATTGTTTTTTAATGGTCTCGGATGCTTTTAACACTCACTTTTATCATTTGTTTAATAAAAGTACAATCCTAGTGCTATAAACACATAAATCCATCAGTGTCTGAATGAAAGGTAACCTGGTTTTCCCTGCTATGCTGCTCCTTCTTAAAGAGATAGTTCACCCAGAAACAAAACTCACCTATATGTTATTCAGACCCCATATTAATCACTATGATTAGCACTTAATGATCACTTTGTGTGAAAAACAGACTCAAAGCCATTATTCTATCTTCACGTCCTAATTTGTGCTTATGATCAAATAAAAAAAAATGTACCTTCTGTTCCATTATTAGTGCATCACGTCACTGAAGTAAAAATCACTGGTTTTCATCATGTGACCAGTTGTGATGCCTCAAGTTATGTACAGTATATGTGAACAATACCTAAAATAATGACTGTTTTTATATTTTATTGGTGCTTTTTATCCTTTTTGTAGCTTGGCAGTATAAATCACCTTTCTGTTTTGTTGTATGAAAAAAATGTAGCATAGACACACCGTGCTTTTGTGTTTTATGGTAAAGAAATTTGGCTTATGTTGCATTGAAGGTTTATATTTAATCAGTTCTTGCATTCCCTGAGAATCAAACCCATGACTTTGGTGTTTGAAAGTTTGAGCTACAGGAATGCATTATTTGGATACATATGCATTATTATTGATGGATAAAATGTCATGTAAACAATTGATTATAAAATTATAATGTTGTCTTAATGTATACTTATTTAATGCAAAAGCCAGCATATCTTTTAATTAGATTGGATCAGTGTTAGATTTTGAATAGTTTTTTTTTTTAAGTTACATTTTCACTTTCAGTTTGGCTTAGTTCACACTGCAGGCTAAAGTGGCCCAAATCTGATTTTTTTTGCCCAAATGTGACCCATATCTGATTTTCTTATGACAGTCTGAACAGCACAAATCAGATCTTTTCAAATCAGGCCCAGGCCACTTTCATATGTGGTCCTAAATCAGATACACATCTGATGTTTTGCAATGAGACTTCAGTCTGAACGGCCATGTCGCATTTCATGCGATTTTTACGCCATTGAAATGTGACAGACGTCACAATTCTGCGCTGGAGGAGGCGGGACGATTAAAATCACAATGGCAGACTTCGTTATTTAGGCTCCGATTGCACATTAACTTAAAAATTGCTAAACACACGCTAACACGAGCAGTATCCATTTTTATTTCCGCAAACACATGTGGGTCACTTCAGGGCCGTATACGGTTCACACATGAGACTGATGGCTGTCGCATTTAAATGACAATGTGAACAACAGCGCAAAAAAAATCTAATCTGAGCATTAAGACCTGCAGTGTGAACTAAGTCTTTTTTTAAAGTTGTAGTAATTCTGTCATGTGCTTTTGCCATTTTTATTCTTGTTTTTGTTTATATTTCTATTTAAATTTTATTTTGTTTAATTTTTCATTTCAGTCATTTTAGTACTTCAACTTATTTGATTTCAGTTAGTTTCCCAGGCAGCATTTCTTTCATTTCTTTAAATTTTTCTTTAATTTTAGTTTCTAATTAATTTTTATTTTTTTTGTCATGGCTTCATTTCTCTTTTAGTTTTAGTTTACAACAACACTGCATCAGATAAAGCATCATTTCCTGTATTTTATTTTCCATTTGAAGCTGATGTGAAAGAAGTTATTTTAAAATCTTTCTTCAGTCTTCATTCTTGGTTGTTTGAATCCGCACAAAAGTCATAGGAACCGTTCAAAGAGCACATGTAACTCCTCCTACTCTTCATCACACTGTGATTTTGTTACTGCGCTAATGGTCACAGTAGATTGGCTTAAACGGTTAGTGTAAGATGTAATGTAGGACAGTGGCGTCAGTCACTGGTTATCTGTAGAGTGGTCTCACTGCGCTGGACAGTAAGTCCTTTGTCTTTGAGAGGGCAGGCAAAAAAAGAAGTGGGTCGTTGTCCTGTGCAGTTTTATGTCCTGGTGTTGCGTCGGGTGGGCATGAGGGGGCAGGGGATGGCACCGGGGGATGTGGATGCCAGCAGGGCAAGCCTGTCAGACTGGCACAGCCTGCCTGTTGATCATAGCGATGGGCACCATAGTAGACCTACAGTGGCCCTAAAACTATTTAGATGCTCAAATTACACTACAATAACATACAATAAAAAAGTCATTATGAGATAAAAATTCTAACATAAAAAGTCATATGACACAAAATAATTGACATAAAAAGACAAAATTATAACAAAAATGCTGAATTATGTAATAAAAAGTCAGTTATGACATAAAGGACATGACTGACTTTTTTATTTTAATTTGTTAATGTCAAAATTGAGAGATTAATTATAACAAAGTGTAGTCTTTTACTGCATAATAATTTTTTTTGTCATAATTGCAGCCTTTTATCATAATTATGGCTTCATACCTAATTTTTGTAGTATTTTTACATATTATTAAAGCTTAAAAATGTCAATTATAATTTCATGTTTTGTTTTGTGAAATGACATTGTTTTAATAATATGTAAAAATACAAAAAAATTAAATACATGTCATGAGATACAAGTCAGTTATGACATTAAAAGACAAAATTATGGGTCATAATTATGACATAAAATGTAGACTTTTTATATTTTTATAATGATCTTGACTTGTAAGTTTTAATTTAATTTTAATTTAACTTTTAACTTTTTATCTCATAATTTTGACATTAAAAGTTAAAATGATGAGATAAAGGCAATTGTGACATAAAATGTAAAATAAAATGATTTTAATGTCATAATTATGACATTATTTATTGCAGATTGAGACTGATTTAACTGAGCAAACAATAACTGTAGACTCACTCGAAAGGATAAATATTTGTGAATGTAAATATCTAGTATGTTTCACATTATAACTAGATGGCAAAAGGAGTTTCTGGTGTCCTTTCAGATGGACAAATGGATGTTTCCAGTATCACAATAAAGCACTTCATCTTACACTGCTCTATTTTAGTCAAGGTTATCCCTCAAGTTACGGTGATGGCAAAATACAAAGTATCCTGTTCTCAAAGTCAAACCCAGCATTCGTGTGTTTGTCCCAAAATAGACCTGTGCAGAATGTGAAACCAATGACATGGAGTAAACCAGCTAATGCCACACAAACAGTTTTTCCACTTGTTAACGCTGATCTAATGAAGTGATTTTTCTGTACATGTTTCTGATTTGTTTCACTCTTGTTTGCAGCTGTCGGGCTCACTGGTGTTGGCTGTGGGATTATGGTTGAGGTTTGACCCAGACACGGACAATCTCTTAGCTGGAAATGATGCCCCTGAGCACTTCTTCATTGGTGAGTTGGAAAAGAACGTTAAAGCCCACGTCAAATGTTTACATAACAGTTTTTGTAGGTTTCATAAACCTGTATAAAGCAAAGCCATATTATAGCTAGCTGTATTATAATGCAGATTTTCAGGAGTTATTAGGAGAGGAAATAGGCCATGTGGATATCTGTGAATGAGAGAAACTGTAAAAAAAAAAAAGAAAAAGTGTGACCAACATATTAAATGACCAACCAAAGTTTCCTTTCTTTTTCTTCATCATTAAGGAATGGGTTTATTTAAATATGACGTTGCTAAAAATAACATTATTTTGTGTATTTGGTGTTTGTGTTTATGTGGTTTAAGGTTCAAAAAACATTATTTTCCACATACTGTACATTATTGTTGCTCTTCTGTGCTCCACCTATCTGAAACGCATAAATTTTTACAAAGCTCATCGTTCTGAGAAGCGAGGTGTGCTCTTGATTGGTCAGCTATCCAGTGTGTTGTGATTGGCCTGAATACTTCAAGCATGAGACGGAAATGTTAGGCCCTTTGCCGTTACTGTATTGTGATGCCGTGTCCCGGCGCGACGACACAAAAACAATAAAACCCATTATAAACGAGGCATTTGTTGCATCCAGTGGTGACATAATTACTGAATATAATGACTTATACTTTCTTTTTACAAACTTTACCATGTCTGCATTTGTGATCGGAGAAAAGACAACAAGCGCTACTCTACACAGCTCAAAACTCGCGTTTGAATCGTCAGTGGCAAATTCTTTAAATAAGAAAACGTTCTTACAGGCTGAGAGTCAGAAGCGCCAGACTGTCCTTGCAAAGTTGGAATTCCTCCACTTTATAGAAACAGCCTTTGTGCAAGCCAGGATCGTAGGCTACTCTCCCAGGTTCAGGAAATAGTCCTCCGTAAAATGCGCTGCACACACTCTAATATTTGGTTTGAACTGTTCTGGAACAGTGTTGTAAAAACAACTTATCCACTGATTTCTAGTTGTGTCCTCTTTTGGAAGAAAGTGCTTTTGGTTTCACAATGAAACACAGCGTCTCCAGGACATGGTGCCGGCGGCAGCAACAATACTACAGCGAGAGTAATAGTTCCACCTTCTTTCTTTGAGTATACATTTGGGCGGTGTTTAGCAAATCTTCCCACACAGTGATATAGACATGTGGGGGCGTGTTTGAATGAGCTGTTTTAGGGGGGCGTGGTCGAGTCTTAACTTTTATAAAGAATATGTCTTTGGTTTCGAGACTTTAGTCTCTGCAACTTCAGGGATCTTATCTGTGCATGAACAGCTTGTAACACTGCAAAGAGAAAAGAAAACTTGAAATCGCATGATCTGACCCCTTTAAATAAGTATTGGTATACACTGTTTTAATATACTTATACTTATTTAACCTTACAGTTCAATTTAGATTCCAAGACAACATTTTAAAACTGCTTCATGTAATATTCATATTTTATTTTATTGTATTTTTACCAAAGTTACCAAAAATGATTTACATAGTTTTAGATAATAACAACTGAAAAACAGAACAAAATACTTTGTAAACATGTAAACTTTGTACCCTGCCTTCTGGATGTTGCATAAAGCCAGCCAAGAGCTCACAAGATTTTTTTTTTTTTTTTTTTGTGCAATATATGAGACAGACTTCATTAAATAATTAATAATCATTAAATACTTCCCTTTTTTGTGCTTGAACATGCTAAATTTACCATTATGCACTACATAATGGGATATGTGTTTATGATCATGTGGCATTTATTAGTTCTACCATGGTACTTTATCTATATTATCAATCACAAAGCACAGAAATCGTCATAAGGAAACCCATACATTGCAGTTTCATTCATTCAAGCACAAAACCAGCACACTATTAACAAAGCATGGGGCTTCAATGGCAATTTCAGGCTGAAATTTCCCATCTGCGTCATGGAGCCCTAATGGCCTCTGTAATGGTGTATCTGATATTGGTTTTAGGTGTGATGAATGAGCAGGGACGCTGATTGTTCTTGCTAATGGCTAAAGCTGATTTCTCATAGGAGAGGCTGTTTAACTGGTGTCGGTGAATTACAAAAAACTTTATTTCCCCTTTAGCTCTGGTTTAGTCCCCAGAGCAGGCAGTTGATGAAGTATCATTGGTTGTAAAGCTGGTCTCTCCATATACCTCATTGGTCTTGTAAAGGACTGAAGCAGTAATTTTTTTATTTCAAAAGGTTAGTGGTCACTAGTTGTAAAATGGTGTTTAAGGATGGTTATTTGCTCATTTATAATCCTGATGTTTTTTTCTGCTCGTGTTAGCAATGCGATGATGTATATTGACCTCTGGTGACTAGACTGCGGTCCTGAGCTGCATTTAAGCGCTCATAATGGAAAAACTACTACTTTGCAAGTGCTAACCATGATTATGAAACAAATTTAAATACTGGGTCATTAAGTCTTGACATCATAGGCTCAGATACCCAGAAACTGAGCAGTTAGGTTAATCAGCACTGCTATAATCTTAAGCAGAAATGTTTCAATAATGTCTCGCCGACAGAGCAAATATGAAAAAGGAGAAGCATTTCTTGGCAATATACTTATACTTGGAACAAACAGTTTCTACCCAGAAACGGAAGATACATCACTTGGCAAACAACTATGTGCTCTGAAGCTAATGGAGCAGATGCACAGAGACAAAAACAGGAAGCAAGATGGATAAAATAATATATGCATGTGTGTGTCTGCTTTTTAAATTATACATATTACTTTTAAAACATGATTTGTACATTACAATTTTTATTTGAATATTTAACACTGTATTGAATATTTAATATTCAACATTTAGGCACATATGTCTGTAAATTTTTAAATTTTGTATTTTACTTTTATTACTTTTTAATAATGAAGTCAGATCCAATGAAATGTTGGTCTAATTCTATTTAACCAATAAGAAACCAATAAGTCGCAGACGTTATAATATTAAGCAAAAAGTGTCTTCCTTCTGTTGTAAGGTTAATAGTTTTATTTTTTGCATATAGCACAGCATTGCACCATATCTGTTGCTATATTGTGCATTTTAGCAACAATGACTGGAACAATTATTTTACAATAACAGTTGAAAGCTGACAGCCTGTGATCTTCCAGTAAACAGCTTTGCAGATGAGTCAAAGCTTTTCATGTGCTCATCTTTTTGCTTTTCTTGTTCTGGCGCCATTGGTAAACAACAATTGCCCATTTTCACTGAATTGCCTGAGTCTTGGCATGTTTAAGAGAGATCTCTCTGCCCGTTTAGAGATGTTCAGTGTTTATATTATAAGGAGGACAGGAGGGCTGTTTATATGAAATGCCAGCATGTTTTCCATCCATTTGGCAATTAGGAAGTCATGAGCAGTGAGGGCTTGGTGTTTTTAGCTTGCTGAATTCACAGAGGACTCGTGTCAAATCTTGTCCTGTCCTCGAAAACAACATTATTTTCTCCCTCGGGGATTAATTATTGTGTGTTGTGACGATTGTCTTCCCGGAGCCTTAATAAAACCTCAGCAAAGCTCCAGTGCTGTGCTTTTTGGCAAGTCTTCTTGACTCCTTGGAGGATGGAAATGTCATATCTGAAATGTAAACCTGTGTTTAAGGGTGGAAACATGTTTGAAACGCTACATACTGCTGGCTGTTAAACGACAGGGATTGTAGTTTATTTAGGTCCTCTGATTTGCTCTAGTTTATCTTTTTCCAATAATTAGTTTGGCCCTAGCTTGTCTAAAGTGGCTCTGAGTCGGCGGCGAGGGAAAGCAGTTGCTCGCGAGGGAGATTGCGTCATCCTAGCGACGGCGTCTCGAGTGACTGTGGCACACAGACGTCTTAGCGCCCTGCGTCTGGGGTGACTGAATTGTTGCTATGGTGAGTTAATTGGCAAGATGAGGAGAGTGACAACAAGATCGTGAAGATCCTGTAATCATGAATGTCCAGAATAGATCTGAAATGTTATGTCTTTAACTACAGCTTTACATTTTCTGAAGAAAATGAAAGTGGCTTCGACACAATGCTAAAGTGTTGCTCCAGGGCATGGCTAGGGTGTTTTTAGGTGGTTGTTTGTCGGTTTTCAGGTCTAAAGATATATGATACATTTGGTGGGTTTCTAAAGAAAAGCACCCAGCAATGTTATTCTCAAAGAAGTAACTTCTATAGTGTTTTCTTTGTATAGTTAATGAACTTTTTAAATAACAGCCATTCATTCTCAAGTGAAAAATCTGTAGCTTAACAATTACAAAGCCCAAAACAATAATGAATATGAATTTTTAACTATTAGCCTATACAACAACTTTGCATAAATATAATGAAATACTAATAATGATGATGACAGTCATGAGGATTATCATCATCATCATTATTACTATTATTAATACATTATATTTGTGCAAAGTTGTTGTATAGGCTAATAGTTAAAAATTAATATGCATTATTGTTTTGGGCTTTGTAATTGTTAAGCTATAGATTTTTCAAGTTTAACACAAATATAATTACATTTTTGAAACCTAACAATAATAATTGAATCAATACATTTTATTATTTTGCAAAAGGAATTGCAAAATGTATTTAAATATACAATTATTATTTATATCATTATATTTATTTAAAGTTGTTCCCAGAGCGCTACTTTTATATTATTTGGTTTGCTTTTGACTAAATGATCAGTAATAAAACATAATATGCATTATATATATATATAAAACATAAACCAGTTATGTGCAAACTTGCCTGTTTGGATCCGTCCATGATTTTTCTGAAGTGAATCCATAAAATCTGAACTTTTTTCACAGGTGACTGTGTGATTGAGATGACCAATGAAATTTAAATACGATTATGGTCTCAGGGCACTGGTTGAGCTTGTGGTGTCTGTGTGTGTTGTGCACACAAAGACTGTTTGTTTCTGTTGAGCCGAGGCCTTTGACACTCTGCTTGTTGGACACATTTCTCAAGTCTCAAACTTCCCTGCATACAAGATGAAAAACACAAGAACTGCAGTGCGCTTTTATGCCTTGTGCTTTTTTGCGTGGGATTGTAGTTTGCATTGCATAGGAAAGCACCGTAACATGTAAGGGTGATTTTGACCATCTGTCAGGAAATGCCCACAGAACCTTTTATAAAATTAGAATCAGCTGCAATCATCTAAAAGTACACCTGGTTCCACATTCATAAATCACCATGAAGAGAGAATGCTGAGATTGGTTTTACATCAGTGATCCTAGAACACTGTAAAGTAACAGAGAGAACTAGATTACACATCGATGTTTAATTATAAAGGTTTGTTCGTGTGTCTTTTACTTTTTTTGTTATTGTTGTTAATTGAAATGAGGCTGAAATAAAATATAAATATTAGATGAAAAACTAAAAAAGTAGCCTTTGTGTTGAAGCGCTAAAATAACTAACTGTAAATAGATAAAAGCTAAAACTGAAATAAAAATAAATTAAACCTAAATAGTCATATTTAAAAGCCCAGACAAAAATGACAAAAGTACATAAAAACTTACTAAAAAATTTAATTTATATAGAAGTCTGAAAATACA
Source organism: Barbus barbus (assembly GCF_936440315.1). Taxonomy (NCBI): domain Eukaryota; kingdom Metazoa; phylum Chordata; class Actinopteri; order Cypriniformes; family Cyprinidae; genus Barbus; species Barbus barbus. The sequence continues at coordinate 25,796,268 of NC_136753.1, read as the reverse complement.
TACTAATTAAAAATATTAATAGAAAACTATTATAGTAATATAAATAATACTAAAATAACACTATTTTTATCCACAAATAGAATTTTCTTAGCAGTTTTACATGAAAATAAAATATTTATTTATTTATTTATTTATTTAGATAGATAGGGACAGCGCAAAGAACATGAATCCAGCCGAAAAGCTGAAAAATATCCATTGTGCATAGAGAATATAGCATATGCTAATTTGCATCTCAGAGCTTAGAGCTTAACGTAACTAGAAAATATGATTTTCATTCACCTTTATTTGAAAACCACTATATGCACTTTTTACTTCCACATATCCACATTTTACACCTTTCTTGAAAATGAGCAGATGATTTCATAACACAGGTCTATTCATGCTCTGCCATCATCTGGTCATACAGTGAACTGCATGCTGGGATGTTTGTGGATTGAAGTTCAACTTTCAATAGGCTAACTCTAAACATTACACTGTACTCTTGGCTTCTCCTCAGCGGTGTACATCCTGATCGGAGCAGGAGGCGTCATGATGTTGGTGGGGTTCTTCGGCTGCTTTGGGGCCGTGAGGGAGTCACAGTGTCTTCTGGGATCGGTGGGTAAGAACTACGCAACTGTAAATGAACAAAACACTGTTCCACCATCCCCTTCTACAGCCTACATGCACTCTGAATGTTGTGACTGCTTTAAAGCACCACTTTTGAGATTTCTTCAAGAATAAAACTGACCTTAAAGGAACACTCCACTATTTTTGAAAATTGGCTCATTTTCCAACTCCCCAAGAGTTAAACAGTTGAGTTTTAACGTTTTCGAACCCATTCAGCCGATCTCCGGGTCTGGTGGTAGCACTTTTAGCGTAGCTTAACATAGATCATCGAATCTGGTTAGACCGTTAGCATCTCGCTCAAAAATGACCAAAGTGTTTCGATATTTTTCCTGTTTAAATTTTTTTTTTCCTGTTTTGTTGGGGAGTTGGAAAATGAGCCTATTTTCAAAAATAGTGGAGTGTTCCTTTAAGCTCTTCTAGTTTTTAATGGAAAGAGCACAGGTTAAGCCTTAGTTTGTTTATATGATGATAATTATTTTATTTGTATTATTTTGTTATTATTATTGGGATCAGTTTAGTTACTGGACTCCTTTTCATTTGTAATTGGTCTTAAATCAGTTAAAATTATTAAAAATAAAATAAATAATAACAGTCTTAATAAAAGTAATAACCCTCTTGATATCCTGTGATATGATACTGTTGATTTGCAGTTAGTATTGACAAACTGAAGTGAAGTCTCTTTGTTGTCTAGTTCTTCGCTTGCCTTCTTGTAATTTTTGGCGCAGAGGTTGCTGCAGGAGTCTTTGGTTTTCTAAATAAGGATAAGGTATGTCATGCACCGTATCAATCATTTTATTGAACGTAAATATGAATGTCTGTCATCTATTGATGTGATATGATCAGATACTCTGTGTTCTAGATTATTCAAGATGTCCAAAACTATTACCAGTCTTCTATGGAAAATGACAATGGGACTGCTGTTGTATCCATGTTTCAAAATGTGGTAAGTCGAGCTTTTGTTTTACAGACACTGTTAGTAAATGATGTGTGCCTATAGTGGCAGTATCGTCATCATCTTCTGACATTTCTCTTCATCTTTCACAGCTCGAATGCTGCGGGCTTGAGTCCTCTCCCTCTCCCTCTTCTGAACTGTGCATAGTTGAAAATCCTGTCATGGTATGTTCAAATCTGTTTTTGAAATATGTATTTGAACACAGATCTGAAGGAATCTTTAGTTAGTTGAAGGGAGTCATAATTCAGAGCCTTAAATTAACTTTATGACACACGATCCAAAGGCAGGTCATCTGAGAAGATTTTTCATCCATAATTATGTCTGGGGCTGTCACAATTCTTCGATTTAAATTTTTGTCGTTTAACTGGTAAAATATCGGAAGTGGTGTATTCCACAGACGAGAATCCATGAAAAACAATATTAGACAATTTTCTAAGGCGGCATGAAATATTAAAGGGTTACTCCACCCCAAAATTAAAATTTTGTCATTTATCATTTAATAATGTAGTTCCAAACCTGTAAAAGCTTTGTTCGTCTTTGGAACACAATTTAAGATATTTTGGTTGAAAACGGAGGCATGTGACTGTCCCATTGACTGCCAAGTAAATTATTAAATGTTATGAAGCAACGAGAATACTTTTTGTACGCAAAGAAAACAAAAATAACACCTTTATTCAACAATTTGTCTAAATAAAACTACATGATTACTTTTGGTATCTTATATCTTATTTGAAATTATTATTATTGCCTCATTGCTATTATATATGCATTTTAAGTTATTTTAAAGTCTATTGTTCGCTTAGGTTTATTTATAAATACCAACAAAAAAAATTATCTGATTACTTGATTAATCGTCAGAATAATCAACCAATTACTTGATTACCAAAATAATTGTTAGTGACATCCACAATTATGTCTTTATTGGCCAAGCTGTATTGCTTTGCATTATTTTTTTTTTTTTTTAAATGTCAAAAATATATACATTTTTTGTCCAGAGAAAGAACATATTAGCCATTGTACCCCATGTATATTTGCACCACAAGCCATTGTGTGTGAACCAGGCACAAAGCGATTAAAAAAAGTTTGTTCTAACCATAGCAGCATGACCACAATGAGCAAGTGATGTGCTGCAGTGATGACGTATCACAAACTGTCGCACATGTTAAGATTGATCAGGAATTCACTTTACATTTTATTTACTTAGCACAGCCAATTCTTACTCACATATGGTGCCCTGTAGCTTTTAATTTTTTTTTTGCCTTTATTTTACTTTATTATTTGTGACGTAAACATCAGAGCTTGTTAGTGCTTTTTTGACTCACAATCAGGACATGTTTCAGACTCAAGCGATGAGTAGTTCTGACACAGACCCTTAGATGGCAGCCATGTTGTTCTGTACGGTGTATAAGAGAGGGAGGGAGGGGTGCAGGACACAGACCAGTGGAGTGAGGAGGTAAGAGGGGCTTAGAGAGAGAAATGAAGCAGACAGTGGCAAGATGTCCCATGAGTCACTTGATCCAATAAGCCCACAGGGGCACAAAGGCGCCAGTTTTTTTTTTTTTATAGCAGGCGGGAAGACACATTGATCGGCTGAGAAACATGTCACATTGTGCTTCAGTTGTCAAGTTCATACTGTCAGTTGATCCCAATCAGCAAAGCACATTAGAGAAAACCAAACCGCAACAGCATGTTTACATAGTGTTTACAGTGGCTCAAGAGCATGGAAATGAACTATTAAATTATATTTTGTGCACCACAACTATTAGCTGCAGCCTGGGTGTGTGTGTGTAAAATAAAATATAGCAATATTGTGAAATATTTTTCTGTTTAAAATACGTGCTTTCTATTTTAAAATGTAATTTATTCTTATGATGCAAAGCTGTATTTTCAGCATCATTACTCCAGTCTTCAGTGTCACATGAGTTTTCAGAAATAATTCTAATATATGATTTGCTGCTTAAGAAATTTTGAAAACAGTGGTGCTGCTTAATATTTTTATGGAAACCTTAATTCATTTGTTCTGTATTATTTGATGAGTGGGAAGTTTAAATAACTGCATTTATTTGAAACAGAAATCTTTTGTAACAATGTAAAAGTCTCTGACTGCTTGCAAAAAACTTGAATTTAAAAATGAGGTGTTATTTGGTTTGCAGTCAAATCGCTCATTTTCTTTTTTTATTTTAATTTAAACAATCGTAAAATAAATAGTCAGTGCCCATATCTGCATAATTTGGTAGGAAACACAGTTGTGCATAAGAATGATTAGTACATAGTTCAATTACTTTATAAGCAATTCATTAAGCAATTACAATTGTTTGTGATAAAACATGCATATCTTTGCTATTTTATAACTTTGATAGTGGTTCATCCAATCAGATTTCAGAGCCAGAGCCATTCATTTCATAATCAGTAGAATTGAACCAATGTATGTATGCTGTTTTTCAATCTTTATCACACAACATTAGTTTGCCACACTCAACTTTCTTATGAAATATTTTCAAGGATTGTAACACAGCTATAGAAGACTTCTTCAACAACAAACTCTTCATAATTGGATATGTTGGCATCGGCATTGCTGGAATTATGGTAACAAAATTCTAACAAACTTCTTTTAGTGAAATGTGTTTCAAAAGTCTTGTCAAATTTATTTGTATAGTGAGTTTCACAGTATATTGTTTTACAGAAAATTATGTTAAAGGTTATTATATCTTTGTATCTGAAGTGTGTGTGTGTGTGTGCCTTGATTAGAGCCGAGTGATAATATAGTTTGTATTTTGCGGCAAAATATGTTATATCTTACGTATATAGTCCTACGTTAGTATAGTCCATGTATGAGAATACTTCAATATCCTTATCTATTATCCTAATAGAGCTAGGTGGTAATACAGTTCAAATGTGCAATGAATGAAAAAATTAGGCAGCTGAGATTTGCTTTATAGTATAGAAAAGTATATACAAAATGTGCATGTTATCTTTAATATTAATGAGACTTGGTTTGAAATTTTGTAATGCAGTGACCTTCCAGCTGTGTTGCACTGTTTAAGGCTACTATCGTAGGCCACACGGCACATGTGGCTTAAGTGTTCAAATGCTTTTTGGGAACACTGTAGCTTGTATTTGTCATGTTTGACATTTGAACATTCCCGCTCTGTTTTGGCAGATAATTGGCATGATCTTCAGCATGGTTCTGTGCTGCGCCATCCGGAACAGCAGAGAAGTTATTTAGGTTCCTCGCAGTTCTCCTCTCCCCTAGTTGGACTGTTTCAAAGCCCGCCGTCTTTGACCTAATCAGACCATCACATTCAGGCTCGGGAAGCGGGTGGAGGAGCTCCCATGAGGCAGTGTGGAGCTTGTGGTACTGTTTCGTGAACGGCGATCGTTTCTGTCTTTTCTGTTACTTGTATTGTTTGATGATGACCTCCACTGCATGGACTGCTACTGTAACCGCATTAACCTTTACATTTTTGTCTTTATTTATTACTGAATCATCACAAGGGGAAACTTCACAGTGTACATCTTTTCAAACTTGATCTCCTTTAATAGTCTTCAGTTCAGACTTTCACAGTGAACTGGACATTTACTTGCTGATGTAAATAAGCTCTCTGCTGCCTCACTGATTAACTACTTTTCATGTTTTCTTTTAATGCTATTTATTGTGTGAACTAGAACAGGTTTTTGTGCTAATAGATAATGGGTCATATGTTTGTGTTTTGCTGGTTAATATTTGGTTATTGTACTTTTGCCACAAAGATACTGAATGAAGCTGAGAAGTGGACTGAGTCAACAAAGTCAACACGAACTCTAAGTCAATTTAATTTCATAACATTTCAAGTCTTATAGTGCATGGTTTTCCAAACGAAACAATGAGCTTCAAAATTGAATCAAAACTTAACTTGCTCTTTCTCTGAAACAACTTTTTGACCTTGCACCTATTGGTTAATGTTAACCAAAAAAAACGTAGGCTACTATCGTAGGCCACATTTTTTAAATATTGCCAGTAGTAACTTAATGTTGATTAATAGTAATATAATAGCAAATAGAGTTGAAAAACTGTTACTGCTGAGAGGAAGCTCAACTTTCGACCTCCATGTTCCAGACTATAAAAAGCTTCAAATTGTTTTATTCATGTTGACTTTCAAGTGTCACTGGTTTAATTTTTATGTTTTTATCTGGTTAATACATATTACTTTCTTTACTTGGCGGAGTTTGAATCTAAAGTTCAAGCCACAGTTTTTAGGGAGATCAACAAATGTCATTTGCAATACCACTGTAAAATTGCAAGATCATATCTGAAGTAATTCGTCAACCATTTCCTCTTTTTTCCTAACTTTGGCTGGTCTGTTCAAGAATGTGACCCACTAGTTTTATTGTTCTATGTGCCTTTATAACAGACGAAGCTGCATCATAAACATGGACATTTTTTGTAGTTGCTCTTAACGTGAAGTTGGGTTTCATCGTATCGTGTTGCATGTAAATGGCTTTGAAGTAAGAAACTATGGTCACAGGGCATGAAAGCCCAAGCAACATTAAAACAACACTCACAAATAAAACTCTTTTTTTTTTAAATTCATTTTTGTAATGAAGTAGACCATTGCATTAAACAGAAATTAATACATGTTGCATTGAGGGGTCATTGTAGGAAGATGTTAATACTGTCATCGAACATCACAACACTTTTGGTCAAGGCCAGGTCCCTCAAACTTTGTAAAGACCTCGTCTTGCATGTTAATTTAAGGCAAACACATGACCTGAAAATAATGACCTACGTTATGGGATAAGAAATCCCTGGAAGCTACAGCTACAGTAATACATGCTGGCCCATATAACAAGAAAAATAAATGTACGTCTTAAATATTGCATAAATACGATATGCATCAAATGCTAGGCTGTTTTAGGTAGTCATTGCAAACTTCATTTTAGACTGCACCATATGTACAGTCACCAAAATCAGCTCAGAAACTGAAATGGGCATCCGATGGCACGAAACTGAAAGAAAGTCAATGACATTCCCTAAAACTATGAACAATTTAGAGTTACACGGAAAACAGTGACAAAAACATAAATGCACAAATAAATGGAGTAGGAAAGGAGACAAGAATTTAATACAAAAATAATGTTTTTCATCTATCTACCAGTGTCATTACAGTGACACTAGTCTCCCTCATTGAGGGGAAACCTTCACATATGCTTCAAGAAAACGCAAGCACATCAAGCGCTCTCCTCCAGACATATCCTTACCAACAAGTGCAAAACGCTGGCCACAGCTCATCAAATAAGCCTGTAAACCAAAGAGGAAGTGTGGTAAGGAATGACTCACAGGAACTTAACCAGAGTAGAAGTTGCCGTTCTCTCGACAACTCTACCATCTTGATTACGGTTTATCTTCTCTTGTAGAATGTACAGTTGGTTGTGTAGCTGCCACAGTCTGAGAGGTACTGGGTCTGTTCAGTCAGAGATTAGCTTTAGGGAGGACTGGCTCATGATAAACTCTCCCACGCCGAGGAAGTACATGACCTGTACGATACCGAACAGTGGCGCCATGACTAGAGCCCTGCAGCCCGCTCCCTTCAGGAAAGCAGACGGCCCTTCTCGCTTCATGATCTTGCTGTAAGAATGAAAAAAACAAACCAAGGTCACACACACACAGTAGACGATATCCTCACATTCCAGAATTACAAATCAGTTAAACCGTAACACTTAAGTTATAGGACTGATGCATCACCTGAAACAGTCAATTATGCCACTGTAGGTTTCCTCGTTGGCTGCTTTGCTTAGAGACTGCAGCCTGGTCTTAACCACTGTCAAATGATTAAAAAAAAAAAAAAAAAAAAAAAAAAAAAAGGTGAGCACATGCAATTTTTTTTTAAAGTGTGCCAATGAAAAAGGGATGAAGAGCACCCAAAACTACTCTTACCATCACACGGGTTAACAGCAACAGCAGCTGTGGAGCCTGCAGCACATCCAGAGATGAACGACCAGTAAAATGGTGCAGCCTCATCAGGCGAGGGCTTACCCAGCTTGTTCAAATTTGCAAAGAGAGGGAAGTAGACAATCGAGAAAGGAACATCTCTAAATAAGAGGAAGAGAAAAAAACAGGTCATTTATAGTCTCGTTACTGTGAATGTTTGCATTTAGTGTTGTTATAGTACAGATTTTATGACGCATTACCTCAATAGAGTTGCACCAAGGCCTTTGTAGAGCCCCTGAATGCCTTGAGTGTGCAGTAACTCCCTTGCGATCTGGGTGGCAGATATGGCTCTGGGTGAGGTGTTGGGCACCACGTTGTAGGAGCGACTCAACACTGCGTTTGTGGTTGCCAGTCTATTGGGAGGAATGATGCCTGGTTTTCTCTGCTGAGCGGCTGTGAAGATGTTAGAAGTTAGTTACTACAGCTAAATGACTGAGTGAGAAATGCAACTACACTGCACTCATTGGAAAATAATCCTAACAAATATTGATGCCAAATGACACAACTGACCAATAGAATCAAGAATACTCAATAGGCTTGATTTCTTTGCTTCATTAAGCACAAAAACGAAACCTACCTAATCTCCCAGCATCCTGTAGTTGAATTTTCAGCATCTCCATTGGAGTAGTGATGATAACCTGGCACATGCCTGCACCACATCCAGCCAACATCTCTCTAAATACAGTCAGCCCTCTCCTGTAACAAACAAGGCAATGATTATAGATGTATATTTTAAAAGAACTGCATTAGAACAAGCGAAGTGCAGCAGTTGTAAACGTACCCATCTTTGGAAAGGCGGCACCGGAAGAAGTCATTGGCAGCCAGTTTGATGGCCTTCTCAGGAGTGACCAGTGTAAGATTAACCCCAGCACCTAAAAGAGAAACAAACAGAGGGTTAAAGAAAACTACACCACAACTAATCACAGATCAACAAACACATTCCCCACCACCATCAAACCAGAGATAAATCTACATGACCTTATCAAATACCATTCAAAAAGAGAAAAATGCTACGAAGACTGTAAGATTATAAGAAAAGCTTATGAGAGAACTGAGCTGATGGAGGGGGATTTTTTACTATTTACTATTTTTTCAATTTACTAGTATTTAATCAGAGTGGATAGAAAAATAGGATAGAATATTCAGATAAATGTAGTGAAACAAATGAATGCAGGCACATTCCAGAAAGAGTTCGACATTAGGGTTGTGAATTATCACGGTATATAATAGAAGAGAAACGTGTCAGCAGGTAGATTTCGCTGTGCTGTTTATGCAGTGATTAATCTGCAAACAGAGAAATACAGCCTATTCTCCAAACAGTAGTTTTGATGCGTTGCACGTTAACTGTAGTTTTAATACTAGTCCTCTGATGTGAGGCCACAACTGTTTCACATCTGCCTCAAATATTATTTATAATGTACTGTATTGACTCTTGTTTTTAAACGAGTGTTAAAATTAAGTTAAATGTTTTACAGATGTATGAATTTGTTGTGCATTCCTCAAATTCACATACTAAAGAAAACAATCCATGTACAAGAAAACTAATTATTAAATTATATAATCATTTAATAATATTATGTTATTGAAAAAGAATAATTGTATAATGCAAGATGGGGTTGAATTTAGGCAAAAATATATATAGAATTTAGTCATACTGCCCAGCCCTAACTGAAACCAGTTATTTTAAGATGCCACTGTCTTTAAAGACAAAGCACAGCAGTTGTTCACATGATCAAAAAAAAAAAAAAAAAAAAAAAAACGACCTTATAAAAGAAAGCAGATGAGTGTAAGTGATAAATATCCAACAAAACATTCTAGATGTTAACAGAACATGGCAAGATGGGTTAGTACCAAATGAGACAAGAGCAAGGACAGTGAAGAAAGTGGAGGAAAAAAAAAAAAAATACAAAGAAACAAGAAGCAAAAAAAGTAAATATCAATTCAACAATTATGTATAAATAAAACAAAAACTGGTGCCTAATTGTAATAGAGCAGAGGGAGTAAGAACCATGATAAATGATTTGCCTCCAGCGTGGCTGCGCCTTATCGGCTAGCCTTCACTATCCCAGCGGGGACCCATGTCTGTAACATGAAAAACACAGATGCAAACAACAGCATTCCTCACAGAAATGGAGACCCGGCACAAAACACCGACTCCAATCTCCTCCAAACTCTACAGATAACACTCAAGGAAACTTATATTGGTGTACTGAATAACTGAAGGCAAACCGATCAACCAAATGTAATCATTACAACATGTTTGATTTGCTTCATTTAAAATTAACCCTCTGATGCATTAATTATTAAATCTCAAAAACGATTCTTCATACTTTAAAACACCATAAAACCATGTCCTACTTAATTGAGTAGATTATTTTCTTGATTTTAAAATAAAATGTATTTTGAGATTGATCCATTAGCATTATAAGCTAATGGTAAACATTGCAGCTACTTATGCAAGATGTGCCGTCAAGTATAAGCACAGGCATGTAGAATTATGGCTGACAGTCAAAAAAAAAAATAAAAATAAAAAAACACCCCAAGGTGGTTTGGACATGAATGGTTAAAATGCCCCTATAAGTGCACGCCATGCATCAGAGGGTTAAAAATAAAGGGTTATGTACTTCTCTAGGTTGTTATTGTGGCCATTTACCAATCAAAGTGTACTCTGAACGGTTTAAAAATGGGAAATGTTGGGGAAGTTTTTAAATATTGCTATTTCAGTGCTACAAACAGCAAAAACTATTCGTTTTAATTTAGCCAAGCTATTCTAGTTCATTCTCCAAAGTCATATGGACTGGATTCCTAAAGTCTATTCAGGTGTACCCATCATGCCATATAAGATGCTATACTAATCTAAATGGAGTATAATTATACATTAAGTCACGTAAGAATAAATAAAACTGAATCTTACCTCTATACATGCCAAAGTATCCCTCAGATCGCACTGTTTTGATGAGGCAGTCAACCCTAAAAGAAACAGTTGTGTTAACATGGGTCAGTCAGTCTGCTTCAACAAATTAACCTGTATTAGCAACAAAAGCAACGTGTGGTATGTTCAGTATGTGTTTACATCAAGCATGAGACACGGTCTGTCCTCAATCCTTATTAGGCTTTGCAGTGACCATAGTGGCTGAACAGTCATGTCAGGCGGACACTAATGCCTGACCATGCATCACACATTCCACTAGGATTATCTACCAATGCATGGCTAATCAAATCAAAGTCATCACAGCCATGAAACAAGCAGGAGTTTATAATAATAGTGTGTGTGAGAGAATTAAGATAGAATAGGAAAAGAAAAAGTAGTCGAGAGCCCTTACATGTTCTTGTAGACTTGCTGGCCTGGTCTCTGGTTCTGGAGTCTGGTCTTGGCCAAATCAATGGGAAACACGCAAGTGACCCCAACGATGCCAGCAACACCACCATTAATCAGTTTGGCAGGGAGGCTAGAGGTGAGGGGGAAAAATGAAAAAAAAAATGAAACTAGTAAAAAAAAAAAAAAAAAAAAAACATGCATTCTCACACACACACACACACACATTAATATCAAAAGGACCATTAAATACCTAAAAGTGTGGGAGTACGGAGTATACTTTTTACTTAAAGGTACTTAACTACTTACAAAAAGTCACATTTACAAGGACATTCAACAGAAGAAACAAAACCAAAAAAACACATCACCCAAAAACAACCCAATTAAAATATATATGATTTATAATCTCCTGTACCTGATTTGCTGAGACATTGTGAAGTGAGGAATTCAGGAATGAGATGAAGATTGAGTTTGATGAGAGCTTCTTGCAGTGATCAGTAAAGGATTTCAGACCTCGAGAGCAGAAACCTGGAGTAAAGACACTGATCAGTCTTAACAGTGAAAGACGGCTCTTCCGACGCATCGCATGACCTTTTAATCCACCGGCCACTGAGCCATAAAGTCAAATGAGACTGACTCACTTCCGGCTAATGTGAAAGACAACGCCTGTAGGCACGTGTTCAGTCAGAGGGGTTTGGCGTGTAATTGGATCTCTAGTCTGCTGAGTACAGACAAAGACTATAGAAATAGATAACTGTATGAATCATTTCCGCGAAACGACTCTTTCGAACGGTTTGTTTCAAAGCGAGAACATTTTTTTTACATCCTGATTATTTACGCAATCACGTGGTCTCATGGCATCCCACGGATTATACACTTAATTGTACAGTAAAGCCATATATATTAATTTATTAATAAGGGTGTTACTTGTTGACTCGCTAATTGCAAGGAATATTTCAGTGAATTCGTGAACGAACCTTTCAAACTGGTTTGTGGACCAGCTCAACGTGTTCATCAGAGTCGACTCAAAAGAATGATTCATTCACAGCTTATTCGCTTCACAGGACTATAACAAGATAACTCCAGACCTGACATGTTTCAGTGACATTCCTCATACACTCACACATTAGTCTAGGCTTGCAAACAAGCTTAAATCTCCATTTATTCGGCAACTTTATAACTATTTTCACAAATATCGTTCCTAATTTCCAACATTTCAGTGGCTGATGCATTAAAAGGTAATACAGATAATACAGTATTAACGACAGTTCATAATGCAACGAAAATAATAAATAAAACAAATCTCAAAAGCAACACTTACGGAAATTCAGTCAGCGTTTCTAAAAAAAGCGGAAGTTAATTAACGTTACCCGGTTTCGCGCTAACGGTCTAAACGGCAGGTTAGTTACACGGCAAACTAAAACCGGTTTAAATACATTAAAACAATTACAAGAACATACCTCCAACACCGAATACATGACATTTTTATGAGTATATTAAGTTACCGGTAAACGTTTGGGCGGTAAAGAGCTTGCTGCACAATTCTATTTCTGATATATTTCTACAATTTAACTTCTTTATTAGTAATAGAAAATAAATCTACTTTACGTTTTTTTCCTCCAAAATGAAGACTTACCTCAGAAAATGAGCCGATATCGTTCAAATATTTGAATGAGAATCCGTTTTCTAGAACCTTCCACGAAGAGTAACTTTGAATGAATGTTTGAATGGAAAATTCCCTTCAGCTTTAAAATAGGAGGCGGGGCATTTGTATCGGGCTTAGCCAATCATTTGCCAGTCAGTTCTATGAGTCACTATGAGTCAAAGCCGAGGGGTGGCAGTGGACACGGTGTCAAATTACAGCGGCCATATGGAAAGAACGGGTATTTTAGTTCTGTGACGTTTCCAGAATAATAGCTCAGTTTGTTCTAAACACAATATGTATGAATAATAAAAGACAATTCATTAATTATTTATGGTAATGATTTATATAATTTTTCATAATATATTAAGAACTAGATGACAAAGGTAAACATAATGACCATACAATAGCCTAATACTTAATTTGGCGTTTATTTGAAATATTTACTTTTGCTTTGATATTTCTTCTGTAATTTTCATCTTTTCTGATTCTCTTCACGGATATAGTGGATGTGTGCTCCAGCAATTACAGAAACAACTAAAATCACAGACACTAATTCTTTGATTGCCCTGATTAATATTAGAATGCTGATGTAGAAAAGGTAAACACTGGGAAAAGCCCAACACGAAAACAAGCTTTTTCCACACAGTCCCTCTGAAACGCTATAGTTATAAACTGTGTTGCGAGACACAATGTTTACTTGTTTGGTGGATCTAATGGCGCTTTTCCACTGCATACATGGTTCGGTACAGCTCACTTTTGGTGGGTTTTCCACTGGGAACAGTACCTGGTACCTGGTACTTTTTTTAGTACCACCTCAGCGGAGGTTCCAAGCAAGCCTAGCCTAACTGTGATTAAGAGATGTAGCACACTGACACCCTCTTCCTAGAGCATGATCAAAGTAAATAGCCTACCTAGAAGCTTCTTAGTGAACCTCCTGAAGGATCTGTGATTGACGTGCTAATCTTTGTTTCTCTGGCTAAATTAAGTAAACAGTTAGTCTGATATGCTTAAAATAACAGACAATTAAAGTACAGGTGTTCTATTAAAACTATCAGGCCTGCAGCTGGTGGTTATCATTCAAAGTAACATCTTTATTTAGCTCATAAAGACTCTTGAACTATTGATCAGCTCTAAATTAAATGACAAGGCTATATTCTTGTGTCATGCAGTTATTTTATCTCAAAGGCTTCTCTTAGACTCATTTTTTACAGGTATTGACTTGTTGAGACCTGTGTGAAAGTTATTTAGGTCATCTTAAAAGACCCGCTTGGAATGTACCTTAAAGACTCAAATTTGAATGCAACACTGTTGAACTTGCAACAACAGGCCCATTGAAATTCAGCCTTGGGCTTCTCAACCTTTGGCTTATGTTTCAAGTCTAGCCAGTTTTAGCAAGAGGAATGCGGCACAAAAATTCCACTGGACCCTGAACACATGGGGAAGGTATGCTAGTCCCACCAAGCCTGCAAAAGACTGCTGAGCAGCCAGATTCCACCAGCTTTATTGTTTGATGCATTATTATATCAGGGCATTGGATTATCACAACATAGACTCATGCACTATTGTCAAGAAAGCCTCTGTGCTATTCTCATTTGATTGGCCAGATTGTGACCAAGCCAACAGGAATCCTTGAATAATATGAAGGGGATCACATTGGAATGGCCATCTCTGCATGTGAATGAACATGATTAAAGGAAAACAAACAAGCAGAAATGATGAAATAACAACCAAAAGATGGAGAACAACCTTCATGCTATTACATAATCCATGCATGACAAATGAAAATGTACTGATTTGTACATGTTTGGACAGGGAGAAAAAGGAACACAGTATGTTTTCTCATAATTATATCGTGTAGTAGTTTTCCATAGTTAGGGAGGAGTAGGTCATGTTTGTACTGGTTGACAGGACACTGACTGAGAGGCGGGGACCTAATATATTTCATTTGTTGTCCTGCCATGAACCCCAAGCATGTGACCGTGCTGTCAGTTCTTGACCCACCTCTAGGCAACACTTTTCTATAACTCTTCTCTATTTTTTGCCACATAAAAAAGTAGAATAGATTATTGCATGACAGCCATAAAAGAAAGACGTAGTAACGCTGGTTACCATTTCCCATAAAATACAATATGGCCTATAAAGGCAGTAACAAAAGGACTAGAATGAATGCAAGCTTGGGTTAACCATCCTCTGAGCTCGTAATATAAATAACCCACAGCTGTTTGCCTCTCTAAATATGCATTTTCTTGCAATGAGTGCTCATTTTCTACACACAAACACACCGCAATGATGGCTACTTCTCAGACAATTAAATGTTAATGACACTGTATACAATATACAATACAACACAGTTCTTTTAATGAACAACATTTACACAAAACAATGCTTTACCAAGTGGCACAATTCCAGTATCAGTTTTTAAATGGCCCTTTCAGCCTCCTAATCATGCTCAGTTTAGCAACATTAGTTCAACCAATGGAATGTGTTTTTAGGCAGGATCTGTTTGATGATAAATGGCAGACAGGGTGAATATTTTTTTATATTAGTTTTGCAGTTCTGGCCAACCCAATCACATTAGAAAATGTAACATTTTTACATGGTGGAGATTTTGTATGAATTTGATTCATACAGAAACATGCCATTTTTAGAAAAAGTAAGCATGAAGGACCATAAGTGGGACATAAGCATGTTGTATGAAAATTGTATGAATATTGGACAAAAGAAATCATACAAATTCATATGAATTATAGCCACCAATTCACCAAAATGAAAAACTGATTGCCATGAGAGTGTGATGCTTCTGGGTCTGAAATTACTTCACCTCTTGTTTTGCTTTGTCCTAACGACCAACAGGAAACCACAATGGAGTATGAATGAAAGATTTTGAAAGGAGGTACAATACAATTCACTGAATTGCCAGAAAAGTAAGCATGAAGTTCCACTCCTAACTACCACACCCATAAACCTAACCATCAAAAGGACATCATAAGATCATATGAAAATATACAAAAGCGATAATACAAATTCGTGAATTAGACACTAATTTGCCAAAATAATAGATATGTATTTCCATCAGAGCATCTTGTTTTGGTTAAAGGATTAGTTCACTTCCAGAATGAAAATTTCCTGACAATTTACTCACCCCTATGTCATCCAAGATATGCAATTCTTTCTTTCTTCACCTGCAAATAATTTTTCCAACATGACTATGTAATGTGTGAAATTGAGCTCGTGCAATACGAGCATTTGTGGTTAAAAAGTATATCTTTTTTATTTATTTTTTAAGAAAATGCCTTATTCTTCGGCTGGGATCATGTAGAGCCCTTTGAAGCTGCATTGAAACTGCAATTTGGCCCTTCAACCCATTGGCTCCTATTGAAGTCTAATATATGGTGAAAAATCCTGGAATGTTTTCCTCAAAAACCTTTCGTTTTGAATATTGGATGACATGGGGATGAGTAAATTATCAGGAAGTGATCATTTTTATTCCGGAAGTGAATTAATCTTTTAAATCCATCCTTAGCCTTTGTCCTACAACCAAGTGGAAACCACAAAAGAGTACGAATGAATGATTTCATATGAATTTGTACAATGTGATTCATACGGAAAAACATTTTTTAGAAAAAATCATGACGGTACAACCCTCATCCCACCGTAAAACGAACCATTACGGGACTTGAGCAAATCATATGAAAATGTACGAAAGGAATCAAACAAATTCATATGAATTAGCTACCAATTTCCAAAATGTAAAATTAATACACATTGCCATGAAAGTTTGTTGGTTCTGGGGCTTCACCTCTCATTTTGCTTCTATTGCACGGCAAGCCTTTGTCTTTACAGTTTACTGGAAACCACAAAAGAGTATCCATAATTACACAGACACAAACTGTTAAACCTTAAACACTAACAGTAATAATAAAAACTTTATGGAAGGATTCACTCTG
The DNA here is from genome assembly GCF_936440315.1 of Barbus barbus. Classification (NCBI taxonomy): domain Eukaryota; kingdom Metazoa; phylum Chordata; class Actinopteri; order Cypriniformes; family Cyprinidae; genus Barbus; species Barbus barbus. The sequence goes on along the minus strand of NC_136753.1, from coordinate 25,779,834 downwards.
TATTTTTTATAGAAGCACTGCCAATCAAACACTAAAGATTACAGAATGAATATTATCCATAAAAGCACAAGTATTTGAACCCCATTAAAGCTACACCTTCTTTTAACCACTTTTGGCCTCATTAAAGACATCTTATGCTTGATATAAAATACAGCATACATAATGTGTTAGGTAACTTTGTGCCATAAGGTTTACTCAACAATAACCTAAAAAAAAAAATACTGTACAATCAATTGCTACAAACACTTTGTTTAATTTAAGTTTTAATTAAGGACTAATCGAACATTACTCATACTGTTCCCAATATGCCTGGATGTAATTGTTTTCTTCAGGGTCGGGGAACAAATGACGGACAGGTTTGGAGCACTTCATGCCAGCGTTGCTGGTTTTGTAGGCACATTCATCACTGTGGGTATTACATGTGCTGCAGTGGCAGCTAAGGGCCACCAGATAGGTGAAGTGAGGATCTGCATGGGAAGGGCAGCCGGGCAAGATGGCCGTCCGGTACTCTACTTCTTGATACGTGCAGCCCCTCTGAACCAGGAAACGAGGACCCACCAACTCCTTCACATTACTGTCCTATAGGATGGATATCGTGATACAGATTTAGCCACTCTAAATCAACATCCCAGTTATCTATGTCTACAAACTGCATTACTCATGCTCATATATTACTCATGCTCATATATTTCCAAACTTGAACTTTGTTCTTCTGTGGAACCCAAAATAAAATTACATTCAATGGAAATACATTTTTTATCTCTCTGTTTGTGTTCCACAGAAGTCAGTCATACAGTCAACCAAAAAATAAGATCAGTAAATAAGTCAATCAAACCATAAGATAATTATCATTTGCAAATCTGCTTGTCGTGCTGCAAGCTGGAACATCTCTCCTTGGATCCAGTTCCCTATACATCTTCACTTTTCCTCACCATGTTCGCTTACCCTGGAGAAACAGAAGCCCATGCAGATGGTGGTGTTGACAGCCACACAGTAATTGCACTCCTGTCTCTCGATGTAAATGGTGTACTCAGTGGGTGCACACATAGGCATGGCTACCTTCATCAAAATACCCAGCATGCCAACCACATACACAGGAGACATATCTGGTGGTATAGCAGGATGTCTATTAAAGAGATACGGAGAACCACAGTGAATATAATAAATAAACACTAAAAATCACAAAAGTAGGCAGTAAACCAGGCAACATGATTTAAAAGTCCTCTTAAACAAGAGAAGACATTTTTTGAGAAATGTGAGTGGTGCTGGCACTTGTTGTGGGTGGTTGCTAGTGCATTGTTATGTGGTTACATATGCTGCCTTCCAGTACCTTCAAGTTGTGCGTTTATTATTGTGACATGTCACGCATTCAAATTGGAAACATAACATGGACAAATGAAATACATTGTGAACAATAAACCCACATAACTACATATGAATTCAAAAGGATGAAAACACATTTCTATCACTTATTTTTACATGGAATCACAACAAAATGTGAAGTTAACCGTTAAGAGTTGAGTAATTAAAACGTTCAAAAGTTTACATACACTTGATTCTTAATATTTTGTTGTTACCTGAACGATCCAAAGCTGTTTTTTTTTTTTGTTTAGTGATAGTTGTTCTGAGTCCCTTGTTTGTCCTGAACAGTTAAACTGCCTGCTGTTCTTCAGAAAAATCCTTCAGGTCCCACAAATTCTTTGGTTTTCCAGCATTTTTGTGTATTTGAACCCTTTCCAACAATGACTGTATGATTTTGAGATCCATCTTTCCACACTGAGGACAACTGAGGGACTCATATGGGACTATCACAGAAGGTTCAAACGCTCACTGATGCTCCAGAAGGAAAAGCCATGCATTAAGAGCCAGGGCGTGAAAACCTTTTGAATTTGACGATCAAGGTAAATTTAACTTAATCTGTCCTCTGGAAAACATGAAAGTAGCTTTGGTAGCTTCTGAAAGGCCGTACTAAATGAAAAAGTATGATATTTAGGCAAAACAAAAAAAATACTCATCTTCATTCAAGTTTTCACGCCCCGGCTCTTAATGCATGGCTTTTCCTTCTGGAGCATCAGTGAGTGTTTGAACTTTCTGTAATAGTTGCATATGAGTCCCTCAGTTGTCCTCGGTGTGAAAAGATGGATCTCAAAATCATACAGTCATTGTTGGAAAGGGTTCAAATACACAGAAAAGCTGGAAAACCAAAGAATTTGTGGGAGCTGGGGGATTTTTCTGAAGAACAGCAGGCAGTTTAACTGTTCAGGACAAACAAGGGACTCATGAACAACTATCACTAAACAAAAAAAACCCCAGCTTTGGATCGTTCAGGTAACAACAAAATATTAAGAAACAAGTGTATGTAAACTTTTGAACAGGGTCATTTTTATAAATTCAACAATTATTTTCTCTTGTGGACTATGTAAACATCTTTTATGTTAAATATCTTATTCAGGTCAGTACTAAATAAACAATAACATGCATTTTATATGATCCCTCTTATTTTGATAAAATAATTAACATTTAGCAGATTCTGAAAGGTGTATGTAAAGTTTTGACTTCAACTGTATATATATATATATATATATATATATTTACAGCATACAGTGATGCAGCACTAGAAAACAAAACAAAAACAAACAAACAAACAAAAAAAAAAAATTGAAAGTTTAAAACTGAGGTACTTTTACATTTTAAAACAGTCTTAAAAATGTGACAATGCCATTCCAATGTCATAGCTATAATTTCATGTGTCTTTCTGAGATTTCCTAAACTTTTTGACTTTCAAACAGCAGTATTATAGAAGAAATCAAAGGACCACTTACCTAGAGGATCTGGTTAAGACTGTTTGCGTTGAAAGGCTGCTGTTCTTATACAGACACCGAACCACATCTCCATCTGTCTCCATCTTCATCTATTTGCAGCATGCATAAAACTAATGCTTTCTAACCAAATCACCCACATGCTGTATGCTCACCTTTCAGGGCACACTTAATATTCACCTTGTATCTAAATTAGTTAGGTTTTTCTACTAAGTAGAGAGGCTGCTGCTGCTTTTCATGCATGTCTGTTACATTTGAATATCAACTTAAGTCTCAAGTGTTTCTCTTAAAATGACTTGAAAAATAAAAAAATAAAATAGAATTAAAAATGAATTAAATGAGCAAACTAAAAATAATATATTTTTTTAGGTATTTGGTTTTGGTAGTATCTCTTGGTCTTGGAGGAACTTTATGAGAATTTCATAGTAAAGTCTGGTACCTTTGATGGCAGACTTTGTATTTGAGGACTGTTGGAGACATTGTTGAGATCTCAGTTAATCTCATGAATAGAGAACCTACAACTATTAGTAAAGTCTGAGAAAAACAACTAAGATACTAGAGAGATCTCATTTGGGATTTTCCTTTCCTACAGTAGCTTTTTGGGTCTGATCCAAAATCGCTATGAATGCTTTGGTATAAACATACATAATGTCACTTTTCTACAATAATTACAGGATTCACTGAATACTTTTCTAGTCTTCCTAAGATACTCCGTTATGAAATATATCCTATATCGGTTATGTACACAAATTAAGCTGTATTATAACATGGCAACAAATGGGTTTCATTTAGTCATCTAACTTGGCAGATCACACACCTGCTCTTTAATAAAGCCACGCACTATCAGGTCAGTCAATTTACAGAGCTCTCATCATATAAATCTTTCATGACTTATCTGGTGTGCAAAGTTCACAGTATAGAAAATGAAAAAGTAAATGCATGCACAATCTGTGTGCAATTCTTTCCAGCTGAGTGCTTCGCATCTTCAGTGCTCAAATAGGAGAAAGAATGCTATTAAAAATTGTTTTGCAGCTTGGAGAACCTGTAACAGCATCACAACGACAAGATGTTTTGACAGTGTCACAGATTAACTTCCTCAGCCGTCGCAACGCCATTACTTATGTTGATTATGGAGTGAACTATAGGTTCATGTTCACAGCACATGTGCCACTGAAAAGCGTTTATATGTGATTTTACAGCTATCCTTTATGTACTCATATCTGACGACGTCCTATAGATCCCTTGTTTCACATGCAGTTAATAATTGCTGCATCTTATCACCTGTAATGTTTCTGTCAAGCTGTAACTGAATGGAAAACTGCACACAGTTTCTGATTTACCTGGAATTGTCGGTAGATATTGATTCAACAGGACCTTTGAGAAACATTTTAAACTAAAAACTTCTACGGGCTCGTGATGAAATGGTATGTTTGTTCTGTCACGTTCTGGAAGTCCTCTGTTCTTCTGAAAAGAGCCTAGAACTTCTTGCGATTGACCTTGTTAGCTTATCAATGGAGGGAAAATGAGCTGACTGACTAAGCGTGGTTAACGTCAGTAAAAAGCATCCTCCTAAATTCATTAAGCAACTTCGATCAAACTGTTCCTGCAAGATTAGGAATAAAAAACATTCACTTCCTTTTACAATGTAACTTGTCTTCTGGCCTTGAGCAATCATTAACCCAAGTGTTTTTGTGGTTGGTCCAAGATTACAGAAGACCTGACTTCTTATCAGTTATTGGCACTAACAGGAGCTACTTGATTTCATCCTCCTGTTGGCAAAAGCTTCGGAGGAATTTCCAGCTGAACATCACTTCTGACCTGCGTGACACTGGCTATATAGCTTTTGAAGGTTTCTCTGAACGCATTTCCAAATCATGCCAGGCAGCGGAGGTCCTGTTGCGACGTTCTCAGTATGGGACTATGTGGTGTTTGCTGGCTTGATTCTTTTTGCTGCGGGCATCGGCTTGTTCCAAGCTATCCGTGGACGCAAGGAGGCCAGCAGTGATGAGTTTCTCCTGGGCGGACGTCAGATGACTGCAGTGCCTGTGGCTTTATCCCTCACGGCTAGCTTTATGTCAGGTATCACTGTTATTGGCACTCCTGCAGAGGCGTATATGTACGGCACACCATTCTGGCTCTTCGTCTTCTCCTATACCATCATGTCCATCATCAGTGCTGAACTCTTCGTGCCTCTGTTTTACCGGCTGAGCATCACCAGCACATACGAGGTAAGAGGGAGACACTGGGCACAAGGGGTTTGCATGAGGACAGAGAACAGAGACAGAAAACACCATTTGTGCCTGTGCTTGCTAAAGAATCAATTGATGGAAATAGAACGAGGACCAGAGAGAGAGACAGTGAAATAAGGATAAAAAGGAAAGAGGTAATGTCAGGATAGCTTATTTGTTTAGTTTTATTGCTTCTAGACATTTTCATAATGAAGAATGACTGTTCTTGGTTACTGTCCATGACCGCTGTACAATATTTCCAGTTAAAGTTCAGTTGCTGCCTTAAATTTTATATGTAATCAATTTGGCTGTTCAAGCCATTTCAGGTTAAATTATTTTACACCATCTTTAAAAATAAGTTTAAAACGGTTAAATAATTTTGAAATAAAGTAATGGAAATTGTGATTCCAAGACTAAGAGATTACGTAATTTTGTGCAGTGTGAAAAAAACAACTATCAATAAAAAAAATGTAACTCAAAAATATTTTAAAACGTAAAATAAATCTAAATTAAAACAAAAAGGTATATATTTACAGTTAAAATAAGATGTGTATTTCAACACAAGATTCTATCATTAACCTTTAAAACAACAGATGTTAACATTATGCAATAGCTGATTGTACAAACCGAGTTTTGTGTAATTATGTGAATTATATAAAGCAAATTTGTTGTTTCGTTTGCTAATAATTTACTGAATTGGTCACTTGTTTTTGCAGTACTTGGAGATGCGTTACAACAAGCTGATACGAGTGATTGGAACCAGCATGTATATTGCTCAAACCGTGAGTTGGATTTTAGCTTCTTGCATGACTTTATACATAACTAAACATGCATTTCAATTGCGTCATCGCATTTCACTTTGGAAAAACAATGTCTGTTGGGTCTATGCTTCTCTCACGTCAAAATGTTGCATAAGTGTTGAATATATTGAAGAATTTAAGGCAAAAGGGATTTTTGTCCAATTATCTAATGGGTATTGTTATCTCTCATAGGTTTTATACACAGGCATGGTTATCTACGCACCTGCACTCGCACTTAATCAGAGTAAGTAAAGAATCATTTGCATTTATTAATGTTTGAATAAAAGCAGTCTCTTGTGCTCATCGAGGCTGCATTTATTTAATCAAAAATAGAGTAAAAATACAATGTTATGAAATATTATTGCAACCTTTAGAGATCATTCTAACATGCTGATTTCCTACTCAAGAAACATTATTATCAATGTTGAAAACAGTTGTATTGCATTTTTATGGAAACCATGATTTTTCAGGATTCTTTGATTAATAGAAATAAATTATATTTTAAAATATATTCAAATAGAAAACAGTTCTTTTAAATTGTAATAATATTTCATAATATTATGGCCTTTATCATCAAATAAATGCAGCCTTGGTGAGCATAAGAGACTTCTTTCAACAACATAAAAAAATCGCATTATTCCGAATTCCAGGATTGTATATAAAATCAAATAAAGGAAAGGGAAAAGGAAGTGGTGTGTGGTCAAGTATGGTGACCCATACTCGGAATTTGAGCTCTGCATTTAACCCATCCAAGTGTACACACACAGTAGTGAACATACACCTGGAGCAATGGGCAGCCAATGCTGCGGCGCCCGGGGAGCAGTTGGGGGTTCGGTGCCTTGCTCAAGGGTCTCACCAGTCGTGGTATTGAGGGTGGAGAGAGTGTTGGTTATTCACTCCCCTCCACCTACAATCCCTGCCGGACCTGAGACTCAAACCCACAACCTTCAGGTTACAATCCAACTCTCTATCCATTAAAGCTGACATGTAAACGGATAAGGGTGATTCTTCAATTAGAGGCACTTTTCTGTCCCAAAGGATGCTAATTAAATCTAATTAAATACCTAAATATTTATAAATAAGCTGTTGTGTTGCAGTCACCGGTCTGGATCTGTGGGGAGTGCTAGTGGCAACAGGGGCCGTCTGCATCATCTACTGTACCCTGGTCAGTAACATAATTCAGTTTAATCGCAATTTTACACAGTGTCCCATACACTCTGTTTTCTACTTTTGCATAAATTTCCATGAAAAATGAAATCAGTACAGGTTGTGAAAAAAGATTCAAAATCACCAACATTGCTGTCTTTTATATATTATTCTCAGCCTGCAGGTGCTCATCTAAACTATGATTTGCACAAAAGGACAAAATGTTCATCCATTTGTGTGTTTTACCTGAATATGCTTTTGTTAACAGGGAGGGCTGAAGGCAGTGATATGGACAGATGTGTTCCAGATGATCATCATGTTGAGTGGGTTTGTGGCGGTCATCGCTCGTGGAGCTGTGCTGCAGGGGGGATTTGAAAATATCTGGAATGACAGCTACCACGGAGGACGTTTGGAAACGTTCAGGTAAAGAATTCTGCACTAACATACAATACTGTTCAAAAGTTTGGGGTCACTTTTTTCAGAAATGTATACTTTTATTTAGAAAGGATGCATTATATTGATCAAAAGTGACAGTAAATACATTTATGATTTAACAAAAGATTTTTATTTCAAACAAACACTGTTCTTTTCAACGTTCTGCTCATTGAAGAATCCTAAAAAATGAAATATATCAGTTTTTACAAAAATATTAAGATGCGCTAAACTGATAATAATAATATATGTTTCTTGAGCAGCAAATCAGCATATTAGAATGATTTCTGAAGAATAATGTGACACTGAAGACTGGAGTAATGATGCTGAAAATTTAGATTTGCATAGAATAATATTTCACAGTATTACTGTTTTTATTGCATCTTTGATCAAATAAACACGGCTTTGGTGAGCATATATTAGAACAAGAAAATATGAACAATTTGTACCGACCTCAAACTTCTGAACAGTAATGTATAGTTAAATACAGACTACTTCAAATGGACAAACAGACATATATTCTCACAAATCACTCAAATGTTTCTTTAGTTTTGATCCTGATCCATTGAGACGTCATAGTTTCTGGACAATTGTTGTTGGCGGCAGTCTGATGTGGGCATCCATGTACTCGATCAACCAATCACAGGTCCAGCGCTACATCTCCTGTAAGACAATGACTCATGCCAAGCTGTGAGTATATTCACTCAAGACATGATATTATGAGACTTTACTCATGCTCCTACAGCTAATATGGTGCAAACACTAATGTTCTGTCAACATTTGCCCACACAGTGCTCTGTATTTGAATATGGTGGGATTATGGGTGACAGTGAGTTTGGCCATGCTCTCGGGTCTCTGCATGTACTCCATTTATAAAGACTGTGATCCTTTCACCAACAAAGATGTAGGAGCTTCAGACCAGGTAATACAAGTCCCAATAGTGGCGTTTTAATCTGTACTCACAATGCTTACGCTTAATCTGACCAAATCTAATGTTCGCCAGCTCCTTCCTTATCTGGTGATGGACATACTAGCAGAATTCCAAGGACTGCCTGGATTGTTCGTGGCTGCAGCTTACAGCGGAACATTAAGGTGAACAAGAAATAAATGTCTGTCAGATACAGTAATTCCACCCTCGTCATTTTGGGAAAGGTTTTCTAACCAGGAGAAAGATTTTTTTTTTCTGACCAAGGGCAATTGTTATAGCAGTGCCAAGCCAAATACATATAGATATACATTTAATATACATATACGATAACTACACCAAACTATATTAAATATATGATTAAATAAATATTTTGAATGATGTGACCCTGGACCACAAAACCAGTCATAAGGGTAAATTTTTCAAAATTCAGATTTATACATCATCTGAAAGCTGAATAAATAACCTTTCCATTGATGTATGGTTTGTTATGATAGGACAATATTTGGAATATTTGAAAATCTGGAATCTGAGGGTGCAAAAAAACAAACAAACAAAAAAAAATTCAAATTCGCCTTTAAAGTTGTCCAAATGAAGTTCGTAGGAATGCATATTATTAATCAAAAACCCTGGCACGTTTTTATTATGTTGATATAGGTACATATGCTGTTTTTATTATGTTGATATAGGTACGTATTCTGTGTTTTTATTATGTTGATATAGGTACGTATGCTGTGTTTTTATTATGTATCTACAGGTACGTACTGCGGCGGTTCAGAATTCAAATATCCAGGGTCTGTCCCTAAAAGTTAATGCTCTATCGTGTTGGAAATATGCCCTACACCAAACCCAACCCTAAACCTACCCGATACTGTTAACAAATGCAAAACTGGTATAAAAACGCATTTGTTGATGCAACCGTGCCATTTTAACTTTTATGCAGATTTGAACTGTTTTGTTGAACCGTAGTTACATGGGATTCGAACTGGAGCTCCTCGGCTTCTAAGTACGGTTCAGTACTCCGTGAGCTACCGAACAAACTTACTGTCTATGAAAACCCATAGATACGAGGCTGGATATGTGCGATGCTAACATTCAAAATAATCAGTTTTCAAATCTCCCAGCATATTAATATTGTTTTGAAGTCGTAACATGATATTCTTAAAGTAATTGTGCGAAAAATACGCTTTATTCATCAAAACTCTGTACATTTGTATGAAAAGGAGTAAAAGGTGAGTTTTACTGCCTCTAGTGTTTGTTTCTTTAGGAAACTGAAACTGCAGTAATATGTAGTTATTGGTATGTATTTCGTGTCTCCCAGGTACGTAAATGCCATGAGACTAGGTTTGTTTAATCACTATAGAGACATCAGAGCCAGCGGCAAATGTCATCAGGACTAGCGGAGCTTAGGCTGCTCGAGGCTGACACATGAGCACTGAGCGTCCGGTGATCGCCTGGAGCTCCGAAATCGACATAGCAATTTTTCCGAATAGGCGCTATCTTTATAAATAAACCGCAGATTTGAGTTTTAAACAACTACATTCTCGCCTGAAAAACTCTTAAAACTACATTTCATGACACGATAACAGTAATATTTTGATAATTATGTGGGTTTTTGGGCAATGACCTTTCACAAGTCCACAAGAAGAGACAAGAACGTATATTGAGAAACGGCTATTGTCTGTGTGAATATATAAAATCATAAAATACAAAGTTTTTTTTGTGTTTGCACACTCTGCTGTAAATAAATCCAACATGGACAGCAGAGCGGAATGAGTGAGCTTTATCCCTTCAACCAATCAACTTCTGCAGTGAGTTTAGCTCCACCCTTTTGGTACCCTTTGCTGTGCTAGGTACCACAACGGAAGGGTACCAAAAAAGTGGTACGGTACAGTTCGCTATTTTGGTACCATTCACAACTTCTGACAATGTAAATGGAAATAATAGCGTACCGTACCTTACTGAACCATACCGCTCAGTGGAAACGAGCCATAAAAAGTGCAAAAGTGACGTGACATGTGGCCAAGCATGGTAACCCATGCTTGGAATTAGTGCTCTACATTTAACCCATCCTAAGTGCACACACACAGCAGTGAACACACACACACTGTGAACACACACCCAGAGCAGTGGGCAGCCATTTATGCTGCGGGGCCCGGGGATTAGTTGGGGGTTCGGTGCCTTGCTCAAGGGCACTAATTAATTACTAAATTAGAGCATGAGAATTTAGCTGACTCAAAGTGTGGGAACCTCTAAATTTTAGGTCATGATCTAACACTAAATGTGTGAATTTTGTTGATGTCAGGTCAGCATTAGTTATGGCTTATGTGTCCGGTTTCAACAGTACGGTGTCGTCGAGTATCAACGCTCTGGTTGCTGTCACAGTGGAAGACTTCATGAAGCCAGCATGGCCCTGGCTGACAGAGAGACAGCTGTCCTGGATCAACATGGGCATGAGTGAGTTTCAGTGCAACAGCTGTATATACACTGACAACTGAAGCAGGACATGGTAGAGGAGGGGCATGACGGACTGGCATGTTAATGCTGTGCTGCTTATCTCTAGGTGTATTCTATGGAGGTGTATGCATCGGTATGGCTGGTGTGGCATCTTCAATGGGAAATATACTGCAGGTAACCCCATTCTATACACAAAGCCAACATTTTAAATAGAATACTGCAGTACTGTCCCTGAAAAACTTTTAACTGCATCAAAGGCACCCTCTGCTGATAACAGACTGTAATGACACGCTATGAAACCTTTCCTCGACAGGCAGCTTTATCTATATTTGGTATGATCAGTGGACCTCTCTTTGGCCTTTATATGCTGGGGATGTTCTTCCGCTGTGCGAACTCCACGGTAAGAACATACATCTCAGTGTACTCATTACTACATTTCAAGTGTCATTTTGTGCATCTTTTTCAACAAATAACCAGTGTTCCACAGAAACTGTTTGTGAACAGGGTATTTCTACAGTAGCTTCAGCAATTAAAAATGTTTGCTTTTTACATCATTCTACATCCACACTAATAGGGTTTCAAGACCACTGTCATATTAACAAAAGTACTTAAAGCAATTTTAACACTAAACCAAAATTAGACTCTTTTCCCCCGGCTTAAGGCTAGTCCCAGACTAAAATACGTTTGAGCTGTCTCAACTGAAAATATCTGGCTAAATATCTTAAAATATGTCAGTTACATTGTTCTCAAGATGTACACATGCAACGTTTTCATCTAAGGCATTTTTATAAAAGCTGCTTAAATATCTTAATTTAACTAAAGCCTAGTCCTGGTGTAAGTCAAGCCTCGTCTGTGAAACCGGGCCTTTGAGTTTATATTTTATGTACCACAGATTCATATAGATTAACTGTTTGTTCCTTCAGGGAGGTTTAGTTGGTTTGATTTCCGGCCTGGCTATAACGTTATGGGTGGGAATTGGAGCTCAGGTGTATCCTCCTTTACCTGAGAAGACCCTTCGGCTTTCCTTGAGTGTGGAAGGATGCATTGCACCAGATATGAATGAAACCACCACTATCACACCATTCACCACAGTCTTACAAACTACAACTCCACAGTAAGCAATCCCATGTTTGTATATATTTACAGAACAATTCAAAAGGTTGGGGTCAGGGTCTCTTATGCTCAACAAGCCTGCATTAATTTTATTCAAACACTGATGCAGTTAATTCTAAAGATAATTTTACCATTTAAAATAATTGTTTAATCCTGTCTTTGATGTCCTTTGGAAATCATTCGAATATGCTGATTTGCTACTCGATGAATATTTCTTATTATCAATGCTGAAAGACAATTTATGTAATTCTTAATAGTTTTTGTGATACATTTTCAGAATTCTTTGCTAATTAAAAAAAATAGAATATTTTTTAATAGAAAATTAATATATATATATATATATATAAATAAAAAATAATACTTTGTTTTAAATAGAAATCTTTTGTAACATTATAAATGTCTCTATTGTCATTTCTGATCAATTTAATGCAACATGCAGAAATCAAAGCTAACTGTAACTTGTCTCATGGCATTCTTCAGGCCAAGACCAGCTTTGGCAGACACCTGGTATTCATTGTCCTACTTGTACTTCTGCCCTTTGGGCATAATAGTGACCATGGTCACAGGACTAATAGTTAGTGCAATCACAGGTAAGGTGACGCTTTCTCATCTTCTTGTTGGTCTGGCAAAGAGAGTCAGAGATTGAACCTAAACTCTTATTTATTTTTACTTTAGGTGGCTGTAAGCAGGAGAAAGCTCGACCTGAGCTCTTTATTGGAAAATCAGATCTAATCTGCTTTGGATGCAGAAACTCAGACTCAGAGGTAAGAGCTTTCATTACCAGTGTGACAGACACTATACCAAAAAAAATAAATAACACTCATAGAAACTGAATGTTATACATAGTTTTTTAAAGTCTGAAATAACATTTTTCAGTTAAGAAATAAAATAACAACAACAACAACATGCAGTAAGCTGACACTGCACTTAATTGCATTTCATTCTTTTCTTTTTAGGTGTCAGACTTAATTGAGAAAGATCCCAAAAATATCCAAGGGCTGGAGAGTCCAGTTTTCTGCGACAATGAAATTGCACTGAAAGAGAAAGACTACAAGGACAAGATCACTAAGTTTTGATGTGAAAAACAAAATTTTTTGGATATGTTGTAAATAGTAAATTATGACTATTTTTTGTATGTTGAAATTGTTAAGTGATGATACATTCAATATTTTCAAACCTTTAGTTTAAAAGAGAAGCAAGAAATTAATGTTAAACCTGTCTTTTTATTTTTATGTAAATAGGCTACATTATACTGTATATGGGATTTTCTTATAAACTATATCAAAATTCTATGATTTTAATGATCATGTTTGGAATACTGTAAAAGGTTTTCTAATAAATCTGAATTGTTTTGAAATAAAATTTGACAAATCATTATGTGTCAAACTCTCACTGAGAAATAAAGTATCACTCAGGAAGTAACCACTCAAATCAAACAAGTGCATCAGAGTGAAGGGTTAAAAACACTTGGGTTACACGAGGGCTGAACACCTGCCTCCTCGATGCCGGTAAAGGAAGTCAGTCATTCAAGGCCGGCCCACTCTACCTGTTTGTTTGACGTGGAGCCGAGCTGTTTTCTTCAGGGAGTGGAAAAAGAGCGGAGCCTGCAGCAGGTGGGGGAGTGTAATAATTGCTGCCAGCCACTTCCTGCTTTCACTACCACTGTTTCTTTCAGCTTGCAGGTAAGTTCTGCTCTTGTTGTCCGATATTAATTCTGTTTTTATATTAACTACAACAACTACACAATTGAGAAGGTGTAGCAGAATGAAAACAAGATGAGATAAAGAAATAAGAGCAGACTTAGTTTCTTTTAACTATAACTTGTAACTATAATGTATACTGGATGTAAATACAACAGAATTGTCCGCAAAACAATTCAATTATAGGAAGCCACTTTATTAGGGTAAATCTGTGATGGGTGACATTTATAAAATGGGTCGCTCATGGCTGTTTGTTTAGCCTATGCAAAACCATGTGGCTTTGTTGTCTTCAGTTTCATGTCAGCGCCATTTTAGACATTAGAAGACATAATATGTTCTTCTAACTTTCTGTATGTGTTCTTCTATGTATTACTAATTCAAATGTCTAGTACAAAAAAAGGTATTTTGGTAAAGAAGAGAATAACATTGTTTAAATAATAAAACACAAAGGAAGTCATGATGCTACCTACTTACCAGAAATAAAACTACTAGATAAATGGAAACTTTGCAAGCGCCTAACAGGAAACCACATACAGATAAAACGCACTGAATTAGGGCATGCGCTGTATGAAAGTGTACGTCTTATCTCTTGACCTGTTGTGACTTACATTTAGTATATGTTTTTTTTTTTTTAAGGAGCAAGCAGTTGCAACAGTTATGGGTGTGTTAACTCTTCAGCTTTTGGTATGTGGCCAGCTAATATTATATTCATTTGTCTTGAATAATATAACCAATGCACAAAGGACCAATGTGTCACCATCAAGCTTGACAACTACAATAGCTCCACCTCTGAATGCAACAGGAAACCACACAGAAAATAATGTCTCAAATTCAACAAGCTATTCAGCACACAATGATACTGCAACAACTCACAACTTGACAACCCAGGCAACCCCGACCACTACTTTGGGACCCAACCAAAGTAATGTAACAGGATCAGTAGGGCAGCCAAACACAACAGAAAATGCTCAGACAACTCAATCAGCCACATCCTCAACATTCAACATCAGTTCAACAGCTGTCACTTCTACAGACAACAGCACTCGTAGCAGCAATGGAAGTGCTACATCAAACACTACGGCAGAGACCAAATCCACAGCGATTACTTCTACTGCTGTAACTAAAAACAGCTCAACTTCCATCAATGGATCTCAAGGTAGGTCTGAGCATAACCCTGCATTAATAATGTAAACCAAATAATGAAATATGTTTACCCTGCCTAACTACTCTTACCTCTTTTTTTAAAGCAGATGGTGGCCTGAATCATTCAGAGAAATCTCTGACCATTTTGTTCAGCATTCTACTTGGTGTAATATTTCTGGTAATTCTGGGACATTTTGTGTACAAGTTCGGCAGGAGCAAAGAGAGAAGTGTCCAATACACTCACCGCCGTCTCCAAAATGAAGATACAGGTTAGGAAATCTTATCTGTTAAAACTAATACGACCTTGTAATATGATGAATGATCTTATTGGTGGTGTTTGCTAAGGTAACCATTATTTTTTTAAATTATTTTTAAAAGACCTAGCAACCACTCATAACACTTTAGAAATAGGTTAAAGCCTGATAAAGTTGTCTGGCCAATTCCAACATCATGCCGTCAAGTCATGGGCGATGGGAAAGCATTTTAATCTAGCATTTAGTTTACAGTAATCATAAAGATTAAATATTTACTATTCACTATGAATGGTGATATTGTCTGTAATTCCCTTTCATAGGTGAGCCATTTGCACTGCCAGATGACACGCTGGTCATTTCAGGAGGGCTCTATGATGGCCCTCAGATTTACAACCCCACCATGACAGTGCAGAATGAAGAATTCCAGACAGACGCATCTGGAATTGCTTCCAGACCTACTCAGTTCCGCTTGGAGTTTCTGAGAGAGGATCAAGACAGAGCATTCGACCATGAGACCTCCACCTTTCAGACATTCCATGAACATGACCAAGAGCCTTAAGATCTCAGCAACAAACCTCTTTTTATTAGAAAAAAGAAAAAAAAACTTTTTGAGCTGTAAATGATACTTTCTCTTGAAGCTTCTATGGGAAAAAACAGTTACATTTTTTGAACTTAGAAACTGAACTTTTGAAGTAATGAAATTAGTGAACATAACAGATAAACACAAATGTAAATACAAATATGTGTAAAACACAACTGCAACCAACAATACCAGGAACCAGCATTTTTGATAAACATTTTAAGATACTGTATTTTAACTGAACATGCTATATAGAGAAACTGTGTACTAAGAGCGTAGAATAAATAATATAAATATACTTCTATCAAGCATCAGTAGAAACTGCAAGCAATCAAAAGCTATTGTCTTAAGAGTATGTGTACTCTATTTTTTTTTTAAAAGGATAATCAAATTTTTTGATGCTTTGATACTTTTAAGCAAAGATTTTGTCTGTTACTTTTTTTTTCTTCTTATCTGAATTGCTAACGGTGGTCCATCCAGCATCTCGCATTCTCTTTATTGCAGCCAGTTTCAGCACTGTTCCTGGAGACTTGCATGGAAAAGAACTCTGCATCTGTACATCATTTGCACATGATGACAGTCAAAACAAGAACATAAAGGTATAAAATTGGGACAAAACTGATCAAATTTTATTTTTTACCTTCTCGAGCATGTCCAAACCCCCTGTGTCTGCCTCTTTTGGTTGCATAGGTTTCTTTGATTTCACAGGTCTTAGAGAGAAACTCTAAGGGAATTAAGAATAACACAAACCAAATAAAACTGACTGCAAATAAAAATGCAGATCACTGAAAAACTTTTGTATATAGCACAATACCAATGGTATGTAAATAGATTAAATTTACCAGTATGTCATTGCTGTCTGAGTTGTCTGATTTTGGATCCAGCTTCAGAAAGTTTTCCTTCCAAGACCCTGTAATCTCAGGTGTGGGTGGTGTGCGAATTCTGAATGACTGAAGTGGAAAACAAACTGGCTCATATAAATGTTCAAGATAAATGATGAATCAAAGAGTTCAGGTTGCCCCCATACCTTTATTTGAGGTGTTGTTTTAGTCGTTTTGCTCCATAATGGGGTATGAAGGTCTTTATTCGCCGTTCCCTTGAATCAATAACAAAAACAAACAAACAAAAAAGACAAACACACACAAAACAAATGTTGATAGATGTGAAGAATAAGAATGAACAAAATGGTCAAAGATAATGGGAAAAAACCTACAGCAAGAGTGTAAGATGCATTTCTTGATGCTTCATTTTCATCCTCATTTAAAAGTTCATACACAGCCTTCTTTGTGATGTTAGTTTTTTGAGTTTTAGAGATCTTGTTTCTTCCTTTCTTTGATTTGATTTCTTTTGTCTAAAACAATATTTTTATATTGCATTGTCCATTTTAAATTTCCATATATATTTATGGTATCTCAAATGACAATATACAACACCTGTTGAAGTGTGTCTTTTTCAAGAGATGAGACTGGTGTCCTCAAGGCCATCTTCTCTCTTTCGAACTTTTCAAGTTGCTGTCTAAGCTCTTCATTTTCTACTTGAAGATGAGACAGCTCCAGTTCCTAAATTTATCGGTTATTTGGTTTTTAGCAGAGACTCGTATATCCAAAATATGTACATTATCTACTAAAATGACAATCGTGCTGCTACAGCAACCTTGGATTAAACTTCTCAAGGACACAATGGTAACTCAGCATCAACAATTCCAATGAATTTATAAATCCATATTTTGGACCAAGGACTCTATGATTAACATCTCAGGTATCTAAAGATTTTGTTATTTTAAGTATGATATTCATTTCAAGCTTTGGATATTCATTGCAAGATGTCTTCAGACATAAAAAGGTAAAATAATTACCAGAGATGCTTTGCTTGCACTGACTTCAGCCTCACTCATCCTTTTTTCACTCAGCTCTGCATCTTTTTCTTCTACCATTTTGTCATACTCATGCTAACAAGAAAAGAACAACATTTAAGTGAATAAAAAGTGCTCAAAAACGGATAATATTGTATAATTTCAGAGGCCACTTCTTAAGAATAATACTGACCTTGTGCCTCTCCATCAAAGCAACCATGTCTGATATCTTCTGCTGGCATTTGATTTCTGTGTCATCTTTACACTTCAGTGCCTCCACTTCAGTTTGCTTCAGTTTCTGCACCTACAAAAAAAATAAATAAATAAATTATTTCATCAAGTTGAATTAATTCTTCAGTTATAGCATTTGATGAAAAAAATAAAAATTCACCTCAAGGTTGAGTTGAACCTCTGATGTTGATTTGTCTTCGAGGTCAGAGCTTATTTTCTGAAGCTCCTCCTCGTGACGCTTCTTTATACTTTCTGAATCTTCCTTCAATTTAATTATCTGCAAGAAACATGTCAAACACTGTTATATGACCACTGTTTTACTTCAAATTTATGAGAAAGCAGTGTAACAACTTGTCACAAATGAAATTAATTTTGGATGACATTTCCAAGATCCTGTTCCATGTTGACTTTTAACAAACTTCTTTCAACATTTTTTGATCACTCAGAAAAATAGTAGTAAATGATCTACCTCTTTTAGACATTCCTCGTGAGCTTTTGTTTTGGTCTCTAGTTTTGTTTTAGTGTTTGATAGCTGAAAAAAAATCCATTTAAAAATGTGTTTAATGAGCATAGAGAACAACTGTGTAATGTATGTCACAATATGGTTTTTTACCTTTGACTCCAGTGCTTTGATTTGTTTGTCTTTTAACAGAAATTCCTGCTTTGCGGTTTTGCCCTTTTGGGGTGATTTAACAGGAATTGTTGTTAGATACATGAGATGATACTCAACTAAAATAATAAAATAGTAAAAAAGAAAACGCACATTCTCCTTCAACTGCTGCTGAACATTCTTACTCTCTTCATCATGCCCAGCAATTTTTGCAGATAAAATATCCACCTGCTCCCTGAAATATGAAATTGTACATGTAAGACAAAATAGAACAATAAATAAAACCAAATTTGAAATGTTACAAGACAAATGTCTCTTCTAATATTACTGAAGCTGTTGTTTCTCTCTCTCAAGTTTCTCTATCTCTGTTTTCTCTCTTTCTGCATTTGCATTGCTTTCCTGTAAAGAAATAAACCACAACATACAGCATTTGAGGATCTCTTTTGTCATATTTACAACATACAGAGACTTGATTTAATTTACAAACCATGAGGTGAGACTGAAGGACTTTCTTCTCTAAAGCACCACTATCAACCTGTTGTTGAATGGTGTCCTTCTGTATCTGCAGGTCATTAAACTTCAATATCAGCTCTTCATATTTCTCCCTTTAAGAAAGAAAAGAAAAGAAGAGCTTTCCATAAAATATTGAATGGATTTCAATGGTACAACAGCAAAATGGCCAAAATACTTCATTTAATGAGATTTAAATGAACATTACAATGTTTTTATAGCTTATTTTCTCATAAGAAATTTAGGTCACACTTTAGCTTGGGGACCAGTTTTTACTATTAACTAATTATTGACTATGAGGTTTGCCTCAGTAAACTCCTATTTACAGTTTATTAATAGATAGTAAGATAGTTATTACATTTATGGAGTAGGATTAAGGGATGGACAATATGGTCATTCAGAATAAGGCATTAATACTTTATAGGTACTAATAAACCACTATAATAGTCAATAGTGAGAATTGGTCCCAATCTAAAGAGTTAGCAAAATTTTGTATACATTCTTATTTCCACATATAATAACTCGAAACACACATCCATCTATCTATTTACACTATCTGTATAGTATATGAAACAGTAAGCAATAAATTAGAGGAGCAAATAGCTAAACACATTTACATTTATACTTTTGAACATGAGTGGCTCTGTCCGAGATATAAATATTAATGATATAAAAACAAACAGGTCATAGATGCTCTTACTTATGCTGCTGTATGTCCCTCTCCAATCGTTCTACCTCTTCTGATGATTTAGAACTGCTCTCCAAAGCACCTGACAATTGTTCCTCTACCTCTTTTAATTTAGCCTGGATGAAAAATGTACAGATTCAATGTGAGTATTTAAGTTATTTGACCATGTTTCATCATAAAGCTCAAATAAATACACATGCTTTGTAATATAATGAAAATATAAACTTATTGACCTCTTTTAAAACTACAACTTCTTGCAGCTCTTCATTGTCAAGTCTAGCTTTTGTCAGGGCTTCCTTCATGTTTTTATTTTCTGTGCTGACACTCTCCATTTCATCCTGAGAGGAGTGATTGTTAGATATTAAGCACATGTAGCACTTAAATTACTATGTTGATGAATGCTTAAAGACCTTTTCCTCACCTTCAAATTATTTGTCTCACTTTGTTTCTCTTCAAGCGAGGCAATAAGCTGGAATACCTGAACCTCCCTTATCTTTAATTCCTCCTTTATAGACGAGAGTGAGTTTGACTTCTCATCCTGTTACAAAAACCCTATGAGCTTGGTTTCATGATTGCAATTCAAAGAATGTGAATGCTCAAACAGAAGAAAATACGAACCAGCTCATCTCTGAGTATCTGTATTTGCTTGCTATGGTCCTCTTTCTGCCCCTTGATAACTTCTGCATGAAGATAGTGTAACCAATGATTTTAGAACGGTACTAAGCATGCAAAAATATCATTATTCATTACCATACACAGTTTTAACACACCTAACTCAGTATTTTTGTCACTGAGTTCATTCACCAAGGAGCTTATCTTTGTCTCAAGGTCTTGTGCCCTGTGAACCCAAAGAAAGCATTTAATAAAAGATTAAATACATTTTTAAAGTTCTTGATTAAATATTTAATAAAAAAAAAAATTCTGTGATAATGATTTGAGATTTACAAAACATTATGCTAGGTCTTGTACTGATATAACCTCTTTAACATACCTCTGTACCTCAGAAGTTAGTGAGGACTGCAAAGAATTCACTGTCAGCTCCATCTCTGAAAGCTGGTTTGAATGTTGCTCTTTGATATTGTTTAGTTCCTGTAGTTCATCGTCTTTCTTCTGAAGAACTTTCTCATGGTTCTCCTTGCTTTGTTCCAGTTTGCAATTTAGGGCTCTCTGGTTTTCCTATGAACAGCAATACAATGTATAACATGAATTATTTTATTAGTTATGTACTATCCTTACAAGTAAGTAAGTACATTTGTATTAAGACCTTGCAAAAGGACAAACCTCCATCTCCCATTTGAGTTGCTCTGTCAACCTGAGTTTCTCCTCAAGTGCCTCCCGGTCCTGTGTAACACTTTGAAGTAATTTCTGATGTTTCCCTAAAAACAACAAAAGTGAAGGTAAATGACTTTTTGAAAATTAATCAAGAAAATACTGATGCAAATGTTTCATGCATTCTTACCTGCTGACTCCTCTATTACACTGCAGCTTTGCTGTGCCTCTTTGAGTTTTAGAGAAACATCTTTGAGATTGTTTTCTTTTTCTTGGACTTTTTCTTGAAGCATAGCAACCTCAACAAGTCAAAGTCAAGCAACACAAAATACACATGTGCTTTAGTCACAACAAGAACACAAAGAGAGGTGAGTGTTGTATGCAAGGTCTTTCAAAATCAATATTATTCAAGCAAGTGCTGCCCCCTTCAGTCTGAATGCGTTAATTGTTAGGCTCATGGGAAAAGGCACTAACCTCTTTCTCCTTTACATGGCATTCACTCTCCAACTGCACTTTAAGATCCTCAAACCGAGTAAGGCATTCTCTTACTGTAGGATTTTAACAAAATAATGTTTCATTTCATTGTGTCAAATACACTATATGCATCAAATGAATTCACTTAATTAGTTAAAAATAATTAGAAAAATAAATAACAAAAATGAGCACATTTCAACATATCCTGCTGATCAGCTTCTGCTTGCTTCCGAAGAGCTTCAAACGCTGCCACCATCCTCTGCAAATGAACAAATTACATTATGTCATGAAAAGGATTGTCCTAATCTAGGGTTCGGCCTATTGTCAATTATGCATCCATCTTAAATAAATAAATAACTAAATAAAGTAGTTACCTGAATATTCTCATTGCTCTGTAAGAACAGATCATGAGTTTCTTCCCGTTCAGCCTCAACTATTCAGGTAAAATAAAAAACACATTATTGTCCTCTAATAACTGTCAATGAATTAACATATTTAGTGTTAAGCTACAGTAAATGACATAATATATTATAATATGCTCTAACACTTACACAGATTCATTTTCTCAGCAGATCTCTCAAATGTGTCCTTTAGTATGTTACACAGATTTCTGGTTGCATTGCTTCTGCATAATAAAGAATATAATGAATTATAATATAATATAATATGTGTGCTTATATAAAAATTACCCATGATGTACATACTTATTTCTAAGATCTTCGTTCTCATTCAGTTGATCCTCTAATTTCATGCTCAGACTTTCACTTGCAAACTGCAAAGGACATAAGTCATAATTCTGTCTTTAGTGAAGCAGACAAAAATAAATAAATAATGAAAATAAATCTACTACCTGCAAATTGGTTTTACCTGAAGCTCTTGAATAGCTTTGCGCTGCGTCTCAATGGTTTTTCTGTTCTCCTGAAGCTTCCTGTCTTTTTGTGAAATCTCAGAATCTATTTTGAACTTCCAGAGTTTGATTTTCTCAGCTTCATCAAGCAATCTGGAGTACAGCTGGCTGGATCTTAACGATGTCTGTAATTCAAAAGCAAAACGGTTATTAAACTGCTTAGATTTACTGACATTATGCATTTCACTGAATTCATAATGAGAACCTTCAACCATAATAGAAAATGAATAATCATTATAGCAGTAAACTACAATACACGATGAAATTAGCATTTAACCTGACCTCCTCCTTTTCCATTGGCATGACTGCAGCCTTCTTCATGCCCTCTGTAAGAACAAAGTATCAGGATTAATAGACTTACTTCATTGAAACCTATTCATTACAGTACAACTTTCTATTTAGATTATAAATGTTACCAGTTCTTGATGTCTTCGTAGGAAGCACCATTTTGGATGGAAATGGCAGGCTCATCTCCACATCTGAACACTTGTTGTAAATCTACAAACAAAATACACGTATCATCCTACATTTAAATGTTCACACAGCAGTTTAGCAACATTATATCACAAACAGAGAATTTACAAGTTTGCAAACCTGGTTTGAAGGAGAAAAAACAGAGTTTTCTTCAAACAAGCCTGTTTCCTGAGGCTTTACTGCAGAAACTGGATTCAAATGGGCTCTTGGGGGCACCAGCAGTTTGAAGTTGAAAGGTTTTTGCATGCTGTGGAGTAAATACATCACTTCAAAAATCCTCAACTGTATACCGAATAGTTTTATTGTTGAGTTTTTCCCTTTTGAGACACTAACCTAGCTATTAAGTTAGCTGAGACACTTCAAGTCGAAAGTTGAGGCAGTTGAGTAAAGGTAACTTAGCGTTAGTAGAAATTCCTTTACTTTTACGTTACTTTTCCTCTTTTATAAACTACGTGTAATTAAACTGAATTTGATAAATATTTCATTAACTTTAAGCAAACCACTCTAGCACTTTCTGGAAATGTTTATATTTGTTACGACTCCGCTGACCAACGGTTTTTACATAACGGTGTGCCTCACGAGACCCAGATTTAAAACGGTTTGAGCGGCAGATTCAAATTCGGTAGGCTACTCCAGAAATTTTCTATATACATTCTTGTTTTTTTTTTTTTTTTAAATACATGATGAATGCTAATTATAAGACAAGCATTAACCTCTATAACATGTTTCAAAAGTAGGCTACATTACTTACATTAATTCACTCCCCGCAGAGACCCAATACAACATAAAGGCGTTGAACTTTCACCTGATGGTATTTTCAGACTGGTGTAAAAATACACTCCTGCCAGTTTTTTGTCTTCTTTTATTCAGTTATTTCCTAAAGCATGGTTTAACATGCCTGTCGCATTTCTGAAAGGTGCATCCAACTAAGAGTTAAAGTTTCAATAATATCAAATGGAGAGGTCAGATGAACATTTTGCAAAAGAGGAGGTAGAATTGCATCAAAAGAACACCATGGTTAACCCCAACACTTGAAAGGAGATGTGAAACTTTTATTAAAATGAGAATAATTTTTATTTGAACCATTTTGCAACAGAAAAATGACAAACATTTAAACCAACTCTGATAGTAACTTATTTGGCATTTAACAAACAATTTCCCATTATGCTGTACACAAATTGCTTTTGTGTTTACAAACAAGTAAATAATCTTTTATCACTAAATTGCTAGACTACACACATAGACACACATGCACAAAAATACACAAAAGCTGATGCTGTCCATGGATACTGACAAAACAATACATTAACTGTTGAAACTCGGAAAATATTTACCAAATTATGTTTAATTTGTGCATATATTCAACGAGACAGTATTTGCATATCTACTGCTTTCCCATTACTCCAGTATCTTTTTTTGTTAGAGGGCAACATTTGTTTCTTGCAGATTAATTCTTCATATATTCACTGATTTAATCTCTCTCCCACTCTCAGCGTACATAAAATGCCCCAAAATAAGGGCCACAGTTCTTGTCCTACAGTAAATGCATACGTTTTAAACTAAACTTAAATTCTAAAAATAAAAATATAAATTGCACGACCATGTGCTCATGCAAGGCACTGAAATGTTTGCATCACTGCCTCAGTGACGCGAATAGCCCAAGATTGATGTCTGTAATCAGATCCTCGATGTAGAGAGTGCAGAAATGTAAGAATCACCCAGAATAAAACCAGGATCAGCTATTGTCACACAGTATCCTCTGCAGTATTGTCATCAGGTGCTTTCAGTGCTTCTACAACCTCTTTGCCAGGTTCCTCCTGCAGATTGGCTATCTTGGATTCTTCTTTTGCTTCTTTATCCAGTAGCCTGTAGTTGATGCCCATTCCGATGAAAAGAAACAAACTGCCAGCCAGCAGGACAATTCCACAGCCCATGTATGTATATTTGTAGTCATGGTAGATGTCATTGAACTTCCCTGTGAATGCAGACAATTATTATAAAAAATAAAATAAAAATAAGTGATCCAAGTAGAATCCATCAATGCATTTTCAACAAAAAAGTGATTTAAATGTAGGTCATGCTTTTGCTTTCACTCACAAAACTTTGCAAGATAATAATGCACAATGCCCTAATCTACTCATTATGCATCTTAATTTTGCAAAGGCACGCAGAAGTCTTTTCTTCTGGGACTGCATGTTTAATGTGTTTTCATGGAGGGTTTTTTTTAGATTAAAATTTATCTGAATGCATGAAGGAAAGTTTATTTTAAATCATGTGACTGGTCATTTTTGGTAAAAAAAAAAAAAAAAAAAACTTTTTAACTACATTTTGGCTTTACTAGTTTCAGATAAATACCTTTTGTTATTTGGTATGCTAAAACTACTCACCTAGTAAAGGAGGCCCCAGTAACACTGGCCCACATTCTACAATCGTCACCAGTCCCACAGCACTGGAGAAACGTTGAGATCCCACAAGATCCATGAGGGTCTCAAACAGCACAGAGCTCAGCCAGCCGAAGGCAAACCCAAAGAAGATGGCGTAAATCACAAACCCTGTGTAGTCTGTGGACAGAGGGGCAAGCAGGTGGCACACACCATTAAGGAGAATGGATGCGGCGAAGAAATACTGCACCCTTGGTCTCACCCATTTCGTGCTGGCGACTATTCCCATTGAAGGTCGTGCAACCATATCTACAAAGGCCAGGACAGAGAGCAGAAAAGCCGCCTTCTCCTTGGGAATTTCCTTACTCTTGGCATAATTACTGAGGAACACAAGGGGAGAGAA
This sequence comes from Barbus barbus, assembly GCF_936440315.1. NCBI lineage: Eukaryota > Metazoa > Chordata > Actinopteri > Cypriniformes > Cyprinidae > Barbus > Barbus barbus. The sequence goes on along the minus strand of NC_136753.1, from coordinate 25,754,438 downwards.
GAGGCCGAAGAACATGACCACGTTACCCAGCAGGTAAAGCAAGAAGCCACGATGCTTGAAGAGTGTCAGATCGATAAAACCATTGATGATCTCCATCACGCTCTTTTTCTCTCTGGCTTCGCTATTACCGTTAGCAGCTTTAACAGCGGGTTGGGGTTTTGGCCCAATGGGCCTCATCAGTGATCCAGCTACACAACAATTCAGCAGAAGTCCACCTAGGATCAAGAAGCTCCCTCTCCAGCCGAACTCGTCGAAGAACCAGGTGTTCAGGGGAGCAAGAGTAGACAAAAAGACTGGGCTACCAGCCATAGCGATACCATTAGCTATTGGGCGTTTGTTGTAGAAATATTTGCCGATCATTGTGAGAGCTGGGTTGAGGTTGAATGCCAGTCCCAGACCTGGAAAACATTATAACACACAGTTCGAAATTAAAACAGGTCCCCTGGGTGATATTAAAATGTGTCAAAAGAGTGTAACATCACTAGGAGTGCTATTACTGTAAATTGCATGGGATAAGAGCAATGGTGTATGTTTAAAAAATCTTATTTGTTTTTAATTATACCTCCCACCACACCGATACAGAAGTACAAGCCTTCGACGGTATTGCAAAAAGAGGCAGCGATGAGCCCTGCTCCAGAGAGGCAGCCTCCTAAAATCATAATAGGTCGACTTCCATACTTATTGACCAGGATACTGCTGACAGGACCTGGGAATGAGATGCAAAAAAAAAAAAAACCTGTCAGAATTTGCACAAAAGCAACTGAAGCCAAAAAATAGTTCGTTTTTTTTGTTTTAAAAGAAAACATTTAAAATATATATATAATGATTTATAGCATTTAGAACGCTTTTAAAACTAAAACAGATCTATATATAAAGAAAAAAAGAGAAAATGCCCTAACCTATTCCTCATTATGCATCTTAATAAAGTAAAACTGTTATTTTGATATTACTAAATTTTTGATAAAATCCAGATATTTAAGATTTAAATCTTAAAATAAATCTAAAAATATTATATTACTCTTAAAAAAAAGTGATATAATCATAAACCACTTCAATGTGAAAATGAAAATATATATCTATGTGAAATGTAAATATATATATATAAAATAATAAATTATGACTTTATCTAAAGTTAGTGTACTTGTTTACCAAAGAGATAACAGTGTTGTTGAAAAGCAAGCTTGAGATTAACTACAAGATATGTGGCGTGTGATGAAAAATCATGGTAATAGTAAAAGAGAACAATGGTTCAAGCAACACCCAATTCCAAGTTATCAGGAAGTTTAATACAAGACTTGATTTTATCCACTGGGAATTGATGGGATTGAAAACAGTGGGGTTGAAAAAAAAAATGGTCTGGCCTATCACAGGAACACTGTTTCAGAGGGGCAGCATGTTATTACATTATGATAAAAGATTACGAAGACAAACATCTATCTGAAATAACATGCACACATGAACTGTTCACAATAACACCAGGAATGTATACTAAAACAATAAGCAGGGTAAATTTAGATTTTTCATGACGTAAGGTGATAGTCTCTGTTCAGACCAGGAGAGGGCATTGCAGCTCTGTGGGGAAGAACAATACAATTTGACATTGCATATTACTGCAGTAATCATCAAACTGCAGATTTTGCTGTTTTCATCATCCAGCTAACTGAGCAAAATATGTTACCTGTGAACAACAGAGGCTGAAAGACCAATCTTAAAGTGCTCTACTAAATAATAATTTAGATACGTTTCGCCCTATGGCAAACTTTAGTCCTTACAAACCAAACTAATGTGTTGTGATACCACCCTACAGTAGCAAACACAAGGATCCCAAAGGTATTTCCAGTTACGTGCGTGTTTTTAAGGCTTCCGTGTACTGAGTCCAAATCTTATCATGAATGTAGGAAGGAAGCCTAGCTAATCATGTGAAAACCAGGGAGTGATGGTGAGCGCCTGCACGTCTTCAGCCTCTCAGTACAATAGGCTGCCTTGTTTGCCTTTCTAATCCACCTCATACAGTGGGGGAGCGAGTCACTTCGAACATCTACGAAAGAACATATTAACACATTTATAAATGCAGAGATTCATTAGCATCACGTACAAGCCCTAGTTTGCATTACAGCAACTACTAATACCAGTACTTTCAACAGATTTGAGCTTTCAGGCTCAGTATAAAATGGTGAAGTAGATATATTCAGGGGAAAAAATCTGATTTTTCTGATAAGAAAAAATAATAAAAATTAAATAAAATCCGGATTTGCTATTTGTAGGGCTACACAATTTGGCCAAAATGTTTTGATTATACATCAGTAAAAAAAATATAAATAATATTAAAATTAAAATAACAAATAATAAACAGTTCTTTCTGGTCCTCGAATCTGATTGGCTGATAAGAGTGTTTATTATTAGAGTCCATATAAACATTACTAAATAAAAACAAGAAATTTTACTTCTGTAATATTTCACTGTAAAAAATAAAACGAGTATTTAAGAAAAATAATTTAATAACATGATAATTTATTTTACATTACAACTGTAAAATTACAATAATATTTATAGCTTATTTTGGTCTTAATTTCTTCATTTTCAAACATTAAATCTTCAGCCATAGATACATGTAAATAAATGCTCCTTACAAATCAGCTTGAATTCCAGATAAATATGGCAAACACTGTTGCAATCAATGGTGTCGGGCTAGGGCTAAGGCTATCTATTTAACCAATCAATGGAAGATGAGTGAAGTACTCAGGAAACCTGTATGAAAACAGTCATTATTTGACATTATAGTGATGCAGAAAGCCTAATTGTAAGCCTTAACTATTTAACTTCCAGGGTAATTTGGAAGCATCACTACATCTTGTGCAGCTTTGTATTAAAATGAGAGTAAATAAGATTAATGTGACTCTAAATGAGGTACGAGAATAATCAAGAATTAGACTAAGCCCTTGGGTGACATTAAACAAAAACTCACTCCTGACATATATCAGATCAGTCCACATTCATGTAAATATCCTAATATCTGGACCTCTCTTGCTCCAGGCAAACTACCTCTGTGTTCTCTGGGTCACCGACAACAAGCTTAAATGCACTAGAGCTCTATGTAGGAAGATGTCTTGGCCTAGAATGCCAAAACAACACATCCATGAAAAAGAAACAAACACCTTCTGACAGTATTTAGCTTAGAGGGCATTCAGACTTCTCTGCAAACTGTGGGTGAGACAGTGGCTGTATTCAGGGAAATGAGAGCAAAAGGGGAATCAAACACATGCCAGTCATGGCCAGCACCAAACTAGATGCTAAAACAATGGCATTCTGATTTACTTGTGAGCATATTTGGAATTATTATGAATATGGAATATATTGCCACGCAGACGTCTGATGTGCATAAGTCATCATAAAATATTCACACAATTATGTCTTGCCTGCAAATATGTTAGTAGCACTACATAATGCGATTCTGTTTATCATTGTTGTCAGAACAAATTGCTGGATTTTTTCACGTGTGGTTGGTTCTGTGATCATCTGGGTCATGTGCTATGTTTTGCCCCCTGCATTACAGTAGGGAATTAGCTCTGCTGGGCCAGAAGGGGCATGTAGGAGTATGAGGTCAAATGTAAAGTCATGTGCCTCTCACATGCCATGAGTTCTCATGGCCATAATGTCAACCCCACCAGCATAAACTGAAAGGTCTATCTTTCAGAAACATCCTGATCGAGCGTCTTGTTCTTTTTCATGACAAATGTAAGGATAAAAGCTCAAGTTTGACAGAAGTATGTGAGTCAATGACATACAGCACAAGTAAAAGAAAGAAAGAAAAAAATCACATTGTACAACCTGAACTAACAAAAATAAAATGTTATATTTACTCCTATTATCAAAATGAATATTAATTCAACAATGAAAAGTACTCATCAGTAAATATGTGCAGTCAAGTGATTGTACATATGAATTGCATTTTTAAATATATTTTTGAATAAATGAATATATAGGACAAAAATGAATGCTACATCATATACCCACCCATTTGGTCCCACAATGTTAATTTTTATTTAATTTTATCAGTTGATTTTTTGGGTTATTGTCTACAATACTGATGCACTTAATTGACTGTACATTACAAAAGACAATAAAGTAATTAAAGGGATAGCTCTCCCAAAAATGAAAATCCTGTCATTTATTATTCACCCTCATGTCATTCCAAACCTGTAAGACCTTCGTTCATCTTCGGAACACAAATTAAGATATTTTTGATGAAAATAGAATAACAAAACTAAAGACTTTATTCAACATTTTTTTTTGTTCTCGTGGCTTCATAAAATTACGGTTGAACCACTGATGTCACACGGACTATTTCAAGGATGTCCTTACTATCTTTCTGGGCGTTGCTGTCTATGCAGGGTCAAAAAGTTCTCAGATTTCATCAAAAATATCTTAATATGTTTACGAGTTTGTAACGACATGAGGGTGAGTGATTAATGACAATTTTCATTTTTGGGTGAACTAACAATTTAAGGATTATTTTAACCATTTCTACCTTAGAGCATGTGGAAAACTGAATAAAAGTAAAAGAATTTATCCATATTCTGAAACTTTTTTGTCTTTTTTGGAGCTTTACAAACCCAAGTCACTGTATTCTTGGAAAATAAGAGTATTAGCATTCTACAAAATTTTTTTTTTTGTGTTCCGTGGAAGACAGATCACAAAGTCGCACAGGTTTGGAATGACATGAGGATAATGAAAAAAAAAAAAGTATATATTTTTCAAACTAAATCTTTAACTCAAATTGCAGGTTGCTTTATTTTTGCCTGTTTTAAAGGTTATGTATAAGCACACAAGCAAACCATACTGAACACTAATTGGCTTTTGCGTTGTCACCAAAAAGTAACACCATACTGTCAGAAACATTCAAACCTTTATTTTTTATATCCATAATGGTTTCTATTTTTTATCTTGCATTTAATTTGCTCAGTAGCGTGAGAAGGCAAACATGCAGTTTAGTCTGAGTGTGCTGACATCATTCGGTGGTGCTCCACTTCCTGAGACAAGTTTGCTATTGACGCTAGTCATCACAAGTCTGTGTGCCTCCTGAGTTAGGCGTCTCATCTCCTCATCTCTCTCCAAGGAAAACATCTGACACTTGCAGAATAAAGAGCTGACTGAGAAGAAAGACTCCAGAGGGAGATAGAGTTGCCCATTCAGAGCTCAATCTCTCAGCAAAGCAGCCGGTGGCTGATGTCTAAGCCTTGTCTAGCATGCCTCTCGTTTCTACAATTCAAATGAATAAGGGCCTTTCACTACATCTATTGATAAACTGTGTCGGGATCTTCATTACCTGCGCCATGATCTCACCACTGGCTTGAATGGATGACAAAACAGCTTGATTTAAAAGTTACCCAAGGACAGAATTATCCTATTAAACAAGATTAAACCATTATGAATTCAGACAGAACTTTTTATACTACATGTAAAGAGAGCTTGAGAGGTTTAAGGGGAGGATAAAGAGGAAAATGCAGGAAGACACTGCTTACCTCCTCCATACATGACAGCAAGCATGATGGAAGAGATCCAGGACACTTGACTGCTAGTGGCGTGGAAGATCACTTCGATTTCCTTGAAGAACACAGTTATGGACTTTGGGAAGGCATAGGAGAAACCAATAGAAATGAAGGCACCAAACACTATGGCCCAACCCCAGCCACCTTCAGGAGGGGTGTATCCCACAGGACCCCCAACAGCAGGTGCCATGGCGCCAGGTGCTTACAAAGCTCTCTCTGTAAAGAAACATGGAAAATAGAGTGGAAAAAAACAGAAAAAGGACATCAAAATCTCAACATCTCCAAGGCTCCTTATAAAAACATATGCATATTTGAATGATGTCACCTAATATAAACTGTAAAGAACTTCACAACAGAAAACATACAGGAAACATACATTAGCGTTCAAAAGTTTGGGGTCAGTAGGATCTTTTGTAACATCGTTTGTCAATACTTTACTGTCATTTTTGATCAATTTAACACATCCTTGCTGAATAAAAGTATTTATTTTTACACTTTTTAGTTGTTTTTTTTTTAAAGAAAACAACTTTCATATTTATTAATAGTGTTTGCTGGTGCAAATGAAGCTATGATGCTAGAGTGTACTTAGTTAGTTTCAGTGTGTTGCTATTTGTTTGCTGACTCTTTACAATACTCTGGTCTCTAGATATGGCCCATGTCACTCATTCAGTGCAATTCTATAGGATATTCTTGTCCATTTACCCAGCAGGTGAGAAATGTCTAAAGTCAGAAAATCTCCTCAACCGCATCATTTGAGGCAACATTCATGTCAGAAGCACACGTGGTGTGGAATGAGTTACGCGCTGAAATTTAATACCAAGGGTTTGTTCAAATCCCTGTCACTAAGTATGAGCAATAGTAATAGTGATGCTAGCATCTCTAATGCCTCGATTCATGGCCAGGAAATACAAGATTTTCTGCACAACTAGTCCTCTATAGGTAACTTCAAAGCATCACACATCAATAAACATGAATCATATCCAACAGCTGCAAGAAATCATTGTGCATACATGTGGTAGAACTGTGTTCAAAGGAAACGTAGATGGTACATAAAGAGTCATGGTGCCTTTACATATTAAAGCCTCACAGCCCAACTGAGCGCATCGAGTATTTGTAAAGCCACAGCAGGAGGCTTTTAAAGTGAACATGCCCTCCAAAATGGAAATGTGACTTATATTATTTCAGGAGGATCAGAGGTTTATGTCAGAGAGAGGCACCTTATACCAATATCAGGTTATTTCCCCCACTGGCATTTAAGCCTCTCTACATGTGCTCTTGAATTTGTTTTGCCAGCCCAGACAGCGTGATCTTGAGGCATCAGGGTGCCTTGCCATTAGCTGCTAGATCGTTTTTTTAAGAACAAATTTCTCATTAAAAAAACAATGTGCAGTCATTATCACAAAACTAATTCAGACAAGGCGATCAGGACTCCAACGCAAAGAAGGTCTTGCATCACCCCGGAGAGGTTTATTTAGTGATAATGACTGGCTGCCTGTATGTTCTCCTCCATATTACACAGCAACAACCAAACAAATGAATAAACAGACATCATTTTAATATACCACTGTTAAAAAGTTTTGGTTGTGTAAAATTTTTGAAGCTGCCTCTTACTGTATGCTAACCAAGGCTGCATTTATTTGATCAAAAATACAGTAAAAACTGTAATATTGTGAAATATTTTTTTGACTGAATTTATTCCTGTGATGCAAAGCTGAATTATTAGCATCATTATTCCAGTCCAATATGCTGATTTGATGCTCAAGAAACATTTCTTAAAATTATCAGAAATTGTTGTGCTGCTTAATATTTTTCGTTCAAGGATTTTTTAATGAAAAGAAAGTTCAAAAGAACAGCCTTTATTTGAATTATAAATCTTTTGTAACACTATAAATGTCTCACTTTTGCTAAATTGAATGCATTCTTTGCTAAACAAAAGTATTCATTTCTTTCTAACCCCCAAGCTGACAACAATGAATCCCTGGAGTGATTCAACCTGATACAATTATACAAAAATATTTAACTGCATGATGACTGGCCAATCAGAATCAAACATTCCAGAAGGGCACATAGTATTTTTAAGGTATTGTCAAACAGTTTCAAATGCAACTGAATTCATACAAGCTCTCTTATCATGTCATTGAAACAATTTTGTATTGAAGACATATTTTGATTTATCCATTATTGCATTACTGGGCTGTTCACTTTGAATTTGGACAATCTAACAGTTTGATCATGTTGGCAGAGCATATCATTCCTTTCAACTGAAGTGCTGTATGGTTTAAAAGGAAGTGAGAACGAAATGATTCACTTTACAGGTAAAACGGGTCCTTGACACGGCGTCAAGCTAGACTTTTTAGTGTATTCGAGCTTAGAATCACACATTCTACACAGAAGCACTCCTACCTTTCTGGAACACTCTATAAATTATCTGCATAAAATAGTCCAAAGTACTCTTCTATTCCACAGTGATGGCGAGCAGCATTTTAAGGGACCGGTCTGGGTCAAGGCAAGTCTGTAGTTATGTGAATAATCCCAAGGAAAAACACGGAGGTCTGCCTGTAAAAAACCAAAAAAGAACTGTTGAAACTTCTACAGGCCTGTGATATGGTCAGCCTTGTCAAACCCTGTTCAACTGAGTTCAGGGCAGCTCTTATTGGCCCCCAATGTCTACAGAGAATTCAAGATAGGTTTCTATTGGCTCCTTGATGTCTGCCGCCATGCCCACTTGTGTCCCTGCTCTCCTCCTCCTTCTTCTTTGTCTAAGCCACCCACTCAGGACTCTGTTGAGGTCTCCTTTGAAGGATACAGGTTTCAATATGGGGTCTTTGAGATAGCATATACATTGCTTTTTGATTGTGTCAATGCATCCAATGTCAACAAACACCCATTATATAGTAAAAGGCACTGACATTGTTATACTTCCTGCAGCGTGTACATGGTAATTTATAATTAGCTCTGATTCACGATACATGTCTTTCAAACAAAAAACAATGACTGACAATAAGGATGAGCGTTTCCAGTTGTGCATGAGATGTGACACGTACAAAAACCATTACACATGCACACAGTTTCCTAAGGGTCAAATCCTTTCCTCCGAGCACAGCAACTGTTTACAATTGGTAATTTGACATCTGTGTGCAAGATTGCATAAAATGCTCAGAACAAGAGGTTTTTCTTGTTTTGCCATGCGGTTCAAGAGAAATAACTGCAGTGCAAAGGCTAATGTCAGAATTAGATGCAATTTCTTAGAATCACTTACGAATACTATAAGCCATGTTAGACGCAACAACCAACCAGATCAAATAAATGCGGAAACAAAACGAAATCAAATCGGTTATAGGAGTTACACTGATCTGATACATATACGTACATATACTAACCAAGTCGTGGCCTAATGGTTAGAGAGTTGGACTTGTAATCCAAAGGTTGCGGGTTCGAGTCTCGGCTGGCAGGGATTGTAGGCGGGGGGAGTGAATGTACAGCGCTCTCTCCACCCTCAATACCATGACTGAGGTGCCCTTGAGCAAGGCACCGAAACCCCAACTGCTCCCCGGGCGCCGCAGCATTGGCTGCCCACTGCTCCGGGTGTGTGTTCACGGTGTGTGTGTGTTCACTGCTGTATGTGTGCACTTTGGATGGGTTAAATGCAGAGCACAAATTCTGAGTATGGTTCACCATACTTGGCTGTATGTCACTTCACTTTTCTATTCTAACATGACAGTGCCTCTGTGTATAAGGCACGGTTCAAAAAGACATGATTCAGTCAGTGTGGAAGAACTTGACTGGTCTACAGAAAGCCAAGTCCTGATCCCAGCTGAACACCTTTGGTGTGTCTTTATATGCAGACCTTGAGCCAAAAACTCATCACCAAACACCAATGACTTGTATAGACACTATAAGGACAAAAGTGTTGGGACACCCCCTTCTTTAGAACAGACAAAGGCTGTGGCAACAAAGATGGAAACATAATTCATGTATTTAAAAATTGTATTTCCATCTCTGTTGCAACAGTTTTGGATGTGTCTAAAATGACAGTACCGTTATGTACAAGTCATTGGTGTTTGGTGATGAGTTTTTGGCTCAAGGTCTGCATTTAAATTCACAACAGAGGAGTTCAGATGGGATTAGGACTTGGCTTTCTGCAGACCAGTCAAGTTCTTCCACACTGACTGAATCAATCATGTATTTTTGAATCGTGCCTTATACACAGAGACACTGTCATGTTAGAATAGAAAAGGTTCATTAGAAGGGGGTGACCCAATATCTATCTATCAAATCTACTTCCTTAAAAAAATTCAAATTCAATTCAATAATTAATTGGAATTTAAGAGGAATTTTAAACTCAGTTTGGAATGTTTGGAACCCAAAACTCACATTGTCTTCATGCTCACCAATTCCAACTGAAACATCTAAATTGTAACCATACAGAACTAATGAATCAACATTAAGTTGCAGAGCCTTCATTGTCTCTCATTCTAAACGAGCAGGCCAGGGATCAAAGAACCAAGGTGACAATGTTTTAAGCAATATTTCCCAAGCGAGAATAAACTGCACTCTATTTTTTTTTTATGAAACTAGAAAATGCTCAGCTCCATGCATCAGCAGAGTCAAACCGTAAAACACGTTCTTCCCAATTCCCTTCTGTGACTTTCAAAGGCCTAGTCACTCACTTTCATTTCAGAGCGACTGTGTCCTGGACGTGACACCAAGCCAAAATATTTACTCTCTCTGCTTTGCGTAGTAAAACCTCCACAAAACTGACATCAATAGATTTTTTTCTTCCTCTCAGGAAGCTTTGCACCCAGGCCAACTGCAGGAGGAGCAATTGTGGCCTTTTTTGAGGTGTTTGCAGCCCTACACCCAAACAACATAAGATCTGATGGACATACATTCATGCTGAAACATGCATGTTGTGTGGAGAAAAACAGCTGTCACAATAAACATGCCAAAAGGCAGGAAAGAATAGATGAGGCAATGCTCTCCTGTCGAGGTCTCTATTGTTCAACACATCAAGGTTTAATGTGAAAGGAAGTGCTGCGTGACACTCCTAATGGGGTCATATATGGAGCTTATAGAAAAGAGGAGGTTCAATCCACCAGTCTGATTGTCTTTTTCAATCTATTTTCTACATGCCACAGGTTTCTGCTGCTGTGACCGTCAAGTGTGACATTTCATAGCTAAAGGCTAAGATAAAGTAGGGGAGACTCTGAACTTCACAGCTTCTAATTAGCTTTGGTGCACACTGAGGTTAATTGTCATCACACTTGAGAAACACATTTGACTAATATAGTGACAATTTAAGAAGCATTAAGGATTTTATATTACTCACCATCAGTACCATCTCAGAGTTGCAGTCTTGCGGCCTTGGCATCTTGGTCTAGGAGGTCTTGGCTTACAGTTTCCAATCTGCTATGTCTTCACAACTCCTGATATCTTTCACATCGTTTAAACCTGAACACCTGCTATAAACATCTAGAGAGAACAGACAGATTGGCATTTATAACTGGTATTTACAGTATACATGCATCTCCTGTTACTAGTCATTCTGATTTTGTGACTACCTATATCACTTACTATACATAGGGTTAGGGATAGGTTGATATATCAATATGCCACTGCATTTCAATAAAATGAAAAAAAGGGTCTGGTATTGGTCCGTTTCAGAGTTTTGCAGTAAAATGCACAGCATTTAAACATGCATCAGTAATTGCAGGCAATGACATTTATTTTCTGCAAGCTCTAAAGAAGGAATGAAAATAGGATCACAGACATAAGATTTAAAAGCAAAACAAAAAAAAGTAAAAGAGCACTTAGAATACAGAAGATTGTATTATGTAGTCTGGGAGTTGAATGAGTGATGGGGTGGGGTAGTTTTTCCTCTGCTGTGGGGTCTGGTGGGCCGCCCCGGGCTGCCATGGGCCCTGGTCTGGATGGGCCTGGGCCCCCCGCCCTGGGCAGATTTGGGGTAATGGGGGTGCCTATGGGGGTCAGCGGGGGAGCTGGCTCCAAAGGGGGGGGTATTTTGCCCCCTCTGATGCTTTCCTCCCCATCCCTAAGGCTTCACTTCTCCCGCTCCATCACACCAACACATAGGTAGGGTTTTGAGGTGCGGGTGTGTCGCTGGGATGCGGGGGAGGTGGTACTCCTCTGTCTCCTCGTGGCCACCTGCATCTCAATCACACATTACAGCTTAGACATTCTCATTACTTACTGTCACATGACACATACATATAGGGCCTTGGGGGTGGGCACACTGAATGGCATCCGGAGGGCGGTCTGTTCATTCAGCCTTCCCTCTGGTGCCAGTGCCCACTTCTCAATTTTAAGTTGCACATAGACATTGAGGGCTCTAGGGAGGGGACGAGCTGACACAAGCTTGTGTAGGGTGCCCCTCCCCTGTTTTAAAGCACCCCTGTTTTAAAGCACCTTAGAACAACACACACCAACACTACATTTGAGCGGGTGAGGTGAAGCATGGGGTCTTTTTTTTTTTCTTTTATCTCACACCCCTGTTCTCTGTTCTCTGTCCGGGGCCGGGGGCTGTGAGGATGAGCTGGCCGCCCGGTCGGGGTCTGGGCTGGTGGTCTTCTCTGCTGCTGCGGGGACCGGGGTGGTCTTCCTGTCCCCACGCCAGAGCGAAGGGGGTTCAGCTCCGGGATCGGGCGCTGATTACCCCTCTGGGGGTGGTGGTGCCTGGATCTAGGAGTATAGAGTGCATATAGGGAGTGTGAGTGTGGGTACCATGTCCATTTTTGTGTGTCTACATGTGGGGCGAAGGTGAGAATATTCGTTGCGTGCATGAGGGTGGGAACGTATGCTTGTGTATATGTGTGCTTGTTTGTCTACGTCTATGTGTCAGGTCGGGCCTTAGACTCCACCTCACTCATCATCTCAGTCGACCCCCACCCCACCACCATGCCCTGCCGGTGGAGGATGCCGCCGGTGCGTTGGTGGTTTCTCGCGCCGGGGCAGGATGCTCGGGTGAGCGCTGGCCCACTCTCGGCGGTCGCTTGGCGGGGCCTGGCCCTACTGGCCTTGCTGGGCCCCGGTTGGGGGGTGGGGGGCCCTTGGATCTCCGGGCCCAGGGCTCGGTCTGCTCTGGTGTGGTCGGCTGCCGGCGGAGCCTGCGGGCTTGCCGCCACGGCACCCTGGGGTGTCTATACTGTGGCTGTCGGATGTCCCACCTTCGGGCTCTCCTCTGCCCTTTTCTGGGTGGGGGCCGCAGTTGTCCCTGCGGTGGTTCCCCTGGGGGTCCCGTGCCCTGGGGGGCCTCCGGATGTTTGGGGCCTGGGTCTGTTCCATGCCTGCTTCATGCCTTGCGGGATGGGGCTGTTGTTCCCCACACACACACTATTAAACATTTACATGGAGGAACCTTATGAACACAAGCGCGCTCACACACACAGGTGTACACTCAAGCATTCACATTGGTGTAAAAACGGGTGCTCACAGACACACATTGTTCTGATCTGCTGTTGCTTCAAAACTTATTTTGTAATATTAGTTATGCGTGTTGCTCAATAACATTTAACATTTAGAATTTATTGTGATTCATACAGATGTTGGTTGTTGCTGCAGTTTCTCTGATGTTGTGTCTTCTGTTGTGTCTTCTGTTGTTTTCTCTTTTTGTCAGCAGGTATCGAAGCAAATTGTCTGGTTTTTTTTTGGTTTTTTTCCTCTCTCTCTCTATCCCCCATTCTCTTTTTTTTCTCTCTCTCTCTCCCCCTTCTCTGTTGACTTTATCCACAATTTTTTTTTTGTTTGTTTTGTTTTCTAATTCCTTTTTTTTTTTTTATTATTATTATTATTTTTATTATTATCATTATAATTATTATTATTTTTTTTTATTATTATTATTATTTATTTATTTATTTATTTATTTTTTTCTTTCTCTCTCTTGTTTTCTCTGTCCCCTGGTCTTGTCGGTCATAGTATGGTTAAATAAAAGGGTATATAAAATTTAATTAATTAATTAATTAAAAAAAAATAAAAAATAAATAAATATATATAAAAAAAAATAAAAAAAAGGCTGTGAATGATGATAGCATAGCTACACATACGTACTGTCATGTGTTATCTGTGTTACTGACAGGCCGGGAAAAAGAAAAAAAAAAAAAAAAGAATACAGAAGATACAAAAAACAGGTCAATACAACACACAAGCTAAATATAAACATGTATATGTATAAGAGTATAAAGGTAGGAGAGTCTGAAACTAAAACTATTTGGTTTGAATTTCCTTCTTACTTCTTTTAATGTAAGGTCATGATTAGGGCAGAATAGGAATCAATTTCAAAACATTTCCTTTATACATTTGCGGTAGGATAAAGTAGAGAAAGTCTTGTTAGAACACATATAATCAAATATTTTAAAACTATTTTTTTTTAAGTCTACGCATGTATGTGCAAGCATCACTGACAATAGTAAGCTCTCTGATTTGTCCGGCAGAAAGGGGCGGCTGACCTTGAAAGCAATGGAGAGAATTGACAGGAGGGAGCACTGTTAACAAGGACTGGCCATATATCAAACAGCCAATTTGGATATTTTAATCCACTGGGGGTCAATTCTGGCCACATGGACATAGATCACAGAGGTTCAGGACATATGCCACACGGCTAATGTCTGTCTGCTCAAGTCTCCATCCAGCCCAGCTTTGTATTTACACAGAATGAGAAATAAAGCAGAAGGAAATGAACCGCACAAAACTGAATGCACATGCACATAAATGTTTGATTGCAGAGCTAAGATTGCTTATCGTACAACTAAATGCAATGCACTGGGATAATTGCACATTCATCCACAAACAGATTGCATACATGCTGATGCAATCTGTATATTCACACACAAGCTACATGCAATAATTAAACACCAATGAGCTGAGAAAATAGATGTTACATTAGGGAATTCTGATGTATGATGCCATCTTTCTTTTATTGCATTTTGGATGGGGTTAACAGTTTGGATGGTTTAGATAACATTGTATTATTTGGAGTAGGGCAGTTACATTAATGGGCAGGCAGATCTTCTGAAATGCTCTTAAAGTGCCCCAGTGCTCTGAACTGCATGCCCATCCTGCTTTGCTCTAGCAGGCAGTAATGTCACCGCTAATGGCTCTCACAGTGGAGCTGTGGCATTACCTCTGTTTACTCATCGCACACTTCATCTTATGCCTTAGAAAGTGCTCTTGTGCTTTCAGAGAAACATCCAGCTACAATCTGGTTATATCATGTAAAACCATAAGTGTAACCATAAAAAAAAAAAAAAAAAAATTCTATAGCTGACAAAGTTTTAAAATTTATTATAGGAATAGTTTATCCAAAAATGAAAATTTGGAGAAATTTAGCATTCTGTCACTTGCTCAAAGGATCTACTTTGAATGAGTGCTGTTAGAATGAAAGACCAAACAGCTGATAGAAACAACTATAATCAACAAGTAATTCAAATGACTCAAGCAATGCCTTGTGAAGCAAAAAGCTGCTTGTTTGTAATAAATGCACCATTAAGATGTTTTTAACTTCAAACCATTGCTTCCAGTTAAAATATCTACACAAAATCAAACTTGGCATAATCCATCAGTGCATGTTAACCAAAAAATATCTCTTAGCCTAATATTTAAACAAAATAACTACTTGTTTTGCCTCTGGAACAACTTTCCTTTATGGCTGACATGACTTAGCGTTAAGGCTATAAGTAAACGTTAAAAAGAGCCAAATGGCAATTTAGGCATTTAAGTAATGCAGCCTTTCTGAAATCTTGCCAACAGTTAATGCAGCAATTTCATGGCAGCTTTAATGTAAAAATGTGATGGCAAAAACATCCAGTAATATTTGAATGTGTAAAGTAAGTGTGTGCATTGGGATACAATAAGATTCTCTCAAGGGCGAACTTCAGTTAAAAACATCTTCAAAGTCCTTCACAATTCACTGCAAACTTATATTCTGGTTTTATATCCACTTTTTACAATCCAATAAATTCCCGATGGATAAAAATGTATAATTTATTAATATATTTACATTAAAAAATATATATATTTACTCAAAAATACAATCACATTACATAAGTAAAATAGGCTGTGAAAGCAATTAGGCAAAAGTCTCTATTTATTCTCCATTTAATCATTTTAATCACTGTTAAAAAAAAAAGATATTAAGAAGAAGTAGTTTCCACTGTTCACTGTTGTTCAAAATCTCAATATGTAGACATGCCAACCATCAAAGAAATTCAGAGATGATTTAAATCAAGAGGAAAAAACCTAAAAGCAAACAAATTACACTGAGAAATTAATGCTGCTTATACAACAGTGAATCCACACGACCACACTTGTAATTTATATTGACAAAACACAGTCACTGGCAGCTGCATCGTCTGATGTTAAATATTCTTTAATACACAAAAGGCCCATGGCCCCTTGAAAAGGCACAAAATTGATGCTCCTAAACTTCCATATAGTGCCCTCATTGTGTCAACATGGCAGCGAGTACATTCCCCTGCGTTATGCTGGATGAGGCCTGCCTCTGTGTAGTTCAAAACCTGCACTCAGATAGACTGAACAATTCTAGGATCCAAGTCCCCATATGGCTAGGAGCTGCAGCGCTCTAGTGAGTTTATGTCAGAACTTTAGTTTTTTTTCTTTTTTGCTAATGTGTAACCTCTGCAATATCTGTGGCTAGGTATAATTTGTATTTCTGTCCTTTTGTAAAGACAAGCCAGATGGCCGGCCTGCTGAGTGGGTACAATCTGTGAGACAAGTGATGCGTCACCACTGTGAGCCCTCTGGTGTTGGCCCTGTAGATGAACTTTGAATTTTTATAATCCAGCTTTGTCAATATATTTGGCTGATATATCTAGAAGAGATATTCTTTTCAACTGGTCATGACTTCACATTGGGCATCAAGTTGCATTCCTAAAATCTGAACAAAATGAACAAGTGCTTAAAATCAAACACTGAAAAGTGTAATATATTATTGCATATTCACAACAGTATATCAAATTAGAATGATCTATATTCAAAAGAGGTCAGTAAGTTATGTGTTTGAAAGAAGTGTCTTATACTCATCAAGGCTGCATTTATATGATTAAAAAATACAGTAAAATCAGTAATACTGTGAAATATTATTACAATTTTAAATAACTGCTTTCTATTTGAATATATTTTAAAATGTAATTTATTCCTGTGATACAAAGCTGAATTTTCAGCTGCCACTACTCCAGTCTTCAGTGTCAAATTATTCCGATGCTGATTTACTGATCAAGAAACATTTCTTATTATTATCAGTGTTGAAAACAGTTTATTTTTAAATATTTTAGAAATATACAAAACATTTCTGTTATATATATTCCATCCAAAAATATATACCAGAATAGTGATTGGGATTTTTCCAAGTGGGATGTGTTGCTAGATTCACATTCTTATCAACCAATTAGTTAGGAAAGATAGGTTTAGCATTAAAGGTTAGAGCAGAAGTCAGAACATAACAAACTTTTATCAGTCTATTCCATCTTGTGTTGTTTTGACAAGAATGCTGTTCCAGTACCAATGAAACATGTTGATCTAGGAACACATAAACACTACTAGGCATCATAAACTACTTAGAATGACATTACAGCGCCACCTGGTGGAAATGGCTAAAATGGTTCATGGTTAATTTGCATAATTGTAGATGTCTGCTGTTGATTTCAACAAATAACCTTTAAGGTTAACTAACAGAAAGTAATCAAATCCTTACCTCAAACATAGGCACCTGACAACAGATTTCACTGTTTGTACTCAATAAAATATGCCTTAGAGAGACTATGGGTTAAAACCTGTGATTGGCAGTGTTAAACCGCATGAAACTTTGCATCACACCCTATGGGTTTACTTGAAAGAGCAGGACTAAATTACAATCCTTGCAGGTCATATTTAAAGATTAATGCATTGCACCACAATTTAACTGATGTTGCTTTTCCACGTAGACATCCAAACGGGTGTAAACAAGCTGACTATATTAATTTTTAACAAAGTCAACGAGTGCTGAGAAAACCGTGTAGCCATAAAACTTCCTACAAAAACAATGGACAATCTAAAATGCATATCTGGGCTGTTTTAACTGAAAGAAACTTGCATTGATCGATCTTAAAATGTGTCAGTTCCATTGTTTTGTCTCAAGATGAACACAAGTAATGTTATTTTCAAAGGCATGTTTATAAAAGGTACTTAAATGTTGTAACTGAACTATGACTTAATCCTGGCTTAACTTAAGCTCTGGGCTTTAAATGATAATTAAGACTTTTGTTATACCATTTAAGATATTTTCATAACCTTAAATTTAATCAAACTGAATTTAAGACATTTAAAGACCCACAGTCTAAGGGCACGTTCGCACGGAATGCGTATTTCTGTCTCAAAATGCGAGATGCAGCACTCAGGAATGGTTTTAGAAAAAAAAGTTGTCATGCAAACTTGATACTGTAAACAAAAGCACAGAAAAACATTGAAAAGTAGCGCAATGGAATGGTATGTGAACTTACTCACACATGCATTATACCAAATGTCCAGCGAATTGAAAAGAAGCATATTATTGCTTTTCTAAAGGGCCAGACTTACAATTTTACCGGCAGAAATTAAAACAGGTGAAAAATGCCGTAGCAAAAGGGAACACCTAAGAACACCTTGCCCTGGCAACCACCCACAACCCTCTACCGTGGCTTTAAATTTTGCATGGGTAAGCACAGGCCGCATTTTCTTCATAAAATGCAAAAATATAGTTAATAGATGCTGCCGTTGAGGAAAGAAGCTATTCAGACTGCATCTGCCCCCAACTCTATTCCTAACCTCGAGTTTCCACGGCATCTGCAACATACTTATTCATGTATTCAGGCATTCTAATATACCCCTGCCTTGGCACGGCAATTACTAGTCCATCTTTTCCACCCACTTTCCACTGCCAGCCTCAAATCGCGCCTCTGTTCGGGGATAAGTATTCACCCCAGGGTCAGGGCATTTAAAAATACTCCGGAGAACTCATTTAAGCACTGCACTGCTCCTCTCTATTGGGACCGATTCTGTACCATGGCCCATAAAACCCTGACTAATTCCTAAATATTGGAAATTTGTAATTCCTGAATGAATTTATGCATGACTGGCATTTAAGTTCAGGCCAAGGTCTAAAGGATCAGGTTTAAATAGGGTGACAGACACAGTTTTGATATGATTCTGAGCTTCTGTGACCCAAAACAAGCACAAAAGTGAGAAATCCATTATGCGATATTTAGCAGCACATTGACATTAATAACAAGGAAAGAGCATTTGCAACACATCCTCATTAGGCGACGTCTCTCTAGCGGCTTTTAAACAAAACATCACACTGTAAAAAATTAGGTGTTCGTAGAACCAAAAAAATTAGCCGATAATTTGCATGGCTTTTGAGCTGAATTAATTAAATGTCTTGTACAATAGGAAATGTCTTGAGTGATTTTAAAATGTCAGAATGCCATGACTGCCATCATTACAATTACCTATTTAGATTACATAACAAATTAATTTCTTAATTTCAATAAAAATGATTCAATATTATGTTATTATTTTATGATGTACATGTCATTGGCATGTCTAATGATGTCATCAAAAACTAATGCTTGTATTCAGCATTCTATTCTTTTGAACTTTTTATTCCTCAAAAAATGCTGAAAACAATATCTCAGTTTGCACAAAGCAGCACAACTGTTTTCAACATTGATAATAAGAAATGTTTCTTGAGCAAATTAACATATTAGAATCATTTCTGAAGTATCATGTGATACTGAAGACTGGCGTAATGATGCTGGAAATTCAGCTTTGCCATCACACACACACACACACACACACACACACACACACACACACACACACACACACACACACACACACACATATATATATATGCTGAGGCTTTGATAGAACTGGGGTGAAAATGTCACAAGAGAAACATTTTGGTGGTGCAGTACTGTATAAAAGTTTCTACAGCAACATTTCCCTTGTGAGACTGCCCTGACATTTGAGTCATGTGTGACTTTTAAGGTGTGTAAATGTTCTGTAAGTTTCAGAGAAAAAAAAAAATGGATGCGTCTGTGGATTTTTAAGTACCACACAAGTACAGGATTTTGCAGGTACTCAAATCAAAAGCCTCCCATATGATCGCTGATTGATTGCCATGTCTTTCTCAAGGGTCCCTACTGAAGCTTTTAACATTAGGAGTCTCATTTCTGTCCTTCTGAATCCCAAAAAGGCAGATTTTTTGTCTTTGTGTGCATTTTTACAGACTGTGGAAAAAATTTTTCCCCCTATAGGGAAAACCTATATTCTTGTTTTGAAGTTTTAAAGTGAAAAAAGCCCCCTGCCCCCCCCATTTGTAATTGAATAATTCATGCATCAGAGGGTTCAATTAATGGAATCCATCCATTTTGACCTGATACATGTACCTGGTAAAGAGACAACTGTTATATGATCTGATTTACAGCTAAAACCCTTAAATCACATCCTACACACATTATCTCAGAATATGTGCACAAAGCAATATCTGAGGCTCACGTGTCTCATATTTTGTATTCTTTCTATTTTCCGCATGGCAAGGCCTGGAAAATTGACTCAGCGATGTTTCCATGCAAAGTGGGTTTAATTTTACATTAACATAAATAGGAAGGTCTCGGGTCATCAAAGCGGGACGCAGGTGTAGCCTCAGTGTTAACATTGCAGCGATTGTCAACCCTCGGCAAAGACACAGAAATATCTCTGAAGCAAATGAATGGCACGCTGCCATTCGCCCCACCGTTTGCTTCCCTCTGTCACACACATGCAAACACACCGTGTGATATGCCATGACGTTTATGCTAATATGAGCTTATTGTGCAGCAGTCAGTCTGTGTTTGTTGAGTATGTGATGAATCTGGTGTCAAAACTGCTGGGAACCACTGTCAAAACATGTAACGACCCTGAGGCACAAACTCATAGAAAAAATAACCACGGAAGCATAGTTTTTGCTAAAATATAGTAGTTAATAAAGTAAGCTACAACAGTAACCTGGAAATAAATGACACGATGACAAGTGATTCCTTCATACTATCTCATTACAGAAGGTATGTTGGTTATAACTTATTAGACGACTCTCTCGAATGAAAATTCTGTTATCATTTACTCACCCTCATGTTGTTCAAAATCCACAAGACTTTCATTCATCTTCAGAACACAAATTAAGATTTTTTTTTTAAATAAAATCTGAGAGATTTCTGTCCCTCCATTGACAGTTTATTGTGACAGTCTACCATTGTGATGCTTCGAAAAGTTAATAAAAGGTTTTAAAACTAATCCATGTGAATTGAGTCATTTAGTCCAAATTTCCTGAAGAGACTCGATCGCTTTATATGATGAACCGATTTAATATAGGCTTTCATTCACATATACAGTGCCCTCCATAAGTATTGGAACAGTAAACACAAAATTGCTCTGTTGGTTGTGGAGTCAAGACATTTGCAAATATGATTAAAAGATGAATATGAGACAAAACTACAGAATGTCACATTTTATTATTAGCTGTTTCAACACATATATGTTTAACCAGCTAAGAATTTCAGCACTTTTAGAGTTCATCCCACTCATTGATGTGAGCATAAGTATTGGGACAGTTGAACATAAGGCAGATATAATAGATTAAAAGCTATTATTTAGTTGCAGATCCCTTGCACACAATCACAGAAGTGAGTCTGTGACCCATAGACATCACCAGACTCTTGGTCTCATCTTTTGAAATGCTTTTCCCAGACTTTAATGCAACCAATTCCAATTGTTGCTTGTTTTGGGGAGTTTCTGCCTTTACTCTCCTCTTCAGATGGAGAAATTCATGTTCAATCAGATTTAAATCTGGAGATTGACTTGGGCAATCTAAGACTTTCTATTTCTTTGCTCTTATAAATTCATTGACTGAACTGGCAGGGTGTTTTGGGTCATTGTCCTGATGCAATATGGGCACAACAAGTATACTTCCCAATGAATCTGGTGGCAATTTCTTGAATATTAGTAGGCAAGATGGTTTTGTACCCTTCCAAATTCATTCTGCTACTGTCATCATACATTAAGTCATCAGTAAAGTTGAGAGGGCCTGTTCCAGAGGCAGCTATGCATGCCCATGCCATGACACCACCTCCACCATGCTTTACAGATGAGGCTGTATGCTTGGGATCATTTGCAGTTCCCTTTTTTTCTCCACATTTTTGCTTTCCCATCACTTAGATAAAGGTTCATCTTTGTCTCATCGGTCCATAAACACAGTTCCAAACCTCTTCTGGCTCACCTTTTTGCTTTTTTGCAAACTCTTGCCTTTCTATTTTTGGTGCTGGTCAGAGGTTTGCATCTTGCTGTGTAGCATCTGTAATTCTGTGTCAAAGTCTCCTGAGGACAGTAGATTGTCAGAGCATCAACCCAGCTTTCTGGAAGTTTTTTAGGGTTTCACGTCTTTTAGGGTTCATTTTCACAGCTTTTATGATTTGTCTGTCACCAACTACTGTTGTTTTCTCAGCTGATCAGGTAGTGGTTGGTTGCTGGTGGTTTCCAAACTCTTGATTTCTCCATTCCCTTTTCTTTTTGCTATAGCTCTAATTGACTTCCTCTTTTCTTTTAGCATCCAAATTGCTTGCTTTTCTCTCAAAGTCAGCTCCCTCGTCTTCATCCTGGTTTGTGTGTGTCATCATCGAATGCAAGATTCAGAATGCAGAAGTAATGGATATAACTGATACGACACATTCCCTGCTTTTAATATCTGAAGAATTAATGCAACAGGACACAGCTGATCACTTAGAAAGACCTGTGAGGCAACTGTTCAATACTTATACTCACATCAGATAGAGGGATGAAACTCTTCTTGGCTGAACTTCTTAGCTGGTAAAACATCTATGTTTATTAAAACCCAATAATAAAACTTGACATTCTGTAGTTTTGTCTCATATTCATCTTTTAATCATATTTGTAAATGTCTTGACTCTACAGCCAACAGAGCAATTTTGACTTTACTGGTCCAATACTTTTGGAGGGCACTGTAAGCTTTTTGGGTAACCATACAGTTGATGGTAGCCATAGACTTCCATATGATTTTTTTCAAGTTAGTGGCAACTGTTTGATTACTAACATTCTTCAAAATATCTTCTTTTGTGCTCAACAGAAGAAAGAACTTCACACAGGTTTGGAACAACTTGAGAGTAAGTAAATATTTGGCAATTATCCTTGAGGCTAAAATACAGTCAGCCGATTATTATTGCAAAATACCTTACAGTAGTGGCAGAAAATTTAGTAACTAGTTTAGTAAGTGTGATTATCAAGCAAACATTTGTTAAGGTAGGCTACATGCAAACAAATGCAACACATTTGCATAATATAATAAATAATTAATAATCGATCCATCAGAAGGTTAAATTCTTAAAATCCATCCATTTAGACCTGACACACACTTTAAACCTTCCATATACTTTCTCATATATTTATGATCAACATTTTTAAGTGCAGATATTTTGCATTTGCTTATTTCAAAACCACAGATGATTTATTTGAGTCTGGTATCTTATGACAGTATATACCATATAATAAATCATAAGTCTAGATATTATTTGAACAGATAACGCCTTAAGAAATGAATTCATCTTCCCTAATCTCCACCATTCCCACTTTACCTGTGTCTCTTTTCACCTTCTCATAAAAGAATAAAGCAGTTCACCCTGGGGACAAAGGGCTGTACTCGCAACCAAACAAAATGAAGAGTGCAGAGCAATAATCATTTGCATTTCCAACATCTGCTTTCTTGACGGAGACCAATAATTTGTTATTTTGCCGCCTGGAGGCCCGTCTTCATATTCAGGTCCCCTATCGAGGTGTTTTGTCACAAGAGTGCATTTTTATGACACCGGAAAACCTCCTGTTGGGTGATTTATTTAATCTACTTCCTTTCTTTGTACATTTATTTATTTATTTTATTAGTGGTTAGGGGCTGGCTGGGTAATTTACCCTACACATTTCAGATTACATTAGACACCGCTCTAGCTGGCCGGTCAAACTGAAAGCCATGTAAAATTCAATGTGCATGATACATGGGGCGAATTTCTAGCCTCAGGATTTGTAAGGTGCAGAGAAAAAAAAAGAAAGCTTGAGCTGCAACAACAATAACAACAGATTCTTCCTAGTTGCAAAGAGCCATCAGGACTAAGTCCCTGGGGCGGATTTGTGACAGGGTTTTTTTCCAGGAAGGTCAAATGCCCCGAGTGCTCTAACAGTAATGCCACTTTGAGTGGGGTCGCAGGGGCAGAAGTCTACTGAAGGCTGGTGGAGGGGAAGAGTAAGCAAGTTCTCACTTTCATGCTCCTTCACTTCATTTTCCATTTTACTAATGCTGCCATATATCTCCCCGTAGGGAGGGAGGTGGTTTAAACCCCTGGGAAGAAAGCAATGATCTAATATACTGTGCCGTTTTTAGGAAGAAGAGATGCTGTTGGGTTGCGAACCAGAAATGGATCTCAGTTCAGTTCTGATCGTAGCAGTGAAAACCAGTTCAAATTACAAATAAAATCTTTAATAAATATAAGCATTTTTTGGTGTTTTTGAATCAGACTTCAGTATATATAAGCACAAATGTAGTGTAAAAAATATTAACCAGAGTCACATCTGCATGATATATTGAAATAAAACCATTACCATGATATGGCTTAGTGCGATTATCAAATCAAGCAGGCTGCAATTTAAAGAACTATATACTTTACTGGACTCAAGCCTGGCATTTACACATGTGTAAGTCACCCCACTAACTCTAGAAATGATTCACTCTATAGCTATTGAAGTAATCTGGTGAGAATTCCTATCTTTTCAAATCTCAATATACAGTATATTGCAGAAAAATGTCAGTTTGTTTCCCAATATAGTCCAGCCCTAACCAGAGCATATTTGATTTATCTCAAAACCTATGCTTCCTTTAGTACATTAAATAGTTTTGGTTGGTTGTCTAATGTAAAATCTGAATCCTGAAGCCAGTTAAGAACCACCTTCACACAAATGATGCATTAAAAGATTACACCACTCAAATCTCAAAACACCTTTTCTGTTGAATTATACATTGCAACTCTATTCCATATTGTCTTTTCTACTACTCTTCCAGGACTGTTTGACCCGTCACCACATAATGCAGAGACTGATAATGTGCATAACGGATATGGAACTAAGATTGTGGAATAATCGAGGTCTGCACTATTCATGTCCTAGAGTGTTTACTTTGACTATTTGTTGACTAGGCCTGCATCAGGTATAAAGAGACAGGTGTTGAATGGTAAGCAGGGGCTTTACTTACACCAGGGCATGTTGATCCTAAAGCTCTGGGGGTGAAGAGCCTGATCTATGACCAAGATTTTGATGTGTTCTTTTTCCTCAGTGTGACCTGCACTGCAAACAAATCATATTCCAAATGAATATTTTGCCTTATGTAAAATACTGAAACATCCTGAAAACTTTTAAACCTGCATGAGAAGCAAAACTGCTTAAGTCATTGTGAATATTGTTTACTCACCCTCATGTCGTTCCAAAAAGAAAATGACTTTCTTTCGTCTGCAGGCCACAAAAGATGATGTTAGGCAAGATGTTGGTGCTGCCAAACTCCAAAAATTACAAAAAAGCACCATAAAGGTCCACATTAGTATATTTCAATTATAAAATTAAAAATTGTAAGTCTAAAAATAAATTACGAGACACACAAACAATGTCATTTTGCATTATCGATATCAAATCTGGCATGAATTTTCTTAATGCACCACATTTAAGTAAAGGTCCTATGTACTGTAAAGGAGTCAGTCTTGCAGCTGAGACGTTTATTTTGAATAATAACTAAAAGTCTTTTACCACATACAAAGTTATTGCATGACTTCAGAAGACCTGGAATATAACACACAATAGCTCCAAACTAGCTGTCAAGCCCCCAAAAAGACAAAAACACCATGAAAGTAGTTAATTACAGTGCTTTTTATAATTTTTGGTGCCATTGTCTTGTTCCATTGGTAGATTATTTCTCTTGTTGTGCCCATAATCCTCATTAAATTTTCTCATTAAGTTTCTAACAGCTGTTTTTTTTACAGCGCGAGGTTGATGTAGCAAAAGTCTTTTGTTTAAAAGTAAGTGCAACATTGATGAATTCTGCACACTTCCATCATACATTAGAATGATTTTAGTCATTTTTTCCTCACTGCCACTTGCAATGTGCTGAATATACATTTTGCAAATCATCAGGTTGGCAAAGCATACATATAAGCAATACTAGTAACACTACAGAAAAGTGATCCAATAGTTCTACTTAACCAATACTTTCTTATACTAAAAATCTGTATGCAGGCAGAATACTGGTGAGAAGCAGCAAAATGAATGAAATATTCATAAAATACTCATTCAACAATGAGCTGACATGAGAATGGTATAATTTTCAAACTGGGTGAGGTGCTCCGAGCCAAGAGAGAGCTTTCCCTGACACGATTTCTGCTTCTGTTCAACACATCTGTGCCATGGCAGCATATGATTTCATAACAGAGCTTAACAATTAAAAAGAGGGCCAGCGCTGATGGGCCTGCTGCGAAAGAATGCATTCAGAGGGCTGGGAAAGAAAGCTTACCTGGTAAACAACATGTAAATTGCAGGGTACAGCAATGCATCCATCTCTGACTAGAGCAGTGCCTACTTGCAACCTGAACATGAAGAGAGAGGTTAGTCTTTAAGTGAAGCCACCTTTCCTCATTCTGCTTTAAAAGCTATTCCATGTTATCAGATTTTGGCCACTCGTGTAAGGCACGACATTTCTCCCAGATTACAGCATCTTTTATTTAAATGTCAGGGTCCTCTGAGGCTCTCCGGTGGAGTACGGTCTAGCACAGATGTTCAAAGCTGTTCTGAGGTCAGTTCTAGATGTGCGGGGAGACAAGGGACTGAGACTCGCTCTGTACCTGCGGCTAGAAAGGTCACGGGGGAAACTCATTCGAAAAGCACAGTCTTTAAAATATCCACATGCGGGTTAAACAAGCCTAACAAAAAGCACTGTGCTCAACAAGGTACTTTGATTCAAACCACGGCACTGAATTATTATCATATTTGTTGTATCATGTTTATTTATTTATATTTACATTAGTGCTGTCAAATCGATTCACCGTGATTCAACGCATCCAAAATAAAAGTTTGTGTTTACATAATCTGTATGTGTACTGTGTATATTTATACATGCATATATTTAAAAAATATGCATGATCTATATTTATATATAATATAAATAATAAATGTATAAATAGGACAATATATACATGTACATTTTTCTTAAAGGGGTCATGACATGAATTTAATATTTTAATACTTCCAAAATATGAATATCCCAATAATATCCCTTTTTTTTTTTTTTTTTTTTTTTACCTTTTTTAGATATAGCTTACATTTAGCATTTTAGCCCTTTTTTAAATATAGCTTAAATTTAACATTACATTTATCTTGTTTTCTTTAGAGTAAATTTTCAGCACTTAATCATATTAAAATCTTAATTAAAAAAAAAAAAAAAAAACTGGAATTTTTGTGAAAAATAGCAAGTAAACAAGATGTATTTTGTGTGACAACCAAGCACTTCCTAAAGTCCAGTAAGATGCATCAGTTAATAATATACATTTCACATTTGATTCATCCACCGAAAAAACACTGATTTACTCCTCAGAGTTAACAATAAGCCACGAGACACCTGAGTCACTGTGGTTATCACCATCATTGCTGTAATTCCTTCCTGTGATTTAAGCGTAACTCAAGTAAAGGTGGAATAAAGGCTTGCTCTTGCCTTTGGCTGAAGGGTGTCCAGAAACTTTGTCACATTAATTGATGGCTTCATTAGATCGCAATCAGAGCACTTCAGTTTGCCGCTGGGGCCTGGCTAACCCATTCCTATGCATTTGAGAATAAAGCTGGGAAAATAGGGTTTTACTGCAGTGGATATTGCGCCTGTCACACCACGAGAACCGAGAGAAAGCCTCTGTCTGTTACGAGCATAATGTAGATAAAGTAGGAGCAAGGTTGAGTTACGTGGAAACTGATTGTGGCATGATAGCATTGTGGCCAAAAAATTTAATGACAAATAAGTTTAGCCAGATATGGACTTTTTAGACATAGCGAGAGGCTTTTTTGGGGGGAGGGATAAATTATACCTTTCAAATATGGAGGCCAAATTGTTTTGTGAATACAACGCCTGCATCATTATTTTTGGTCATATTTCTCTCTGAAAAATCTAAGGAATCTGGTATGGGATCATCATCACAATTTTCCAAACAGCTTTTTTTCTTTCTTTCTTTTTTTGACAATAGTAGAGTTATATTGTGTGTGTGAGCCATAAGAGATAACAGACAAACTGCAGCAAAGTAACTACAATAACTGCAAACCTATTACTGAATTACAGCCACAGTGAGTGGTTTTGAAAGAGGACTATTTCATCTAACGTACGAGAGCAGAAAGACCTTTTTCAAAAACAATTGATCATCTCAACTATACGCTCTGCTACAATTATGTAATCTTTTCCAGTAATAGGGTGCAGTTAAAGCGAAGCATGGACATCCGTTTTGGTGGTGGTAACCTGATGGTTATGGTGCTTTGTCTAGAAATTCCTGGTCAACAACAAATGTCAGAAAGCAACGGGCAGGGGCCCCGTATGAGAGGCTGGCGTGGCCTCATAGTTAATTAGCTAAAGCGACAAGATTTAAAAGCAGTTAGTATGTTGTGTTGGTTGATTCTGTCAACCAATAATGAAAGTTGTTATCATAGGACCTTGACCCAGCTGCATAAACAGCCATTATATCAAGACTGTGTATTAAGAACTGGTCTAAAATCTAAAACTGGTCTAATCTAAAAAAAATTTAGATTAGAAGATTGCATTTTACACAAAGTTACAAAGTTTTTATTTTGATAAATAATATGTATAGGCCTATATATAGGCTACATGTTATTTTATTTAACAGTAAAAACTATGCAATCTAGTATGAAATATTACACATTGTAGTAATATTTTTTTCTTGGTGATTAGTGAGGTAGGCTAATATGATTTCTGTTAATTTAATTTACATAGGCAGGAGAAATGTACTATATCTGTCTGATGACTTAAGAAAGAAAAGTAGCATTAGATTTGAGCTAGTTTCACTGAACTATAAAATAGTATTTGACAGACAGTAGTAGTCCATTATTCTCTCTCTGGTGTCTACGAACACCTGAGAAATATTTAATCCAGTGCGATCTCTGACAGCAAATGTCTCCAAAGGCATTTTAGAAGACAAGGATTTGTAGTTTGATCCTTGTCGCTGAGATCTGTGACAGATCTTCGATGCTTAGGATGAGAGGTCAGTAACACCCGCGTGCCTTGCTACTTTTTTGATAATGACAACCTTGGTGCTTCTCTGAGCATCTGAACAGAACTGTGGGTAAACACAGTATGCGGCTGATTGCTGAGTGTGTGGTTGCTAATCTGCAGATGTGATGTGCTACGAGGGATAATTCGGGGTTGTTCGTTACTTTGTTGAGGCTTTAAAAAGAAAAGGAAAAACTCAAGCTGAGATGATAGCATGGGGAGCCAGGGAGAGGACAACAACAGATGGATTATACCTTGTGACTGTTATAGAAACAGCCCGAGTGTTTCTGCATATGAGATAGAAAGGTTGCATGGGTTGTTTGAAAGAGTTTTATCTTCTCTCTAAATCCGTTTTAAAAACTTCCAAGAATATTAACAGTCTTTTCCAAAGTTATTATTTGACTTCGGTGCGAAAGCTGTGTGCTTTTGGTTTAACAATATACAAAAAGGCTTTCAAAAAAACATAGATGGAAAGAAAGAGAAAGAAAAGGATGGAGGAGGGGTTTAAGATTTCTGCACGCGAAAGGGGATTAAGGCTGATTCGATGCCAAACAGTTCTTGGCAGATGGGGCCTGGTGCTTTTAGGATGCCAGAAAGAGTCAATAAGTCATCAGTGCATTCAATCCTGGAGATAATACATTTAGGAGAGGGGATTAACGGACACAATAAAAACAGGCCTTTTCATCCTCTTTGCACGACGAGGACATATTCAAGGAGATATTTGCTCCTCGTCACTCTGACGCAATTCCCTACTGTCTTTCGGTGCAATTTGACTGTTCCGGCTCCAGTCGCTTTACACTGAACAGGTTCCAGTTGTACAGTGTGCCAAGGGTAAATGAGCAATGGACTGAGAAGCATGCTGGAGACCAGAGGTGTGCATAATGCTGAGAGGTCCACAGCCTCATTTATAATCGCCTCCATTCAAGGCTTTGACAGTCAGAGTGAATGTGAAAGCATCCCTTGAGTGTTTCAGCATCTGTAAGCAGTGACATTGCATTTTATTCTTCACAATCAGATTTTACGGTCCTTTTTCGACTAAATGCTGCAAAGCCATTTATCAGTATATCTCTGTTAACCTGTGATTAGGTCAGAAACATGTCTGGCTCATTTTCAATCTGAAATCTAATGAAAGTAAAATAAATTTTATATATGCATGTAATTGTCAAGTTTTTCTATCATCTATCTATTATCGATCATCTCTATTTTGTAAAGTATTTTTTTTACATGCGTTTATGGAATTTAACAAAATTCTATTTTAAATAAACTCTGCCCTTTTCTTTTTATTCATCAAAGAATCCTGAAAAATGTATCACAGTTTCCAAAAAGTAAGTATTAATTATTAATTAACCAACAAGTATTAATCTAATAATCTAATAAGTAACTGATTCCAACATTAATAATAAATCAGCACTTTAGAATGATTTCTGAAGGATCATATGACACTGAAGACTGGAGTAATGGCTGATGAATATATATATATATATATATATATTGTGACGAGTCGGCTGCCTCCCCCCTGTCTATCATCACCACCGCGTCCCGTATTCGCCGCCCTTCACCAGGCTCTGATGGCTCCTTCACCCAGGGCTGGCGGCGTGTGATGAGGCGCACCTGATGTTAATAGAGCATCATCACCGCCGCTGTTTAAACGCCGAGCGCGCCTCTCCTCGGGAGACCGGTCTCTACCCCGTGCATGCACGCTGGTGTCCTCGTGGGTCCAGGAAGGGAGCGTCGAGGAGGACTGCCGCACCCGTTAGGCGGCTGATGGGCCAGGATGCCGGGCCGTCGAATCCCCCAGAAGCGCCGGGAAGCTAGGAGATGGAAGGAGCCGCGCAAGAGACGCCGCCGCCACTCGCTCCCGGCCCCGAGGGGAGCGCGTGCGGCCACCGGACTCCGCCCCTTCCCTGGACCCTTCCCTTCTGAACACTACCTTCCTGCACAAGCCCCGCGGCACAACGAGGACACCAGATTCCCCGTTTATTTGGACACTTTTTTCCCCCTTTGGACACTTTATTTTGCCCCTTATTGTTTAATAAAAACCTCTCCGAGGCTTGACGCCACTCCCACTGTGTCTGTCGTTTGCTCCTCCCGCCACTATTTATATATATATATACAAACAAACAGACACTTTTTTTTACATTATAAACAAGAATAATAGAGTAATTTGACAAAAAAAAAAAAAAAAAAAAAACATAATGCAAACAAACCTTAAGAAACTTGTACAGGTTTAATTTTCTTTATTAAAAAAAAAAAAAAAAAAAATTCACAATAGATCCTTAAAATATACAGGAAGGATCAGTATGTGTCAGTGTTATCCACTCCATGCACACCAAACCAGCCTGTCATGGTATAATCATCACAGGTCTAAATGGCACGTGAAATTGCCTCTACCTTCTCTTTTACTAATGACCAGGGTGTTAGAGCTCAAACCTCAGAAGCCATGTGAGGCGATCTACATCTTCTCTAAAGGGCAATTTGTCTGAGTAATTGCACTAGCAAAAATCTATCACTGTCACACTCCCTTGGCCAATTAACACTTGGGGAAGAAAGGAGAACGAGAGGAAAGTGGGTGAAGAAGCAGAGGTGGGATTGAAAAAACCAACTTTAAGTGCACGATTTTAGCTACAGTGGTCAAACAAGATTATAGAGCAGTATTGGAAATTAATTGTCCTAACTTTTTAAGATGTAGAGCTTTGGCAGCCAGCATATGCTGATTTGGCAGGCAGTGGTTTAGCAATTATACTGATCTTTAAATGTCATTAGTGGCTCATAGCCCACTCTCATATAATAAGTGTGACAGTCCTATTTTACATATTGAATAATATTTTCTTGCTGTGTTTCGATGTAAATTGGATGTTAATGTAATATGTACTGTGTCTAATAATCCAATGAGCATGTGTTAATAACACTGAATCTAACAAGCCTGGCATGTCTGAAAAAAAAAGAAAAAAAAAGAAAAAAGAAAGAAATGATATTGTGGAAAAAGGGGCAACACTTTACTTAAAGCCTTTATTTATAATGCACTATAAAAGTAGTTGTAATGCATTAATTATACCATCTCATGGATATTTATAACCACAACAATTCATTGTTACAACATGCATTTTAAATTTGGTTACAATTATTTACAAAAAGATATACAGTAAAGTATACAATACACATAATGAATAATTATAATGCATTATACCCTTTAATAACATTTACATAAAGGCTATAAGTAAAGTGTTACAGAAAAAGTCAGTATAAAAAAAATGTATACTGTGTGTGTGTGTGTGTATTAGCCTAAACATCAAGGTAATATTTATAGCCTTGATGATTCAAATTAAACAAAAATATTTGTATTACATTCTTCTTTTAATGAAACAGAGATACCGAAAATGTGGTAGTCTATAACAGTAATGAGAATTCAATGACAGTCATATGAATCTATAAAACAATCAAAAGTAAAATGTCCAGATGCCTTACAGTAATGAGAATATCGGAGGGAAATGTACTTAATCATCTTGAAAATAAAGTCGAAATGCAAACGATTTTTGGTGGTCCAAAAAAAAAAATATATATATATATACAGTATATATATATATATATATATATATTTATTTATACAACAGCAACAGTTCTTTCTGGTTCTCGCACTTCTACTCGTGTAATATTGCGTATCATATGAGCAATATCACACGAGTACAAGTGCGAGAACCAGAAAGAACTGTTGCTCTCTCTATATATATATATATATATATAATATATATAATTTTTTTTTCTTGCACTGGAAATGTTTTCAGGCGATTCACCAAACAACCATGCATCATTTACTTTGTTCAAAGAAAAGGATTTTGTCTTTATTGTCTCAGTGACACTTTAATGCTTTAAGTGATTCATGTTTACTTATTTAAACTCTACCCTGTAATTATTTAGAAATAGAGAACATGTTGTTCCAACCTATTAACAGAGCTTGTGATTTGCCACGCTGGAAGGGGTTTATAATTCTTGGCTTCCCATTATAAAGATGAAAAGACAAACAGTGTCCTCAAACATAATATCATGCCTTGCTGTTCTTCAATAAATTACAATGCGATCCATGAGTCAATTCACACGATCGCTTTACACGGGTTTCATTAACTATCAATTAGCAGGTGTCTGCCAAGCGGTGGGTTTTAACCACAGTGGAGAGCACCACGGGAGTGGACTTCAGAATGAGAAGAGACGAAGCATGACGGAATTTTCCTACAGGACGATCGAGCTGCACCAACATTTCCTCCCTGTACTAATGAAAAGAGCTGACCTCTCACCCTCAGTGGTTTTACATTACCAGAGAGGGAGAGAGAGCTAGCATTACTTGCAGCAGTGCCCCTGAGAGATAGACTGTGCGACCAAAAGATAAACTGAAAGAGAGAAATGTAGAAAGGCTATCTCTCTCCAGACAGTTCTACTGCTGCCAGCGTGATCCTTAATTATACCACAGGTACAAAGCTGTAGATATTCGATTTCCCCTCCTCTCTCCCACAGACTTCCCTAATTAGATAGTAACATAGAGAAGGAGGGGGTACCGGAGCCCATCTATGTATTTAAATCAGAACATGAGCAATGAATTCTGAAATCGTTCAATCAAAACGCGAGGCCCGTCATTCAAGTAAAGACTTTATTAACTCGTTTTAAATCCTGCCAATCAAAAACCTGTCAAAAAAATCCAACAAATTTAACCTCCTGTCAGAGCTGTGGCCAAACACGTGACATATTGAGCTAAAAAATAGTGCTCAGTGTGTATATATATATATATATATATATATATATATACAGTATATACACACTCTTAAAAATAAAGGTGCCTCATGATGCCATAGAAGAACCTTTTTGTCTAAATGGTTCCATAAAGAACCTTTAACATCTGAAGAACCATTCTGTTTCACAAAAAGTTCTTTGTGGCGAAAGAAGGTTCTTCAGATTATAATAAGGTAAGAAAGAGATGGTTCTTTAAAGAACCTTTGACTGAGTTGTTTTTTTGTGAAACCAAAAATAGTTCTTCTATGGCATCACTGTGAAGAACCTTTTAAGCACCTTTGTTTTTAAGAGTGTACCCAAAAAATGGAGATGTAGCTTTTGTAGATTTTGTAATGGTACATTTCTTCACCCTGGAAAAAGTAGCGTGCTTGTCACTGGAAAAGTTCTATTTACAAAAAAAAAAAAAAAAAAAAAAACAGGTCTTTGTCATGCTGAAAAAGTTTTTTCTTTCAGATCAACTTCTGTCATGGCAGAGCAAAAGTTTGATGTGAATCTTGCTTAAAGTTGTCAGAATGTTTATGGCTAACTACCTGCATATCATTTATCATCTCTTTAAAGGAACAGCTCACCCCAAAATGAAAAACTGCTGAAAATGTACTCACTTTAAGAACATGCAATCGCTTTTTCACTAATGGATGTTCTGCAGTGAATGGGTGCCGTCAGAATGAGAGTCCAAACAGCTGATTAAAACATCACAATAATCCACAGGTTTATCCACATGATGAAAAGATGTGTCTGTAATAAACAAATCAATTATTAAGATATTAACTTCAAACCATTGCTTCTGACCCATAATATTGGTTAATTACTTTTCATAATATTGGTTTCTCCAATCAGGAGACAAATATGCACAAATCAAGCACCATTTACAAGTAAAAAACAGTCCAAAAGATTTATAAACAAATATGTCTGTGGATTTTGATGTAAGAGGTCTAGAGGGGATGGACTTTTTCACGGGAGAAAGCATTGTTATGGATTAGGGACTCGTATTTTGGCCAGAAGTAAAAGTTTAAAATTAAAATGTAATGATGAATTTGTTTATTATACATGCAGTTTATCTCTTCACAAGACATTAATTGATGGACTAAAGTGGTGTGGATTACTTGAGGATTATTGTGATGTTTTTATCAGCAGTTTTGGACTCTCATTCTGACGACCCATTCACTGCAGAGGGTCCATTGGTGAACAAGTGATGCAATGCTAAATTTCCCCAAATCTGCTCCAATGAAGAAACAAACTAATCTATATTTTAGATGGACTGAGTGCAAGTAAATTTGCATTTTAATCCTTTAATGACAAAGACATTTCAAAGCAACTATTGCCCCCTTGAGTAATGGGATTATTACTGCCACAGCTACACATTAAATGGAAAGGGCTTTGGCAATTGCAAATATACATAGAGTGTATTTGTGGCCTAAAGGGATATCTTTAGGCTTTGAGTTGGGAGTATGGGTTCTGGGCCATTAAAAGGAATTTGTACATCAATTGCTTGTTAAGGATCCACAAGCATGTGCCAACCCTTTCTTATAAATTGAACAGTACTGATGTGAACTCTTATTCTGTAGTTTAATTAAGTTTTTCATTTATGACTAATTAAATTGATTATACCCCCTACAGATCCCAGCAGCTATGTAATTACGTGGAAGTTGTTAAGCAGGTGCTGTAATGAAAAATGTCTTGTTAAAGGATATGATTGTGAACGCATCACATTAGTGTCATTGACACAAAACACATGCATGTAATGCATCCAAAATCCTACGTGTAATCCCATATATAATAATAAAGCAGCCTTATAAATTAATCTTGTCCATTAAAAATTAGCAATGCTTTCTTTGAAGCAGTCATATCATGAGGAACCAAGTTTTCCTGGATCTTTTCAGAATAAAAGACTTCATTGTACTATAACATAAAATACTATTAGTAGTACTATACTACTAATCTATTTTTGAAACTATTTATGAGTAATAAAATTGACTATACACTTAGACAATATTTGTCTGTCCAAACAATATCAGACAGATGAATGCATTTTAATTTGAGCACATGATTTACATTAGCGACTCAAATGACCACAGATGGCAGTAGAGAGGCAGGAGTTCTGTACTGGACCTTTAAATGGCAAAAGAAATAAAAGAAAATGTGAGAAGCTTGGTGGCCAGCAATCATTTATGATTCTTAGATGTTTTGTTCATTGCTTGTGTTAACCATAGACCTTTAATCAGGCATTAAACGACGGAGCCGGACATGCTAAAATGTAAACTTGTTTCTGGGTTTTGTCCTAAAAACATACATCATCCCTGCAGCACTCTATTAGAGCAATCTCATTAACATACAAAGGGGGTATTTACATATACACATACTGCATTGGTCTGTTTAATTTTAAGAATCAGAGAAGGAAGAAAATAGTTATGAAAAACTTTTGCCGCAAAGGAACTTTTCAAAGTCTAAACTCTCCCAAACATGCTTCAAATGCATTTCAGTTGAACGCATTACAAAGCAATAGCTCTTTGAAGTCGCACGCTAAAAGAATAATCTTAATATGAATTTGTGCAGCACACCGCAGATCCATTAAGATACTGTAATCCCTGGGTGTCTTCGCTCCGTTCTGTTGCTGCTAAACAACCCTTTCCTTGGTGGAGTGAGCCTTTGTATCAAAATTAATTTCAGGACAATGAAGCTTTTAATGCGCTCATAACAGAAATGGTTGGATGAAGATGAATGAGTACAGCTCAGGGAACCGCAGGTTTATCTGCTTTAGAAAGAGAAAGAGAGAGAGGGAGAATGAGAGAGAAACAAGCGAAGCAGCATGCTAGCTGGTCTCTCAGGCCTTTGATTAATAGCCTTAGCTCGGCTCCAGGCCCTCCTCCCTGAGCTTGTGTAATAACTGCTCCGTGGCTGTGCTCTACTCAAGACATTTTGAGGAGAAATAGATGGCTGACTGTTCGTCTTCGAGACAAGCATCAGCCGGGGCAATTAAACAATACAAACATGCAGGTCTTCACAATTCGTTACACTGTTGGGTCTGACAGAACAGGAACTATGGGGAGCGATCCGAGAGGGCTATCTCCAAGCCCAACCAATCATGTTTTGAATTACTGCTTAAAAGCACACATCGATGAGGAACAGAATGATGAAGTTGTCTCTCTGTGGTTTGGGACGCAGTTAACAGGCGGTTAAGCTGCAGTTTGCAGTACAAGATAGTTAGTGTCAGGAAAGGCTGAATGCATGTTACTGTGCTGAAACAAATAAGGAATACTACGCATATCATGAACCTTAAAGGGACAGTTCAGAATCAGAAGGGACAGTTCACCCCA
The DNA here is from genome assembly GCF_936440315.1 of Barbus barbus. Lineage (NCBI taxonomy): Eukaryota > Metazoa > Chordata > Actinopteri > Cypriniformes > Cyprinidae > Barbus > Barbus barbus. The sequence continues at coordinate 25,717,413 of NC_136753.1, read as the reverse complement.
AAATGTATGTTACTGTGCTGAAACAAATATGGAGTACTACGCGTATCATGAACCTTAAAGGGACAGTTCACCCCAAAATGAAAATTCTGCCATCTTTTACTCACCCTCTTGTCGTTCCAAACCAGTATTAATGTCTTTGTTTTCTGTTGAACACAAAAGAAGATATTTTGAAGAATGTTGGTAACCAAACAGTTGATTTCCATAGTATTGTTTTTCCACACTATAAAAGCCAATGGGCATCAGCAACTGTTTGGTTACCAATATTCTTCAAAATATCTTCAGAAGAAAGAAATTCAGTTTGCAGTTTGATATATTATGCACTGTATTCACAGTTTTATTATTTGACATACATTCAAGGTCAAATGTAATATCCTGCAGCCTATTTCACAATCCACAGTGAATAATGAAGAAAGAGCCATATTCTCTACATTATCATTAACAGTAGTAAAATAATGGTAATTATTGTAACATTAATAATAAAGATAGCCTAAATTAAATTAAATATTGCATTTATTAAAATACAGTGGACTGAAAACACATGAGGAAAATACTACTAATAGTACTAAAATAAATAAATAAGAAATTATTAAAAACATGCATGTGTTATCTGGAGTAAACTGATAATTAATTTTTATGACAAGCAATTATGACAATCATTAACACAGCCCCATTTTTCCTTTTGCTCATTTATATTTCAACTTAAAAACTTAAAGGGGTCATATGATGCGATTTCATGTTTTTCTTTGTCTTTGGAGTGTTGTGTGTGCATATATAAGATCTGTAAAGTTGCAAAGATAAACTCTCAAACCCAAAGAGATATTCCTTATCAAAGTTAAGACTCTGCCACGCCTTCCTAAAATGACTCATATAAACACGCACCCACCTGTCTACGTCACGGTGTGGGAAGATTTTCAAGATACACAATGAAAGATTTTTCATTTTTTACATTAAATATCTGATTCTGATTGGTCAATGGACATTGTTATGCCCAGGAATTATTTCAGCATATAAAAAGCACATTTAAGATACAAATAAATCCGTCATTTTTTGTTTGGACTTACACTGTTGCATTGAAAAGTCGCTTAAAGTTTAGCTGGATGAGTAATTTCACGCATATTCTCAAACACACTGACTCAACTTCACAGTTGGCATTTGAAATTACCCTAGCTTGACTTCTTCATAGTAGCCGACATGCTAAGTAATTTCTATTTGATTTCTCTGTGAAGGATAATTTCTCATGAATCCTCGGTTGAGAGTCTCCCCCCATGAACATCCAATACTCTGTGAGCTCCATCTGGCTGTAATTAAAGAGAGGCTGTTCCTAGACACCAATAACTCACAACTAATTATACATCAATTAATAAATCCCTGAAAGCTTATTAAACACAGTGTAATAATTAGCTACATGCACCTGACAATTTATTGACTATTCATTGTACAAAGAATAATGAACAGAAAAGGATGTTGTTGATAATTGTCTTGCTTATTAAAAGATAGGGAGGGAAGTATGCAAGAAAGAGTAATAAGTGATGAGGGGGAGAGAGATTTTCCTTTAATTACTAGCTTTTATGACCTGTAATCCTGTTATTATGTACAGTTAATCGAGAAAGCAATGATAAGCTCATTATTCATGCACCACCGCAATATGAAATGTTCAGATGGCACTCTGTCGTAAAATACTCAAAGTATTAGCGCAGAAACTCCCACAACTAATGCGCATGAGGGGTGACCGTGTTCGGTCTAAGGGAATGTGTATGTCGTCAGTGGTTAGCGGGAGGAGAAGATGTGGGCTGAATTGGATATTGATCGCGTGTGTATTGAACAGCATGTAATGAATGAAGACGACTAGGCCTGTACATGAGCTCGGGATGGTGACCCTGGACGTTCAGAATGAAATAGCTGTCCTTACAAGCCCAAAGTTAGAGTACCTTGGATGTTGTTGGCTGTAGAGGTCTTCACGGAGGACCCGAGACCCGAGGACCCGGGACCCGACCCGGGATCCGCACGGGTTCGGGTCTATATTTTAAATGGTCAGCCGAGTCCGGGTCGGGTCCTAATCTATTACTTCGGGTCCTGGGTCTGTTTAACATTGTATGTAATACCCGAGTCGATCGGAGAATACCGCACCCGCCAGTGATCAGTGTCAGTCAGGATGCGTAACTTAAAGTTTGTAAAATTAGGATGAGAAAAGTGTGAGCGGGAAATAAGGTGAAAAAAAACAAAAAACACACATGTTACCTCAGCTGCCAGAAGCAGAGCGCGGATGTTAATGTAGTACTGCAAGCGGACAGTGATCATGGATTCCTTCACGAGTGATGTGAAAAAAAAAAATCTGAAACAAAACTGAAGCGACGCACCTGTTATCGAGCACACACGCAGTGGTGTAAAGCACTTCTTGTTCTGTGCGGTTTTTTTTTTTGTTGCAAAAAAATAATTGCTCTGAGTCTTTATTAAAACCAACAAAAAGTTGCATTAGTCATCCGTCACCGACCGTAACAGCAAGTAGACTTTTAAAGCTGGAATAATGAGTGGATTAAGAAGGCTCTGTCAACAAGAGAGAGGAACAACCTAACATGGATGGAAACTTATTGGCAAGGAGGATTGTAGCCATCACAATCAGGGAGAAGGCTAATGGTTAAGGGATTTTATTTTTTATTTTTCGCAAATTGTTTATTGACTTAATAGTAGTTTGCTGTGCGATCGGGTGTCGGGTCTGTGTCTTCCCAGCCGGTTCGGGTCCAACTTTCGAATAATGGTCGGGTCCGGGTAGTACATTAAAGGCATTTCTCGGGTCTGCACGGGTTCGGGTCCCACTTTCAAATATAATACGGGTCTGGCTCCAAACGAATCTCTACTGCGCAGACTCTGGCTCCAAACGAATCTCTACTGCGCAGACTCTGGCTCCAAACGAATCTCTACTGCGCAGACTCGGGCTCCAAACGAATCTCTACTGCGCAGACTCGGGCTCCAAACGAATCTCTACTGCGCAGACTCTGGCTCCAAACGAATATCTACTGCGCAGACTCTGGCTCCAAACGAATATCTACTGCGCAGACTCGGGCTCCAAACGAATCTCTACTGCGCAGACTCGGGCTCCAAACGAATCTCTACTGCGCAGACTCGGGCTCCAAACGAATCTCTACTGCGCAGACTCTGGCTCCAAACGAATATCTACTGCGCAGACTCTGGCTCCAAACGAATCTCTACTGCGCAGACTCGGGCTCCAAACGAATCTCTACTGCGCAGACTCTGGCTCCAAACGAATCTCTACTGCGCAGACTCTGGCTCCAAACGAATCTCTACTGCGCAGACTCGGGCTCCAAACGAATCTCTACTGCGCAGACTCGGGCTCCAAACGAATCTCTACTGCGCAGACTCGGGCTCCAAACGAATCTCTACTGCGCAGACTCGGGCTCCAAACGAATCTCTACTGCGCAGACTCGGGCTCCAAACGAATCTCTACTGCGCAGACTCGGGCTACAAACGAATCTCTACTGCGCAGACTCTGGCTCCAAACGAATCTCTACTGCGCAGACTCGGGCTCCAAACGAATCTCTACTGCGCAGACTATGGCTCCAAACGAATCTCTACTGCGCAGACTCGGGCTCCAAACGAATCTCTACTGCGCAGACCCTGGCTCCAAACGAATCTCTACTGCGCAGACTCTGGCTCCAAACGAATCTCTACTGCGCAGACTCTGGCTCCAAACGAATATCTACTGCGCAGACTCGGGCTCCAAACGAATCTCTACTGCGCAGACTCTGGCTCCAAACGAATCTCTACTGCGCAGACTCGGGCTCCAAACGAATCTCTACTGCGCAGACTCGGGCTCCAAACGAATCTCTACTGCGCAGACTCTGGCTCCAAACAAATCTCTACTGCGCAGACTCGGGCTCCAAACGAATCTCTACTGCGCAGACTATGGCTCCAAACGAATCTCTACTGCGCAGACTCGGGCTCCAAACGAATCTCTACTGCGCAGACTCGGGCTCCAAACGAATCTCTATTGCGCAGACTCGGGCTCCAAATGACGTCATTAACTCACGATGGCAGCGGCCATACTGAGATGTTTTGGCTTCACTTTTCTATAATGGAAGGAAGCGGAGACGCGCCGTCCATCTTTTTTTACAGTCTATGGTCTGTTCGGGTTCAGGTATGAATTTTTGGACCCGTGAAGACCTTGGGTGCTTTTTTCCTTAATTGTACATGTTTATGTCCCATCGGTTGAACTTTTTTTTTTCCTTTTTGTGATTTGACAATCACAAACTTCTTTGGAAACTTTTTGCTTGCTTGTCTTACTTGTCCCAGACCAGTTTTATTATAGTTTTTATTAACATTTAGAATTAATTTTTATTAGTTTCCATTTTCATTTTAGTTAAGGTTTTAGTATTTTGTTGTGTGTTTTTGTCATTTGTATGAGTTATATTTTAGTTGTATTATTATTTTTCTTTTCTTTTTTTTATATTTCAATGTTATTTTGATTATTTATTTATATTTTTATTAGTTATTTTAGTACATCAAGTTAAACTAGATGAAAATGAAAAACTTTGCCTTGGCAACAGCTATTTTTAAAAATATTTATTTTGTTTTATTTCAGTTAACCCTTATTTATTTCAAGTAACAATTTTTTTTTATGGTTTTAGTTTGTAAACTTTTACACTAAAATATAATAACCGTGTTGAAAAATCCAGCATATGCTGGTTAGGTATGTTTTAAAACATGGCTGCTGCTTTGAGCTGGTTTAAGTTGGTCCTTAGCTGGTCATGAGCTGGTTTAAACTGGTCCTGAGCAGGAGCTAGTTGCTTAGGACCAGTTTAGGACCAGCACATGACCAGCTAAGGACCAGCTTAAACCAGCTCAAACCAGCAGCCATGTTTTAAAACATACCTAATCAGTAAATGCTGTTTTTTTCAACAGGTAATGTAAACAATCTAAAGAACAATCTAATCATAAACAAATATTTACTTCAAATAACAATATTTATTTCAAGGATAATTTTTTTAAATGTACATTATTATTATTATTATTATTATTATTTTATAACTGTTAACTGACAGAATTCTCCTGTGATGCATATATACACTGTTAAATTTTTTTTTCGAAGTTAAACAAAGATTATTGGAGTACTAGTAAGTAAATACTATTTCAGCCTTTCTAATTAAAATTTTCACATTTCATTCAATGTGTTAAGCAAATATCTTTGTAATTATTTGTGAATTTACTAGCAATTTCTAAATGAAAATTGTTTCATAGTAAATCACTTTTTTTCAGTGTGCCTAGCGTTAAACTAGTGAGACAAATAAACTAGTGAGACTGTGAAAACTTTTTATTTTCTAAACGTCTACAGGGCCAAAAGCATCCATAGCTGAAAGAACATCCATCCAGTGATAAAAAATAAACTCATAAACTGATCAATACATGTGCCAGTCTGTGAAAATGAAAGGAATTGAAGCTAATCAAAGGTCAAAACAAACAATCAAAACCACTGAGTCTAATAGAGGTGTATAGCAAGCTAGTAATTTTGCTAGTGGTCAGAGCTCTAATTCAGTGCATTGATTTGCCACAACTGATGGTATTTCTTTGTCACCAAATACTCAGACATTAATATGATTAATGTGTGATAGTTAAGAGGACCGCCTGTAATCGGCTCACTGATTAATTTCTCGTCCTTCAGTCTGCTGGGATTGAGACTGGAAAAACTATTGATCACCCGCTATCATCTGCGTTTATCTTGGTTAAGACATCAATTCCACTAACGCTGATAGACTCAAACGTTCAGTCAATCAATGCCTCATGTGAAGGTTATATGGATTTTACACAGGTACACATTTAAGACAACATGGGGAAATTCACTAAAAATACACTGCACCTGCTAATGTTTATTTTTAATCTTATTTGTTTTAGCACAAGATTCTGAAGGAATTACTGTATGTAAATCAAGTAATGCTATGTATGCACCTCAATTGGCTCTTTAAAATGAAGAAAGTGTACTCCACTCATGACTTTTATGAATAAGGCATAATCTATAATAAACTTTATTTGCATACAAAGGAAGCATGTTACAGAAATGTAAAGAATGACATTTACTTAATTTAAATATGCATGACATAACGCTATATCAGACACACAGCACCGGATTAAAGTGAACTGCAGTTGGTTATAGTGAATAAACCAGAGGTTTTGTGCTTAAATATCATGCTCAGCTGGTTGCTGCAAAGTGATTTTATGGTGCAATAATTTAGTTGAGATAGGCTTCATATTTGTTCATATTGTTGGGTGATTGCATTCGCTTCAACACCAGATTTGATATTACAAATTTCATTGTTAGTGGATATTAGAGCCCATAAATCATATCTCTGACCCAGTGGACTATCTCACATTCATTAAGAAACATGCGGATGTATCATCGAATACCCAGCACTCATGCTGAGGAGAGATTATTCCTGTCTGACTTCTGATATGGATTCTTAGGAGACCAAGTGAGGTCTCACATAAAGCACAAACACAATTTCTTTCTGCATGGTTCTCCTGACACAGAATGTAAGTTGTTCATGGTACTTTATTAGCATGGTAAGAGGAAAAGGCAGGCTAACTAATCAACGAATTTCCCGATAGTGGATTTCATGCCAGTGATGAATTAGGTGCTGTCTGCCAGTAGTGAAATGTATTTTTAATTGCTCTTTGTAATTAAGGATTGCCAGTGGAAGACATATTACAGGTCTGGGTGTGCGTTTGCTAGTGTGTGTGTGTGTGTGTGTGTGACCCGCGTTGTGCACTTCAGAGGTTTTGTTTGGTTTTAGGCAGTTAATTGTGAGATTGCGCATGTTGCGAGAGAACAATTCTCGGCTGGACAACTGCTGGGAATTAGGAGCAGGAACAGTGAAGTGAGTCACACATTGTAATGAGTGCCCTCACACACAGACAAATTGAGTCTCCGAATGCAGAAACGCACCAGATTTCCAATCAAAAAAACAGACATAGATAGATAGATACCTTTGGTAGATTTTTTTTGCACTATATGGGGAGAATTCAGCCTGAAAAGCAGCCTGGAGCTTAAATTCATGCCAGACCAAGTACCTGTGCAGACCAGACCTGTGCATGATGAATGACATCATTAACTCGCTCAGTAAAACTCTGCAGCATCTGAGGTCTCTGGTTGGAGCAGAAAAAGCTGATGAGCCAGTTATACACAGAGGAAAGAAGGTATGAAGCGCACTAGAACACTAGACATGCCAGGAAAGAAGCACGTAACACATGTAATGAAGGTGCTTTTTATTTTTTTTAAAGGTTTTGTTTAGTTTGCTGTTTTATTATTCATACCAGGTCTTGAACTGGCTTGATAAAATGGGTATCACTATTTTGATAGTCCACTTTAGACATTCTACTAACAGTAAGTAACTTTGCAACTACATGTCAACTAGCAGTCATTAGAGTATTAGTAGATTGTCTGCTTAATATCTTCTAACACTTTATTTTGATGGGTCCACAACATACAACATACTGACTATTAGAAACTTTGCAAGTATAAGTCAACTTATTCTACTAACCCTAAACCTACCCTACTGAGAGTTAGTAGACATGTAGTTGCAAATTAATGAGAATTAGCTGACATGTAGTTATAAAGTTACTTATAGTTAGTAGAATATCTAAAGTGGACTATCGAAATAAAGTGTAACCAAAAAATGTATAAACAATAAATAGATACACACTACCATTCAAAGGTTTGGGGTCAGTATTTTTTGTTGTTGTTGAAAGTAGTTCATACTTTTATTCAGCAACATTCTATAATAAAGGTTTTTTATTGGCATTTATGGGTCTATGAAGAACCTGTTAAATCAATGAGACCTTTCCATTGCACAAAAGGTTCTTTATAGTAGAAAAAAAGTTCTTTAGATTATTGAATTGTTTTTCACATTAGGAAAAAATGGTTCCTTTAAGAGCTTACAGTATGGCAGAAAAGTTCTTTGGGGAATAGTTCTTTTGTGGCAGGGGTGACAAACTCCGGTCCTGGCGAACTCCAACCTTAATTAAAACTCACCTGCCTGTAGCTTCCTAGTAAACGATCAGACCTTGATTAGCTTGTTCAGGTGTGTTTGATTAGGTTTGAAGTAAAACTCTGCAGGGCTGCTGTAACGGGGTGAACAAGACGTGAGATGTGCGGATCCATTTGCAAACTTTATTCAACAAAGACGTGGTCAAAAAAACACAAGCAGGGTCAAAACATCAGGATACAGGTATAGCACAGACAAGATACAAGAATAATCCAGAGGGCAAGCATGGGTCTTTGATCGGTGAACAATATCCACAGGGTTTGACAACAGGGGTAATCCAGGAACATAGTCCATGTAAGGTACAAACAGAGTCCGAACGGCGAGACAAGGGTAATTCCAGGAAACACAGACTAGAAAACAAGAAACAGGTTCCGTATCGCAGCTAAAACTAGGAGAGTAATAAATGCAGAACAATACTGGAACTACAACAGAAACACAGAATGGTTTGGTAAGGCAGCTAACACTAGGAGAGTGCTATATGCAGAACAATACTCGGCAGAGAGGAAGAGGAAGTCCATGGTTTAAGTAGGGTGTGTGATTGAGACAGTTGTGTGTACTTAATGCAATGAATGATGGGAAATGAAGTTCAGGGTAATATGTAACAGTCTATGTGGTGTGAGAGTCGATTTGATGGAAGAGTGACCTCTGGTGGCGAGCGAATGAAAGTCCATGGACCTGTTTCATGACGGATGCGGCTCTCCAGTACCGATGTTCGCCACCCCTGTTCTATGGCATCACTGTGAAAACCCCCTTTTGAAACCTTGACCCTCCCCTGGGAGATTGAGTGACAGGCGATCTGACCAATCATGAGGCAATCTTCCATTTTTGTCCAACAAACAAACCAGACAGGAGTAGATTAACTTGACTTGAAAAATGCTGTGTATTGACGTCTTTCCACGATTGAAACAAGATACCTTCTGATGTTCATTCATGTTTATTTCGTGCTATAACTAGTAAAGAGGAAGCAATGATTGGTGCTACAGTGATCTGTCACGGCACATTAAAGAGACACAAAATGGTATTTATTGTTTGAATTTCTTACAAAATGGCAACATTTGAAAGATGCGACTTTGTTTCATACCTAAAGTACTTGCTCTGTCTTGTCTGTCGGTGTGTTTTCAGTGTCCTCTCTGCTCCGTGATGTATTTTTCACTGCGTGAAAAATACATGAGAACATGATGTGTGGCGTGAGAGCGCCATGGCTTGACATTTATAATGTTACAAATAATTTTTATTTCAAAGAAATGCTGTTCTTTCTTTTTATTCATCAATGAATTAAGAACAAAAAATCATGGTTTCCTCAGAAATAGGTTAAGCAGCACAACTGTCTTTAACATAGATAATAATAAGAACTGTTTCTTAAGCAGCAAACCAGCATATTAGAAAGGTTTCTGAAGGACCATGTGACACTGAACACGGAGTATTGGCTGCTGAAAATTCAGCTTTATCTCCTTTATCTCAGAATGATCTCTTTGATGATTCAAACTATCATTTGACAAATCCATAAACCATTTAAATGAGAGAAAACTAAATGATTCTTCAGAGCTCCTGAAGCTGCAATAACCCACCTTCCTGACACCCTTTATTGAAATGTGGCTATTTGAGGTCACTTGCATTTATTTAAATCAAATCCCAATACTCTTCCCAGCCAGTGTGGCACATGCATTGGCTTCCCCAGCACGCAGGGCCTCTGACACTTCCTGGACATGCCCTTGACATTTCGGCAGGTTATTAACCTTTTGGGATGTGAGGAAGAGACACTGATAAAAAGAGAAGGGATGTAGGTGAAGCGTTGGAGCTGACAAATGATCATTTGCAGGATGTGTGCTTTTGTATGTAAAAGTGTTGACAGTAATGAATGAAATGAGACTGAAGTTAACAAAAAGGGAAGTGCTAGAGAATCCAAGTGGAATTAGGGGATGATTGGGATTCCTTAAAAAAAACTGTAGGGAGTTAGCTTTTGGGATTTGGTACTAAACAGAATTGTTACAAGCTACAAGTTTTCCAAATACTCCTTCTGCCCATTACTCCCAATTCTCTATTGTTTGTCCTCAAAGAGTTCAAAACACATTAAAAAAAGCCAAATTTGAGCTGAAGGTGGTGCTGCAGGGTTTTCCTGACAGACCCTGAAATGCTACAGAAGACTTAAAAAATGGGAAGAATTAAAGAAAGCTAACAAAACATAGGGGCTTTGCACTTTCCATGTGTGATTCTTTAGGGATCCCGGAAACCCAAAAACGGGCAACAGGTCTGTTCTGATTGACTTAAAAATTCTAATATAATTCATACATAAAATATGCATATATTGTATATTAATATTTATATATTTAATGTTTCATCAATATTTCTCATAATTGTTATACACTATTAAGACCCATGTTGATATATTTATATTATCACTGGTCTGTTATTATAATTATTAATAAAGTATTTAATAATTAAACATTTTAATTAATAAAGTGAATTATTTAATTATTTCTTTTAACAAAGAAAGTCCGATGTAAATCTGAGTGCTGAAGCAGAACCTGTTGAAAACCACGGCCCTACAGTATAGGAACTCTCTTCTCATGTTTAATAGCCAAACATTGACCTATCATGCCCAGGTCCTTGCATTACACAGAAATGTATGTTTTCCCTTAGCCTTTACATCTTTAATACACTCACCTCAGTCTCATGGCGCACCAGGGAGTAACAAAAGAGTTCCACCCTGAATAGAATAAAGGGCGAGAGTAGAGACGAGAAAGAGAGAATCTGAGATGGTGAGGGAGTGTTAGTTTCATTATTCATCTCACACTGGATTGGCCAGCTCATACTTTTCCCCAAAGGAAGGCATATGAAATTTCAATTGGCATCATTCTGTGTGTTGAGTTTTAATGTCAATATCATAGACAGGATTTCAGCGGCCTTGCAGCCACAAGAAACAGGAAACTTCAAAGGAGCAGCTCTGTGGAATCCCTCAGTCTTGAATTAAAAATGTTAACCTTGGAGACATGTTAAGTACAAGGCAGGTTGTGTTGTAGAATTCAAATGAACATCTCTGATGGTGCTCGGCGATCAGGAGAGTGGGGAATTATTTGCAGTTTCTACTTTTCTAAATTTGCTTTGAACTTTGCTTTGTTCATTTTGTGTCAGAGTTTAAAAATACTTCATGTCATTACAGGCTGAAAATGCTCTTTTGGTGCAACACATCAAAATAACTGGGAAGATGTTAGATACTGAAATGCATGCGGAAGCACAGGGCAAAAGCACTGATAGAGGTGCACTCAAGTGCTGAAATATGCATGTGTGCTTGAGAAGTGTTGAACGAGAGTCTCGAAACCACGACTGATTGAGAGACAACACAGAAGCGGAGAAGTGGAATTAGAAAATTAGCTCTAACTAGCAGCGTAAGATTTAGAGCTGTCAATTTAACATGTTAATTTGATACAACTAATTATTTAAAATATAATGAGATATAAAATAATTAACACAAAATTAATGCTGGCCCCCTGAACCTAATATAATTTTTAACACCTAAATACAAAAAGCATATTTTTGAGAAAATCACATGTACTGTATATCGAGCAACACTTGCTCAAATTTGCTTATAATGCTAAAAACCACATGGCTATGGGTTCGAATCCCAGGAAAAAGACTGGAAAAATGTAAAACCTTGAATGGCAAAAATAATGTATATAAAATATAAACAATTAGAAATAAAGTCGTCAGTGGCCGCTACCATAACGTCTACCTCAGACACACTGACAAACTCAATAGCAAATGGACTAATGTGGACTGTAAATCAGTGACAGGCTTAAAGGTGGGGTGAGTGATTTCTGGTAGCCAATGTTGACATTTGAAATCACCAAAACAAACACGCCCCTACCCCAAAAGGGTCTCGCCCCTATTTTGATAGCTCCACCCTACACATATATACGCAACCCAGGTAACGATTAGTTCTGTGAAACAAAGCAAAACTCATTATAATCAGTGATGTTGTCTACACTGGATGCCGTGCCACAACATGACAAATTCCCTACAGTAAACTGCTGCCGTGTTCTATTTATGGCAATTGACACAAATTTCAAATAATTTTCAACGGTCGCTTTATCGCGTCCAGTGTAGACAGATTTTAGCTGTTGTGGCGCGGCGCCCGATGTACACACGGTGTAAACCTTCTTTTGTTCTGCAGAATTTTTTGTCTTTTGTTTTTTATCCGCCATCTCTATCTTTCTGCCGCCACTCAGCTCGGCTAATGTCAGTCATATGCACTGAGCGCTCTCTCCACCAGTTCATGAGTAGACACGCCCCTTACTGCTGACCGGCTACAAGTTTGTTTTGGTACTGGGCCCGACGCAGTTTTCTAAAGCTTTTTTGAAACAATACATTGGGTATGAAACAATACATGGGGTACCTTTAATATCAATGATTTGGAAATAAAACAAACCGGGTGGTGGTGGCACAGTGGATAAGACACATGCCTTTGGTGTGAGAGACCCAGGTTCGAATCCACTGTGAGACACCAATGTGTCCCTGAGCAAGACACTTAACCCCTAGTTGCTCCAGAGGCGTGCAACCTCTGACATATATAGCAATTGTAAGTCGCTTTGGATAAAAGCGTCAGCTAAATGAATAAATGTAAATGTAAACCATTTACCAGCGTTTCCCAATCCCAGTTCTCGTGCCCCCACCCCCACTCTGCATGTTTTCAGATGGGTCAGGCGCGCACACGAGCAAATGTCCCAGATGTGACTAATAGCACTCTGTGTTAATAAGGGTGACTTCTTACTCCGGCCAGAGGGTGCTGTTTACACTAGCTGGTGTTAATCCTCTAAAATTCAACACCACAACTTTAACACTTTAATCTAAAAGTCCTCAACACTAGGATTTTAACACTTGAAACTTGAAATTGCATACGGCAGTGGTTGGGTCTCAAAGTGCTTGTACAACGATCCTAATTTGGTAATTGCTTTTGATATAATCATCTGATAAGTAATTAAATGTAAATGAAAATTTACTCACCCATTTGGTAAAACAACCATGCTTAATTTTTTCAGTTTCCATGGATGGTGGTTTGAACTTTCAAGAAAAATAGACAAAAAACATCATAAAAGTATCAATTATGTAATGCATATACTGTACATCTAGCATATTTTGCATGTCTCTCTTAGTTAACACACCTGATTCGGATCATCAGCTTGTTAGAAGAGAGCTACGTGCATGAACTGTCTTCCGATTGATATGATCCTCCCTGAGCTGGGGAAATTCGTTGAAGAGAATCTGGGGATTGGAAAATGCTGCCATAGAAGAACCATTCTGGATTCTCTAAAGAACCACACTTCATAAAAAGAACCATTTGTGAAAACATTTAAAATAATCTAAAGAATCTTTTTCCACAAAGAAAAATTTGTGCAACGGAAAGGACCCTTTCCATTAATAAAGAACCTTTATTTTTCAGCATATATGAAATTATTTAGCATTATTTAAAATTTCATAAAAAAAATTTTTTTTTTTACATTTTATATAGACAGTCCAAGTAAGAATAAATGCTTAACCCCTTACTGACCTGAAAATAAAAACAGAAATGCCTGGTCCTCTCTGCGGTGTATCTCACCCCAGGAATACAAGCGCATAATGGCTGGCAAATGCTGTTGGGTGAGGGTGCCAAGGCTCTGCATCCAGACTCAGACTGAGGTCCTGCTTCACTGCGTAGAAACACCTAGAGGCCTGTGCAGGCTTGGGGCACGGTCAAGCACATGGTAGAACAGAGCAGCTATGTTACATATCAACATAAACAGCACTCCACACATCCACTACTTTCTTCTCCTCTGTGCCTTGTTTCAGTTAAACTGATTTGTAGGTCCTAGGGTGCACGGACAGAACTGCTGAGGCCATATTACAGGCTCTGGTAATAAGATTTGTAGCTTTGTTGTTTTGTAAGTGTATTTGGTTTTGGTTTTGAAATGTTTGAGAATGAAAACAGCCTGATTAGTTTTACAGCTAATAAAATGGATTAATTATCCTGTGGCATTTTTTTTATTTAGAAACCTATGCTTAATTGACTCCTGGTCCCAGATGTTTGGGTTCAGTCCTTAGATTTAAAGACCTCATGCAAAGATCTCAACTCGGAGCTGATTTGCATAGCAAAGAAACATAATTAAATTGACAAGTAATCAGTTTGTTGCAGTTGATGCTGTAACTGTAATTGGATTTTTCATCCATCTTAAGAAACGTCTCAGGTTACGCATGTAACCATGGTTCCCCGAAGGGAACGAGACGCTGCATCTGAAAACGCTTAGGGAATCATCTGTTCAATCAGTCCAATGGAAGGGTGAGGCGTCACGGGCAGGTGACGTCACGACCAGGAAGCTTTAAAAGCACGTGAGGTGGAGCCGGCTTCAGCTATCTAGGAACGATATATATACACACACACACAATACACACACATACAGTATTACAGTATATATATTTTTTCTGCATTTCACTGCAATCCTCTAAAATTCAACACCACAACTTTAACACTTTACTCTAAAAGTCCTCAACACTAGGATTTTAACACTTGAAACTTGAAATTGCGAACTGCATTGGTTGGGTCTCAAAGGGCTTGTACAACGATTCTAATTTAGTAACTGCTTTTGATATAATCATCTGATAAGTAATTAAATGTAAATGAAAATTTACTCACCCATTTGGTAAAACAACCATGCTTAATTTTTTCCCTTTCCATGGATGGTGGTTTGAACTTTCAAGAAAAATAGACAAAAAATATTATAAAAGTATCGATAATGAAATGCATAGGCCTATATCTAGTGCGCTATTCTTATACTGTAGTTGACGTTATCTGAAACCACAAGCTTTGTGGGAGGAACTGAACAAAATTAAACCATGAAGTGTCACTGATAATCTGCCAAGTCTTTGTATAGCCTATAGGTAAGCATATTTAGAATAATTTTAGGCCAACACAGAAGAGTCATGTAAGGACTGCATCAGCTGTTGTGTAAACGCCAGGAGGCCCACCTCTTACTGCGCACTCAGAAAGAAAGTGATGGGAGTGGCATTTATTGACAAGCTTTGTTTCGCTACATTCCCCTGAAACTTCCAGAATTGTCTGCAGAATTTCTATGAAATTTGCAGCATCAAAATGCATTCAGGACATTTTTTGAGTACAGTGCATTCAGAAAGTTTTCAGACCCCCTTCAGTTATTTTAAATTTTTTTCATGTTGCAGCCTGATACTAGAATTGTTTAAATTCTATTTTTTTTCTCATTAATCTACACTCTGTACCTCATAATGACAAAGTGAAAACAGAATTTCAGAAATGTCTGTAAATTTATTAAAAAGATAAAACTGAAAAATTATATTTACATAAGTATTCTGAGATGTTTCTACACTTTGATGAAGTCCACCTGTGGTAAATTAAATTGATTGGACATGATTTGGAAAGGCACACACCTCTATATATATAAAAGGCCTCACACATCTGACAATGCATATCAGAGCGAAAACCAAGCCAGGAGGTCAAAGGAACTGCTTGCACAGTTCAGAGACAGGATTGTATTGAGGCACAGATCTGGGTAAGGCTTCATGTTTGAAGGAAACTAGCTCTACTCATCACCTGCAGAGTACCATCTCAAAAGTACTGGTAGCTGGTAGCAGCCTCATGCTGTGGGGCTGTTTTTCAGCGGCAGGGACTGGGCGACTGGTCAGTGTTGAGGTAAAGCTGAATGGAGCAAAGTACAGAGATATCTTCAATGAAAACCTGTTTCACAGCACTCAGGACCTCAGACTGGGCCGAAGGTTCACCTTCCAATATGACAATGATCTTAACACACAGCCAAGGCAACACAGGAGTGGTTTAGGGACAACTCTGTGAATGTCCTAGAGTGATCCAGCCAGAGCCCTGACTTGAACCCTATCTCTGGAGAGACCTGAAAATATCCATCAACGGTCCCCATCCAACCTGACCGAGCTTGAGAGGATTTGCAAAGAATGGCAGAAAATCCCCCAAATTAGATGTGCAAAGCTTTTTGCGTCATACCCAAAAGACTCGAGGCTGTAATTGCTGCCCAAAGTGCTTCAACTAAGTGATGATTTAAAGGGTCTGAAAACTTGTGTAAATGTGATATTTCAGTTTTCTTTTTTTTTTTTTTTTTTTTTTTCTTTTTTTTAATACATTTACAGACTAAAATTTTCGCCTTTGTCATTATGAGGTACGGAGTGTAGATTAAAATAAACAAGTGAAGTATCAGGCTGCAACACAACAAAATTGAAAAAAAGTTAAGGGAGTCTGAATACTTTTTTGAATGCACTGTATATTTATGTTACAGTACTTAATTTGCATAATTCCTTATGTGAATCGGGCAATAAAACAATGCGCACCGCTTTAATTCATTCTTTGCGAATTCCCCATTTGTTCTTATTTAATTCAGTGATCTTTTAATTATTCATATATTTGGGTTGTTTTAGATTTTGGTGGTGAGATGCACATAAAAAAGTACCAGTGTGTATGTATATATATATATATATATATATATATATATATATATAATAATACTGGTTACCATAGCAACAGGTCAACATGTTCTGCATGTAATTAGATTAAATGTCAAATCTGGAGAAGATAATTTGCTCTACCAAAAAGGTACATAAAAACAAAATGTCAGGATGTCAAAACAGCATGTGAAAAATTCGATTTTACATTTTCTTAAAAAAAAATATCCGTGCACAAGTCACAATGTTGGTGGTATTGGTGTTACTTACTGATCCAAGTCAATTCAGCTTGTATTTACATACACCTTGCAGAATCTGTAAATGCTAATTATGTTACCAAAATAAGAGGGATCATACAAAAAACATGGTGTTTTTATTTAGTACTGCTGTGGATAAGATATTTTACAAGATGTTTACACACAGTCCATAAGACAAAATAATAGCTGAATTCATAAAAATGACCCCATTAAAAAGTTTGCAGTAAATACGCTTCATTCTTAATACCACCATGTACTCTTAAAGGGTTAGTTCACCCAAAAATGAAAATTCAGTCATTAATTACTCATTTCATTCCAACCCCGTAAGACTGATTACGTTGATTACGTTTTCGGGAAAGCGTACGCATGCGTCTTGGTAATCTCCAAATTGGCAGAAGACGGTAACTTGGAGAGAAGGATTGTTGAACAAATTATTTTTCTTTTCTTTTCTCACAAAACGTATTCTCGTAGCTTCGCAAAATTAAAGTTGGGCCACTGATGTCACATGGACTGTTTTATCAATGTCCTTAACGTCTCTGGGTCTGGGAACATTTCAGTTGTGTTGCTGTCTATGGGAGGGTCAGAGAGCTCTCAGATTTCATCAAAAATATCTTAAGTTGTGTTCCGAAGATGAACCAAAGTCTTGCGGGTTTGGAACGATGAGGGTGAGTAATTAATGACAGAATTTTCATTTTTGGGTGAACTAACCCTCTAATACCTGGATGATCCAACTGTTTTTTTGGTTTTGTGTTGTGATGGTTGTTCGTGAGTCCTTTGGTTGTTCTGAACAGTTAAACTACCCACTGTTCCACAGAAAAATCCTCCAGGTACCACATATTCTTTGGTTTTCCAGCATCTTATGCATATATGAAAAAGAATATTACTACTTTCCAACTCTGACTGTATGATTTTTTTTTTTACACTGACATGTCTCATATGCAACTATTACAAAAGGTGTAAACATCCACTGATGCTCATGAAACATGTAAGTATCTTTTGCAGCTTCTAAAGAGCAGTACTAAATGAAAAAAATATATACATATATAAGATGAAAAATGTACACATCTTCATCCTGTTCAAAAGTTTTCACCCCCAGCTCTTAATGAATTGTGTTTCCTTCTGGCTCATCAGCAAATATTTGAACCTTTTTAAAAAAATGTGTATGAGTCCCTCAGTTGTCGATAATGTGAAACGATTGATCTCAAAATTATACAATCACTGCTGGAAAGGGTTCAACAATGCAAAAATAAAAAAACAAAATATAAAACATACATATATCCATTCAAGTGTCTAATTTGTAAAAAGAAACACATTTATTGTGGCTGAATCAATAACAGGTCTTTCTTCTGATCACCCAAACCGTAACTGATTGTGGCAACACAAAGTGCAAGTTTAAGTGCAATATGTTTAAGGCAATATGTTAAAGTGAGTAGCTCAGGGAAAAGGCTGGGATGGACTTCGGCTCCTAGTGCTCATAACCAGAATCTTATTATCAGTTAATCATCTTTCTACCAAGAGCTCTGATTTCTCTAGTGGGTTTGCACAATTGACCAAGAATTTTTAATTGAAGTTGATTATACAGGCTTCATATTTAGCAGAGACGTCCCTTTGAATGCTAAACTATGGCTGGATGACAATAAAATGACCTCTCCGAGAGCTCACCTGTGCAAGGTGACACGCAGCAGTCATCAGTATTCAAGACAGGATCTCGCTTAGAAACCATTAGCATCATCATGGATCTTCACGCTAATGAGGCTCCAGGTTTTCATGTCTTAATTGGATTGCTTCAACACAGTCCCTTATTGATGCTGGTCCTGCACAGTTTATCATGGTAAGTAATGAGCGGATAATTCTCTGGCCATATCTAATCTTTGGCCTCATCGATTAATTAGGTGAAAAGTGCTTTTTCATCCTTGACCCCAAAAGAGCAGAGGAAATACCCCATCCAAATATGTAGTTTGCACATTTTAAGTACATCAATAATGTTGTATCACTGATGGGGTGACATGTTACTAGTAACATGGATCAAGTAATTTCACCCCCCCAAAATTTATTCATATGCGATTTTCACCATCAAAATACTTTTCTCATTTTAATATGCTGAGACAATATAAATCAGCCAGACTGATTTCCTTAAAAGTGTAAAAATGACTTCTTAATGAGTTTTTAATTCTTTTTTTTTTTACCACTTTAAAAGTCTTAATATCCTTGAAACAAGATGAATTTACTTGTCATAACACGTGCATAAGATATTTGTACTTCAGAGATTATATCCTTAATATACACTCACCTAAAGGATTATTAGGAACACCTGTTCAATTTCTCATTAATGCAATTATCTAATCAACCAATCACATGGCAGTTGCTTCAATGCATTTAGGGGTGTGGTCCTGGTCAAGACAATCTCCTGAACTCCAAACTGAATGTCAGAATGGGAAAGAAAGGTGATTTAAGCAATTTTGAGCGTGGCATGGTTGTTGGTGCCAGACGGGCCGGTCTGAGTATTTCACAATCTGCTCAGTTACTGGGATTTTCACGCACAACCATTTCTAGGATTTACAAAGAATGGTGTGAAAATGGAAAAACATCCAGTATGCGGCAGTTCTGTGGGCGAAAATGCCTTGTTGATGCTAGAGGTCAGAGGAGAATGGGCCGACTGATTCAAGCTGATAGAAGAGCAACTTTGACTGAAATAACCACTCGTTACAACCGAGGTATGTAGCAAAGCATTTGTGAAGCCACAACACGCACAACCTTGAGGCGGATGGGCTACAACAGCAGAGGACCCCACCGGGTACCACTCATCTCCACTACAAATAGGAAAAAGAGGCTACAATTTGCACGAGCTCACCAAAATTGGACGGTTGAAGACTGGAAAAATGTTGCCTGGTCTGATGAGTCTTGATTTCTGTTGAGACATTCAGATGGTAGAGTCAGAATTTGGCGTAAACAGAATGAGAACATGGATCCATCAAGCCTTGTTACCACTGTGCAGGCTGGTGGTGGTGGTGTAATGATGTGGGGGATGTTTTCTTGGCACACTTTAGGCCCCTTAGTGTCAATTGGGCATCGTTTAAATGCCACGGCCTACCTGAGCATTGTTTCTGACCATGTCCATCCCTTTATGACCACCATGTACCCATCCTCTGATGGCTACTTCCAGCAGGATAATGCACCATGTCACAAAGCTCGAATCATTTCAAATTGGTTTCTTGAACATGACAATGAGTTCACTGTACTAAAATGGCCCCCACAGTCACCAGATCTCAACCCAATAGAGCATCTTTGGGATGTGGTGGAACGGTAGCTTTGTGCCCTGGATGTGCATCCCACAAATCTCCATCAACTGCAAGATGCTATCCTATCAATATGGGCCAACATTTCTAAAGAATGCTTTCAGCACCTTGTTGAATCAATGCCACGTAGAATTAAGGCAGTTCTGAATGCGAAAGGGGGTCAAACACAGTATTAGTATGGTGTTCCTAATAATCCTTTAGGTGAGTGTAAGTAAAAAAAATTCTGAAAGACAAAATGCACTCACATTATTATTAAATAAGATGCATTCTTTGAAAACAAGCCTTAATATCTTATGCACTGTTGCAGTTCCAGTGCAATTCATCTTGTTTTGAAGATTTTGTTATTTTATAAACAGAAAAATGAAACTACAGGGTGTTTTTTTTTTTAGTGATACACAAATATTATTATATTATGTTATATTATATTATTGATTACAAGTCTGCAAATATTGCTAATGATATGAGTTTAAAGCTAAACTAAAAGCTAAATTAATATATTTATTAGCTGAAAAGACTAGCAAACATGTTTTTAGTCACTTGTTTACATTGCAATTAGCTTAACCATCAATATGTTTTGGTTCAGCTACGTCAGAAATTATTAATTGTCCATCAGCTAAATTTTGCTGGTTAACAATTTCTGTCATTAAAACTGTATAAAAGTTTAGCATGGTAATATACATGGAAATGTTAATGTGTTTGGTCTTGGCAAAAATATCTGCTACACTGCTGCTGCACATATAACATGAAATTACCCCTACATATAACATACATGCAATCCCCCATAGCAGACACAGGTGGAGCTGGGGAAGATAAAGGGTTTCTGAAGCATACTGTAACTGCTACAGCAATCACTAACCAAATAATTGAATGATAAGCAGTAAGCTCAAGTGAATAATGATGCGATTATATCATATTGGGTTAGAACCATATCGGGGAGCACCATCTAGAGTTTCATGACGGAACTGTATTAGTACATCTAGACCAGCACTAACACTCATGCTGATCTTTTCAGCAGGCTACAGAGTGAATCTAGGGTGTATGCATGAGACAATTTACTCCCAAAGCAACAAATCAGTGACAAATAATCAGGAGAATAGAGCGATGCAAGGATACAGTGTTTTATCAGTGGAAAAGGAGATGATTGGCTTTTCGAAGGCCAGATAAGTGCAGCTGGGGCTCTTTCAGTTGTCTCTCTGATATCTCAGGCCCTGTAGGAAATTGATACTTACACTTGGAAACTGAACTGTCAAATATAATTCATCTATGGTCATTTGTTTTATTATCTCTAAAAAGGACACCGCTAAGTAAGTGAAGTCAGCCCAAACAGGAAGAGCAGCTGTGGAGAAGACACATGCTCGCAGAGGAGAGGACTGGAATACTTATTATCTGGAGAGAAGGAGGGAAAGAAAAGGAGCACTTTTATAAAGAAACCTGATATTTAAAAAAAAAAAAAAAAATTCATTTATAAACCAAGCAACACTCTATTCCAATGATCCTCAGTGAACCCCAAAGGCACGGCCTGCTCATCCCATTTACCTAAACCTATATATATCTATAATAGATGCTTTGTGTGTTTAACAGCACATCCATTTAACCAGTAAGGCTAACATATGCATTTGATTATTGAACTTTAAGATTCCGAAACTAAATTACATACCTTTCTAAGTAAACAATAAAAGCCATTTCCCAAAGCTACACTTTTAAGTCTCTAGAACATGGTAGATTTAAAGGAAAAGGGCCTAATTTGTGTTCCACTATCGTCACAATCTGGATATGAAGATAGGATCAGAACAAGCTTTATGATATTGAAACTATAACTATGTTTCCATACAAGTCATAAATTTATTTTATGCAAAATATCACAATTCTTTTGTGAAATTCTGGAATCACTAGGTAACGATCAATCATTACTTTTTTGATGCACATACAGGTTTTGTCAGAGTGTTTTCATTGCAGTTTCTGTCTGTCTTCGTACCAAATAAAAATGTATTTTAAGCTCATTTTAGAAATGTTATTTGCCTTTTAGTGCGTCCATCTAGCATTTTGTATGTGCTATCCCATAATTTACATAAAATGTGAATGGAAACCCAGTTAATTGCAAACTTTACCTTTAATGTATTTGTATAAAAATAATAGGTTAAGCAGCTCAACAATATTTTGAATGTTTCCATTCAAATTATAAATTTATGTACTATCGCTAATTTAAAAAAAAGCAAATAAAGCAAGACTCTGAAAATCAATGGTAGCTACGTGTCAATCATTATTCAGTCACATGACTTTTTTTAAATGCACACATACAGGAATTTATTCAGTAAAATTCCTTTCATCTCAGTTTGTCCTCTGCAAAAAAGTATGCACTTCATGCACATTTTAGAAGTTTGATTGGCATTTTGTTGAATCCATTTAACATTATGTGATATATTTTTCTGAATAAGCAATATTTGTACAAGCAATATTTGTATTTTTCTGAATTTCTGGGTGGTGATGGCGCAGTGGATAAGACACATGCCTTTGGTGTGAGAGACCCAGGTTCGAATCCACTGTGAGACACCAATGTGTCCCTGAGCAAGACACTTAACCCCTAGTTGCTCCAGAGGCGTGCGACCTCTGACATATATAGCAATTGTAAGTCGCTTTGGATAAAAGCGTCAGCTAAATGAATAAATGTAAATGATATCTGATATGCATAAAATACATGGATGGAAACCTTGTGTAACGGTACGTGGTTGTAGAGGTATCGCACGGAGACAGGAGTAGACGTAAAGGAGTATTTAATAGGCTTCAACACACATTGACCATTATAAACATTAAACCAAGACCAAGACTAAAGGAGAACTGAGGACTTATAAAGGGACTAGAACAAAGGAACAAATGAGATGATTAATATAAAACAGGTGAATGGAATAAACGATGATTAACTAATGACAGGAAACCGACCAAACAAGGACAAACAGGAGCTAAACTGAAACCAACACGTGACACCTTGTGAATTGCACACTTCATCTTTGAGTTCTTTGTGTGCCAAAATAGGTTAAAATAGTTTTAAAATGTTATTGAAAGCTCTATTGAGATCTAACTGGTTAAATGAGCTTTTATGCCCTTTTTAAAATAATCTAATTTTTACATCTTTTTAGTGATTAGCAGTTTGTGCTTTACATTAAAAGCATCGATCAGCTGGTATTAACTTCCTACTGTAGGAATGGGTCTCTCTTTGTTCTTGCCATCCACAATGCTAAAGCACAGCTCCCCTCTGAGCTGCTGAGGAGCTGTTCTGAGAGACAAAAGCCCCGGGCAGTGTATGACACTTCACTGCATCTCATTAATAAGGACTTGGGAATGCAGAAAGAAAAGTTCTCAGTCATGTAGCACGAACGACAGCACCATCTCAGCCACTTAAAGGTGTGGAACATTTTCTTACCTCAGAAACTGAGAAATGATGTCAGTGTCGGCCACACAACAAAAGGAATTTTCCATTGACTCAACACAAAACTTATAATTTTCCGCAATTAACTGGTGATTAATTGCTGTCTGGAGGGAAAACAGGATACAATAAGCTATAAATATTTAACACTGGTATACGTACCTTAAGACTATCTTGCTGAGAAAAAAAAAAAATTAGACCAACATGAATTTCCATGCTGGTCTGCAGATTAGTGCTCATTTGGTGCTGACGAAGGTCAACCTGCATGGGCTTTTTGATAAAGCTGTTTGACCAAAGATGTCTTGCTGGTTAAGCTAGTCAACAACCTTGGTGATCATGCCAGTACACCAGCTTTCAAAACACAACACATGCTGGTCTTACTAGAACCAAGAATGTGCCCCTATATAAAGTGTTTCAGAAGTGTATATCCAAAGACATGTTATCAAAAAACATACATCGACATCCACATGACCACATGTTTCTGCTATCGGATAAAGAAATAAAAATACTGTGACTTTTTATTTCACAATTCAGACTTTTTCACGGAATTATGAGTTTATATCTCATAATTTGTGAGATACAAACTTGCAATTGCAAAAAAAAAAAGTCAGATTTGTGAGAAAAAACGTTGCATCAACCTTTTTTTAAAATTCCATAGCGAAAAATTCCAAGAATTCCAAGTAAAAAAAATAAAAAAATCGAAATTAGGAGATATAAACTTGCAATTGTGAGACATAAATGTGCAATTCTGAGAATAAAACTCCCAAATTGTGAGCTAAAAAGTTGCAATTACATTTTTTAAATTCTTGTTTTAATTTCTTTTCTTTTTTTCGTGGCAGAAACAATCCCATTGTGGATGTAAAGGAGAAACGTGTTTCTACATACTTTCTTTGGTGAAACGAAGGTTAAAACCATCTCAAAATGAATGTGCTGACAGTGTACAATCTTATTTTAAAAAATCTCCAACATTATTCCTTCACATAAAAAAAAACCTTAATGTTCATATCTTTTGAACAGAATCTCCGCATTTCCCCATGAGAGCCTGATTACAATCTTTCAGTATCAGGCCCAGCCCTTTTCTTTTTATTCCTCTATACCTCCATGCTTTTGAATGACAGACTTCATTAACAGCTTTTGGAGCTACTTGGGACATCATGCGTTGAAGAGCTCTTTTGGCACTGTGTGCTTTTCCCCAGTTGGTCCCCTATGGTTTATCTAATCACGCAGATGCAGACAGACCGGTGGGGGCATTGCCTCCTGTGCCACTCTCGCTGCGAGCAAGGTCGGGCAGGAGGAGGTGCTGCCAGGCAGCCAACAATTTCCCCAAGACTTTAATCTTGGCACTGATTCAATTGTCTGTCCTGCTTGTTTTTACCCCATTAACAGGTTTATTTGGATGTTCCTTTCATGTAGGCTTTGTAAAATGAATGTGGACATTATTATTCATTATCTAACATTATTTGCCCACTGGGCGCCGAAATTACACTCTCCCAATAGTTTTTCGATTTCATTTGTTTGGGATTTGGTTTTAACTTGAGTGAATCCCCATTCCTAACATCAAGTGTTTTCTTAGCATATAAAAGTAGCCTCAGGAAATGTCACTTTGGGAATTGTCAGCCACTTTACATTTAATTTGATTGGAATCTTGATCAATAGAACAACCAATAGTGTCTCCCTCTTGATATTTTTTTCCTCAAACACAACAATTCAGACCTGTCGTAATGCAGTACTAGATTAATGGTATGAATTTCTCAGTATTCATAATTTTTCTCCATGTAAATATAATATATCAATAAGCTATTCATAATTTTTCTCTACCTCATATTGCTGCTATTTAAATACCCTGTACAACTTTTTTGCACATTATTTTTGCACATTCCTCTTATTACTATTTGTCAACAACATACTGACCTGCACATTTATATTTATATTTTTTATCCTATCTTTTATTTTATTTTATTATTTATTTATTTATTCTACTTTTCTTCTTCTTAATATTTGTATACTTTATAATTGCACTGTTCTTGGAGCGGACCTGACCTACATTTCACTGCTGGTTATACTCTGTATAATTGTGTATGTGACAAATAAAAACTCTTGAATCTTGAATCTTAATTCTTGCATGTTACATTATTACACCAATAGGTGGGGCAAAGTGACTGCTTTTATGAGGGAGTCATTTAAATGATTCACTCTAAAAAAAATTGTGCTATATAGCACTAAAAGCGGTTCTTGGCTTGTAATCATAGAGGAACCACTTTGGTGCTATATAGCACCATATCTTTAAAGGTGCTATACAGCAACTTTGTCAAATGGTGCTATGTAGAACCATAAGAGGTGCCATATTGCATTGTATTTCTTCAACAAAAATGGTGCTAAACAGCACCAACAGTGGTTCTTTGGCTCGTAAAGAACCTTTAAAGGGGCTTAACAGGTTCTTTGTATGGCAGTGGTGCTATATAGCACCTTAATCACCCCAATGAACCACTGAAGAACCGTTGAAGAACTATACAGGAGCTTAACAGGTTCTGTATATGGTAGCGGTGCTATATAGCCCCTCAGTCATGCCAAAGAACCGGTGAAGAACCACTGAAGCACCAAGATTTGATGCTATACAGCACCAAAAGTCGTTCCCCTATGATTACGAGCCAAAGAACTACTTTTAGTGCTATATAGCACCATTTTTTTAGTGTTCTTTCAGTCGATTTGTCCAAAATCATTGATTCGTTTTTTAAAGCCTGTGTTATACTTTCCATGTGTGCGAGTTCGCTAGGGTCCGTATGCATGACGTAAAATCGTCTTCGGAGGGTGTACGCAGAGGCTCTGCTCGGACATCTGCGTGCATCAACTGCGCATGCGCAGGCTGTGTGAAGAAGATAAAACAATATAAAGACAGCCAGAGGTGCAATAACTCTGGGCAATTGTTTGTTCACATGTTTGTTTACTGTTCAAGGCGATCTACTGCGCATGTGTGGAACACGTCTGTGGAGCGGACCACCAGCGTACACTTTCGGTCAGAGGTGGGTAGAGTACCCAAAAACTGTACTCAAGTAAAAGTAAAAGTTCTTCTAGAAATATTTAAAGTAAAAGTGATAGTCTGAATAGTTACTTGAGTAAGAGTAAAAAAGTATCGGATAAAAAAACCACTCAAGTAGTTAGTGACTAGTTACTTTGGATCATATAGGTACTGAATATAGTCTATTTTTATTTAGATATATAGATTACATTTATGTTTCCAACGTTAAGTCAATGTCAAATTCACACAAACTCAGTGATAGTCTCTCCCCTTCTTTGGTGACCTCCATGATGAGAGAACTTGTTCATGGAGTAAGCCCTATTTGTCCTTGAATTTTTTGAATATTGTAGATTCAAAGGCACGGGGCTACATGATGTTATCCCAGGTGGAAGAGATGCTAGCGAGCTATCTCTCCCCTGGGCGTGCATCATCACTCAAAGTCAACACTCCCTATCAAGCTATGTAGAGCAACATCTACACTTGTAGGGAAAGAATTTCATGCTACAGGTCAGGCTGGTGTTGCCCTGTACACTACAGCGGTTCTGCATGCATATCAGACTGATGTTCATAAAGATCTGAGCGCAGGGAGGCAAGAAGCTCGAGGAAGCTTTAAATAAGTTTCTTCCCCATCATGCTCTAGTGTCTGGACTGTCGGCCACCCAGTCCACGACACGGCCCAGCTCCTCTGAGGCGAGATGCCCAAAAGAGTGTGTGAGCTATGCGCCCCCTCATAAAGACTGGGGAACAGCTTGTAGCACTCAACAGCCAAGAGGAAGCCGGACCTAAAAATGGTCTTTATGACCAGAAGGAAGTCCTGAGGCTGTGCCCAAGGACGATGGGTGTCCCCCCTCGGGGAGGGCCATGGAAAACTCCAACGAGGAGAGTAAGGGCTCCTTCCTGGCACCCTTAGGGGATCACTGTACAACTTCCGCCACCACTGGTGTTTTCGGGGGTCAGCGATCTCCAGTGAGATGTTACATGTTCGGTTGTTTCCTGCCGTGTTTCAAGATGCCAAACATTTAACATTCCCCCCAGCAAAACAAAGTGTCATAGAAATACAGTTTCCCTTTCAGAGAATTTGGCAGCGTCGAAGCTACTGCCAAATAATCTCTCCTTGGGTCGTAAGGACTCAACAAGAGGACTACAGGATGCGATTTGCATATCCTGTAGTCCTATCCTAATACTCCTCCTTGACAGCTCGCTGTGGGCGATTCTGGTCGGGAGAGTTCTTTTATCTCAGGCACAGGGGACAGTATTTCATCCCCGGCCTGAGTTCTGGAACCTTCATCTCTGGCCCCTGAGGGGGACCACAAGAGATGCTGAGTTTCCAGCATATGTACTACAGACCATTCTGATTGCTAGGACTCCTTCCACTAGAAGAAGTTATGCCCCCAGATGGTGCTTTTTCGAAAGTTGATGTATGACGCACCATGCAGACCCAGTTCACTGCCAGGTTGTTGCAGTTCCTGCAAGAGAAATTGTCCTCAGGCACATGTCCTGGTACTTTTAGAGTCTATGTGGCCGCCATTTCGGCTTGCCATGTTCTGATTGATGGTATTTCTGTGGGAAAGCACCCTCTAGTTGCCCGCTTAATTCATGGAGCTCAGCGATTGAGGCCACCCACCAGAGCGACAGTCCCTTCGGACTTGGCCTTAGTGCCCAAGGGGTCTGGTTGGGACCCCATTATGAACCACTTGAGTCAGCGCCTGTCAGGTTTCTGACTCTAAGGATGTTTTTTCTCATAGCTATTACTTCTCTGAGGAGATTTGGGGATTTGCAGGCTCTGTCAGTCTCGTCATCCTGCTTAGACTTTGCCCCTGGGCTGGTCAAACTATCTTTCATCCTCACCCTATTATTTTCCACCCATTCTTGAAGCCTTCTGACCACCGCCGTTCAGCACACCGGAGCAAGAAGGTCTTCATTTACTGTGTCCAGTACATGCTCTTCAGATTTACATCCACCGCATTAGCCAGTGGCTTAAATCAGAGCAGTCTTTCATATGCTATGGCATTGGGTGAGGGATGCAATCATTATTTTTGGCCATTTGCAAACACATTGGCTTTAACTAACAAACAGAAACCAACACATTTTGGTGGTGTAAGATAAAAGTCGCTAGAGTGATGCTTCTCTATGAGCGTGTTTTGGCCTCACAGCTCTTTATCCTAGTCCAACCTCTCTCTCTCTTTTTCTTCCTCTAATTTGTCACAGAATGAAATCAAAGTGCTGGGGGCTTTTATACAGTCTGCGCTGTCTTTCATCTGACAATTGGCAATGTGGAGAGGTGGGCACGTGTGAACAAACATGCAAAGCCTCCAAATGAGTGATCCTGCTGTTTTCCCTCATCTGCTGCCCCGACCACTACCAAATCTCTCTCATTCCCCTAACACTCCTTGCAGTGCTCACCTCATCCTATTTCTCACTTTCTCCTGAGTATTTCACTTATAACACCTATTTTCAGCTTTCTGTTTCCTGGCAGAGTGTTGAGAAATGATATGAATTGCTAAACTGTAAGCGAATGAAATTGTAGTAGCATAATTGAGAGTAAGAGAGGGATCTGAGAAGAAGTAATAAACTGTAAGCCTACTATTTTTGCTGCTTTTTGTTATACCGCACATTTTCACTTACAGCAGTAGATGCAGCAGTTATCCTAGCACAATTTTTGTATTCATCAACACACTATATTGTTTAATGTGACTGTTTTATCTGTATTTCTTCCAACAAATGAGTACGGATCAATGTGTTTTTGGGTAATCAACTGTTTTGAAGCTCTCTTGGATAACTGTCACATGGCAGTGCCTCAAAAGAAAATTAAACGTCTTTCATCATCTACTCACCCTCATATTGTTTCAAACCAGGTGACTGACTTTATTTTTTGAAAAAACACAAAAGGAGAGGTTTTGTGTGCTTTTTCATATTATAAAAGCAAATGGTGACCAGAGGCTGTCTACAACATTTTCTTTGAACATTTGAGTCAGAATAGTTTGCAAGAGCCTGATTCTAAACACGAGGCTGTAAATGCGGACCACTGAATAGATGTGTTTACTTGTTCGACATGATGACATTTAATATCCCTGACAAACCTCTCAAGTCCCATTAAGCCACTTGTTAGCATCCATCTTTTCAGAGAGAAGCTAAAGCTTTAAACATCACAAGAGCCTATTACTGAAAATATCTTGAACTTGTGTTAATCACAGACCTCATTTTAGGCATTTAACCAAAAAAAAAAAAACAAACCCATTGGCTTCAAGACAATGGAACCGGAAGTGCTAAAATTCGAACTTGTTTGTGAGTTTTGGCCTACAAAAAATATGTAATTCTTGCAGAACTCTATTGACCTTTTGTATAAAAGCAATATCACACAATTGTGCTGTCTGAATTTGTGATTATCTACAGCAAAAACAGCACTCATCCTCTGTAATATTGCTTAACTGTTATATAAATATATATATATCTTTTAGTTTCTAATCCCACCAGAGGCTATCAAGCTCCAAAAAGGATAAAGAAGCATAATAAATGTGCATAAACATTCCTTTAAAAAGGCAATTGGTCGTTACTCAAACAAAACTGCTCATGTCTTAAAAAGAACAAAACTCTCTAGCTTATAAAATACTGTTCTAATGTGATTTATTTTTAAACATAGACTCCGACTTGCCAACGAATCATCAAATTTTGATATTCAGTTCATGGAAATGTTATGCAATATTGGAGGTTTTACATCCAGAGTGATCTTTTATGATTTTAAATGGATTTTCTTGCTTGCATGTTGTAAAGTGGTTCACCTTTTTTAATAAAGCCATAAAACTTTGCCTTTAAGTTTGCAGGTGGTTTAAAACTATGACTACTTTAAACTCCAATGTGCCTGGTCAGGCTGTAAAAAGAGATGTTTGATGGCAAAAGAGCGAAAGAAAAATGGCTAGAGAGAGAGAGAAACAGCGTAGGGCTTCTCTAATAAGTTTTGTGATACTCCCGTGTGCTTTTCTCCTTTGATGTTGCACCAGGGCAAGATTTCGGAGGAGTTAAGCATAATCCAGGAGACTACGGGAGATGTACTCACAGACAGGGTGGAGCTCTACGTTTGACAACTTTCTTTATCAGGTAGACGGAAACTCAAAAAGCTTTTCGATACTTATGCGAGTTTGTTGAAGATATGACAAGGCATATTAAAAACAATACATGGATGAGGCTTTAGCGGCTTTTGTATCAAGTCAATTGTTCGGTTAAGTTATTCATTGTGATCAGTTCAGCCAATACCTGACATAACCTGTCATGTTGCAATGATACAATTAATGTAATAATAAGTAAACAATATATTACAGGCACATTTCAATCATGTATTACTTTACAAGGCAAATTTATTAGTTGCCATCTGTCGCACTTCATCAGGGAGCACGAAACTTTAATAGTCCAACAGGAATGCACAGGCAAGAAAGACATTCAAGAACCGACAAACACTAACTGAAAGGACTGGGGTTTTTAAAGACAGGACAATCAGGGGAAAACAAGACACACCTGGAGCAAATTAACACAATCAGACTGGGGATAAACTGGGTCACAGGGAGCACATGGGGAGAAAAACCCACACAAAACAGTCCATAATCCTGACACCATCCTTCTACAGATATAGTCAATGAATTTCACCACAAAAATAATTTTCTTTATTAGTATCCTAAATTTACCCGGTTCACATAAATATATAGATAAAAAACATATTTTACAAGTATTTATAAATGTATAAATACATGCACACGCACACACACACGCACACGCACACGTGACCCTGGACCACAAAACTAGTCTTAAATCGCTGGGGCATATTTTTAGCAATAGCTAAAAATACATTGTATGGGTCAAAATTATCCACTTTTCTTTTATGCCAAAAAATCATTAAAATATTAAGTAAAGATCATGGTCCATGAAGATATTTAGTGAATTTCCATACATAAATATATCAAAACTTAATTTTTGATCAGTAATATGCATAGCTAAGAACTTAATTTACACAACTTTAAAGGTGATTTTCTCAGTATTTAGATTTTTTGGCACCCTCAGATTTTCAAATAGTAGTATCTCTGCCAAATATTGTCCAAATTTATGTTTATATTAGTGCTGTCCAATGATTAATTGCATCCAAAATAAAAGCTTTTATCAAACATATGTATTTATGATATCAATTAGCCTATATGAATATAAATATAGACATAAACATAAATGTAAATATTTTCAAAATATGTACTGTATGTGTGTGTATTTATATATACATATTAAATATACACAGACACACACATATATTATTCAAACAAAAACTTTATTTTGTATGAGATTAATCGTGATTAATCATTTGACAACACTATATATATACACACACACACACACACACAAAATGTAACAAATTTAACAATTTTTTTTAGTTTTATATTTAATTTTAAAATAACAACTATTTGCTATTTCTTAGTAAATTTCAATGACTATTTATTAGCATTTCTCAGCTTTTTATATTACTTTTTGACATTGTTTGTAATATTGGCCATCCAATTATTTTCCTTTACATTTTCTGTTGTAGAATAAAGATTGAATTTTGATTCTGAGGTTCAGTCAAAATACATTGATTTCTATTTCTGTATTCATGATGTGCTCTTATTTACTTGAAAACCTCAGTTGAAAAACAAACAATTTCATATACAGTTCAGACTGCGGTGCATAGTTCATAGACAACATACATTAAGGATAAACAAGAACAGGCTGGTTAGGAAAGGAAGCTTCATGTGACTTTCAGCGGATGCATGACGTCAATTCATTTCTCGCTGTCTGTTCACATATAATCTATGTGTCTGCCGAGTGGCATGAGGATGGATTTCTCAGCCCCTGCAAATTTTCCAGATTCCCAACTTCAAGTAGTCTTCCAATAATCTAGGATTACACCTGCAAGATAAAGTAAAAAAGGCGATCCATCTTCTTTAAGGGGTTTAATCTCTTATGGAATAGACTGGATTATTTCCTCGGGTAAGGTTTTATGACCGGGTTTAATTCCCAGAGAAGTTTCTGCATCGTTCTGCGACCCCCCCCCCCCCCCCCCCCCCCCCAACACCGTAACTCCCTTCCACCCACTCGCTTCCATTGCACCTGGGATGTTTGATTAATGGCCACCACTTGACCCGTTATGGCAACACTCTGCCAAAAAGCTAAGATTAAGTGGCAATGTCGGACCTGACGGGGCCCCTGCTGCTAATTTTACGTGATGTATGGAGGTAATACTGCTGTAGCATATAGACCTGGGAAACAGGAATCCCAGCCACCCTGTTTGACCGTCATGCACTTACTGACTGTGTGAAAAGTTTCCAAGCACTCAGGTTTTCTGGTCATACCACTCGTGTGTATACGTGTGCTTGGAGTTACATAAATCTCCATGTCTGTGCAACATAAAAGGATTCCATTCTACAGCCATCAGTACTGAGGATGCGAGTTCTTATTTCCCCTAAGGCAACAGAAAACATGCATATATGGGTGTTTCTTTAACTACAGGTGCTTTTATGTCCCAGGGGACTTTTGTTTATTAAAACTAACAAATTTGAATGGTTTACTTTGTTATATGAAGGTCACAACTGTTTACTATGCCTGTTTACTGTTTAGGTTGCTTTAACATTTATTTTTTTTTTTTTGGCAAATAGATTGTATTATTTTCCTCTTGTGACTGAATTTCAATCTTAAAATATGAAAATACATTATAAAACTATGAATTATTAAACAATCTCTGCAAACAGAGAATGAAAAAATCATAAACCAATGCAATATTTACTGTGAAAATAAATTTTTACACAACTTTTACATGATTTTGCCTCAATTATGATGTACTGTTCATGATGACCAACAATTTTGTCACTAAATATTTTTTTCAATCGTTACTTGTTTATCAACAAATTAAAAGTGTCAGCGAAGAGCTTAAGAAATATGAGAAGTAGATATTATTTAAATATTATGTTAAAAATATATATTTTTTAAATCAAACTGTAGTTGTATAAAACAAATTTAAGCAAAAAGCGTCAAATTATATTTAATTGTGTATATTTGTCATACATAAAATGCTAGCTATGAAATGAGAAGTTGGCCATAATATTCCAAAAACATTATTCCAATTAATTTTCACCACAGAATGCTATTAATCATAATGCATGATAATTGATGTGGTGTTAATGACATTTGTTGTTTAAGAAAAAAAAAAAAGGATTAATTTTATGTGGTGCATGCCTATTCAGTGTTGATCATTGTTAAGTCGAATTAAATTAATTATTTAGGTTGTGAAAAAGTAAACTGGGATAAAAGTACCAGTTTAAAGAAACACATTGCTTACATATATAAATAAAAATACTGTAAATTAATCAAATATAAATCAACTAGCAAATTATTAAAAAATATATTAATCTAAACTTAAAATAAAGCAATGCATAAAAAGAAGACAATGACAAAAGAGATTGCCTCTGTTCAGAGCACAGATTCTACTCATAGTTTGCTGTTCAGTAAACAAAGGCCTTTGGGCCACCTTCAGCATTGATATGCCCAACAAAAGTTTGCCCTTGGAGGACTGTGGGATGCTTAAGCGCAGAGCTTTGAAGCATTGAGCAGGATGTTCTCCGCTGGCTCCTCAGAGGCGTGTTATGCTATGGCGTGATTAGTGAGCATGCTCATTACAAATGCATTCATAGTCTTCTTTGAACTCTCGCACGAAGCATGATCGGAATACCGCCACGACCAGGGATGTTTGAAAGAGAAAATGTGAAAAAAAGAAGAAAAAAAGAAAGAAAATGTGACAAATTTTGACGGCAAGTTAAAGGTGGAGTGAAAAGGAGAATGAAAATGGAAGAGCGCTAATTTTCCAACACCAGTTTGTCCTTAAAGGTCTGGTGACTCATGAGAGAAATTAGATTCAAGGTAAATTAAAAACTGTCAACGGCACTGTTAATAGTCACTACAGCCAGCGTGAAAGTGAAAGCTAATCTCGGTGTTTAAAATCTTTTTTCTGTTCAACTGACCTCTAACGCAGCATACGAGGGTATGACACTTCCTGAGGCAGATGATAAGACGTCGAGGTAGAAATGTGTGTGCGTGTCCATTATCTACCTCAGAAACTCACACAAAGCAAAATGTAATTGCATGCTACTATGGAGTCCATGGACTTTCTCTGATCCAATCATTTGCATGATAATGAATTTCAAACAACTGTGTATCACAGCATGCATTGCATCGCATTAAGGAGGAGGTAATCAGATATTAAATTAAGAGCCATGTACATGGCACAATATCACAACCGTAAATCAGATACATTTTGTTACACTCACATTTACCGATAATAATTAGACTACTCAGAGTAATCTTCTGATCTGAGGGGTCATAGCTCCCAACACCCTCGACAATCTGCAGTGATACCTAGGTAGTCAGATCCCTAATGAGCACGCTGATTAACTTTAGTTTTATCAAATGAGTGCACTCTCAGGAGGGGAAAAGGGAAAGGAAGAATTGACAGAGCATTCTCCATAGGTTGGATTTGATTTATGAACATATGCTTTATGTGTCAAAGTAATACAATTCCCCTTGAGGGGTGTCTACGGGGGTTTGAAGACCACAGAGATTGCGCATTATGCTGTTCATTCTGAACATTTACATTAAATCTTAGCTCATGACATTAGTGGATATTACTGCACACCTTCCTTCACATAATAATACAATGAGCGTTGATTTCAATATGACTGTAATGACTGTGGCTGGTTAAAACACAGTTTAAATATGTAAATAGGTGAATCTCACAAATCTCACCTGGCATTAAAAAAAAAAAAATTCATGCCAAAATTAAAAGACAGAAATAAGGAGTTTGGTTTTACTAATATAATGTCTTGAGATTCGTTGCATTGTGACATTATTTTCATGACAATTATGCACCTTCAATTCTTTTTACCGTAAAGGATTAGTACTTCCAGAATAAAAAAATCCTGATAATTTACTCACCCCCATGTCATCCAAGATGTTTATGCCCTTCTTTCTTCAGTCGAAAAGAAATTAAGGTTTTTGAGGAAAACATGCCAAGAGTTTTCTTCCTCTACTTCGATAGGACACAATGGGTGGAAGGTCCAAATTAAAGTTTCAACACAGCTTCAAAGGGCTCTACACGATCCCAGCTGAGGAATAAGGGTCTTATCTAGCGAAATTTTAGCAAAAACATTTTTTTTATACTTTTTAACCACAAATGCTCGGCTTGCACTAGCTCTGCGATGCACATGTGCAACTTCACGCATTATGTAATCACACTGGAAATTAGTCTTTTTTTTTTTGAACAATTCAGTTACATAAAAGCATAGATTAGTCTAAATTAATCCAAAAATAAGACTCATTACTTATTGGCTAACTGCTAGTTGGTCAAACTCATATTTAAGACACTGTCTTGACATAGATGCTAAGTTTGGCAACCTCCCACAGCATGCAGCTTAGAATCCGGAAGGCAAGTTATGCACAGACATACACAATGACATATATAATTTCAATAACTGACATTTGAGAAAATGCACAAATTCCATGTTTGCATATTTTTCTCTGCATTCTGACTTTATATCCTGCAATTCTGTTTTGTTTTTGGTTTCCACCATGGAATTAAAAAGGCAACTGTGACAATTTAATTCATATCACAATTCTGATTTTTTCTCTCTCTCTCTTCTGTCATATGGTGCAAGCTTCCATATAAAACAGTATTACAATAAAACAATATTTGTAAAAATCCAAAATGAAATGTAATAAATTATTGAATTTGAAATTGTCAAGTATTTATGCATCACGGTATTACTTTTGTTTATATTAGCATTAGTAAAATAATCATTACATTACAGTTATTCAAGTATTTATTTATTTGTAATCCTTCTTTAATAAATAATAAACAAACACATAAGTAACATTGGGGTGAAATGCAACCAGAATGATTGTGATATTCACCCTATTATACTGTATTTCACACTGAAGCCCACTATAATCAAAACTTCAATTCAACGTTTTAGATCTCAAACGGCATATGCCACAGAGATATGTTCCTTTTTTCAATGGCTTCAAAACTGAAAGAGTTTCAGCATGTGCCACGATCCGAATGAGTTCAGACCCTGCTGGGGCTTACAGCTTAGCTGGCTTTGTATTGTTGTTGTATAGCATTGTGTTTTCAATGCAAGTAATTACTCCTCACTCTCTGAGGCTTACTCAATCCCCCTGTGCACAAATTATAATGCCACTTGCAAAAAACATTAGAAATTGGCTTCAGATATTTAAAACGCAGTTTTTTAAGGTAAGAAACAGACTGTTGATATTATTATTATTAATTTTACCCTGACTATTAACTTCAGTCACTAACTTGTCCCATATGCACATATATACTGTATAAACATTTCAGGTCTCAGCTAATCTCAGTTAAGTATGGTTTTGGTTTAGGTTGCAGAACACAGCAGCTAAAAAAGCTTTAAAAATGATACATCCTCAGGTGTCAACAGCCGACAGAGCCAACAGAATTGCAGGGAGTTGATGTTGGCCTCCAAAAAGCTGAGGTATATGGACAGTAGGAAATGAAAAGCACTTTATTAGGGGAATTATCCGGCTGACCTTAGTGCAATGAGAAGGATTACATACGGCAAAGTGAGTAATCACGAACCCCTCTATCACCAGGGAAATAATTCACTGACTCTCTCTCCCAACCCAAAGAAGTATAAAGCTCCTTATTTCTTGAGACGAGAGCGCCGTCTTAATTGCTCCTCA
Organism: Barbus barbus; assembly: GCF_936440315.1. Classification (NCBI taxonomy): domain Eukaryota; kingdom Metazoa; phylum Chordata; class Actinopteri; order Cypriniformes; family Cyprinidae; genus Barbus; species Barbus barbus. Next base: position 25,680,130 of record NC_136753.1, on the reverse strand, counting down.
CAAATATGGTGACCTAATGCTGGGTATTAAAGAGTAAAACCATAATACTAACGCACCAATCAGCCGATAGGTGAAGGTGTACTGCTTATCCACCCCAACAAGTGAAGGGAATATGTGACCCAGCAATAAACCCGATTATAAAAGGGCCTAGTCGAGCCCCCAGAGCAATACGAGACACAGGGCTTGGGAAAAGGAAACAGGCTCGGCTGTGTATGCACCAGTGAGGAGGGTAAGCCAATGCAACGCTGGTGTCTTCAAACGGGGAGCTGCGAAGAGTCAAAGGTTAATAAAAGGGCATCTGGATGGGAAGATGAAGACATGGCAGCCAGAGGGATTAACCAGCTCACATATCAAAGAGCTTCCCAAGCAAAGGGGCTCAACGCATGGATCAGCCAGGAAAATCTCTGCCTCCTTCACCGCAACGCGAGGTGAAAGGCCTCCGTCGTTCTTTCTCTCCGACTGTTTAAGCATGGGGGTGAGTCAGTGTTTTTTTTTTTTTGTCATGCCATCTTTTGAAACTAGAAAAACTTTCTCGGTCCTCCACCACAATCTGGTCTGTCTATCAATACTGTTGCTAAATGTTTTGGCATTTAATAATGTTTAATAATGGGAAAAAGATATACTGAAGGTTATTTAAATTAATTTGTTAAGAAGATCATTTTGTTCAAAGTGACAAACAAATTAGATAAAACCGAAGCAATTTAACATAAAGGAACCAAAATGATTGAAGTTAATTCAGTAAAGTTGTTAATGAAAAAAAGCTTCTTTTTTTCTTTTGGTTAATAAAAACAGTTTTATTGAAACCCAAACCCAAACAATATATTCTTTCAGTTTTCACTGTTTTATTCAATAAATAAATGTTATTCTTTAACATAGAGCTTTGCATGGGTAATCTTGAAACAATATTGAAGGATTGGAGGATGGTGATGGACTGTGAAGCTCCAAAAAGTACATAGTCTCATAAAAATAGTTCATATGACTTCTGTGCTCTGAAGAGTTTTTTAAATGTTGACGCATGCTATGTCCAGTGTTAGGAAGGTTAATTTGGAAATGTAAATTCAAGGCAATTTGTTAAAAAGTTAAAACTCAAGGATGGATCAGTACCCATTGTTCATGATCCAGCTGCACCTCCAGAAGAAGTAAGTCTCACATTTTATATATATTTTTAATGATTATTTGCGAATCGCCTTTGCTCTTCCACGGAAGAGAGGGGCGGTGTGAGCAGAGCTCATTATAATGTAAAGAGATATGCAGCGAAACGAGTCGTGAGTTCTAGCAACAGAACACCCTAGCAACTACCAACAAAACCCTAGCAACCATCCACAACATGCAGCTTAGAATCCGGAAGGTAAGTTACGCACAGACAATTACATGTATAATTTTAATAACTGACATTTATGAAAATGCACAAATTGAGATGAGAATGTAATCTCATTAAAATATTAATTTTGATCAGATTAATTTGGATTTCACCTACAATAGTAACATCCCAGAACACCCAATTAATTTGAATAGATCTCTGTGTAATCAGAGGTTGCAAAAAAATGAACCTGCATTTAGTTGCTGATCTTTAGCTTTGTGAAATATTTCTACCAACTGCAAAGCTCAGAGCATTTATGATAATTCTGAAAATGTGTTTATTCTGTAAAGGAGGAATGAGGTGGAGAACTAGAGACAGCGAGGAAGATGCTTTCAAGGTGCATCTCACACGTCAGACATCTCTCCCTCCTACTGAGACGAATTCAGGAATATTTCATAACCTTGACACGTTTTTCATGTTATTGTTTTTCCGACGCTGCATCAATTATTCACGCTGATGACAAAAAGAGAAACAAACCATGGCCCTGCAGGTCGCTCCATCGAAGCATTTCAAGCTATTGCTACTCATCTAGTCAAACATTACATTATGTTCCTCTGCAGATCACTGGCACCACGAAGTCCTCAGCGTTGCATTTACCGAAACACGCTTTTGATAGCACCCACAGGAGAAATAGATTTTGATCGTAATGCTGCGCCTCATCTCTCAAATGCGGATATTCACATATTATTACAAGCTGCGCATTTGAGACAGATGTGTAATCTGGAAACAAAATAAGGGTTTGCTTTTCCCCCCTCATTTTGTGAATGATTGTTTTCCCTGCTTTCACTCCCTATATCAGTCAAGCAAATGCAATAATGCTATGTTGTGCAGAGGGTCTTAGGTTGGGTGAGACTGAGCTCATAACATTTCATTTTTCAGACGTTGGGAAACACACAATGTACTGCATATTGGCTTAGGATGACCTGGTGTAGCATACAACAAAAGCGTGTTTCCAAAGAAAAATGACCATTAGAGCTTGGTGTTAGTTGGCCATGGTGACCAATATGTCTATGGATCATTTAGTGTGGCTCCTTTGTGAATGGTAATTTGAGACAGCCATGGCTAGTGCCCACTAGTGCTTTACAGATGAACAAACATTCCTGGCATATTTGTCATTGGTGTCTCATTAAAACAGTTGTTTCATGCGCTCGCTTCAAAGACCCCAGTGCTCTGTTTCTCAATGCATTGTGCATTCTGTAATGCAATGAGCGGCTCGGCGACTGCCTGCCGTGCATAAATGACAGATCTAAAAAGGTGCTCTGAAGCATGAATTCTCCTGTACAACTGCATTCTTCAAACACACCAGCTACCACATCTGACACATGAAACTGCAATGGCTGTTACATACAGTACACAAATATACATTTCTAGCACTAAAACAAGTAAGGATAGAGACAGCATTTTAATGTATCATAGACATGATACCACTGGTTTAAAGGTATAGTTCACCCAAAAATGCAAATTTGCTGAACATCTACTTACCCTCAGGCTCAGACTGATTAGTTCGATGAGTTTGTTTCTTCATTGTGATATATTTGGAGAAATGTAGCATTACAGTGAATAGGTGCCGTCAGAATGAGAGCACAAACAGCTGATAAAAGCATCACAATAATCCACAAGTAATCCACACCACTCCACTCCATCAATAAATGTATTGTAACTGAAAAGCTGCATGTTTGTAAGAAACAAATCCAAAAATAAGGTGTTTTAACTTTAAACCATCACTTCTGGCCAAAATACGAATCCTGTAGCTATAATATTGCTTCCTCCTGTGGAAAAAAGAATCCATTTCCTGTTGTCCTCTGACATCCAAATTTGATCACAAAACCAGTCGTAAGGGTACATTTTTTTGAAGTTGAGATTCATACTTCATCTGAAAGCTGAATAAATAAGCTTTCCATTGATGTATGGTTTGTTAGGATAGGACGATATTTGGCCGAGATTTGAAAATCTGGAATCTGCAAACAATCTAAATATTGAGAAAATTGCCTTTAAATTGTCCAAATGAAGTTCTTAGCAATGCATATTACTAATAAAAAATTTAATTACTAATCAAGAATTAAGTTCTTACAAACATGTTGCTTTTCATTTTGCAAAATGTTTGGACTCTCATTCTGACGGCACCCATTCACTGCAGAGGATCTACTGATGAGTAAGTGATGAAATGCTGTTCCAATGAAGAAAGAAGTATTGTTTTTATAACATCAAGGCAATTTCAGAATGCATAGCAGCAATGATGGAATCTATTTTCCATCCAATGCCTAAAAGTTATGTATGTAGTAAAATAATATGTATATATGTATTATTTTTCTACTTTTCATGACTTATCAGCATTGGATGAAAGTATTATGTTCTCTGTATCTCCCATCATATTGTTCATCATAGTTTCTATGCTTATTATAGTATAGTGTTGGTAGTTTAACAACATGCTATCATCAAACTCCAATGGAATCAATGCATTTAGAGCATCTAAATCATCACTTATGTGTTTCCGTGAGGGTTATGAGGATGCCTATGTAGGCAGCAGGCAGAGAGTTTTCAGCTGGAAATTCCTTAGTAGATTTGCTATTTATGCCAAAGACACTGCATTAGTTTAAGGGGGTGGATTGGGCAGGTCTGTTAGAAGGGCTCATTAGAGATTCAACCTTCAGCATTACAGATTCTTTAGACCGTTTGCTTGCAGTGGGAGGATTCTTGCTCACTTGACCTTATCAGCTTCAAACGCATTAAAAACTCTAGATTAGGGCAACAGTGTTGAGAAAGATACAGTGAATAATCCAGTACAACAATAAGATTTACATACTGTAAGATGATGCAGAAAGAAGATCAATTACAGAAGGCCGAAAAACTATGATATATGATCGAGAACAAACCAAAGCATGAAGAGTAATGATGCTATAGTGTAATAATGAGAAAGCAGCAATATAAAACATAAATAAACAGCATAATAATACATGTACACTAGCTGAAGATTAATTTCTTATTAACTGTTGAAATGCATACAATTTGCATACCAATGCACTTGAAGAGCTGGGGGAGCGAGAACGATTTCACATTCCTACTAACAGGTGTTGCTAAAACAGATGTTTTTTAAAAGGTGTTCTATGTACATTTGTTGCTCACTTGTCGGCCATTTACAGTTTTCAAAGTGTGATTATGCAACATGTTTATACTGATGAGACTTCAGGGGCACAATATGGGACTTTTTGGATGATGCTCACTGACCCAAGTCAAATTATGTTCTTGATGGGAATGCTTAATTCTGCCCCTTTTATCATTCCACAGGCAAAAATTGTAAGCCTTATCACTTAAAAAAGAATAAAAAAGGTTTTGTTTAAAGGGGTCATATGACGTTGCTAAAAAAAACATTATTTTGTGTATTTGGTGAGATGCAATGTGTTTATGCGGTTTAAGGTAAAAAACAACACATTAGTTTACACATACTGTACATTATTGAAACGTGCCCATTTTTACAAAGCTCATCGTTCTGAGAAGTGAGGTGTGCTCTGATTGGCCAGCTATCCAGTGCGTTGTGATTGACCTCACAACGTGTGACAGAAATGTTAGGCCCTTTACCGTTACTGTATTGTGATGTCGTGTCCCGGAGCGGATGCAAAAATGAATGCAAAAAAGAAAAAAAAAATGCATATGGAGTATGCATAATCCCAGAGCTTGTGGGGACAGGCCAATGATATTATATAGCTGAAGAAATTCAGAATTCAATGCATGAAATCTGCTATAGTTCTCCATAATGTGCCAGACTGCAATCCCTAAAGAGAAGTGTTTCCTCCAGAACCTAACGGGGGAAGTCGTGGCCTAATGGTTAGAGAGTCGGACTAGTAATCGAAAGGTTGCGAGTTTGAGCCCCCGGCCGGCAGGGATTGTAGGTGGGGGGAGGGAATGTCCAGCGCTCTCTCCACCCTCAATACCACGACTGAGGTGCCCTTGAGCAAGGCACCGAACCCCCAATTGCTCCCCGGGCGCTGCAGCATGGCTGCCCACTGCTCCGGGTGTGTGTTCACGGTGTGTGTGTGTGTGTGTGTGTGTGTGTGTGGATTTGTTCACTACTCACTGCTGTGTGTGTGCACTTGGATGGGTTAAACGCAGAGCACCAATTTCGAGTATGGGTCACCATACTTGACAATACGTCACGACTTTTTACTTTATGCAATAATGGAAAACAGTTTTATGATTATCATCATTCTCTGTTTCTCATCATGTGGGTTTAAGCCTTATATAAGAATGATTAATAAATACAACTCTGCGAAGACGCTTACAAAACAACAAGTCTGAAGTGGAGACTTCAAAGCGTGATGTATTTTAATCATGTTGAGATGCTCGCTTGGATCTCGCCTCCGGCTCAGGCGACCTCCCCAAACAGCCCTCTCCATTGTCTCTGCTTCACTGAGTCATGTGATGGGCGAGGTCCCTCCACGGTCCCACAAGTCTCTGCTGCTCTTTCAGAGATGACAGTCCAGAGAAGCACTTTTATGATGATTTATTTGAGCCAGTCACTGCTCAGTAATGGAAATTCATTTGCTGGAGTTCCTGATGCTCTGCAGGGGTAGAATGGAGGCTGCGGTGCTCATCTGTAGGCTCGGACAGTAGGAGACCACAGAGTGTTTGAAAGAAATGTCGAAACAATGCCTGGGGTACAGGAGATAAAGTTGGGGTCAACTGAGGTGGTCATTTGTGAATAGGAGTTTTGCTATGTTATTGATTACCATTAAAACACATTCCTTTTATTGTGTGTCTTTAAAAGATGATCAGTAATTCATTAGAGGCCAGATTTGAGCAATATATATTTATGCAACAGTTAGTTCAAGACTGTGCATTAGTAATGCTGTTTTTTATTCAGCTTTATTGAACTGAATAGTTTAATCCTTCATTAAAATGATTTGTTTAAAAACTGTGATTTATTCATAAATGAATCAAGTGACTGTCTTTATGAATTGGTCATTTGGGTCATTTACACAACCGATTTGTTCAAAGACACTGAATCCTTCAGAAACAAAACACTGCTACTCTGTGTGTTGCACAGGATTTTAACAGTAGTGTTGTGGATTTGTTTGGATCTATTTTCGTAGCAAAATAACAATAATAATATTGTGTCCATTGTTATTGTTAATTGAAACTAGAACTATTAAAATCAATTTCATCAGTCAAAATAAAGCTACAATAAAATATAATTATTCATTTAAAAACATAAAATTAGAAATAACTGAAATAAAATAAGTTTAAGTACTAAAATGAATAAATTACTCAGACTAAAACAAATAAATGAAGGATAAAAACAAAAGTAAAAAAAAACTAATAAAAATGTCGAAAGCACATAATAAAATTACAAAACATTTACATTGTTTAAAATTAAAACTGAAAATATAAAAATAAAACCTAGTTTAAAATATTACTATAAACATATATTTTAAAGCTAAGTTATAAAATATAAATTTCTTCATTATGTTGTAATTTCTTGTATTATGTATGACTGAAGATAAACAGCTGAAAATGCAGTAAAAAGGCTTGATGACTTCTTCTGAATAAGCAAAGTCATTTTAGTTACTTTGATTTCATACACAGAAAGTGCAGGAAGGAGTATTTATAAAATACTTTTAATTTAATGTAAGGTGTCATAATTCTATGTAGTGTTTTAAGGTTTCATGTTCTCGTCCTTAAAGATTAATTAGCTAAATCTATTTTTGTATCCATTGTCATGTTTGTCTTTGTTATGTCTTAAATTAGTATGAAATCTACATATGTGTGTGCTTGAATTAATGCATGAGACTGCTGCAATCAGCACTCTTGTGGCATCTGCTAGACTTCTCCTATGTTTATGATCAAGTGCAAACAGTGTATTTTTGTGTAAAAATGGCATTGGAATCCCATTTAATTTTCATCATCCATAAAAAATGCATGTATGACTTTCCATAGTCTTCAGAGATTCCCTGGATGGTTCTAATGGCTCTTTTTGACTACAGCAGACCATATTCTGTGTGAAGCCCAGCTTCCGTACAGCCAACCCTCAGCAGTAATTCAATTCATTTCAGTTGTCCATTAGTTCAACAGAGCAGCACGTCTAAGGCTATTTTTCCTTTCCCAGGGTGCTGTGCTGCATGTAAACACAAAACAAAATCACAAAGAAACAAATGAATCTCCTGCCTTTAATACAACGCAATTCAAACACTGACTTTATTTTTCCCCCACAATGTATCTGCCAGATGTACGCTCCAATGACCCTTCCAGAGTGCCTTCACGGGGAGATAACCCTCCTCTCCAAACCCCCCTAGTGAAGTCATTCAGAACCAGTTAAATTCACCTCTCAAACCTTGCACCATTCTGTTTGACATCCTACTATTTTTGCTTGCTTTCCCATTTCCAGTGAAATATGTACTTTAAAACTATCAATCATTACACGGCAAAGTTCCTTTTTTTAATCAGTACTGTTGTGTTGTTTTGCAGTAATCTACTTACAGGAATAATTTACCTAAAAATGAACATTTGCTGAAAATTTACATCAAACATGAGTGTGTTTCTTCACTGGAACAGATTTGGAGAAATTTAGCATTACATCACTTGCTCTGCAGTGAATGGGTGCCGTCAGAATGAAAGTCCAACAAGTATTCCACATGACTCTAGTCCATCAATCAATGTCTTATGAAGCGAAAATCTTAGTGTTTGTAAGAAACAAATCCATCATTAATGCATTTTAACTTTATGCTGCCGGTCTGGCCAAAATACCGGTCCTCTAGGCATAATAATGCTTTCTCCAGTGAAAAAGTCCATATCCTTTTGTCCTTTCACATTAAAATCTGCCAACATATTTGTTTTGAACCCTTTTGTACGGTTTCAGTAGAGATTAATATTTCACCAGAGAAAGCATGAATGTTATGGATACACTGTAAAACTTTACTGTAAATTTACAGGCATTTTCTAACAGTATTATACTGTATTTTTATAAAACAGTAGCATTCTGTATATTTTACAGAATGTCTGTAAATATACAGAAGTTTTCTGTTTTCAGCCCGCTAAATTTGTAATACAGTACCATACTGTAAACGCATTGCATTGTGGGATATATTTATTTCGCGCTCAATTCAAATGTGATGTGATCTCCAAAGAAGAAGAAATGTGAACAGTGTATTACAGGCAAACTAGATTCGTCAGCGGGAATTAATTGAACAAAATAATTATTCGCGTTATTAAGATAAGCCAGTGGTTTGTGAATCTGTGCGTAGATAAGCTTTGTGAGCTTCGTTTCGCGTTTCAAGCGTTAGTGCCTGTGACGCAGCAAACAATGGACGACGCTGCCTGAGCAGAGGCGGAGATAATTTGTCATCTGAATCATCTAACCTGTGCCTGAGATGATGCTAATCGACTGGAGCATGAGAAGATGGATTAATGTTCGACTAAGTATCGATACGGTAAGCTTGTCTTTTTTTCATTCACATTTCTACATTGTTTCCACGCATGGTTTGATTTTGGGAACGTTAAACTTAACTTAAATCCCGAGTTAGCAATTCACTTGGGTAAAATTGGTTTTATATTCGCACATTCACAACATTCACATATTTCCGCGTTCAATAACTTTCTAATTATTTGTGCAATAAAGTTATTTTTGCGGACTAAGCCAGAGCGCGCACACGCACGTCACACACCGGATGCGTGCGCGCACTCAGATCACTTGGACATGGTTGTGTGCAAGAGGTAAAAAACTGTATAAATACTGTTCATTTTCTCACACAAACCGCTCGTTTCGTGTCTTAGGCCATCAATGTGTAGTTACGATGGGGAATTGTTTCATTTGGATTTCTCTGTGCATGTTCTTTTTCCCTCTTATAGAGACAGTGACCTATACCTGCCATTATATGACTGACAAGCTAGAACGATTTGACCTAAACATATCAAAATTGGATCTACTGAAGAAAAAAAGACACCTACATCTTGGATGCCCTTGGGGTAAGCTGATAGATACCAAATTTTAATTTCAAAGTGAACTATCCCTTTTAAGATGTTTATGCACACCTTCCTTTAATCCAACAATCAAAAACAACTTAAATAGCAAAGACACACATTCACATGACCTGCTTCTGATTATAATTTTTTTATTATTATTATTTTTCAGGCTGAACAATCTGATGAAGATCCGGTGCTAATGTAAGTGCTTCCCATTTGTAGTCCATGTTAAAAAATGTCAGTTCTATGATCGTGCTTTTTAATGTGTTATAATTTTGCCAGCACATGAAAATCCATAGTCATGTTCCTAATGCTTATTTCAAAAGTAGTATTCCTGATTGCTTCCATGTCTTCCATGGTCCTACAGCTGCTCCCACACTTGCAGAAATTAGATGGCCTTACCCTTCAAGCAGATGTAAGTAGAGATTACTTAAAGCATGTTGCAAATAAATGTGATTTGTTATGTCTTGGTTCTGTTAGTGATGGTTGTGCTGTCTTCTTAAAAATTGTTTCAGGTATTCACCACTCAATCTGATGTCCAGCAGTGTCTACATTTGCCAGAGAACACAACCTATAATTCTTGGTAAGTAAACAGTAAAGGTTTAGTACACCCTAAAATGAACATTGTCATCATTAACTCTATGGAAGCATATGGGTAGCAAAATTCAGTTTGAAATAATTTCAAATTCAGTTAGTAATATGCAAAATGGCAATGCATTTCTGCATTTTAATTGACATTTTACCCTAAATATGTGCAAAGTTTAGTGCAAAATGAAAATGGAAATTCAGTTATATAATTTACATATGATATTTTCTACAATTGTGCATCCTGTTGCCAAGCCCAGCCTTGATGTAGCCTAAAGATTGACAGGTCGGGGGGGTGTTGCATTTTCAAATACATTTCGAATGCATTTTCAAATCCACATTGACTTTATATTCATCATGGGGTATTAAATGAAAATGCATTTGAAACGTCTTATATATAAGTGTCAATACATTTAAGAAAAATAAAAGATATTTTAAATTACCATTTTTCTACCTTTTTACTGCACCTTTGGATCAGACTGCATTCTGAAATTACAATTATCATGTGGTATTATGATGTAAAAACAGTTTTTGCTTGGACATGTTAAACATCTAATCAATTTGGGTAATACATTTTAATTTCCATTTTGCAACTTATAAAGCATTAAAATATGTTTTTAATTTGTGTATTAAAACTAGTGTAGGAAATGGCAAATGTAAATTTTATAATTTAAATAAAATTTGTGATATACAATAAAATACATATGTGCACTAAATATTGCACATATGTATAAGAAAATGTAAATTGAAATATCACCATTTTACGTATTGCATTTCAATTGAATTTTGCTACCCATATGCTTCCATGCACCCTGGTGTTGTTCTAATGCCCTATGACCTTCTTTGTTTTTTGGACCACTAAAGGAGAATAATACAAATTAAAAAAAAAAAAAAGCCTGCTCACGCTTGTCCATATAATGGCAGTGATAGTGACCAGCATCAAGATACAATAGTATCACAGAATGTTCACATGCAACATGTCATGTATTCCAAGTGTTCCGAGGGAAAACAATATTGTTTAATGAAAATCCTGACACTGACATTGGTCTTTTGTGCTCGACTGTGCATTCATGAGATACTATTATTATGCAGTTCACAGCTATAGTTGTGAACCCTGTAAATGGGATTTCCCTGCACATATTTCAGATTTAGTTTAATAGTTATGTTGAGTTGAACTATGTATAGACAACTAAACAGAACTGCAATGGAACCCACAATAGTTTATTTGAAGTATTTTCTTTCTTTTTTTATTTTCAGGTCAATCTCTAAGCAACCAGCGGTAAATGTTGAGCAGCCCAACTTTGTCTCTGGCCTTGCAGTGCTGTTTGTATTATTGTATGATTTCAACCTCCAGTATCAGGAAGAGGTGGCATGCACCCTTGCGACTGAGGTTAGCATATTTGCCATTGATATATATATGATAGAGTGAATTGTCACTAACTTGTTTTGACAGTATTTGTAAAGTACTTAAGTATATTTTAACAAATATTTTATACAGTTGATTAAAGAGCTGAATGACATATTGCATATTTAACATTATAATGTAGTCATGTAATCACATCGTAAGTGTTGCAATTCTCTGTGCTGTCTCACAGAACTCACTTCTGTGAGATGCTGTGTGTGTATGTGTGTGTGTGTATATATATATATATATATATATATATATATATATATATATATATTAGACATATACATAATGTTCACTTTTTTTCTTTTCTGTCTTTTAGATGCTTTCTCAACATCAACCCTGAATGTGCATCAAAAACCAAGAAAGGAAAAGTGACTTACAAGAAGACTGGACATGTTGTGTAAAAAGAGAACAGTACTGTAAACCCACAGGTTTCCTCTCTTCTGAAAGACTTTTAAAAAATATATTTCTGAAAAACCTTTCCATTCTTTAAAAGTAAATAAGATTACTGTATTTTGAATTACTTGCTAATTGTTAATTGCATTTTACATGTTTTATATTTAAAAGAAAAAGGAAAAAAAAACTACAGCTGGCATTTCAGCCAGTAAATTCATATAAGGCAATTGCCTGGTCTTTTCTTCAAAATAAATAAAATGTTTTAAAACTCAGAAAATATTATTCTCTATTTTTTTGTGAATACTGTTATGAAAAAGTATATTTTTAATTTTGTAAATCCAAGAGTACTGAAATAAAAGCAGGATTTACAGTATTCCCTGTAAAGAGCACAGTGTAATACTGTAAAAAAACTTATATAACAGTATAATACTGTATTTCGTAAATACAGTACAGAACTGTAAATGTTGTGTACAGTAGTAGTACTGTAAAAATACAGTATGTGGCTGGCAATCCAGCTGCCAGTATTATACTGTAAATTTACAACGAAAAGTTTTACAGTGTAGAGGATTCAAATTTTAGCCAGAAGCAATGGTTTGAAGTTAAATTAACATCTTAATGATGGATTTGTTTCTTACAAACACAGGTTTTTGCTAACAAGATGTTAACTGATGTACTGGAGTGTAGACTGTGCATTACTTGTGGATTACTGTGATGTTTTTATCAGCGGTTTGGACTCTCATTCTGACGGCACCCATTCACTGCAGAGGATCTATTGGTGAATAAGTGATACTGTATATAATGCTAAATTTCTCCAAATCTGTTTTGATGAAGAAACAAACTCATCTATATCTTGGATGGCCTGAGGGTGAGTAAATGTTCAGCAAATTTTCATTCATGTGCCTTTAAAAACACAACCACTTTTGTGTATTAACTTTAGAAGTTCCAATTTGATACTAAATCAAATTTAATATATATTCTCTAAATCATATCTTATAATAAACAATGTTTTTAAAGGTATGTCGTTTTTAAGTATTTTTATTGTAAAGCAAATCAAATCAAAGAAAGTATCTATCAAGAACAGTATTTTTTTCAGTGACTATTATTAGATAAAGGAGACATTCATAACTTATGGATGTGACCCTGACATACAACATACCCACAGAGCTTATAGGAACAAAGTGTAAGCATGCTGCTCATAAATCTTTTGCCAATATAAACATGGAAATCAGCAGTGTAATTTACTGAGGGACATCCTGTAGCTCATGATTGTAAACCATGGGCTACACTTGCTGCTTTTTGCAGGGGAAAAAAAAATCTATACAATTACCTTGTCAGCCTTTAACCGTTACTTGAGTACTTTGTGAATCTTCCTCTTATGTGAGAACTAGGAAATTAAACTTGATTAAACATGTCAGCTGTTTATTCTTATGCTTTATGCACTCTCAGGGTTTTTCTTGATTGCAATCAAGTGGCAGTATTGATGGAATGTTTCACATTAGAAGTGGGCGATATGACAAATCACAGTAGCGGTAGGTTTATAACAATATAGCTTTTTGCTGTATTATATATACATGAGGTTATGCACATGTTTGTATAGTCTTTGAAAAATTTGAAAAACAAAAATCCAAGAGCAGAATTGTATGATCAACTTTTTTGAAAGAAGACTCTTATGCTCTCCAAGGCTGCATTTATTTAATCAAAGATATGGTAAAATTAGTCATTGTGAATTTAAAGTTTTTAAAGAATTTAAAATATAATTTATTCCTGTGATAAAAGCTGAATTTTCAGCATCATTACTCCAGTCTTCAGTGTCACATGATCCCTCAGAAATCATTCTAATATGCTGATTTGCTGCCCAAGAAACATTTTTTTTATTACAAATGTACATAACCAATTTTTTATGAATGCAAAAGTGCCAAAAAAAAGTGACATAGCATCTTTGAATATACAGAATATGTTGAGATTTGAGGGCTGCAGCAAAAGGCAGGATTTTCAGAGAATAATGACTTTTCGTTTGGGACTTTTGGGTATCATTCAGCTTATGTAAGGAGCATCAGGGTTATTGATGCATAAGTCAATGTGCAGCTACAGGGACTGTTCATGTATTCACGCTCCTCTACGCCCCATACTTGATAGATAGCATGCAGCTTACCCATCTTTTAAGGAAGATCACTTCCCATCACACTGGCAAAAGCACTCCAAGGTACCAGATTTCAGGAGTGTTTATGGTTTGCAGGGTGCCCTGCCCGTGGGATACGCTGACAGGACTTGAGGGATTTATAGTGCTGAGGGGCCAGATCCCAATGGAGCGCCGTAAGTGGATCTAGGAAATAAGGGTCACCTTCACAATCTCTCATACAGGGAGGGAAGCCTTAAACCTTGAAGGAATGATTTTGGCTGTTCTTAATAGGGATATACTAACCCATCTAAAGGGAAAATTAAAGAAAAATTATCTGGCTGTGAAATGTTGTTGTTCGCTGAAAATCTTCCCCTCCAGCAAGGCTGTCAAATCTCATTTGCACTTGTTGGCTCTCACATGTCTTGCAATCATGATGCAAGGTGTTTGAGATCATAAATTTAGGTTTTTACCACAAACAAAGCTATCATATGGCTTTAGAAGACTTAATTACTTTAATGGTACTTTTTTGATATAATTGTTTTGTCATTACTTTGTCACATTACATTGTTTCACTGTATACTAGCTCTGTGTCCCACATAGTGTACTGTTCAAACATTTGGGGTCCGTAAGATTCATTAATTTTTTTAAAACATATATTCAGCAAGGACATAACATTGCTCAAAAGTGATGGTAAAGACTCTTAAATTGTTATTAATAAATATTGTTCTTTAGAACTTCTTAAAGAATCCTTAAAAAAGTATCATAGTTTCCACAAAAAAATGAAGGAGCATAATTAATTTCAATATTTCTGAAGGATCATGTGACACTGAAGACTGGAGTAATGATGCTCGAAAATTCAGCTTTGAATCAAATGAATACATTACAATTTAAAAAATATATTACAATAGAAAACCGTTATTTTAAATTACAATAATATTTCACAGTCTTACTGTTTTTACTGTGTTTAATCAAATAAATGTTGCCTTAGTGAGCACAAGAGACTTTTCAAAAACATCAAAAAATTTACAGTCCACAAGCATCTGAAAAGTAGAATTAGAAAGATAGTCAAGATAACAATTGGAATGACAAGAGAAATGACAAACATTATGACAAAATTTTCTGGGTTTTTTTTTTGGTTAACTATCCCTTTAACTGGAAATATGGTGAATCAATTGAATTCTGGTTGTGTAATTAGCCAAGATTTATTGAAACCAGAATCCAGATTATGCAATTTTGCAAAAGTAAACTCCTCAAAGTTCTAACCAGGAAAAACATGGCAAATATCATTGACACAGAAATAAGACATTGCGCATCAGCGTCAAGATTTTAATGAGTATCTGTGTCTGATGTAATGTTTTCACTGAGAGCAATATCCGCCAAAGACGCCGAACAGTTTCATTGTTGATTTTAGCTTGTCACACTTCCAATCCTGCATCTTCCTCTCCACTTGCAGTCAGTAAGGCAGAGAAAACACAGAGAACACTACTGACCCGAGGCAGATAGCTGCCAGTCATCTTGAGTGACAGCTCTCATTGGAGTGCCATCTTTTAGGTTTCTGCTTGCCAATTTGTAGCAAGTCTTACACATGTAGCCTGAACATAAAACATTTTTAATACAGCCTACAAAAAAAATGTGGGATGCGTGCAAAACAAAATTCTGTCCTCAAATGGTGCCTTTAGGCTGTGAGCCACATACTCAACAGCAGTGAATAAACACAAGCACGCTTCTTGGGGAATTTGCATCAGAGGGCGGTTTGTCAAAACGCTTCTTCTCAATTGATCTGGACACATTTTTTTATAGCTATTCCTGGGTATGTGTGTTATTTCGCTCTGGACGTTGGAACTTAATTTGGTACGGGTGAAGCCTCAGGCTTTTTTCCCCCCTAAACAAGCAGATGCAAGATGGTAATAGTAGAGCCAAGGTCCATCTGGTGCTTGGTTCCCTGGCCTGTGTGACAAATAATCACTTTCATGGCCTAGCGGGATCGTCTGAGCCGGACATGACAATGTGCAACTGGTCAAGTGACCACCCTTGGTTTCGTATCTTCTTTTGCCAGACGTGTGTAAAAAATGTAAGAGGAAAATGCAATGAAATCAAATTACTGGTGAAACACACGAGAATGTACAGTTAGAATTGTTTCTAAGCCTGTACATACTCCGTTTTATTTTTTAATCAGCCCGGTTGATAAAATAAATATTTTTGGGGAAAAAATACAGAATCACTGAGTTTGTCAGGTTATCAAAACTTGGAACGATTGAAAAGTTCAGGTTTGAGGTTGATAAAATGTTTGAAAGCTTTTGAAACAAGTGTCTTCTGCTGACCAAGGCTGCATAAATTTGTTTATTTTTACAATAAAAAACAAAACAAAACTGTGTACTATTTGAATACTTTTTAAAATGTTATTGTAAAGCTAGATTTTTCAGTGGTCACATGATCCTTCAGAAATCATTTATTTTTGGTGCTCAAGAAACAATTCTTATTATTGTCAATGTTAAAAAACAAATGTTAGACAATGTTACATTTTTTTCAGGATTCTTTGTCGAATAGAAAGTCTAAAACAGTAGTGCTTATTTGAAATATAAATTGTTTTTAACATTTACTGTCACTTTTAATCAATTTAATGTTTTTTTTTTTTTTTGCTGAATAAAAGCGTTAATTTCTTAAAAAATATATATATATATTTTGAAACCTTGTCGTAAATGACACATATTACAAAATTGTGTTTTGTTGCTTTATATGTCATTCAGATAGCCTGTCCCTGCCCAAATATCAGAAACTAGTGTCCTACAGAAAAAGATGTCCACCCAACCTTGACAAATTAATTCCATAAAGACTTCTTTTTTGAGCAAAACTTGGACCTCTAAGATGTTCAGAGGCCATTTTAGTTTTATTGAACCGCTTTGAGGGACTGCTCCAATGTCTCTTTGACCAGCTTTATTTCTTCCTGCCTTCTAAATGTCCAGAGTTCCTTATTAACATCTTTTGCAACTTTTCCCTTGCCAGATTGCTCAGAAAAGGCACTGGAGCAGCTCTTAGTCAAGTCTTGCCAGCTGTGGGAGTAAGATACAGTAGCTTGCTAATCCATGAGCGTCGTCTGCTTCAGCTCAAGGACTCTGCTATTTGTCAAACAGAGGCTTGTGGGAGTTACAGATGGTCTCCTCTCTTTTTATTGAGTCACCAGGGTTTGGACGGCTCTCATTGGTCAAAGCCTGATGGGAGCCGGGGAAAGCCACAGCGCTCTTCTCGGAACAACGGATAGATAGGATTGTCAGTGCTTTTCAAACAGTTGTTCTTTGATAGCAGAGAACCGCTATGGTTTCGAGAAATTCAAATAATGCGTTTTTGAAAAGTTTTATACATACATACTTCGATTTTCACACAAAATTCTCAAAAAAATTGCCTATTGTTTCAACGCCATCCTCCCCCCTACCCAATACCACCGCCACCAAAGAAAAAAGTTCCAAAGGAAACCAAATATCAAGCAAAAAATGCAAAGAATATGCATGGTAGCCTGCCTGGTACAGAATATAGAAGTGGAGTGAAGCCATAAAGATTTCAACAATCACTCCATTGCAGCTCCATTCGAAGTTTTTTCCTCTCCTTGTTCACTGGGGAGAGAAATCCCACTCCGAACAATAGTGGAGTGAGAGAAATCACAGAAACACAGATCTGGCCCCAAGCAGGGGATCTGACCTACTAAATAAATAAATGTCTATCAAATAGTAATTTAAGGTATTATGGGAGGAAAAAAACAGAGTGATACAAAAGACATGAAACTAGAACAGCCGTGTACACTACAGTTCACACGTTTGGGGGCGGTAATAAAAAAAAAAAACTTTCATTCAGCAAAGATGCATTAAATGTATTCAAAATAAAAACAGTAAAGACAACAGATTTCTATTTGAATGAATAGAAAGTGTGTTATTTGGAACTTTCTATTCATAAATTAAACATGCAAAACAATGCTTGACAGTTTCCACAAAAATATTAAGCAGCACAACTGTTTAACATTGATAGAAGAAATAAACGTTTTTGAGAAGCAAATCAGCATATTATCATGATTTCTGAAGGATCATGTGACACTGAAGATGAGTAATGATACTGAAAATTAAACTTTGCATCACAGAAATAACATTTTACAGCTGTTTGTTTGTTTGTTATCTTTATTTTATTTTTATGCCATTTTAGCATTGGGGGAATTTACAAGGCAAACACAAGGATCCACACAGCATCATAATCCATAGAATTTTTAATTATTATACAAAAGCATTTTAATTTGTCAAGACAAAAACGTAAAATACATTCAGGAGATACATTACAAAACATTCCACTTAAACATGTTTCAAAAGCGTTTTGTAGCAGTATTATAAAAATTAGTCCTACATTTTACAATATATATAAATAGAAAAGAGTTGTTTTAAATTGTAATAAAAAACGCAGCCTTGGTGAGCTTATGTAAACTTCTTTAAAAACAACAACAACTTTTGAACACTACTGTAGAAAATTGTCAAATATATAGTTTAGTGACCATCATATAAAATATTAAACTACAGAATGCTCCAACTAACAAATTTATTTCAAGTGTTCCAGAGCGCAACACAATAAATAAATCTTTAAACAACTCTACAACCTGTGCTAGTTTGTTTTACCAAAGTTCTTGTTCCACTTATTTTGCTGAACAGCTTACACTGCATTTTAAGAGGAGACTTCTTCACAGCTGGACACACTCTCTGTTTCTCTCTGGCTGCGCCAAACCCAGTGTGCATTCCAGAGGGACTTTTTTTTACTGTATAGACATCAGCTTAGCTGGGTCGAAAGTCCTTAATTACATTTAGAGTGAATGAAGAAGTTAAGGAAGGCAGAAATCTCAAAGGGAACACAAGCAGAAATTTAAGCATAAACATACAAAGGTCTAAAATCTACTGTGAATAATAATGCACTAGGTTTAGTAGCATCTTAAGACAAGCATAAAGAAATGGCTCACCTAAAACTGAAAATTTGCTCAAAATTTAATAGGCCTCAGGCCATCCAATATGTACAAACTCATGGCCTGAGGGTGAGTATATGTTTGGCAAATTTTCAGTTTTGGATAAACTATTCCTTTAACTACTTTTTTTGTTGTTTAATTAAACTAAACTCTTTCTCAGTGTAATTCAAAATAAAAAGTTTCATTTTTAGGTGAAATATCCCTTTTAAAAAAGGCATTCCTGCATTTAAGATCATTAAAATCTTTAATATATACAGTTGGGCAAAAAAGTATTTAGTCAACCACCAATTGTGCAAGTTCTCCCACTTAAAAAGATGAGAGGCCTGTAATTTTCATCATAGGTACACTTCAACTATGAGAGACAGAATGGGGGGAAAGAATCCAGGAAATCACATTGTCTGATTTTTAAAGAATTTATTTGCAAATTATGGTGGAAAATAAGTATTTGGTCAATAACAAAAGTTCATCTCAATACTTTGTTATATACCCTTTGTTGGCAATGACAGAGGTCAAACGTTTTCTGTAAGTCTTCACAAGGTTTTCACACACTGTTGCTGGTATTTTGGCCCATTCCTCCATGCAGATCTCCTCTAGAGCAGTGATGTTTTGGGGCTGTCGCTGGGCAACACGGACTTTCAACTCCCTCCAAAGATTTTCTATGGGGTTGAGATCTGGAGACTGGCTAGGCCACTCCAGGACCTTGAAATGCTTCTTACGAAGCCTCTCCTTCGTTGCCCGGGCGGTGTGTTTGGGATCATTGTCATGCTGAAAGACCCAGCCACGTTTCATCTTCAATGCCCTAGTTGATGGAAGGAGGTTTTCACTCAAAATCTCACGATACATGGCCCCATTCATTCTTTCCTTCACACGGATCAGTCGTCCTGGTCCCTTTGCAGAAAAACAGCCCCAAAGCATGATGTTTCCACCCCCATGCTTCACAGTAGGTATGGTGTTCTTTGGATGCAACTCAGCATTCTTTCTCCTCCAAACACGACGAGTTGAGTTTTTACCAAAAAGTTCTATTTCTCTAGATCTTGCGTGGAGCCCCAGATCGAGGGAGATTATCAGTGGTCTTGTATGTCTTCCATTTTCTAATAATTGCTCCCACAGTTGATTTCTTCACACCAAGCTGCTTGCCTATTGCAGATTCAGTCTTCCCAGCCTGGTGCAGGTCTACAATTTTGTTTCTGGTGTCCTTCAACAGCTCTTTGGTGTTGGCCATAGTGGAGTTTGGAGTGTGACTGTTTGAGGTTGTGGACAGGTATCTTTTATACTGATAACGAGTTCAAACAGGTGCCATTAATACAGGTAACGAGTGGAGGACAGGGGAGCCTCTTAAAGAAGAAGTTACAGGTCTGTGAGAGCCAGAAATCTTGCTTGTATGTAGGTGACCAAATACTTATTTTACCGAGGAATTTACCAATTAATTCATAAAAATCCTACAATGTGATTTCCTGGATTATTTCCCCCCATTCTGTCTCTCATAGTTGAAGTGTACCTATGATGAAAATTACAGGCCTCTCTCATCTTTTTAAGTGGGAGAACTTGCACAATTGGTGGCTGACTAAATACTTTTTTGCCCAACTGTATGTATGTATATATATATATATATATATATTACAGATTTTAATGATCTTAAATGCAGGAATATATATATATATATATATATATATATATATATATATATTGCTGCAATTAAGCTCAAAATGGTCAGGCTAAAAATGTTACTTTCATCAGTGCTGTTTTTGAATTTTCATTTTGATGAGGATAAATCAACAAAAAAAGCGTGCTAATTGATCAATTAAACACTGAACACACTCCAGTGTGCTAATATGTGTGAAAACATGCTTCAGATTTTATGCTCTTGTTCAAAATTTAAGACCTGAGACAGTGAGATATGATGTCAACTGATCTGTGAGCAAAATGAGGGAGTAAATATAGAATATGGTAAAAGTGATTAACGGGAGCTCTCAGAAAACAGATGGCTTTGAGTGAATTCACTGTTCATACATGCTGCTCCTGCTTTCTGCTGTTATTTGGACGCTGATTACAGGTTGTCTGTGAACATTAAGTACCGTATGATAAGCAAGTGGATTTTTTAAGATTTTCTCCAAAGCGGTTTGAGTGTTTCTGTTTTCTTCCTACAGGACGAGGTTGTCATTTCCCGAGGACATCAAATTCTGCATTATAATACGTAAAAAGAAGGTTGCTTCACTGTAAGCCGGGTTGATGCAATCTCAGAATATAGCTCAGTTGCAAAACCTATTGAGCTGCAGAAAGCATTTTGAAGCATTACAAGCATGAAAGCATTGCAGTAAGCTCAGTGAAAAAAGATGGTGGATGGAAAATGTTGATTGCGCGTGTCAGTCATTCAGTATTGAAAAACAGATAAATGTTTAATGTTTCTTAATTGCCAGTGGAATATTACTCCTAAAATTGCTATGTATTTTCTTATTTCTTGTCTTGTAACTTTAGAGTTTGATATAAATTGATTGATTGAGTTTAAATAGCAGTTTTCCATTAATAAAAAAATAGGACTGTGCAACTAAAATTTATCAATGAAGGCAGTAATTCACATAACAGTATAGTTATATGGATAAAATAAAAAATTACATTAAATTAAATTAAAATTAAAAATGTGTAATGTCCATTGTTTAATTAAGGTATCTTTTATATTCTAAAAAACAAAAGTATTTATTTATTTCATGATTTAAGGTAGTACATTGTAATTCTGCACTTACTTTAAACACATTAATTCTTACAAAAAATATAAGTACCATTTAAAATAATATCATTTTGAAGCAATAATTACTGTGAAATGTGCTCTAAAGTGAGACAATGTCATTGTTTTATCAAGTGATTCATTTGCCCTCAACCACTGATAAAATCGCCCTCAATAGGGACAGCTGTATTAAACTATGTATTTATGATCTAATCTTTTACATTATAAGCCTATTACTTTTACAGTCACTTTTGTATCGTATAAATATTTCTTACAATGTTGGCAGTTAAGAAGAAAAATGACTCAGAAAACAAAGTTCTGCTCGTGGATATCTAGATACGATTGGCTACTTTAAGTATCTTTCAAACATATAATGCCACTAACCCGACAAACTTTGGCAAACAGGGATTAATTCTTCCTCAAACGCTGTCATTGAACACAATTTTATTTCCAGACAGAATGATAAAAACACACCTGTGTGGCCTTACTCCTGGAGGTTGCATCAAGCCAGCCAAAACCTTACATCTTGCCAGATGGAGAAACTGCTTTTCAGGTTTGTGAGCAATATCCATCAGGCGGTCAGTGAAGGGAGTGTGGGCGGTCCGTGGGTGGGCCGTCTGAAGCTGAGACTGAGTAGAGAAGGACGTTCCTTGCCGGTTGATAGCTGGAAGTGCTGAGAGGTCTTGTGGGAAAGTAGAAGTCAGGTAAATATATCTCTGTCTGATAGTCTGCCACGTTTCTATCAAAACATGTTGTTTACATTTGCTTTAAGTACATTCTTCTTCTGTTTCAAATCTTGGCTTCATTTTCATTTGACTTGCTTATTGTTTCAAAGTAAGGAAAAGATATATAAATGGAGATGCCTTAAAATGATTCATGAGTGTCCCTTTATTAAAAAAAAGAAAGAAAAATAAACTGATGGAGTTCACTTATGCTTATCTCTTGAATATTAATTCAGTTGCACACAAATAATTTAGCATAATCTTTTGTTGTTTTGAAGTGCTCAAATTAATTTGTGACATTAATTTGATAACTTCAATCATCTAAAAATACAACTTACTGGTCTAGTGGCCACATTAATTTTAATCAACCAAAATTGCAGCTGTACATCATTGTGTTTCATTCATTCTGTGCAATCATTTTTAAACCTGAAATGTGTGATTTCTGATGGAGGAAAAATTCCCAAAAACAAGATTATTTTCAAACAAGTGCACAATTGCTATTATCAAAGCACTAAATAATAATAAATGGAAAAATATATATATATTTTCCATAAAAAATGAGACACCATAGAGAACTTAATTTTTTTGCCCTTCATTCATGCTCAGTTCACTTTCATCCTTTAAAGTTACATAAAATTAAAGTTATATAAAATATAATAATGCTTATTTAATAAGCATTAAAGTTATATAAAATATAACGTTATGAGACTTTACCCTCAGCCAAAACATTTTAATCTGGAACAAAAAATACACTAATGAGACCGAAGACTGCCCATTAGATTTACCCAAAACAAATTATATCTCATGTTTAACCACTATAGAGACATCAGAGCCAGCGGTAAATTCCAGACGATCCAGCTGAGGTGAGGCTGCTCTCGGTGGGTTCATGAGCGCTGAATGGCCACTGATGCCCTGGAGCTCACATTTCC
Organism: Barbus barbus; assembly: GCF_936440315.1. Taxonomy (NCBI): domain Eukaryota; kingdom Metazoa; phylum Chordata; class Actinopteri; order Cypriniformes; family Cyprinidae; genus Barbus; species Barbus barbus. Next base: position 25,656,949 of record NC_136753.1, on the reverse strand, counting down.
AAAAACGTCAACACAAATGTGCAAATGGACATTAAATTTATTAACAAACCACATATTTGAACTCTAAACAACTACATTCTGGCCTAAAAAAAACACTTAAAACTACATTCCGCTAAAAAACAGTATTATTTATATATGTATATATATCCACCTTTTTGAGAACACAGAAGTCTCCCCTGACTGGAACGGTGCTTTACGTTTCCGGTCTCTGGTGTTTCTAGTCAAATTAACATATTTTCAGAGATGATGTTAAACCTATGAATATGGTTTTAAAAGCACATGACACCATAGTTTCATCACTTTACAGTGTCCATATGACTGTCTTTTTGCAGTAACTTGCCTGTCATAGTTTAATGAGTAAGATGAGTAAAATGCTAAGAGCATACATTATTTTAATATTTCACACCTTTTTAACTTAAGACGGCGCCGGACACGGACAGACTTGCTGGTAAGTTACACAAGACAAGTACTTTACAGGAATTCCACAAGTGTGTTGCCATTACTGTGGCAATCAAGAAAAGCCTAGCAAATTTTTATGAAAATTATTTGAATTCAGTTTTTTTTTTTTACCCCGATGTAACATGGTTTTCTATGAAGACCTGAACATGAGTGCACCCCCTATCGGAACTTAGAATCCATCATGGCTCCGCTCATCGGTTACCCAGGAAAAAGATGGATCTATATATATATATATATATATATATATATATATATATATATATATATATATATGTATTGCAAAAAATGCACACTTCAGTTTTGAACTGGACAGTAACAACATATATCACCTTTCGCCTGTATACACACAGAGAGTGTCTCATCAGAGGGACTGTTTTGCTGGTAATTCCAGTGTACGTGTCAAGGAACCCTGCAAGGCCCTATGTCATAATTGTGCAAATATTATATCAGATGAATGTTTGTGCATGTGGCACAAGAGTGACTGTGCATACATAACAGAGTGAGACAAGGGGGAGCAAGTGGGCGAGATTTTATGAGATGACAGAAAAAGGAAGAACGGAAGCAAGAAAGAAGGATCTTGAAAGCAAACTCATTGCATCAAATCGAGCCTCTCATACTGAACCCATCCGCATCTCACAAGTTCCTTACATCAGAGAGGAATTCAAAGAGCTTCATTTTAAGACAGAGAGAGAGAGAGAGAGAGAGAGAGAGAGAGAGAGATGCCGGGGGTAGAAAGCAACAGAAAGCAGGGGCGTTTTCTGTGGAAAGGCAAACCGTGCCTCCTCCAAAAAATCAGATGAGAATATAATTAACAATATAAATCGAAACAAATATTACCAAACAGGATCAAAAGTTAAGCAAATCTAAATGAGTGGCCCCGAACCACTGATCTATAATAGACCAGAGCCCCAGACACTTTTTGTTATTAGGCTACTTAATGACCAAATCATAAGAGTAATTTGTAGTTCCACGAAATATAGTTTTTTTTAAGAAAGAAAAAAAAAAGAATGAATTTACAATATGGGCTCTGCAGTAAAACAAACAATTCAGATCTGTCTCATTTCTCAACATGAGAAATAAATAAATCTCCAATAAATAGCCTTAACATTGCATCTTCCCTGGAATCGAGCAGCACGCTGCGACGCAACAATACTTGTTCTCAACCATTATTAACAATGAACATGTTTACACTGGCTGGGCTGTTAATGAACGCTGCGTGACTGCAAATAATGGGCAAGGCATGAAAACAATACTCGATAAGTGCCTAAGCATATTTTTGAAAATCTGTTATGTCATTTTACTTCCTTAAGGCAAGACAATACAGGCAAAAGTATTGTGTTTTACAGGCACTGGTCAATTTTTAGATTTTGGACTATCCATATTGTCTTATTTCAGAATAGTGAAAAGAAAACAACTAAATTACACATTTAAGTCTATTACACTTCTATCTATTTGGTTTGTAGATTTCAATTACAATACATATCTTTAAAGACAGTTTTCTCAAAATATGTATTTTTCTCCTGTATTGAGCCTGAAATATCCACATCAGTAGCATTCATTCATGTTTTTTGTTTTAATATTTTTGTTTGTTAATATTTGCCTGATTTGTGACATTTCATACTTCAAAATATGGCTATTTCTTTCTAACTATATTTTCTGGTTTATATATCAATAATTATTATGTCAATAAAATTAAATAAGACTTTTAAACCTGACTTTATCCAGTGTTCAGTTTCTATTCTCAAAATACTGTATATATAGGTGCATCTCAATAAATTAGAATGTCGTGGAAAAGTCCATTTATTTCAGTAATTCAACTCAAATTGTGAAACTCGTGTATTAAATAAATTCAATGCACACAGACTGAAGTACCTGACTAACTGACAAACCCACCAATTCACTATCTCAACAAATTAGAATACTTCATAAGACCAATAAAAAAAATTTTTTAGTGAATTGTTGGCCTTCTGGAAAGTATGTTCATTTACTGTATATGTACTCAATACTTGGTAGGGGCTCCTTTTGCTTTAATTACTGCCTCAATTCGGCGTGGCATGGAGTTGATCAGTTTGTGGCACTGCTGAGGTGGTATGGAAGCCCAGGTTGCTTTGATAGCGGCCTTCAGGTCATCTGCATTGTTGGGTCTGGTGTCTCTCATCTTCCTCTTGACAATACCCCATAGATTCTCTATGGGGTTCAGGTCAGGCGAGTTTGCTGGCCAATCAAGCACAGTAACACCATGGTCATTGAACCAGCTTTTGGTACCTTTGGCAGTGTGGGCAGGTGCCAAGTCCTGCTGGAAAATTAAATCAGCATCTCCATAAAGCTTGTCAGCAGAAGGAAGCATGAAGAGCTCTAAAATTTCCTGGTAGATGGCTGCGTTGACTGTGGACTTCAGAAAACACAGTGGACCAACACCAGCAGATGACATGGCAGCCCAAATCATCACTGACTGTGGAAACTTCACACTGGACTTCAAGCAACATGGATTCTGTGCCTCTCCACTCTTCCTCCAGACTCTGGGACCTTGATTTCCAAATGAAATGCAAAATTTACTTTCATCTGAAAAGAGGACTTTGGACCACTGAGCAACAGTCCAGTTCTTTTTCTCCACAGCCCAGGTAAGATGCTTCTGACATTGTCTCTGGTTCAGAAGTGGCTTGGTAGCTCTTTTCCTGAAGACGTCTGAGCGTGGTGACTCTTGATGCACTGACTACTGCTTCAGTCCACTCCTTGTGAAGCTCTCCCAAGTGTTTGAATCAGCTTTGCTTGACAGTATTCTCAAGCTTGCTGTCATCCCTGTTGCTTGTGCACCTTTTCCTACCCAAATTCTTCCTTCCAGTCAACTTTGCATTTAATATGCTTTGATACAGCACTCTGTAAACAGCCACACCTTTCAGTAATGACCCTCTGTGACTTACCCTCTTTGTGGAGGGCGTCAATGTTCGTCCTCTGGATCATTGCCAAGTCATCAGTCTTCTCCATTATTGTGGTTTCAACAAGAGAACAAGAGATACACTGAATTTATACTGTAGTGATGGTCATTAATTGAAACCCAAATGTAAATATTCTAATATTTTGAGATACTGATTTTTGACTTTCATCAGCTGTAAGCTCTAATCATCAAAATCTATTTTTTTATTTTTTTAAATGTTTTAATTTACATGCAATGAATCTAAAATATATGAAAGTTTCACTTTTTGAAATAACTTACAAGAAAAAATGAACTTTTTCACAACCTTATAATTTATTGAGATGCACCTGTATACATTTGTGCATATTTCATTAATTAATGCCTCATTTGAATATTTAAACATTTCAGACAACTTTTTTTATATAGTAAAACAATGTGTCTTAATGCACCTTAATAAGTCAAACGGGAAAAGTATGGTCATTCCTATATTAGTTATTCTTACATTTTTACCCTATTCACCTGCAGTGTCTTGCCTTAACATAAGCATATTCTTTTTTCATAGCTTACAGGAGTTCAAAAGGCATGGGAATGGAATATTAACTGGTTGTTGACAGAGTCAGCTAAATGCTTTCCAATATGCCTTTACCCTGGAAACCATGTAATCATCAAATCGAACTGGAACAGTCATTTACACTTGACTAGAAACACCAAAACATGCTCATTTCAGAAGGCCACCACATGCCACCAGTGTGGGAGAGAAACAATGAAAAAGAGCAATAAAACTAGAGAGAAAGTGTGAGAGAGAAGGAAAGAGAACTCCTAAGAGACAATGTAATTTGGTGGTGGTGTTTTTTGGCCGCATGCTCCATTTGCCCTTTGAAATGGAGAGAGAGCGATGAGCATTGGCAGGAATTGAATGAGTAGATTAAGACCCCCTCCACACAGTCCTTCTCTCTCTTTCCCCACAGGCCTGAGAGCAGCAGAGATGGAGAAGAGATTGCAGGCAGAGATGTTCTATCACAGGAGCCTTTGTCAAAGGTAAGATTGATTGGATGATTAAGTACAGAGATAGGAGGAAGAGAATTAGCGGCCACTACCAACACTCATTGTCACTCTCTCGGGGTTACGTGCATCCGCTGCAGTATCGTCATTCCAGTTATGCAGTGCCAGAACTCTCTAACTCGTGGCTAAAAATAAATACACTAGTGTGGTAATTTCAGGAATTATTTCTATAAAAGGGTATAGTAGACTTTCAGAAATATGCTCTGGTCAAATGCTATCAATGAATAGGATGGAAATAAAGAGCTAAATTGAGAGTTATCGTACATCATAAGGGTGTATAATCATTTGGAATTTTGTCATACCATTTATATAATTTCAAACACAATGGAATATTTTAGAGTGAGACAAACCAGCTAATATGAACATAATTCATCAAAGCCATTGCTAATACGCACTGATGTCTGGCAGTGATAGTAGGTTTCAAATCAAATCCACTTCCAGAGAATCATGTGCCAGTGCCACAGAGATGAACGGGATAGTATTCTCCAGGTATTGAAGACCTCGTTGATGAGAACATTAGAAAAAAATATACAAATTGATTACTGATTTAAAATAGAATTAGAAGAAAATATGAAATTATTCAATTAGCTAAAGGGAAAAATACAAGGAAGAACCAGGATTTTTTTTCTTAATAGATTACTAGTACACAACAAAAAAATAAAAATAAAATAAATAAAACACAAATATAAAATATAAAATAAAGTCAAATAAAAAATATAAAAAGAAAATGCAATTTATTTCAAATTCACGGTCATTTAATTGTGATACTGTGAAAAACATTTATCATTAACATACTATTATAATTTGTTAATGTTTTAAATTCATTTGAATATTTAATATTTTTTCAAAAAATTTTTTTCAATTTTCAAAATTTTTCATTTCAAACATTTGCCATTTTATTATTTTTCATATAGTTTTCATTTTTATTTAAATGTTAGTTTTAGTTATTTTACTTAAAGTTAAAATAAAATAAAATGATAAATGATGCCATGGTAACTAGAATAAAATAAGTTGAGGATTGTTAACTCTTATTTTATCAGTTAACATTTATTCTGTTTCAAGTAATGTTTTTTTTAATGCTTGTAGTTTTAGTTTTTAGTAAATGACCCTGAATTTAACCAGTGTGGTTTCCATCTGTAAGCAGTATGATAAACATTTTATTAAAATATTGCCATCTTTACATTGCAAGGGACATAGAAGTTGCATTAATTATTTAAACATCATGGTTTAAATTATGAATACTGAAACATGATGAACGGAAATGTGGCATTATAATTTTTAATTTTGAAATATATGCTTTGTTGTGACAGCAGAACAGCTGGTCTGATTCTGCATGATAATTACACAGAATCAGCGCAGCATCAGAGCGGTAGTAGTAATGACCCGTGTGTGTCCTATAGTCTTCTGGACTCCTGACACTTTATCATAGACCCATTCATCTCCGGTTCTCCCTTTGTGAGTTCTTCAGCGGTGTCAGATTTCTGATCTGTCACCTTCAAATCCCACCAATAACGGATCACATTCAATGCACTTTGGTTTTCCTTCAGCAGGGATTACTGCATCAATGATGATCAATACGTCAATGCGACATCAAACCTTTTGGTTCTGAGCCCGCTTTTGTGGCGACTTTCTTGAGACCTCCTCTGATACTCCAGAGGCGACATATGTGAGCTTACCGAGTCTTCTTCTCAGGAAAACAATCATTGAAGCACGGATTCTTCATTTTGTTCCAATTTAACTATTACAGTTATGTGATTTTTTTCTTTCCAACAGGTGCAGTGCTTATTTACACAACCACATTTGGCTCTATTATTGAAAAATAATAGCATTAGACCATTAAATCAGTATTTGGCCACATTCAGTATTTTTACCCCAGTCCTATCATTTCAATTTATTTCGACAAAACAGATAATGGCAATCTGCGAAAAGCAGTGAAGACTGTGGTCTCAAAGGCAACCGAAGTACAACACAGTAGGATGTATTGAAAAAAAATATAGCATGCGTAGCCTATTTCATTCAAATATGAGTTCAATTAAGACAACGTGCATCACAAAGGAAGCGGGAGACTGAAATCATGGCAGAAGAGAAGCACACAATGGATTTTTCAATTTTGGACCTATTCATTTGTGTTTGTGTAGCTAAGCGGGCCCACCCTGCCTCCCCTCTGAAATCAAATGGCAAGCATTGAATGGGAGCCATTAGGAGCATTATTCCAATTTAATGTATTGATTTGTTTGGTAAGGCTTTGAATTGTCCGCTAAAAGAGTGAATGCGTGTGAAAAAAAAGAAAGAAAAAGCGAGATAAATACTGACAATCTAGCATGAAACAAACTAATGAGGGTTATTTATTTTCACAGCTTCTTTTATTTATCATTTGTCCTCCTCTAAGTAATGTTAATCATTTAATTTTACATAAAATGCAATGGTTTTGGCCTACGAGGATGTACATTTCCATGGACTGTCATTTGATATTCATATTAAGCATATGAGGCCGTTTGCAAAAGCAACTGCTTTGTCCCTGAGAGACCAAGTTATGGATGAATTTTGAGAACTGCTGAAATGTACTTGAAATTCAAAATGAGGACTCACTTCACATGTGGCGGTCTCAGAGGACTCGGGATTCAAACGGCTGCTAAAGTGTTTGGATTGCAAACATACTCCGTGAGATACAGAGGTTATTTCCAAAAACTTTGGGCCAAATAACCACTTCAAGTTTATTTTTTCCTTTGGATGCGTGTTGGATATGGATATGGATATTGAACGCCAAAACGAGGCATTAAGCGGGCGAGGGCAATCTAAAACTGAAAATAATATTTATTTAGCATTTGCCACTTTTCCTTCTTATATTACACAAGGATTATCGGGTAAAAAAAAAAATCAAATTGTGAAAATAAACAGAAAATAAGAGTAAGCTGCTAGCCTTCACAACATTATTAGATATCATAAGTTTGCACATGAACTGCAGACTACAAAATTATGCACTGTGCCAAAATTCATTCTAATAAGGCAGCTCTGAATACATCATTCAGAGATTTAATCCCAGAATGCACTGCCACAAGATTATCCTGTCATCCAAGATGATTTCTTATCTCCCTTCTGACTTTTCTCACATTTGACTTTTTTCTCAGAATTGTGTGATATAAACTCACAATTGCAAGTCATTTTGCGAGATATAAACTTGTAATTGTGAGTTATTAAGTAAGAACTGTGATATAAACTCACAATTTTGAGAAATAATGTCATAATTGGAAGATATAAACTTGCAATTGCTTAGAATTGTGAGATATAAACTCACAATATGTAAAAGAATTGTGAGCTGACTTTTTTCCTCAGAAATGGACTTCATAATTCACAATTATGAGTTTATATCTCACAATTTTGAGGTAAAATTGTGGGACATGAACTCTGAAATTGTAAAAAAAAGATATAATGCAGGCAGAAACAAGCTTCCATAAACACCAATTTTAAGTATTTTAACTTAAACCCAAGCAAAAGTCACTGTCATAGATTTATTGGCAGACAAAAAACACATTTCAAGAAAGGTACAAAAATGATGTGGATTAAGAATAACTATAAAGATAACCATATTGGCATCCGATATCGTCTGTTTATTCTAAGTGCATGCGCATCTGCCACTTTAAATTCTGGAGCTCATTATAGCAGCATTGATTTTGATTGGGTGTCAAAGTTTTTAATCGTTCATCAGCTGGAAAAAAAATAGTTCTGAAAGTGATTCCAACATATTGTTTCTCTGTGCCTTTATCATTATAGCTGTGGTATGGACTCTGCTATCTTTAATATTGAGAACGATTTTTATAGTTATCTTTATAGTTATCTATCTTGGTGTGAACGGGCCTTTACACATCAATGTTTAACACTTAGGGTTAAGGGTTTTGAAGCCCCCCTGAAACTAAACATGATCAATAGTAAGTGGTGTTTGCCTTAGCAAGAATCTGTGCTATAGTATGTCATTTTTGGAAGACTCTAGTACAAGTGCACATATATAAATATTTAAAATGTGTGATATGACATTTCACAAGTTCATCTGTTCATATAATCCCTGAGTATACTGAAGCCCGACAGATCTGGCTCGCTGTCTGAGGGCTTGTGTTTGAGTATGTATCTGACCGCACAACACAACTTGGTATCACAGGATGACCTGGTTTATGCATCTCAAAGATTAAAGAAAATATCAAATCTCATAAACACACACACATTCTATATATGTTTCTGTAGGGGGACATTGACTCAGCTTACTCTCTCTATTGATCCAGCCCTGCAGGTTCCTTTTAATACTGACTATTGACTCCCCCCTAGTCTCACAGAACCAGACTTTTACAGAAATCTGTTCAATTTAGCAGCTTAATCTGGCCAAAAAGCATCCACTCACACTAACTAGGTAGGATGTCATAGAGTAACAAGCTATAAAACTTTTTTCAAATCTGTTTTTGTCAGACAGATACCTGTGCATCCCAAAACTAGTAATCAAACTGCAAAATATGAGTAATCAATAGAAGTTCACCTCTAGTTCACATTCATATCAACCACGAGGAAAGTGGTTTTCACATTGATTAAACAGTATGAGCAAACAAACCTGGGTCAACACCAAAACTTCTACTGGGAATGTGAAATTAGTGTGAAAGAATAATTCACTCCCAAAAATTTCTTATGTTGTTCCAACCATATTATATTCATGTTTTAAAAATATGTAAAAAAAAAAAAAAAAAAAAAGTCTAAGTCTTCTGAAAAACAGAATAAATTATTTTCCTTTTCAGAGAGGAAATAATAGACATTTAATACAGGATTATAAAAACAAAAAGTAAATGAATGGGGTAAAGTGAATAAGAAAGAAAGAAAGAAAGAAAATATTATTACAATCTAATGAATAAATTAATTAATAAAAATGAATAAAAATGATAACTACAATTTTATTTAAAAATAAAATAATAAATTAGAGTATGGGGCAAATAAATAGTGTGAATATTTTTTTCACCTCAATATTAAGGAAAGAGAGGGAAACAGATGATGTAGGCCTCACACCTTATATTTACATCAATTCATTTTACCTTTGTCAGTTCAGTGTTCACTGCCCTCCCCAATAACACCCACAACACAATTTCCCCCCACAATGAGATTACTTGACATTAAAGCTTGTTTGAGGATGGGCCATTTTCTAGTCTGCCCTAGCTGCTCTTACCCCTCACTGGGAAATCGCATCTCATTTCAACTGTCAGATAAGCCCAGCACCTCGCGGAGGTCATCGCCCTTCCCCCGCCCACTCTGCCACCTCTCCTTTGAAGTGGTAACACTGACCTGCAAATTCCCCACCCTCTGATTGGCTAAGGGACCGCTGATGCGATTGGGGAATGAATACTGAAAAAGGTCAAGATGGCTGCTCGCAGGCCCAGGCATGTAGGCATCTGATACGGCAAAACCTATTTTCAGCTCCGTGCACCTGAGGTTCCACGTTGTGTGGAAGAGACGTGTGTCCTGACCTCCTCCGTGTCGTACCCTTCAAATGGAAATAGGTGACATTAACATGCGGCTGAATGCTAACATCTCAGAGCAGGGAGATTTTAATGTAAAGCTGCTGCAGCACCAGTGGTGGCGTTCATCTGATGCTGTTTTTATCTGATGAGTCTCGAGGGCGGCAGGGATTGTAGGTGGGGGGAGTGAATGTCCAGCGCTCTCTCCACCCTCAATACCACGACCGAGGTGCCCTTGAGCAAGGCACCGAACCCCCAACTGCTCCCCGGGCGCCGCAGCATAAATGGCTGCCCACTGCTCCGGGTGTGTGTTCACTGCTGTGTGTGTGTGTTCACTGCTGTGTGTGTGCACGTTGGATGGGTTAAATGCAAGCACGAATTCCGAGTATGGGTCACCATACTTGGCTCTATGTCACTTCACTTCACTTTTATATCACAAATAACAGCATTTGAAACCAATTCCAGTTTTTTTTCAACTGCTTACACACATTTTCAAAACTTTAAACTCAACTCTTTTTTTTTTTTTTACACACAAGAATTGCACACACAGAATGCTAAATGCCTCACATATCTTCCAAAATGAAGCACTGCATTCAAAATATCACAAACACATCTCATCTCACATCTCCAAACATTTGCAAACACCTTTGCCACAATATTAATTTTTGTGTGTTACATAGAGAATTGTGTGTTGTGTTAGGCAAAAAGTGTTTTATGAAATTAAAAACTGAGTCAAAGGCCGAGGATTAGTGTATGGTTTTGCAGATATTTTGTGTGGTTCTGGTGTTTGAGTGTCAGGTTCCAGAAATGATGTGACAAGTAAAGATTTTGTGTGTAAGCAGTTGAGAAAAAAAACTGTAAACTATTGTATGACCAGGTTCAATATTCAAAATATTCATCCTTTCAAAAATAATCCTTTCTGTCATAATTTACTTACCCTCATGTAGTTCCAAACCTGTATGACTTTCTTTCTTACGTAGAAAACAAAATGAGACATTTAGAAGAATGTCCAGGCTTCTCTATTTTTATGCAACAAAAGTGAATAGTACCTTGAGCAGTCAAGCTCCCAAAATAAAGTAATATAAAAGTAGTTCATTCAACTCTGCAATATTTCTAATCTTTTAAAGCCATATGATAGTTTCTGTATCTGTATTCTGTATTTTAAGCTGTGTGAGGGTTAATAGATAGAATGTTTTTATATTTTTAATAAACTGTACATTTAAAGCCTAGTTTTAATTGTTTGCTTCAGTTGCAGCATAGCTGCATTCATTTTAATGATAAAAATCATATGCATTTGATATGCCAAAGTTTGCAAGGTTCATGGCACAATGCCTGCATTAAGTTTTGGATGAATCGCAACTCCTCAAGCACAACTGGATATTCTGCTTCGCTGTTAGAATCATATGTGTGAAATAATCAATGTTAAATACATTTAGATAGAGGAAACTATTCACAAAACACTGTTAATCTTTTTGTTATTGTCTGCAGAACAGACTGCTGCAAAATAATTTAAATAACATTTATCTTTTATTGCAGAATAAGCAACATTACGCCAGTAGTTAAAAGTCTGTCTTGCGGCATTTGAGGAATATCGCAGTATTCAAAAGATCTGGAGTAGTTTTATTATCTTCAAAACAGACTATGCATGAAACCTTATTGGCAAAGACAAGGTGATGATAAAAAAAAAAAATTGGACTTTACTAAAAACATTTGGTGCTGAAGTCCCAGAAGCCCATCTCTGCAGTTATGTTTTTAATTACAGGACCATATACTAAAAATGGACACAAAAAATGCAATCTCATCTGAGGTTCACTTCAATAAGCAATAAGTCCATTTCAATTAGTCATTTGAAACCATGAATTTCAAATACATTTCAGAATTTCCCCCAAAAAATACAGTCCACAGGTTTCATTATTTCATATTGCTTTCCAAAATGGCCCCATTTGCTAAACATGAATCTTTCTACAGAGACTTTAATAATGTTGTATAATTACACTACACTAATTCAGTAATGATTCTGAAAATTTAGCATTGTCATCACAAGAATAAATTACATTTTAAAATATATTCAAATAGAAAGTTATTTTAAATAGTCAAAATATTTCACAATATTGATGATTTTTCTGTATTTTGGATCAAAAAAGTCTTGGTGAGCAATTGGTGCAATCGGTGATGCAGGCTTGGTGAGCAGAAAACAATTATTCAAAAAACATTAAAAATCTCATTGGCTATACTGTATGTATATAAAGAACACTGGAATTTAAAAGCCATTCTCAATCCATTTCTGAATGGTGCACACCCCTGTTCAAAATACAGACTCTTTTTCTTTCTTTCTTTCTTTCTTTTTTTGATTGATGCTGTGCAATGTAAAGCACACTATCTAACATTCAAAGTTTCCCTTTCAATCTAAATGTCACCCTGGCAAAGTCGGGCCCTTGTGGTATAGGAAGCTCTGAGTCCCAAATGTCAGTGAATACAGTGTTTTGATTAGATGACAGGACTCCCTGGCCCTGCATTATTCTTCATCCTGCACAAACACCCGATAAAACAACCTCATATCTTGCATCATCTTGCATCTTTTTTTGCATTTGGACATCAGGGTTTTTTTTTGTCATGATTAATTAGAAAAGATAGCAGTAAGAAGCTTTCAATTAGCTCTAGGGTTCAATTATATCTCGAACTCGATGTATTTTCACGCTGCGATGGGGAACACTCATCTGCGCCCGGTTGTATAAGCTACCACGATTGTGTCGCTCTTCTTGTAAATGGTCTAACACATCTGAGATTGCAACAGCATGACGCCACACTCAGTGTCTCCCCTCTCAATTTCGTTCGAGCAGCATGGGGCCTCTTTACGAAATTCTCCCTGGCAATCTTCGGCTTATCCTCTCCTCTCTCTCCTCTCGGCGGCAGCTCGCAGTAGCCCTGACTCATCAGAACCGCCGTTTCTTTAGTTCATTTCAGATGGACACATACTTTGAAAACTTGTCAGGGCTCAGTGTAGCAGAGTTATTAACGTTAACGCAAACTATTTCAAAGGTGAAAAGTAGCAGTGAAACTATTTTGAAATTAAAAATATGAGTTTGGAAAAGCAAAAAGTGCAAAGTATGAATGTGAACGTAAACAGAATTACAATCTCGTCTTCAGATTATTGGTGTATTCTGTCAAATGCTGTCCAGTTTTCCTACTAAAAAGTCATATGTTTAAAATGCATTTATTTCATGCTACTTATAGTTCAAATCTATTAACTGACATATAGTGCCTTGCGAAAGTATTCATACCCCTTTTTCACTCTTTGTTATGTTGCTGCCATGTTAAACTGCTTTAAATTACTTTTTTCCACATCAATCTACACTCCATACACCATATTGACAAAGCAAAAACAGAATTGTCATAAGCTCTTATATTTATTAAAAACTGAAATAAGTACATTGCATAAGTATTCTAACTAAATATTTAGCTGAAGCACCTTTATAACCTCAAGTCTTTTTTGTTTGATGCGACAAGCTTTGCTCATCAGCATTTGGCAATTATCTGCTATTCTTCTCCTCACCTCTTCACCTCTCAAGCTCTGTCCGGTTGGATGGGAGGAGACGCACATTTTCAGGTTTCTCCAGAAATATTTGATTGGGATCAAGCTCAGTCTGGCTGGGCCACTCAAGGACATTCACAGAGTTATCTGTAAGCCACTCTTGCTGTGTTTAGGTTCATTGTCCTGTTGGAAGGTGAGCCTTCTGCCCTGTCCGAGGTTCTACACTCTTAAAAACAAAGGTGCTTCACGATGCCATAGAAGAACCTTTTTGTCTAAATGGTTCCATAAAGAATCTTTAACATCTGCAGAACCTTTCTGTTTCACAAAAGTGACGAAAGAAGTTTCTTCGGACTATAAAAAGGAAGAGATGGTTCTTTAAAGAACCTTTGACTGAATGGTTCTTTGGGGGAAAAAAATGGTTCTTCTATGGCATCACTGTGAAGAACCTTTTAAGCACCTATTATTTTTAAGAGTGTAAATGCTCTGAACTAGGTTTTTATTATGGCTTTTATCTCAATATTTTGGAGCATTGAGCTTTTCTTCCACTCTGACGAGTCCCTCAGTCCCTGCTGCTGAAAAACAGCCCCACAGCATGAAGCTGCTGCCAGCGCACTTTACTTTTGGGATGGTACTCTGCAGGTGATGAGCAGAGCTGGTTTCCTTCAAACATGATGTTTGAAATTGAGGTTCATCAGACCAGAGAATATTGTTTCTCAAAGTCTGAATGTCCTTTAGGTGCTTTTTTTTAGCAAATTCCAAGTGTGTTTTCATGTGTCTTCACTGAGGAGAGGATTGAGTTTGGCCACACCGCCATAAAGACTGGATTGGTGGAGTGTTGCAGGGATGTTTGTCCTTCTGTCGGTTTCTCCTACCTCCACATATGATCATGGAGCTCAACTAGAGTGACCATCAGGTTCTTGGTCACCAGTCTAGACAAGGCCCTTTTCCATTTCCATCAATTGCTCAGTTTGGCCAGGAGGCCAGCTCTAGGAAGAGTCCTGGTTGTTTCAAACATATTACATTAAGGGTAACAGAGACTACATGCTTCTGTGACCCTTCAATGAAGCAGAATTATTTTCTGAACTCTTCCCCAGATGTGTGGCTTGACGCAAACCTGTTTCTGACGCAGTTCTTTTGACCTCAGGGCTTGATTTTTGCTCTGATATGCATTATCAGCTGTTAGGCCTTTTATTAAGACTTGTGTGCCTTTCCAAATCATATCCATTCAATTCAATTTTCCACAGGTTAACTTCACTCAAAGTGAAGTAACATCTACCAACAATATGAATGCTCCTGAGCTAAATTTCAGCTGTCCCGGATAAGGGTATACTTATGCAATGGAATCATTTAAGTTTTTTATGTTTAATAAATTTGCAAAAATGTCACAAACCTGTTTTTTACTTTATCATTATGGTGTATGGAGTGTAGATTGATGTGGAAAAAGTAATTTAAAGCAGTTTAACATAAGGCAGTAACATAAAATGTGAAAAAACAGAAGGGGTATGAATACTTTCGCAAGGCACTGTATCGTTCAAGACTTACTGATATAAAAACCATAATTAAACTTTATTTGGAGTGCACAATGCATATTTCTTAATATTAATCCTAAAATGTGTTTTAATGTCACTATTAATGAGGATTGTATGATCTTTGAATAACATCAGTCATTAAATGCAATTTCCTACCATAAATATATCAAAATTTTTGATTAATAATATGCATAGCTATAAGGACTTCATTTGGACAGCTTTAAAGGCGATTTTCTCAACATTTAGATGTTTTTGCACTCTCAGATTCCAGATATTTAAATAGTCATGTCTCGATCAAATATTGTCCTGTTCTAACAAACCATACATCAATGGAAAGCTTATTTAGTGAGCTTTCCGATTATGTATAAACCTCAATTGACCCTTATGACTGGTTTTGTGGTCCAGGGTCACATATGTATCTTTGAGGTAATAATATGTATTATTTACGGGTGCAAAAATGTACCTTTTAGATTTTGTACCTTAGGAGACCACCCCAGTGACAGCCTTGTACATTTCTTTTCTGAGAGTTCACAATAATAGTCCAAAATGGTTACAGCAAATAATGGTACAGCTGTCTCCATGAAACGGCGCAAAGGGAACATTAAAGTTGTAAAGAAGTTTGATCCAAATGGCCTTAAAAGTCTTGAATATATATAACTCTTGAATATGAGATTCTATACCATGAACTTGAAACCCTGCAGCTATACTGTAGGTATTCTCTGGTGCGGGAGTCTGAATCGGCACACCTGAGCGCATTCAGTCTATGCTGCTGAATCATAAATGCCCCAGAGATGCCAGAGCCAGAAACAATTTATAGAACATTTCTTTCTTAGTAAGCGCTGCAGTATGCTGTATTCTTCCGAATATGACAAATAACACTTCTTTAACAAATAAAACAAACTTATGTATAGTCCAGTTTCTGAGAAAGTGTGCTTGCCATTATATCCAGATTGAATACTTCATGGTGTTATGAAATAAGGTGCAAAATAAAAACTGAAAAATGTGGTCACACTTTATTTTAAGGTCAAGTTCTCGCTATTGATAAACCATTAACTACGACTTTTGCCTCAATAAACTCCTAATTTGCTGCTTATTAATAGTTAGTAAGGTAGATGTTAAGTTTAGGTATTGGGTAGGATTAGGGATGTAGGATATGGTCATGCAGAATATGTGCTTTATAAGTACTAATAAACAGCCAATATGTTAATAATAGGCATGCTAATAAGCAACTAATTAATTGTGAGAATTGGTCCCTATACTAAAGTGTTACCAAAAATACAAATGAAATAAAAACTAATTACAGTGGCCATAAATATATTTGGACAGTTAATTCACAATTATTTTAATATATAATATAATATAATATAATATAATATAATAAAAAAAATTACATTACATAAAATATTAAACCATGTTATTTATTGTAAAGAAGTTTTCTTCCAAATGTATTGTAAATTATGATGATGAAATGTTTGAGAATAATTTTAAAAGTGGCTCAGAAAAGTCAAGTTAGTTCTGAGAAAAGCTCTAGCATTATTTGTTTGCAGATGTTACGGGGTTTGATATTTTGAATCAATGAAATTCAGTTTTATAACTTAACCCAAAGCCAGACATATTAAATAATAGTGAGAAAAATGTAATTTGATAGCCAACAAAAACACATATGCAACCTTTTTTAATGGAATCTTTTATAGAATCATTAGACAAAAATCTAAAAAAAAAAAAAAAAAAAATACAACAACAAAAAGTTTGCATATGTGTTTTTGTTGAGTATAATATGATAGGAGAATATTAATATGGAGCTCATACTCAAGGAGGGAAAAACCAGTCAGCCACTGTTACCTACAGACTAAAACTAAAGTGAAATTAAAACCTGCAGTAGGAAATGAAAATAAGAACTAGTAACATTTTCAGAATAGTATATTAACCCTACACGGTAGCATTGAGTCATCTCTTGTGTCTCAGCTCAGTCATACATGACTGTCATCATATGACTTACTTGTTGGGAAGTTCAGTCAACTGAAACGTACTCTGCCAAAGAGGTTTATGGCTGTTTTCATCAGTAGTTGGTGTTGTTTCTACTGAAGGGAAGAGTCAGCTGCTGACATTTGAGCATTCGGCCCTTTGCTGTAGCCTTGGGGAACGTCTTCGCACAGTGCATTTCAGCAGGACTCGGCCCAGCTCCAGTTCTGACACCTTGACATCCCTCAAACACGGCTGGAAGCATCTTATTCGTTTGAATCTCACACTTCTCTGACTGCTGAGGTGGAAGGGCACAGCTCATCCCTCACCTCACTTTTACTGATTCATCGAGATGGCAGAAAATACAGGCTGAATCACAGATGTGTATTCATAGAGTACATACAGGGACAAACACACACAGACATGCATACTAGTGAAGATGCTATAGCAATCAGAGCTCAAAATAAGGATGGGCCGATGGCTCGAGGCCACTGAGGAGAATTCAGGCTTGTTGATGGAACTGTCATTGGCTCTACTGGGACAGTTCTGTGTTGTCTTGCAAAGCCTCGCAAAGATAAACATTATGATTTCTGAATTAAAAATGTTTCTTTACATTATCTCAGGGGTTTTCAAGTGGGGGCTGTAAGAGTTTGATAGGGGTCTATTTGAGAAAAAAATACATCAAATACATACAAATTGTGACCCTTGACCACAAAAGCAGTCTTAAGTCAGAAGGGTATATTTGTAGAAATAGCCAAAATTATTGATTTTACTTTTCTGCCAAAAATCATTAAGATAATAAGTAAAGATCATGTTCCATGAAGATGTTTTGTAAATTTAATATGCATTGCTAAGAACTTCATTTGGACAACTTTAAAGGTGATTTTCTGAGTATTTGGATTTTTTGCACCCTCAGATTCCAGATTTTCAAATAGTTGTATCTCGGCCAAAGATGTTCTATTGGATTGGATTGGATTGGATTCAATTTATTGTCATTGCACATGTAGGTACAAGGCAACGAAATGCAATAAAGAAGAAGAATACAGCACAACATGAGGAAAGAGAGGAGAAAAAAATAGTCCTCACCCTACGCTCCTGAACGGGAGTGCAGTGTGAGAACAGACAAAAACCTCAGCATAGAGCACAGTCAACACAGGAACATAATTTGCATAGTAATCCAGTTCAGACGAACAGCCATCCGGCCTGCAGCCATTACAGCGCGAACACAGACCCGTTATCAAACTGACGGGATGAAGCGACGAAGGCGTGGGATGGGGGTAGGGAGGTGGATGACAATCTGTATATATGAGCGTATGAGTGTGTGTATGTGTGAGTTCGTGGGAGTTCGTATGCCTTGAAATCCGTTGCGCCAGAACTCCAAACCAGTTGTCTCAGTTCGCAGGTTGTGGTGCGACATAGCAATTGCCATGGAAACGACTTTGGCCAGAGCTCAAGCGCCCGACAATAACAAGGTGTTTGATGGGGGAGGGAAGAAAGAGCGTCTCCCTGCAGTATTCACAGGAGAGTTGATACCAGAGCGGCCTTGCCAAGCCGTTCTGTTTTGGGAAGCCGGAAAGAGATAAGATTGTTTTGTCTTTGGGCGAACAGCTGTCTTCTGGTTTCACAGCTATTCTCATTGTCCATTCTGATCTCCTTGTCCATCAATTTTCCTTTCCAAAGCCGAGAGCTTAGCCGTGATCGAATCCATATTGCGGTTAATCGTCTCTGTTTCAGAGCCGACCGCTCTGCCAACAGCCTCAATCATGACGGGCAGCTTTGAGAGGTTTTGGATAGCCAATCCCGTCTCCTTAATTTTCCGATAGTTTAGGGCAACACCTAATCCAAACAGCAGAAACCCAGTTATCATGGTTCCGAATAAGAAGATGTCTTCAATGTCCTCCACGGAGAGAGCCGCCAGACACACGACCCGCCATCTCTCCCATGCGTCCATCGTGTAGCCAGCAGCAAACGTCCCAGCAGGACATTCCGGTTCTCCAGATCCCGAACTTCTAGTCGAGAAGATGGTGTCAATTGCGTTAAGAGACCAGTTGATCAGATCCATAATTTCGGTTTTGTAAATAGTGCAGCGAGAGTCTCTTAAGAAGGACAAGACAATACGAGAGAGCAAGCAGGGAAGTTCAGGATAGGGAGGGTAGAAAAATGCGACCGCCTTCGAACAGAGCCAAACGAGAAACTAACATAACAAGCCAAATATCAATGGAAAGCTTTTTTATTCAGCTTTCAAAAAATTTACCCTTATGACTGGTTTTGTGATCCAGGGTCACAAAATACACTTTTAACAAAGATTAATAAATACTGTAACAAATGTATTGCTCATTGTTAGTTAATGCATTAAATATAGTTAAAAATTGCAACCTTATTGCAAAGTGTTACAGAAATTTTTTATTGTATTTTTGATCATTTGCAAATGAATTGGCGTATCCATTAGAATTTAGAATTTTTTTAGCAAAAATAAATAAATAAAAATAGAAAAATACATTAAAAAAAGTATAAATTTATCATTTCATTGAGATACAATACAACTTTATAATTTCCTATTGGTTCTTGTGAGGTATTTTTGAAAATTAAAAACTGAATTAATTATTTGCAGTGAAATGTTTTGTGAAGAACATTTGAAATATAAAATCATATAAAAAGGCTGCAATCTAAAAAGGCTGCTAAAATAAAATGGATATTTAAATAATGGAATTATTTAATATAATATCAAAATATAAGTCATGACACGACATATGTTTTCCATTTAATTTAATCAAATTAAACCAATTTCAAATGCAAGTTATATGAGATTCAACTTGATTTTTTTAAGACAGATTAATATAAGGTGAAAAGTTGAAATTACTTATATTGAATTTGAATCAACTTAAATATGACTAATAATATAAAATATTATATATATATATATATATATATATATATAGGGAATCAACTTAAATATGACTAATAATATAAAAAATAATATACATATATATATATATATATAGATAGATATATAGTATATATACACACACGTACACACACACATACAAACCAAATTTATTTATTTATTTTGTTATTTTGTTTGTGGAAAAAAAATTAAAAGTCTGAACTGCTAGTCTTGGGGAAATAAAGAAAAATCCTTATTCTGAGACCTGGAAATATGCAGGTGACCTCTATCATGTGCCTCAAATTTCATTGGGAATATTATGAGGTGAACCACTTTGCTTTGCCTATATGGCTTGTTCATTGCACACAGCACAGACAACGTGTACAAATAAACACTATCAACAGCACAATTCATTCCTAGCGAATTCCCTAAGGACGGAGGTGTCAATCTGGTTGGACCGAATACACACACAACTAAATACACCAGCATGCCTGAAGGCAGAGCGAGTGTGGGACTACAAGTCCTCCTGAACATGATTCGGAGGAGACATCTTAAAAGCACCTCCCAAACAGCACCTCCCATCAGATTCACCTCTATTCACTGTCAGCGTGGTGTTAGCCTCTGCTTTCATGCTACGCCCTTGGGATTATCATACCAGGCTACGTGACCTGATTAACCGACTGCCGCCTCACAGCTGAAGAGCTGGATCAAGCCACGCTGCTGCCCTTCTCCATTTCTCTTTTCTCATTAACCTCTCCGTCATGTTTTTCTTCCTCCCGTTTTTTCACACCGAATCTACCTCGAAACTTATATCGGACGCCTGTTCTCTGCTTTGATGATGTCAGTAACTTTCTGTGCCATTATGATGCTGAAATTGCATCATGCATAGTCCATTTATTTTTTCATGGCATTTGCGCAACAGGTTGGTCTATTGATGTACAAATTCTGCAACTTGTCTTACATAAAACTTCATCGATGATTATCTGAATACTAAAATGATAACACCTGCAATAACATGAAAACATCAGCAATGGTTGCCTACTCACAGTAAAGACCAATAATGAGTTGAATTTGAACCTTTCTGTGTTTGATTCACTAGAAAAACTGGCTTTCTTTCAATGTGTGTGAATTCGAACTGAATTGGAACAAATAAATAGAAATTTATTGACATGTTATTGAAAGAAATTCAAAACAGGCAATGCATTCTGGCAAATTAAGTGTTCTTCAACCATGTTTCACAAGTTATTTTTTTATTAATTAACTTTAATTTATTGTTTTAACAATATAAATTCATTTAAATTAATATTAATTAATGCTGTCAAACAATTAATCTCATCCAAAAAAAAGGTTTTGTTTACATATGTGTGTGTACTGTTTATTTATCATGTGTATATATAAATACACACACATACAGTATGTATTTTGAAACTATTTACGTTAATATTTTTATAAATTTATATAATTGTATTTTATATTATATATAAATATATTTCATATATAAACAAAAATGTTTTCTTAAATATATACATGCATGTGTTTGTATATATACATAATAAATAAACACAGTAAACACTCATATATTGTGTAAACACAAACTTTTAATTTGGATGCGATTAATCACGATTAATCGTTTGACAGCACTGATATTAATATTTAAATATGAAGAAATATATAAACTAATCACAAATGTCTATAAATAGCATCTGTTCAAAGATTTAGACAAAAATTTTGCCTTGATAAACCTCCATTTTAAAATGAAATTATTCCAGTAATTTTAGTTCATTTTAGTTCATTTTCATTTTACTTCCTTGCAAACTTTCATTCTTTTTGCTTCTTCAATTCAAAATTTGAAATGTAATAAAAATTAAAAAGTGCTCTGAATTAATTTCTGAATGGTGCGCAACCTTGCTAACATCTACTGATAACATTGCTAAAAATGCCTATTTTAGCAGCATGAAGGTAAAAACATAGAGATTATTATACTAAATTATTGTATGTATAATAATAAATTAAATATTTGTACCTTTTATTATGTGAAGATGAGAATCAGCAGTATCAGTCCCATTAAGTAAGCACTTTCTGATGAAAAACTGTCAAAAAAAACTGTAAAATTGACTTAATAAAATACAGTTATTTAATAAAATAAGTTCAGTATTTTTATTTTATGGAATTGCCACTCAGTTCAAACACTGAATAAAATAAATGCAGAACAATAAGTCTTCAGTCAATAAAAGAGCACCCTCAGAAATATAATTAAATAAAAAAAATAAAGAGTTTTTTTTTTTTTTTTAAACAACAATACAACAACCCATTAAGTTCATTAGTTATTACATAAGTTATCCTGGCATCTAAAAGTAAATGTGTACTAGCAACGTCTGTAGGGACAGTTCTGATGTTTTACACGTTGTGCAATCCGAGCGAGATCTTAAACACAGATGGCGATCATTGTTAGGCATTAGTGTGCCCTGTCATTAAGAGGTGGCCAATTAATTCCCCTCCATAACAGCAAGTGATGCTAATGAACATTGACTCCGTGCGGTGGCCTTCTCCATGGGATTTAAACGAGGACACAAAGATGGGCATGTCCTTGTCAGTGATGTCTCTTCTGCAGAAAAGACCTTTCCTGTCTGTCCTCAGCCTCCTAAAATTATGAGGCTTGCCATCAAAGGCCCTGTCAATACACAATACAAACAAAATCCCACGAGCTGAAGAATAAGAAAGCTGTTCAAAGAACATCTGGCTTACATAAAACTATCAGCAACAACATATCTTAAATGGAGAACATTTACCCGAAACAGCATAAGCAGATCTTCATCTGCACAGAAAAGTAGTCCCTCCTCAAAATAAACAATAACAGCTTCACAGGTCAAATAATAAACATATGGAACCTGATATTTTAGGTAAACACTTAAAAGTGTTCGCCTTTAAACCCACCAGTAGGAAACTGCCATGGAATTTCATTTTGATATATTACTGTAAATGCATTTTGTTTGAGTTATATATTAATGCTAAAATAATATATTAAATGGATTTGATAATTATTTAGTTTTTAGTTATAATTATTGCCTGCTTGTTAAAAAAAAAAAAAAAAATATATATATATATATATATATATATATATATTTGGGTCAATGACATAATGCCTAAATTTTCTGTCCAAAAGCATTTTTTCTGTTAAAAATTGGTTTAAATGCATAAAAAAAATTACATATATATGAAGGGCCTCTTCCATGTATGAACTCACTTTAGCGTTTCAAAAAACATTAGTTATTTGTAATTTTTCTGTTATTCAAAGTGTCAAAATATCATGTAGTGCGACCATAACTTTTTTTTTGTAAACATCTTTGAAATTACCCTAAATTTATTCAAATAAATTTTCTACACTATTTGGCATGATTTCCAAAGTGTTTTGTAATCCTGTATAAAACTGCAAAGCATTTGTATTTATATTTCCATCATAATATACAAACAAACTGATACGGAAGCAGACTATACACAATGGGTTAATTCAATGCAGATGGATTTATCGAACAGCAGAGTAAAAGCAGATGAAGGGATGGTAAGTATAAAGTTCAATGATCAGATCAGTGGAGAGATGAGTAGATAACTGGAATGTATTTGCCTTGACAGGAACTCATAGACGCTGGGAGAACCACACACCTCACTGTGAGACTGGACAGACTGGCAGGAGATCGCTGGAAGAAACCGGACACATGAGATAGAAGAACACGACGCTGGAGAGGACACAGGAGGACTTTTGCGATCACATACACATGTGATCGCAAAAGGAAGTTATTACAAACACTCGATGGGGGTTTAAAGTGAGTTCTGAGTAAAAGTGTACTATTAATCTCATAAACTGTCTTATGTAGCATGATGCTAATGTTAGCTCTAATGCACCTGCAGAACAGTCCAATTCTTCTTCATAATGCATTTTGTCATAATACTTCATGTAAGGTCGCAAGAATATGTTTTGTTGTATTTATTTAGAAATACTTTTGATAATAGTTGGGTAAATGTGTTCTGGGATTGAAGCGATGTGGCTTGGTAAACGTTTTATTGTCAGTATAAAGGCTGATAATGGCTGAATTAAAACAAAAGAATAATAAGGATTATGTCTTATACCTGGCGGAGGTGTGAAAGGTGATGTTTCCTTAAACTAGTTTGTCATGCATTCCTTTATTTCAACACATTTACAGGTAAATCCTAGTATTTTAAATTTACAATTAATCGTGATTAATCACAGTCCAGGACTGTGATTAGCGCGATTAAATTGTTTAATCGATTGACAGCACTAATATATATATATATATATATTACACAGTATATATACAGATACAGATGTTAACTTAAATGATAAATATTCAAGAGCTGTAAAGTCTTTGGTTTATCTCATAGCCACAAACTGATTTTAGTTCGGTGCACAACAGCACATTTAAAGTGTATAAAATAATACAACAAACTCCTCATTCGTAGTTTGAAAAGCGTCTGTCTAGCTTGTTTGAAGTCTCATTCAGTGGCAGACAGCAAACAGCCCTTTATATTCAAGATATTTGATTAA
Source organism: Barbus barbus (assembly GCF_936440315.1). Lineage (NCBI taxonomy): Eukaryota > Metazoa > Chordata > Actinopteri > Cypriniformes > Cyprinidae > Barbus > Barbus barbus. Next base: position 25,632,560 of record NC_136753.1, on the reverse strand, counting down.
ATTCTGAATATTTCAGCAGATTATAGCCTGTTTGGGCTCCGTTCTATGTAGAATAATTATCATTTGGATCTAAATTAGATTTTCTGATGATCATGCTTGTAATAATAATTCTCATTGGGACACTTCCGATAACCATTTAATAATTTATGACCGCTATTAAAGCAAATTCTCAGTATTTATTTTCTGTATAAAGCTGAAGCTCCGTTAAACAGCAGAAACTTGGTCAGTGTGAAAGTACAACACGAGCCTGCTGTTGTCTTACCCTTCAGATTGCATGTGCTGATGGAAGAATTAGCATTTTGGGTGCTGTAGAGTTGATCCGAGTACGAGAATCCAGTTCCAGATCAGTGCTAATGAGTAGAGAGCCTTGTATTTACATAGAACTAGCTGACATTTACATGCAACTTGTTTATGAGCTCCTCGTGTTCACTGAAGGCCTCTGGGCGGTCTCATTAGTTTATTATGGTCTCATTAGTTTTGAATGTCAAAACTTGTGCATTCTGGATGTTTTGGTGGGAGACGATTTCGACATTGTTCATAGGTTGCCCTTAAGTGCTATTCAAGAAAGCATGTGACCTCATATTAACTAGCCATCTTGAAAAGACAACATCTATCATTAAATAAACAATTGATTATGTAATCATTCAAAATCTGGTGGTTAATGGCATACACTTATAAAAAGCTGCTTAACATTTTACCGTTCAGCGCCTCAGATTCACTGGAGTCTTGGTGACAAATGACAGAATTCAGCAGCTTATTATGATACTGTCAAAAATAGGACATCACCGCTCAGACTGGTGTGAATGTGCGATCCAAATAATTCTTTATTCATAAACTTTTCACCTCTGCGACGCCGAGGACAAATGAGGATTTAAATGGCTGCTCGGGGTACAGTGAGGTATGGATTATGAATAGGGACAGCGATTGATTCCCCCGCGTAGTACAGGCCAGCGAAGCATGTCAAGTCTTGTCGGGCACCGGGCCCAGGAGCCGAAGTTCGGCTTGTGAAATTTGTCAAAGTCAGTGCGAGTTTCTGTTTGGAGGAACGAGTGACAGGGAGAGATTCTGTGTATTAAAAAGACAAGGGAGAAGTGGAAAAATATACTGAATCGTGATGGCTTAGAACAACGTTTCTGAAAGATTCATGTTGAGAGGGTCATAACCAGAGGTTGCATTAACCCAAAAATGTCAGCATTTATCAAACTTTGGTACAGACCAAACATTGACAAACAGTTAAAAAACAAGATATATTACTTTCCCTACTAAAAATGCTACGGTAAAAGATGCCAATAGGGATCAGAAGAAGACAAAGGAGTAGATAAAAAGTAGAGAAAATAAAGTTTTAATGCACCCCCCATGAAAATACACCAGAGAAGGACATAAGTGAGAGTTTGAAATGAGAGATTTGTTGTGTTGTCCTTTGGAATCATTTATGGGATATTATTCATTAAATCATGTGACCGTGTTGCAAGACTGCTGTCTTTTTCAAACTGTGAGAGCAGGATAAAAAAAAAAGACAAGAACCTGCCGAACAACTCTTAGTGGGGCTAAAAGAGCCACGGAAGCTGTAATATTTTATCAGCGATGACATGGAAACAAGTTTTTAAAAAATACAATGATTTAAAATATCTTTTCAAATCAAATGTTTTTGTGTCTCAATTAATAAATTGCACTTCACTGCAGTTTCACCAAACACAAACTCGCCCATGATTTTAGTTCTTTAAATCTTTATTAAACTATTTTATTATTAAAGATGTAAAAACCCAGCCAATCAAAATGAGGAATAATGATTATTTATAGCGCAACATGTGGTCATATCATGAAATATTTCATTATTCTTGGCCTTTTGAAATAAAAGACTTGATGTACTAAAACATGCTGTAAGTTTCAGTATTGAAAACCTTCTCCTCAGTCTAAAAAGTGTGTTTATTGAAACTGTGATGGAAAAATGGCTTGTTCCAAACTTCTGCAACTTTTTGAAGTCAGAAAGCTGAGAATGACCACCCAGGGCTGTGTTTCAAGCATCGTAAGGCTAGATCAAACAGATCATTGGTGCCAATGGTTTCTACGATCCACTTCGGTCTGGGATGCTTTTAGGAAACACATCCCAGATCTGCCCGCATACACAGAGATTGTTTGCATGAATGTCTTAAAGGAACAGTAGCCAAAAAAAATTAAATAAATAAATATCTGTTTTTTTGTTTTGTTTTGTTTTTACTGAAACGCAGAAGCTAGAATAAATTTGGTCAATAGGAAGTGTTTAAATCTCATACGAGTTACATTTGCATCATTCTCTGAAATTTAATTTACATAAAGAAAGTATACATGTGGCTTCGCTGTAAGAAGCCTTTATGATTTACACATTAGACCTACATTGTACAATTCAGCGTTTAATTGACACAGTCGAAGACGTCCTCTCTCACACATCCTGTCAATATTTGAATAATTCATTGCTAATAGAAAACTGGCCTGATTTGCATGTAAGAGTAATTGATTTGGGGGGGAAAAGACAGAATAATGAATCTGTGCTGGCTCTTTATATTTTTCCCCTTCACAGCATCTCTCCAAATGAACCCCCCTCTCCTTCCTCTGTCTCCTATTCTCTCTCTTTTTTGTCTATCTTTCATTACCTATCTGTTCCCCAGATGACACAGTGGTAATAGCCTGGCACAGTACTGGTAAACAGTTTTGACAAATTAAAATCAGCCATAGCTCAAGTGAACGGCGGCTTTTGTGCGTACATGGATGTAAGATAGATAGATAGATAGATAGATAGATAGATAGATAGATAGATAGATAGATAGATAGATAGATAGATAGATAGATATGCAGAAATATAAATTTCATAGTATATTTTTTACTAAAGCAATAAGCCAAAACAGGCCATGTGTTAAAAGTGTGTTTACCACAATAAAGAAGTGTTCTTAGTTGGACTCAACGTAAATGTGAAATCACAACAAATGACTATAACATATGGCTCTAAATTTGCGTATTGCTTTTAAAGACAGTGTTTAATAAATAGTTATGCTTAGACTAAGGGAAGTATCATAATACTTGGGATCAAGCTTTTGAACAAACCCCTCAAAATATTAATTTCAGCACGTAAACCTTGCACCACCATATGGATATGAATGATAACTCAAATCATGCAGATTTTTGAGGAGATGCATGCTGTTACACTTCTAAGTGATCAAACTCACTTTTTTGTCAGATGATAAAAAGGATGAAAAACTCATGCTGGCAAATATTTCATAGAAACTTGGGAATGTTTTTATTTATTTTTTGTTTACTTGGGCCAGTGAACAAACAACCAAAACTCCATAGAAACCACTTAACAAAAACAACAAGAACCCCCTAGCAACCCCCTAAATACCACCCAGCAACCACACAGAACCTCCAGAGCATCCCATATTGCAACCACCTATCATCCCCATGGCAACAACCTATAATTGTGTTGATTTTTCAAAGTAAAACACCACTTTTTCTTCAGAAAATCTGAAAGTGAGTTATAATTTTCCACAGTAAACAGTTCCTTCACCAAGTAATTTAGTTCATCAATTTAACTTTAGAATTGTAGCAACTTGGCGCGTTCATATAAAATTCAGTTCATGTGCGGTCACAGGTGTGCATGTATGGCTTTGAACGAGGCTTATCCAATCAGTTTTCATAATTTTGAATCTAGAAAACACTGTAGAATGGTAAGCAGCCAATGCAAGGAGCCGCTCCAAATCTGGATATGACCAGAGGGTCTGTATACAGTGTGTCTGCTTACAACAGAGCAGTTTTAATTAAGCGGCACAACCCTCCCGGCCAGAGCACTACACTCTCCTCCAAATGAATTCATTAGGCTACATTTACTGAATCTATCAATGATTTATACATTCGCTTAACCTGCGTAATAGGTCTGCTTAAAGGGACAGTCCACTCAAAAATGAAGATATTTTAAAGAATGCAATAGTGCAAACAACACTGCCTTTCATTGTCTGAACAAAGAAAAAATACTGTATTTTTTTTATTATTTTTTCTATGTACATTTTTTTTTTGACTGTACTAAAGCATACAAAATACTATAATATGTTTGCAGATATTTAGGAAACATGCTAAGTTCACTTGTTTCTCTGAAAAACAATGCAACAGCCAGTGTTTCGACTTTGAAATGTATGTTCCGTGTTGGAATGTATGTTTTTGTTTTGTTTTGTTCTGCCAATTTAACCAATAGTATTTCAACACAACTTGACAATCTGGCAACCCAGATGAGTGTTTAAGTCTGAGGAGGAATTTGGACTTCAGCACCCATTTCAACCACTAGCTGTCAATATTACATACTGCACCTTTAAGTGTCTTTTAGCTATGACTTTTGCCTCAGTAAACTCCTAATTTGCAAATTATTAACAGTTTGTCAGGTAGTTGTTAAATTTAGGATTAAGGGATCTAAAATATGGTCATGCAGAAGACATTACCATGTGCTATATAAGTACCAATAAACATCCAATATGCTAGTAATATGCATGCTAATAAGCAATTAGCCCCTAAACTAAAGTGTGACCAAAATAATGTACCTTCACAATCTCCTAATAACTTTGAAAGCAACAAACTCACCATAAAAGCTGACAACAGTGCTAGTGCCTAATAGCTCTCTCCTAAATTGGACTAAAAAAAGAGTTCCAGGTACATTCAGCGGCTCTGCGGGCGGTAATCACCCTCGCCTATTACCACTGCAATGTCTCTTAACTTCCAGCTCAACAAAATCACTTTCCATCCATCCTTCCATCTATCTTCATTTTCTAAGGTGACACACTGACAGGGGCTTCCATCATGTGTCATTATTGGTGCATGAAGCTCCACGGCGGAACCATCCAGAACTCGAGGAAGGGCATCAATCTGAAAATATCCCCTCCCTCAAGCACATCTCTCAGCACGTGTCACAGGAACATTAGGATGCATGTGGAAGGAATCCTGTAGCTGAGTAAGTAATTAAGAGGGAAGAGTGAATGCATAATTCACATAAGTGGATTTACTGCTGTGGAGGATGAGACGTTTGGCACAGGTGTGACACTACAGCTTTAGAACACTTATAGTAAGTGGCAAAAATGAGTCAGCGACTTTCAGATTCAAATGTTTTGCTCATTAAAGGGATAGTTTGCCCAAACATTTTAGGCATCATTTGCTCATCTTGATGTAGTTTCAGACCCACACGACTTTCTTCTATCCGTGGAACACAAAACTCCCCAAAACACAAAATCATCTTTTTCATACAGCATATAATGACCATAGGCTATGAAGCTCCGAAAAACATAATAAAAGTCACATAAAAGCAATTAATATGAAGTGACATACTGCCAAGTATGGAGACCCATACTCGGAATTCGTGCTCTGCATTTAACCCATCCAACGTGCACACACACAGCAGTGAACACACACACACCGTGAACACACACCCGGAGCAGTGGGCAGCCAGTGCTGCGGCGCCCGGGGAGCAGTTGGGGGTTCGGTGCCTTGCTCAAGGGCACCTCAGTCGTGGTATTGAGGGTGGAGAGAGCGCTGGACATTCACTCCCCCACCTACAATCCCTGCCGGCCAGAGACTCGAACCCGCAACCTTTGGATTACGAGTCCGACTCTCTAACCATTAGGCCACGACTTCCCACGACTCCCACAAGAAAAAAATCTTGCCTTCTTGCTTTTTTACATCCCATTTGCACTTCTCAATATCCAAACCTACTGCTTCTGGCACCACTGATGTCAAACTTGCTACAAAGACCCTTTAATTTTTAATATTTATGCACATATTGGTTATGTTTGGGGGATAAAAGTATGAAAAATTATATGCAATATGCAACAAAACATGTTTTACATGCTGTCACCTGACCTCAATAAGGTGCATATTTAGTTATTTAATTCTCTTGGAATTATATATAATGACAGTAGATCACTCTATATTTATTAAATAATAATAATAATAATAATAATATACAAATACAAAATGTATTTAAAATATTATTAAAATGCATATTATTATATACAAATATTTAACTATTTAAAAAAAATTAATCCTGGACTGCTGACTTCAAAATTATTTTCACTCATAAGCATGGAAATAAATATGAATATTAAACTAAATATAAACAATAAATACAATTTTGACAGTCTTACCAAATAAAGAGTCACTTTCAGTTCATCAGATAGGTTTCTCAGACAGTGGGCTCATGCATGCTGCATATTTTGGTAAATGTAGAAGGTCAGATATCAAATGCATGCAGAATATGTGCATAATCTAGCCTAGCACATATGCTGCATATTGCAAAACTGGTATTTAAAACTATTGCAGTACATCAGAATCATTACATATAAATAAAATTGTACACAAGTGAGCCTTAATCTTCCTTCTTAAACATGGAAATCCGCTCACTTAATGCACCACCTGCTTCTTTCACAAGGCCTGCCAGGGAACTATCAGCGGCATCGGGAAGGTGACCCTTCAAGTGTTGGTGTTGACATTGAGCGGCATCCCCTGGCTACTGCTTATTTAAAGTTAAAGCAGGGGTGAAACGTTGATCAAAACGATGGCGAGGACGGCGAAAAGACAATAGAGAGCGGCACGGGTCATCTGCCAGATCTAAGATGGTGTGACTCACTTTGACTTCAATTAACTCCTGAGGGAGGTTTCCCGCTCAATGTGTGATCTTTATCACCGGGCTGCCTCTTAGATCAGTATCATGGACCGAACCACAGGGAAATGGAGATGGCTGGCTTGACAAAGTACAGAAATCACTTCTATTTTTGGGACCCGTTCCTCCCACCCTCCCTTAACAATGCCACCTCACAATTGACAGTCGTGACCTTGATCTAGAAGGGAAAAGTTTGTGAAGGCTCAAGGTTTGTGCTGATGCAGTAAATAGGGAATTTGACAGAGTACAAAGTGTTAAGGAGAGCACAGTGATGTTACAGGAATAGTTCACCCAAATAAATAAAAATCCATAATTTAGTTACCACCATGTCATTCCAAACTTACTGTCTGTTTAACTCCAAAAAGTACAGGAAAAAAATCCATACAAGCACACCTGGCATGGACACACAGCATTTTTTTTTTTTTTATCTGAATGCTAAATTAATTTTACCATATGCACCATGTAGTCACTATGAAATGCTGATTTATGCAAAAAAAAAGGGGGGGAGTTGTTTTTAAATTGGACATGTAGGGCAAATAATTGATAGCATTTAATTTTATGTAAATTAATTAATAAATACTGTACATACAGGTGTTTATTTGTCCTTTTTGTAGTTTAAAAACGGTAGTCACTATGAATTGTTTGAAAATATATGTGAAGATGTTTTAAAAATTAGTATGCCATGAACAGTAAATAATAATAATACTGTATAATACTGTATGTAGTCACTGTTGTACAAATATTCCCACTGTACTGGACTGTCAACTTGGCAAGAATCAAAAGTACTCTTACTCCTGCATACATAAGCACGCCACAATGCACTTGTCAAAAAGCTCTTTACAATATTCTGTTTAACTTGAACGGTAAAAACATCCGGACAACCCGACTGCAGCGTTGTGTGATTATCCTGCAAAACATTCTGAGATATATTTCAGCAACACAGGACACACATTTCAAACTGAAAAGGAGTCAAATTGACAGAGTAAATACAGCAAAGAAAACTCACAGACATCGCAGCTCTGTATGAGCAGAAAAGGGAGAGACAGACAAGGAGAGCAAGTCAAAAGAAGAACCTGCTCTCCAGGAACCCACTGTGGGGAATTTTCTCTCTCTTTCGTTCCTCTTAGTTTCTCCTCCCTTCCTGCTATGACTGCTCTGCCGTGTAATTTCCGGGCTTTGATCACTGTTTGTACTGTGTGTATGATATTTAATGTAATTACAGTGAGGATTTGCAGGCCACGTTCTCCCCTGCAGGTTTGTAATATTAATGATCCGCGGTGGGTGGCATGATTGTGGGTGGAAGGGTAATCGCAGAACGCGCTGCTGTGAAAGCCCGCTCTCACTGGAGACAGCGACCTCGCTCATCGCGTCTTAGATTTTGTTAATGGCAGGGCACAATGATAAGGCCAACGCTTGACAATATCCCTCCTGTATTTGCACATCCAAGAATAGGAAATGGAACTGACTGACAGAGAAGATTTGTTATGAGTCAAATGACTAACTGGTTGACTAAATGGAATGAACGAGCAAAGAATAAAAGTAGCAACACTAGGATCTTAACTACATTTTGGTAGCTTGACATTAGTTCAGCAGTTCTCAAGCAACAAGCTACTTTTGTCTGAAAGAATAGAAAATGCTACCTATTTTTTTATCACATTGTATTGCATGTAATGAATGAAAATAATGTAATAGGACGCATATCACTCAGTTCCACAAGCAGCTTTAGGACTCTCTGATCACTGTTTGGTTCATCTTATTCCGTTCTACAGGCAGAAACTTAAATCTGCAAAACCTATATTAAGAACTGTTAAAAGATGGACTAATGAAACAGAGCGGGATTTACAAGCCTGTTTCTCTCTCCCTGATTGGACTGTTTTTGAAAATGCTACCAACGATCTGGATGAGCTCACAGAGACTGTAACATCTTGTATCAGTTTCTGTGAGGATATGTGCATTCCTACCAGGACTCATTTAACCTACAACAATGACAAACCATGGTTCACTGCAAAACTCAGACAGCTCCGTGAGGCCAAAGAAGATACTTACAGAAAGGGGGATAAAGTCTTGAATAAACAGGCCAAATACACACTGGAAAAGGAGATCAGAGTGGCAAAGAGGAATTATTCTGACAAGCTAAGGAACAAATTCTCTTCCAGTGATCCTGCTTCAGTGTGGAAAGGTATGAAAGATATCGCCAGTTACAAGTCACCATCCCCCAGCGCTCTGGAGAATCAACAACTGGCAGACGATTTGAATGACTTTTACTGTAGGTCTGAAAAAACAACCCACACCTGCCCTAAACACCTCTCCAAACAACCATTAACATCTCCAGCAACCCCCCTCTCCCCCACACCTACAATTCAAATCAGTGAAGATGACGTGTGCCAGGTCTTCAGAAAGAACAAAAGAAGGAAAGCACCAGGCCCAGAAGGTGTGTCACCAGCCTGCCTAAAATCCTGTGCTGATCAGCTGGCCCCCCATCTTCACACAGATCTTCAACAGATCACTGGAGCTGTGCAAAGTCCCCTCATGCTTCAAACGCTCCACCATCATCCCCTTCCCAAAGAAACCCAAAATTACTAGACTTAATGACTACAGACCTGTGGCCCTAACCTCTGTAGCCATGAAATCATTTGAAAGACTGGTTTTGGCTTATCTGAAGGACATCACTGGACCCTTACTAGACCCCCTGCAGTTTGCCTACAGAGCAAACATGTCTTTCTTTCTTCAGTCGAAAAGAAATGAAGGTGTTTGATGAAAACATTTCTCCATATAATGGACTTCAATGGGCCCCAAATGGTTCAAGGTCCAAATGACAGTTTCAGTGCAGCTTCAAAGGGCTTTAAACGATACCAGATGATGAATAAGGGTCTTATCTAGTGAAACGATCGGTCATTTCAAAAAGAAATAAAAAAGTTTAAGTTTTATAAACACAAATGCTCGCCTTGGTCTGTTCTGTGATGCGCGTTCGTGATGTCATGTAATACGCAATTACGTTGAAAAGGTCACGGTTGACTTAGGCGGAAGTACCGAGTCAGTGTTTACAAATGTGCGGAAGGAGGACCATATACACATATTCAAATGTCTTTGTGTCAGTTTATCGTTTAAAATGCCCATTTCGTGTGCGTATCCTGGGTGTTTTAATATTAAAAAGCCTACTGACTCGGTACTTCCGCCTACCTCAACCGTGACCTTTTCAACGTAATTGCGTATTACATGACGTCACGAACGCGCATCACAGAACAGAACAAGAAAGACATGGACATCTTGGATGACATGGGGGTGAGTAAATTATTCCTTTAAGAATGCCTACAAAGCCCGCTTTTTCTTTTTCTTAATATTTATGTACATTCGGTGTTTTGTATTCTATATAATTGCACTATCCTTGGAGCGGACCTGACTTACATTTCACTGCTGGTTATACTCTGTATAATTGTGTATGTGACAAATAAAAATCTTGAATCTTGGGACAATCACATTGACTCTACTGTGAAAAAGGCCCAGCAGAGGTTGTACTTCCTTGCCAGCTGAGGAAGTTCAACCTGCCACAGGAGCTGCTGAAACAGTTCTACTCTGCCATCATTGAATCCATCCTCTGCACCTCAATAACTGTCTGGTTCAGCTCAGCTACCAAATCTGACCTCAGAAGACTACGGAGAGTAGTCCAGACTGCTAAGCGAATCATTGGTACAATCCTCCCCACTCTCCAAGAACTGTACTTATCCAGAGTGAGCAAAGGGGCTGGTAAAATCACTCTGGACCCCTCACATCCAGCACACTCCCTCTTTGAACTGTTACCGTCTGGTCGACGCTACAGAGCTCTGAGAACCAGAACGACCAGACACAGAAACAGTTTCTTCCCTCAGGCAATCCATCTCATGAACACTCAACAATAAAACGCGGAGCACACAACTCTATTATTTATTCACCACACTAGCTTACTTTTTTATTTATCTAATTTTTTCATTTCAAATTTGCACATATCAGACCTGTACACACATTATTGTCTATATTATATATTGTGTTTTTGCTGTTTTGTACATTGCCTATTTGGATATTTGTATTATTATTCGTTATTATCTGTGTCTTGTCCTGTTGCTGTCTCTCTGTTGCACTGTGGAGCTTCTGTCACTAAAACAAATTCCTTGTATGTGTAAACATACTTGGCCAATAAAGCTCATTCTGATTCTGATTCTGATTCTAATATGGAAAAATTTACGTAATAATGAAAATAAAAAAATGGAATGACATAAGGGTAAATAATGACAGTAAATAACTGTGTATAAATAATAATATATAATATAATAATATATATACATCAATATTTTAAGCAATCTTTTATATTTTGCTTTTAACTATTCACAAATAAAAAAATGCATATTTTAACTATTTACAAACAAACAAATAAATAGGCATTTTAAGTATTTGATATTTTTCTTTAACTATTTACAAATAAATAAATATTTTATCTATTTTATCTATAAATATTTTAACTAGTTACAAACAAACAAATAAATAGTCCTTTTAAGTATTCTTTAATATTTTTAACTATTTATAAAAAAATAAGCAAATATTTTTAATTTTTTTTCTATACATATTTTAACTATTTACAAATAAACAAACAAACAAATAAATAGGCATTTTAAGTATCTTAGATATTTTGCTTTTAACTATTTACATATAAATAAATATTTTATCTATTAATTTGAACTATTGACAAACAAACAAATGAACGAACAAACAAACAAAAAAATAATTGGGAACATTCAAGTAATTCCAGGCAAAAACATTAAAAAAATAAAAGTATGAAATTGTCATACCATATATAGTCCTTGTGGCACAAATATTCACATCTGGGCTTACTTTGAAATAAGAATAATTTCTAGTGTGTTGACTTGGCAAGGATAAAAAATATATACTTCTAAACTGTCAACTCCCAAATAATGATCTGATTCATCATCAGATGAATCAGATAATTGATTCTGATTCAATGATCAGATTCATCTGATGATAATCTGATTCATTTTAGTCAATGAAAAATATGAATGAACCAACTAAAATTAACTGGTTCACTAAAATGCATCAATTCATTTTGATGAACAGATTCATTTTAGTGAGGTGATTTAGTGATTTGAATCAATTAAGTTAATCAAATCAATTTAGTGAACTGAATCAATTTTAGCAAATCCATAATTTCATTTACAGTCATTCACATTTACAGCATAGTGTAGCTAACAACTGCAACTCTATATTTACCAGTCAGCATCCTGAACAGGAATAATATATTTTATAATTCAAATGGCTTATTTCAGCTTTTGCTGTGTCTATATATGTGCATTTAGCACATAAAAGCAGATGAAGCAAACGTTATTACATCTGAAACAAAGAACAAATTAAATAAGACTTTTTCAGCGGTTTTTAGAGCATTCAGAAAATTATGATTTCTTATTGTCCTCAGGAAGGATGTCTGACATGATGTGGGCAATGCGCCAACACCACCAGGTGCATAATCAAGCAGTCGCTCCAGCTGGACTCACCTGACGGAGATGGAGGCCAAGCCCTTCGTCAAGCTACAGATGTATCAGGTTATCAGCCAGACTCAACTGAACCAGAGAGATGTTTCTTGATTTATGCCGCAGTGGCTTAGCGGTTCACACAGAGGCTCGGATTCAGTGAGCTATTATGCTCACGCAGGCAACACGGGTTCGACTCCATCTTGCATCATCTATTATTTTCTTCTCTCCTCCTTGTCATTTCCTGTCTACGCCTATAAATACAAGTGATAAAAAGGACAAAAATAGGATAAAAATCTATATGGGGGAAACTGGGTCTAGCTGTCCCATCTTTTACTTCAGTGACTATGTGCTATGTTAAATGTATTTTTAAACCAATTTCTGTATATACAAATACTTTAAAGTCTTTGCCATTTATCCATTACAATACAATGTAACACTGACCCTTCCTGACATCCCAATAGTGGGGCATGTTGTCACACTACCCATATAAACATAGTCTGGTTGAAAACATATAAAAATGTGAACACCTGACATTAAAAATAAAATAAAATAACAACAATAATAATAATAATAATAATACAACCTTTGTCTTAAAAACACAGTTCAACTTTTGAGTTCATGCCGTATCTATCTGCATTACATAGTTGACTGTTTAATTTATGCCATGTGGTTTCATTATGTTGACTCGCTGTTACCCAACAGAATATGAATATCTAATGCTTTGCATTCTTCATATGCAAACCATTGAGAACTGAATGTATTTGTGAGCACATCATAAATCACTATGAATGCTTTTATGGTTTCCTAATCATGGTCGTAATTATGATAATGCCGCTATAAGCAAGTTACATTATTTCACTTTGTTGAATCACTAATGCTTGCATTCATCAGCGCGTCGTGCTTTAGACCCTTTAGAGTTTGGCAGAGACATGTGGCAATATCTAATTATTCAGTCTAAGAGTGTATCAGAGACCCTGGAATGCCAAATCAGTCATGCTGGTGTCACTCCGGGGACATCTGCACTACTCTGTCTTTATTTTACTCCATTCAATGTGGTGGATGATGGATTTATGAGCTGTGTGTGTGCTCGCTCGCTCTCTCTTTCGCAGCTGAGCAGATTGCCTGAGAGACTTCAGGGTCTCTGTCAGCCGTGTTCTCCATTCCTCCTTATGCCAACTTGATCAACATTCACTGACAATCTGTGCATTACTCATGTAGCATCACACTGTGCTTTTCTTGAACAAATTTAGACAGGTGACCTTACGGATCAAACAGTCAAACTTTGAATTCCTGCCCAAAAAAAATTCCTTATTAAAAGTGCATGCTAAAACAAATGCTACTACTGCTCGTATTTCAGAATTTGAATAAACTCCTAACCCTAGGTATTAAACATTGGCCCATAATTCACCCCATGCCAATGGGGATTGCCTCAAATTATAACTCTAGGGTTGTGCTTGTTTGTGCATGCATGAACAATATCTCAATTCATGCAGAATTTTGAATACAATTAAAAAATATATATTTTTTTAAAGGTTTGTTTTTAAATATATCTCTACTCTCTAACAATTGTTGTGAACATGAAAATGTATTTTTCATGCACTTGAAATGTATTTTGGACTTCTAAAAGTCTTGAAATCAGACTGTGGTGATGTCAGGGTAATCAGAAATCCCATCATAAACATATTGGCTCACAGCGTGAACGATTTGTAGCTACTTTGCATTCAGCTGAACATGATCAACGCTGACACAGAAACATAATCAAAGGACCAAAATGCCTTTGCGTATATTATTTCTGTCTGTATATTTGAAAAATGATGGCAATTATCACATTTCATCTTCTAGACAAACTGCGGCTTGAAACACGCACGGAGGAGTAGGCAGATATAAGCTATGATATCTCAAAGAAATAAATAAATTATTTTAGCCAGCACTGCATTTACCTCTGTTTACACAGTTAGCTGTAATTAATCTCCATGACAGCGTATGAGCAAAACACACTAAACCTTCACTTGCCAAAAGCACAATCATTTGTTAGTCTATTAAATAACATATGATGTTGACTGCATGCATCTATGCAGCATAACAATATACAGACACAGAGCATAGTTAGTCTCAATCTGGTATTTAAAATAAAATAAAATAAAATATGTATGTGTAGGGGATCTACAAATTCTATTACGTGGAGGCTTTTATTTGGACTGGTGTTATGGGCTTTTATTTGGACTGGTGTTATTTTTCCACTTATTTCATTCAAAGTTGATCATTGATGTAATTGTAATTGATTCTCTCCTTTTGTGAAAGAAAACAACAAAACCAATTTAAATTCATTACATAAACGTGTTATTAGTTAAGTCAGAAGTGTTTGGTGCTTTGAGTCACTTATACTAAGGAGTGGGGGCGTCTTACCTGTCCTGTTAGATCTGGGGAGGGTGGGTTTTTGCAGACAGTTACATTTATTCCTGAGTTTCTGCACACACAAGCACTTCAGGTGGCTGCCGTGTACTAAATGAACCCTGAAGCCCACCTCGCCACATCTTGAGTATTTACATATTGCAACACGACAGGCATACAAGTGACACTTGTACAAAGACTAAAAGCATTGGGTGGGGGGACTAGGATCCTGTTTCTCTCTCAGTCTTCCATAGATTATGTGCAAAGTAGCCCCCACAAGGCAGTGGCATATTCCCCTCCACCACATATGCACACACTAAATCTGAAAATATTAAGTTATAATTCCATTTTTTTTTTAAATACTGCATCATAAATGGATTCAGACACACTAAAATGCAAATACACACACACACGATGCAACAAATCAGCTTTTCAACTCCATCACCACTTCATGTTTATGTAGACTATTTGAATACCTCAAAGTCCTTTAGCACACTCCTGCGCAGACAAATTAGCAGTTATCATATTTAGCAGAGTGCTAATCACCTCATAATTCTCTATCTGTAATGCTTCAATTTTAAAAACAACAGTCAAGGGCTGTACATCGTCGAATTATTCAAATGAACGATACATAATGCTCCAAAATCAAATAATAAAGTTATTGTCCTGGCATCAGATACAACCACAAACTCAATATAAGTGAAACTAGCGACTAGCTTTAATATTTTGCATTGCCAAAGGTTGACTACAATCATGCAATCATTTCACAGTGCTATATTTAAACACATAAACAGAAAGGAAAACATATTTTATGAAAAGCAGCAATAGGAAATATGTATGAGAGGACTGAGATGTTTCTAGTCATTTTGCTTCTCAGTCAAAGCTAATGTCAGGATGCCTATGCTAATCACACTCCATTATCTAACATGTAAATTATCTAGCATCCATACAGATTTTTGTGTTCATTTACATGCAACATACAATAGC
This sequence comes from Barbus barbus, assembly GCF_936440315.1. NCBI lineage: Eukaryota > Metazoa > Chordata > Actinopteri > Cypriniformes > Cyprinidae > Barbus > Barbus barbus. Next base: position 25,616,999 of record NC_136753.1, on the reverse strand, counting down.
AGAACATGTATGTCCATCTATCTATCTATATCTATAAATATCGCAGCAGTTCAGGAATTAAATGTCTAGTGAGTAACACTAAGATATTAATGCTCTATCGCATTTGAAAATAAAGTACCACCTACACTAAACCCGACCCTAAACCGATAACCGATAATGTTAACAAACGCAAACACATTTGCTGAAGCAACCATGCCTTTTTTGGCTTGATTCTACAAGTCTTTGAGCTCTTTTATCATGACTCATGTTTCATGGAACTCATACTTGAGTGTTTCACATTGCAAGTAAAAATGTAGTAGTTTATAAATCATGTACTATGGTAAAAGTGTTTTGAGGTCATAACATAGCATTGTGCAAGATAACGTGTGAAAATAAGTCTATATTAATCAGTAATCTGACATGCCATTATTAAATTCTATGAAAATGAATAAAAGTGTTGTTTTACTGCCACTAGTGTTCATTTCAGCTGCGCTGAACTGTGATGTGGAGTTGCACAAAAGGTTTTCCCAAAGTTGCTAAATGTAGGCCTGTAGGCCTAATGCATTGCCTCAGCAAATATCAATATATGCAATTAATTTTGATTAATCTGATTAATCAATTGGAATATCAAGTAATTTGTTTTTGAAATTTTGTATCGACTGATAATATTAACATTTAGCGTACTGTAGATAAATGTTGCAATAACATGACCTCAACCTTTTCAGTGCAATTATTATTTTCCAGTCCTCACTTTTATTATTATATGTTACTTTATTGGACAAGCATATAGTAGCACAGATTAATCTTATTTTGTGCATGGACACCACACTGTGCTTTATGCCAAGCTGAAACAAATTCATTGGGAAAGCGAAACCTTTGAATGGAAAGCCCTGGAGGCTCTTTTCTTTATCTCATTCAAATGTACGGCACAAACGTGTCTCTAGGGACCCTGGCAGTCCTAAGGCTTCGAACACAACAACAGCGTTATCACAACATCTGTGGAGAGGGGCAGAGAGGGGAGACAGGAGCCATACTATTATGAGAAAGGGCATAGTAACCTCTTTAGGGCTTGTTTTGCGTTTGCCACGGCAGTCACTGTAAAATGCGACCCCTGATTTCACCAAACTTTAACGATACATTCGCATACAACAGGGATCTTGTCTTTCTCATTGGGTTTCTTTCCATCTCATGTACTGTAGCTCATTCGGTTTATCATACTCAGAGCTCCATACGTTTGACAGCTGGGTTGCCAGATTGACTGAAGATTTAAATGGGTTATTGATCAAAATGAATATCACACTGGGCTTTCATTATATATGGATAGAAAACTGTTACTGTTAGATCTTCATGCTGTTCATTAGATACTAGCTAGAAATGTAAAAAGATCAATCATACTGGGATATGACAATGACTTACTGCACCAATTACAGAATTTAATAAGTGATGTTCCTTAAACTCTCAAGTGGCCTAAAAACGACTGAAGTGGTGTATTGTTTTTATAAAATGGCGACAAAGACACTAGTGCTTAATAAAGAGTGTCTTATTAACAATTATAAGAATGAACACCTTCTCAAGTAAGCAGTTTGTTAACACTGACAAGTAACATAGCAACATAGCAAATAAAGAAAGAAAATCTAGAGCAATACTTCTTTTAAAAATTCTTCTCTCTCCACAAAGACAATGATATCACTCTTAATCTCTTAAAACTCTTAATAATCACAGATTATTAAAGGGTTATTTACATTAAGGAGAATTGGTTCTTTTAAGAACTGTTCCCTGAAAGGTTCTTTGAGGAACCCAAAATAATTCTCCTATGGCAGGGGTGTCAAACTCAGTTCCTGGAGGGCCGGATCCCTGCAAAGTTTAGATGCAACCCTTATTAAACGCACCTGATCCAGCTAATCATGTCATTTAGGCTTATTTGAAAACTACATGGTTTGTGTGTTGGAGCAGGGTTGGAAATAAACTCTGCAGGGCTGCGGCCCTCCAGGAACTGAGTTTAACACCCCTGTCCTAAAAAAAACCTTCACTCTCAAACCACTACTCCTACTATTTTAACTATATCTACGTAGTATGCTGGTATGGAATCGTCATCAGTAAGTAGTCGTTAGTGCAATTTAAGACAATAATTTGTAGACAAACAGCATCTACTGTCCAGTCAAAGGTCATTGTTTGACATTGTTCATCATGACCAAATGTTACTGTATATACTTCCTCTTTCCTTTTTACCTGCATTACATTCATTTTATTTGCAATCTGCTGTGGTCTGGCATGAGCTATTTGCTCTTCATTGTACTCTGTTGTGATGTGTTTTAATGTGCTTCCTGTTTGGGGAATACACATGTAAATTAGCTATCTGCATAACTCTGGTGCAACTGCCGAATTGGTCACAGTCCCTATTAAACAAATTGATGAACAAAAATAAGACTACAATGCAGCCAGGGTTTCTGACACAGTTTGTGAGTGTTTGTGCTGGAGTATGCAGGGCCTTAAGCTCACATTTCAGAAAATATTCAGGTTGCTTGAAGCCTTATTACAGATGCATAGGAAGTCTTTATGTGGGTCATTCTAAGGAAACGGTGCCATTTTTGTTTGAAAAATTCAGGGTTTTTCCTTTAAATCATTTCATTTGAATGGGTTACTGTTTAACTTTAAAGAAATCATATTTTTCTACCTCAGGCTCAAAACACCATGATCACAGCCTCTATAGACATTAAAGGAACAGTTCCACCAAAAATGAAAATGATAGATTAATGATGAAATTGTTTCTTACAATCATGCATCTTTTTACTTGATGGACTGGAGTGGTATGGATTACTTGTGGATTATAGTGATGTTTTTTATCAGCTGTTTGGACTCTCATTCTGACGGCACCCATTCACTGCAGACGATCCAGTGCTGAGCAAGTGATACTTTCACTCAACCTTGGCTCAGTACAGGTAAGGTTGGAATTCATATAATTAAATCATTGCAATCATAATTATAAATAAGGTTTGGTAGTACAACAAGGATTTGATGCAGCATTTAATAAATTACACATTCGTAAAAAAGTCTAGTAAATAACCCATGACATTTCTCAAAACATTTTGTGCTAACACTGTTACAGAGTTGAATGTGGTTGATTACACTGCACCATATTATTTATTCAAATGAATTTGTTTCTGTAAAAAATATATATATATATTTGTCTATAAATAATATTGATTGGCCAATATAACTGTGAATACTAATACTAAAATGCTAAAAAAAAAAAAAAAGTTAAATATGTGATCCAAAAACAGTATGATGTCACTTACTTATATATAAGATATGATGACACTGATCAAATTATTTTTATTTTGAATGGAGGAAATGTCCCAGAAAGTGCAGGGAAACATTTTAGAAAAAAAATGCCACCATTTCCTGAGAATGTCCCATCAATACCCATAAACCAACAGGTGCATAGTACTGGATTTTATTTTCACTCAGGTAATGTTAAACATATCACTGGCAGTGAGACAAGGGGAAATACATTTCCAAAATGACACCTGTCATTTATAAACCATCTCTACTTCTCTCTCCTTCTCTGTCTCTCTCTCTCTCACACACACACAAACACACTGAAAGTCACTTTCTCCTCAGATGAATTATAGATAGATCCAGGGACACCGCAATAATGCTTTTGTCACATCTATATAACATCTACCACTCTAACGATTTATCTGCTGTTATATACAGCCCCAGCTCAAAGGTTCTCTCTTGACATTTATGTGGAGTGTTATGACTGCGCAGTGCAGAGGGACGTCTCAATCGCAGTGACACTGACTGGAGAGCTAGAGAGCCGAGGGCCCGAGGCATGCAGATTTGCATGAGACCTTTCCCCGTGTCACAGAAAGATCAGGCTGGCTGTAATCTGTGCCAACAACCGTGTGTTTGTGTTTTGGATGCTTAAACTAGACTTAAATATGTATGGATTTCATTCACTGAGAATCATCTAACCAAGTGGTATCTACAAAGGCTGCTAGACTTTTTCTCAAAACTAACTAACGATTTTGATACATCAAGTGCATACACTAGCATCAAAAGTTTAGGATAAGATTTTTGAAAGAAGTCATTTTTTGCTTACTAAGGCTGCATTTTCTTTAATTAAAAACAGTAATACTGTGAATTATTATTACAATTGAATTGTCTTCTATTTGAATATATTTTAAAATATAATTTATTGCTGTGATGGCAACGCGGATTTTTCAGTAGCCTCAGGTCTTCGGTGTCACATGATCATTTATAATCTGTTATCAACATTGATGATAAAAAATGTTTCTTAAAGGGGTCCTATTATGCTTTTTCACTTTTTGAATCTTAGTCAGTGTGTAGTGTGTATGTTTGGGCATAAAACGATCTACAAAGTTACAAATCTCAAAGTCCACTCCAAAGGGAGATATTTTGTTTTTTAAAAATCCATTTTTAAGAACTACAGCGAACGGCTCGTTTGGACTACAAAGTAGTTTTCCTCAATTTATGACATCACAAATTGTAAATCCCGCCTACGGAAATTCGAATTGAGCTCTGTACGTTTCAAAATCAAAACCAAGTGTTTTCATATCACTGTATTTCTGGTGGAAACCAACTGTTTTCAGAAAATTTGGGATGTCATTTTCATTTCATCTTGCATGTAATGTCTGATAAAGCAGCGTTTGTTTGTGAGCGGAGCTCTGTTTTGTGTGCAGCGTTACCGGAGAAACCTCGAGCTCTTCCGCTCCAACAGCGCCTCCTGCTGGCAGAGAATTTGCGGCCACAAATAGTGTAAATCTGTGGGACTATGGTATAAATAAATTCAACTGTATAACAGTTTCAGTGCAATTCACGTAATAATGCTATAATTAAAGAACAATAAACATAATACATATTACCGTTGCACTTATCTGTACATAGTCAATGCAGTTATTTTTAAGCTGTTGTTGACATCCCATCTAAAACGTGATTTAGCCAAAAAACAACAACAACAATAAAATTACCACTTTAATATGTCTTGCTATATCCATGCGTGCAAATGTTCTGCACGATCCTCTTGTTCAATATTCTCGAGGTCTGAATTGATATAGCAATATTGACGAACTTGTTGTTCTGGCAAGGGGCGGGGCAATACTGAAACTCCGTCTAAACTGTTCGCCAATCACAACGCACTGGAACAGCTAACCAATCACAACACATTTCGAAGGCGGGCCTTCATCAAACCCGGAACTAATCGAGCCGTTTGTGTCAGACTGGGGAGAGAGATATTGTAATAATGTAAATTATGTGAAAAATAATGTGATTTTTGAACCACCAAAATTGAAAATTGAAAATTCACGAAAACGTGCAAACTTAAATTATTATAATTCATGAACGCTTTTGAATACAGACCTAAGGTTGGTCTCTTTTTAAAGAAGACAATTAGCAGATTATTACAGAATTTAATTTTAATTTACTTTTAAAAATAATTGTACTATTTTTATTTTATATAAAATAAATATTTAAAAAAATAGTTAAAAATCCAAAATTGCTATAAAATTAAAGCCATATGTGTACATAAGTTGTGTTCCAAATTTGAAGTTGATATAAAAAAAAAAAAAAAGGTTCATATGCAATTTTGTTTAGGCGTTATACCAAAAACAGCCACCGGTTGCCATTCAAACTCAATAGAATTTTTTTTTTGTATGCATTACTGTCACAAGTCTATCAATTTCTCTCTCAATATTACATTTATAACAAAATATTTTGTCAAGATTATAAAAAGTTTTGTTTCTAAAAGACCGTAATACATTTTTTAATATGACACCCCCGCTAAGGGGGAGGAGACCGCTAAAACATTTTGAAGTACTATTTCTATGGTAACGCAATGTCTGGTTTTAAGCACCAAATTAGCATGTTAGAATGATTTCTGAAGGATCATGTGACACTGAAGACTTGGAAACAGTTAGTAAACATAATACAATTTCACAATATTACTGTTTTGTTGTATATTAATGCAAACTTGGTGAACATAAGAGACTTCTTTAAAAAAAATCTAATAAAAATAAAATCATTGGTAACACTTTACAATAAGGTTCATTAGTTAACATTAGTTAACTACATTAGTTAACATGACCTAAGAATGAACAAAACTTCTACACAATTTATTAATCTTAGCTATGCTAATTTCAGCATTTACTAATGCATTATTAAAATCACAAGTTGTGTTTGTTAACATTAGTTAATGCACTGTGAACTAACATAAACAAACAATGAACGACTGTATTTTTTATTAACTAACATTAAGAAAGATGAATAAATACTGTAATAAATGTTGTGTTCATTCTTCATTCATTGTCATTAATACATTAATTAATGTTGATGAATAACACCTTATTGTAAAGAGTTACCAAAATATTTGAAAAATTGTAATAATTCCTAACTTTTGATTGCTGAATAATAATGTGAAGTATTCAATATATACTGCATATGCACAATATTTTATTAGTGTTAACAGAAGTATAATCCTTTTTGCTGTACTGCTATTTCCTTGGGGAGATGCAAATTTAGTTTAGAATTTACAACCTAACAAAGTTCTTGCTCGAAAAGTGTGCGTGTGTCAGTCCTTGTCTTGTGTTTCCCTTCCTCTCGTGTCCCTATTTGGCCATCCTCGTCCCTTTAATTAGTAGTTAATGTGTCCCCAGCCCTGCATGTGATTGCCCCACACCTGTTTCTGTTCTTCCTTGATAATTTCCCAGTGTTTATAATCCCTGTGTTTCCTAGCCCCTGTGTCCGGTCTTAAACGTCGTTGATGTTCGTCTCTCCCCAAGCTCCTCGTCTCCTTGTGTGTCTCTCCTAATAAATGTGATTATTGGAACCCTACGTCTCCTCGCTCCTTGTGTCCCGAGAGGGAACGTGACAGAAGACCGGACCTACAAAGTAAGCGGCGCTCCTTTTCCCCCGTTTTGTTTTCCGTTTTTGAAAGTTTTTTGTTTGCTCCTTTTTTCCCGCTCCCTCCATGGCGATGGAGTTCGCCGCCCGCCTCCGCGCCCTGATACTCCGCGAGCTTCCCTTCGTGGAGTACGCAGAGGAGTTCTGCGGGCTCGCGCAGAGTTCGGATCTGCACGACGCGGCCATCCTCCATCTGTTCCGGCTCGGAGCCTGTTACAACTACCCCATGGACCTCCCAGACACCACAGGATTGACCTGGAGGGTAGGAATATACCGGTGTCTGGGAGACTTCCGGGTCCGAGTCGGAGCTAGCCCGCCGTCGTCCGCAGCTCTCCCGAGCCCGCCGCCGCTCGCGCTTCCAGAGCGCCCCCGCGACCTCGCGCTTCCAGAGCGCCCCCGCGACCTCGCGCTTCCAGAGCGCCCCCGCGACCTCGCGCTTCCAGAGCGCCCCCGCGACCTCGCGCTTCCAGAGCGCCCCCGCGACCTCGCGCTTCCAGAGCGCCCCCGCGACCCCGCGCTTCCCGAGCGCCCCCACGTGCCGGCTCCACGCACGTGCCCTCCCGCGCCGGCTCCACGCACGTGCCCTCCCGCGCCGGCTCCACGCACGTGCCCTCCCGCGCCGGCTCCACGCACGTGCCCGCCAGTGCCGGCTCCACGCACGTGCCCGCCAGTGCCGGCTCCACGCACGTGCCCGCCAGTGCCGGCTCCACGCACGTGCCCGCCAGTGCCGGCTCCACGCACGTGCCCTCCAGTGCCGGCTCCACGCTCGGGCCCTCCTGAGTTCCCGCTGGCTCCGTCCAGCCCTCCTGAGTTCCCGCTGGTTCCGTCCAGCCCTCCTGAGTTCCCGCTGGTTTCGTCCAGCCCCGCGCTGCAAGAGCGCCCCCAAGTGTCCGCGCTTCCCGAGCGCCCCCACGTGCCGGCTCCACGCACGTGCCCTCCTGAGTTCCCGCTGGTCCCGTCCAGCCCTCCTGAGTTCCCGCTGGTCCCGTCCAGCCCTCCTGAGTTCCCGCTGGTCCCGTCCAGCCCTCCTGAGTTCCCGCTGGTCCCGTCCAGCCCTCCTGAGTTCCCGCTGGTCCCGTCCAGCCCTCCTGAGTTCCCGCTGGTTTCGTCCAGCCCCGCGCTGCAAGAGCGCCCCCAAGTGTCCGCGCTTCCCGAGCGCCCCCACGTGCCGGCTCCACGCACGTGCCCTCCTGAGTTCCCGCTGGTCCCGTCCAGCCCTCCTGAGTTCCCGCTGGTCCCGTCCAGCCCTCCTGAGTTCCCGCTGGTCCCGTCCAGCCCTCCTGAGTTCCCGCTGGTCCCGTCCAGCCCTCCTGAGTTCCCGCTGGTCCCGTCCAGCCCTCCTGAGTTCCCGCTGGTCCCGTCCAGCCCTCCTGAGTTCCCGCTGGTCCCGTCCAGCCCTCCTGAGTTCCCGCTGGTCCCGTCCAGCCCTCCTGAGTTCCCGCTGGTCCCGTCCAGCCCCGCGCTGCAAGAGCGCCCGTCAGAGTCCGCGCTGCAAGAGCGCCCGTCAGAGTCCGCGCTGCAAGAGCGCCCGTCAGAGTCCGCTCCTCTGTGGCTCCCAGGGGGGAGCCTCCCCAAGAAAATTTTGGGGGGGGGTAAGAGGGTCACAGCCTGTGTGGCCGGGCCAAGGGCCAAGGCCACACGACCCGAAAAAAATAGGCCGTGGCCTCCCGAGTCTCCAGATCCGCCCTGGCCTCCCGAGTCTCCAGATCCGCCCTGGCCTCCCGAGTCTCCAGATCCGCCCTGGCCTCCCGAGTCTCCAGATCCGCCCTGGCCTCCCGAGTCTCCTGACCCGCCATGGCCTCCCGAGTCCCTTGACCCGCCATGGCCCCTGGAACGGGCACCGCCCTGGAGGCCTCCAGAGCGCCCACCCCCCCTCCCCATTGGATGGTGTTAGGCGTGAGGACACGCCTTCCGGAGGGGGGCGTAATGTCAGTCCTTGTCTTGTGTTTCCCTTCCTCTCGTGTCCCTATTTGGCCATCCTCGTCCCTTTAATTAGTAGTTAATGTGTCCCCAGCCCTGCATGTGATTGCCCCACACCTGTTTCTGTTCTTCCTTGATAATTTCCCAGTGTTTATAATCCCTGTGTTTCCTAGCCCCTGTGTCCGGTCTTAAACGTCGTTGATGTTCGTCTCTCCCCAAGCTCCTCGTCTCCTTGTGTGTCTCTCCTAATAAATGTGATTATTGGAACCCTACGTCTCCTCGCTCCTTGTGTCCCGAGAGGGAACGTGACAGCGTGTAATGCCATTTGGTTTAATATTTTGATTACTAATTCATGACCTGAATATATTTGTAAGATTGGCTTCTTAATGCATTTTGGGGAAACTAAACCAGCTCCAGGGTCTCCCTAATATTATTGTCAAACCCTAAACATGATTAAGTCCAGTTAGCATTGGATAATTAAAAAACCAAAAGCACTTACCAAAATCACTCATTTTTGCCCCACTTTTGAATTTCAAGGAGGTTGGCATTCTACCAACGAAATGCATAATTCATAAAGTGTACCTGCTTTTTGTTGCTCTCCATCTCTCTGTCTCCTCCTCTGTCTGCATATTTGTTTCTATCATTTCCATAAAAATCTATTACAATCCCTCTCCATTCATAGTGACAGCATGTTTTATTTTGAAGTTGTTCTGTATTTGGGGTCAGGTGCTGGCTTTATCCACACATACACACACAGAGATGTGTTCACTGTAATAATAAATGCTACTGTTGTATACAGTATAAGTCAGGTATTCAGAGAGAACACAAAAGAGACATTGGCATATGGGTCACTGCATTCTGATGAAATTATGGTGTAGTTTGTCTGTCTGTCTTCGTTTCTTGAGACGTTAGAATGAAACATGCTTCCCTTTCATTTAGGTGACTATCAGATGTTTAATGGTCCAAAATATAAAGTCAAGATAACATAAAAATTTACCCTACAAGTATTTACCCAGTTTAATATAATATAATATAATGTAATGTAATATACTTTATGTCCAACAGAACTGTGCTTTATTATATAAAATACTGTAAAAACAGTTACATTGTGAATATTTTACAGTACAATTTAACTATTTTCTATTTGAATATTTTAATGGTAATTTATTCCTGTCATTGTAAAGCTAAATTTTCAGCAGTCTTTACATGCTGATTTAATATGGGGATTTGGTGCTCAAGAAACATTTTGTATTATTATTATTATCGTTTTTTTTTAGTTATGAAAACAATGCTGCTTGATATTTTTGTGGAAACAGTGATACTTTTTCAGTATTATTTGATGAATAGAAAAGAGCATTTATTTAAAATATGTGACCCTGGACCACAAAACCAGTCATAAGGGTCGATTTTTTAAATTGAGATTTATACATCATATGAAAGCTGAATAAATAGGCTTTCCATTGATGTATGGTTTGTTAGGATATGATAATATTTGGCCGAGATACAACTATTTGAAAATCTGGAATCTGAGGGTACAAAAAAAATCGAAATATTGAGAAAATCACCTTTAAAGTTGTCCAAATGAAGTTCTTAGCAATGCATATTACTAATCAAAAATTAAGTTTTGATATATTTAAAGTAGGAAATTTACTAAACATCTTCATGGATTTCTTTTGGCATAAAAGAAAAATGTATCATTTTGACCCATGCAATGTATTTTTGGCTATTGCTACAAATATACCCCAGCGACTTAAGACTGGTTTTGTGGTCCAGGGTCACATGTAAATCTTTTGTAACATTATAAATATCTTTACGGTCACTTTTTTTTTATCAATTTAATGCATCCTTGCTGAATATACTTTCACACAGTATTGTAATCCAATATATTACTGTTAAATCTTTGCCCTTCAATTGCCTGACACAAAAATATTTCCCATTTACCATAGTAAAATTGGTTGCAAACACTGTTTCATGGTGAATTTAAATATCTCGCCTTCAGGCTATAGCCTACTGTAGAACCTGCCACATTTAAACTTTCTAAATGTCAGACTACAGAAAAATGAAAAGAGACTATCAAAGCGAAGGTAAAACATAGAGAAGAAATAGATGGAAAGCTAAATTGCCCAAAATAACATCAATGATAACATCACTCTTTCCATCAGCACTGCAAGAATCAGACAAGTGGAAAACAAGTACTGCCTGACAAAAATATATAGGGATTTCAATTCAAATTCAACTAGGAAATTCAATCGGACCAATAAAATGTGTATACAAAATGTTTAATAGTATTGATATTTATCATCTGTTTCATTTTCATCTCTTGGAATTGTACATAATGTTAACATTTCCTCTTTGTACATATATTAGTTGGAATGTAATACCATACTGTATTATTTCCAGTTATGTATGGATATATACAGTCAGCAGAGGGTGGTTCACTTGATCCCAAACACAGAAAAACTTAAAAGATAATAAAAAGATGCTGTCACTATGTATTGACAGTGATTTTAATCTATTTACATGGAAATGATAAAAACAAATAAGTATTCGTAGAGAGATGAAATTGAGTGAAAAAGATTGCGACACGTCCCAAGTCAGAGTGAGGTTGTCTGGTTTTGTATTTGTAGACAGGCCCTGGATTCATGACGGCCTGATCTGTATTCACCTCAGAGGAAGTGTTAGTCTCCTTCCTGTAGTAGGCAACTGCTCTGGGGTCAGTGAGATCACTCCATCCCTTCCATCACTGCATAACGAAACCCTGTGTGTGGGATCCTTGTGTTTGAGTGAGCTCTCCATTTCACAGCTCTAGGCCTGTCTTAATTTGAGTCGTACTGTGAACCGCTGTTGTAAGAAGTCAAGTGCAGTTGTTACGAACACCCAATTGAATCTTATTCACAAGCTCAGCTGTCATATCAGAGTCATTAGAGTTTTTATACACTTCATTCTGATTGTCATTGCAAGACTCTCTCACTTTAATAAGCTTGCTCAGAGCTTTGACAGACAGAGCTGTTTGTCAGTGTAGCTCTAATGAAGCATGCGGTTCAAACCCTGTCTGGCTAGAAATCACTTTGAGTGCACTGGTCTAATGTAACTCTTTCTTTATATCTGCATGCAGGGACAGTTGGACTGTCCAAATTGTGCTGAGATTATAGGACAATACATGTCTTTAAAAAAAAAAAAACTTGTACTGAAGGATGGAACCAAGCCTCATCAAGGAAATCGAAAAAAAAAATGTATGCCAGTAAACATTTAACAACACCAACAGCTACTCAAAACACCTGAACCACCACTTAGAACATATTCTAGTAAAACCTCAGCAATCATTTAGAATAACCTAGCAACACCTTAGGAATGGAAAGGACATGATGTGTGGCCAAGTATGGTGACCCATACTTGGAATTTGTGCTCTGCATTTAACCCATCCAAGTGCACACACACAGCAATGAGAAGTGAACAAACACACAAAGCAGTGGGCAGCCAATGCTGCGGTGCCCGGGGAGCAGTTGGGGGTTCGTTATCTTGCTCAAGGGTCTCACCTCAGTCGTGGTATTGAGTGTGGAGAGAACCTAGACATTCACTCCCCCCACCAACAATCCCTGCCGGACCTGAGACTCGAACCTGCAACCTTTGGGTTACAAGTCCGACTCTCTAACCATTAGGCCACAACTGTCCATTTACACCTGAGTAGCCACTTACATCACCCTTACAACCACTTAGAACAGCAAACATGTAGTTCACCCTAGTGAACAACGAACAACCTAGCAACCATTTAGAATAATCTAGCAACACCTTAGCAGCCACTTATAACACACTTGAAACTTCTAAGAACACCCTAGCAACCATTCAGAACATCCTAGTAATACCCTAGCAACCATTTAGAACATCCTAGTAACACCCTAGCAGCCATTTAGAGCTATTTAGAACAACATAGCAACACCTGAGCAACCACGTAGAACAGCAAACATGTAGTACACTCAAGTGACCAATAACCACCCTAGTAACACCCTAGCAACCATTTAACTCCTCGCAAACACTCAGAACACACTAGCAACCGTTTATAACACTTTATCTCCATTGAAGTAAGTCTTTCACAAATAAGTAACACGCTTAAGAACATCTAAAAATCTTTTCTTAAGCTGACCCATTTAAAGTTAAAAGGGCAGTTTATATTTTTAAGTGAACAAATTATTATTATTATTATTTTGAAAGTACAAATATTTAATGTAGTCTCTCAATTAATATGTGTTCATAAAACCGCATGCATAATAAGAAGCTTGAGATGAAGTATAGCATATCCCAGCACAGGAAGCTGCTGTCACTGTGGCAACATGACACGTCTAATGGCCGCATGAGGTGTGTGCATATATAAACTCAGCTTTGAGAGACAGGCAAAAACAGGAAGGACAGGATTATTAATGAAACTGATTCCATTGCTGCAGGGGTGAGCATATGTTATGATAAATAAATGAAATGAAATGAGCTAAATAAATAATGTTGATTGGGGAGATGTCCAGAGAAAGAGAAAAAGAGAGCGAACAAAAAAGGAGAGTTAGCCTATAGGCTGATGAGAGCTTTCTGGAGAAGCATTGCAGTATTAGCCCCCTGTGTAGTGCCATTAAGTGTGATTAGACCTCCGCAAACTTCCATCAAACAAACGGAGAAAAGAACCAATAAAGTCTCATAATATGAGACTAATTGTGGAGCAGACTTCAAAGGGCTAATGTCTTTCTTGACAGATTAAAACATAAAAGAAGGCCGCCATTGCAGTCTTACTTTAACTGTCTTTAAACCAAGGTTCCCACAGATTTTCAACAATGAATGAATTTTGGTTTTGTTTACTAGAAAAGGTTTTTAAAAATCGTTTTATAGACTTTCCACATAAAGAGCGATTTAATTAAATAGCAAAGGGGAAAACAAAAGATGAAAACAAGACTTAGATGTACAGTAAACTCAAGATTTTTTTTTTTCAGTTAGGTTCCAAGGCATCATTTCTAATTTTCATTTAAATAAGGTGTACATTTTTATGTAATATTTATATTTTATTTCAGATTTATTTCAAAAACAATTTGAATTTAGTTAACAACAACACTGATTCTAATAGGCATAAAAAGGCAAAGCATGCATTAAAGATTATTATGTGGTATCATGCATTAAAGATTATCCTAATAATTTTATCATCATGACTTTTTTATTTCTGAATGTTTAACTTGAATACTTGATACGTCTGTTGACTGAAAACATGCTTGTTTTATTTAATTTTCTTCATTCTTCATTTCATTATTGACTGTTTACTTGTCTGGACTAATTATAAACTTACTTGGAGAAATATTTAGCAGTGCTCATGGGGAAAAAAGGGTAACAGCAGGTAGGAGTAAATAAAGGATAGAATTTTCTCTCTCTTTTTTTGGCTGAACAATTCCTTTAAAAGCCATCTAGGTAGCTCAGGTTTTGGAACAGAGCGATAAACGCAGACAGGGAACCTCAGCCGTTCTACAATAGTACTCCAAGGTGCAAAGCATATTTTGCTGCTCTCTGCCGCCATTGAATAATTGATATCCCATGCAGAGGAAGAAATAAGACATAGCAGCATTCAAATAACTTCTGAGATAAAAAAAAAATTGATTAAAAAAAAGATAAGTAAAATTAAAAAGGGGAGACGGAAGCCCTCGGGAACACACTTAGCATATAAATGATTGGGAGAAAAGGAAACTTCTCTACAACTTGTGCATCCTACTGCCTGACAGTATTTCCTCTGGCCTGTGTGACCAGACTTCATTGTTCACTTATCACCAGCACCCACATTCACATCAAAGCCTTATCATCACTCTTATCTAGAACATATACTCTCTATTTTCTTTTCTTATCTGTAATATTCTCTTTTCTGGTGTTTGAATGAGGTTTAGAAAAGTTACAGTTTAAAATCACACACAGACAGATAGTCTTGGCTAACAAATGTCTTCTGACGTTAGTGATTTTTGAAACTGTTATGGTTTGGTAAATTTTACTTGTTTCAAGATCTAGATCTTTGTGTCTTTCCTAAGACTATCAACTTAAAATGATTAAAAAAAATAAAAAAAATAATGCAATTAAATAAAAAATATATTAGTATACAATAATGTTCAATTTGTTAAAATGTTTTAATGCATTAGATTATGTTAAATCAGCAACTAACAAAGAACAGATTTTGAGAAATTAAGCATAACATATACAGTGCCCTCCAAAAGTATTGGAACAGTAAAGACAAAATTGCTCTGTTGGCTGTGGAGTCAAGACATTTACAAATATGATGAGACAAAACTACTGAATGTCACATTTTATTATTGGGGGATTCAACACATAGATGTTTTACCAGCTAAGAAGTTCAGCACATTTAGAGTTTCATCCCTCTATCTGATGTGAGCATAAGTATAGGAACAGTTGCCTCACAGGTCTTTCTAAGTGATCAGCTGTGTCCTGTTGCATTGATTCTTCAGATATTAAAAGCAGGGAATGTGTCGTATCAGTTATATCCATTACTTCTGTATTCTGAATCTTGCATTCGATGATGACACACAAACCAGGATGAAGACGAGGGAGCTGACTTTGATGTGCAATTTTGATGCTAAAAGAAAAGAGAAATCAATTAGAGCTATAGCAAAAACAAAGGTCATGGAGAAAACAAGAGTTTGGAAACCACCAGCGACACCAGCAACCAACAACAACCTGATCAGCTGAGAAAACAACAGTAGTTGATGACAAATCATAAAAGCTGTGAAAATGAACCCTAAAAGACGTGTCTGTAAAATCACCAACAACTTCCAGAAAGCTGGGGTGATGCTCTGACAATCTACTGTCCTCAGGAGACTTTGACACAGAATTACAGATGCTACACAGCAAGATGCAAACCTCTGACCAGCACCAAAAATAGAAAGGCAAGATTAGAGTTTGCAAAAAAGCACAAAGGTGAGCCAGAAGAGTTTTGGAACTGTGTTTGTGGACCGATGAGACAAAGATGAACCTTTATCTAAGTGATGGGAAAGCAAAAATTTGGAGAAAAAAGGGGAACTACAAATGATCCCAAGCATACAGCCTCATCTGTAAAGCATGGTGGAGGTGGTGTCATGGCATGGGCATGCATAGCTGCCTCTGGAACAGGCCCTCTCAACTTTACTGATGACTTAATGTATGATGACAGTAGCAGAATGAATTTGGAAGGGTACAAATCCATCTTGCCTACTAATATTCAAGAAAATGCCACCAGATTCATTGGGAAGTGCTTCATATTGCATCAGGACAGTGACCCAAAACACTCTGCCAGTTCAGTCAAGGAATTTATAAGGGCAAAGAAATGGAAAGTCTTAGATTGCCCAAGTCAATCTCCAGATTTAAATCTGATTGAACATGAATTTCACCAGCTGAAGAGGAGAGTAAAGGCAGAAACGCCCCAAAACAAGCAACAATTGGAATTGGCTGCATTAAAGGCTGGGAAAAGTATTTCAAAAGATGAGACCAAGAGTCTGGTGATGTCTATGGGTCACAGACTCACTTCTGTGATTGTGTGCAAGGGATCTGCAACTAAATAATAGCTTTTAATCTTTTATATCTGCCTTATGTTCAACTGTCCCAATACTTATGCTCACATCAATGAGTGGGATGAACTCTAAAAGTGCTGAAATTCTTAGCTGGTTAAACATATATGTGTTGAAACGGCTAATAATAAAATGTGACATTCTGTAGTTTTGTCTCATATTCATCTTTTAATCATATTTGCAAATGTCTTGACTCCACAGCCAACAGAGCAATTTTGTCTTTACTGTTCCAATACTTATGGAGGGGCACTGTATGTCACCAATGGATCCTCAGCAGTGAATGGGTGCCGTCAGAATGAGAGTCCAAACAGCTGATAAAAACATCCCAAAAAACCACAATGACCTTGTCAGGCAAAAATCTGTGTTTGTAATACACAAATTCATTAAGACATTTTTCATTGCAAACCATTGTTTGTGTGTCCCCTATCCGTATTGCTTTCTCCAGTGAAATCAGTGAATCAGGAGCGAAATATGCACAGATCAAGCATAAACAGTCCAAAAGAGTACTAAACAAATATGTTGGTGGATTTTAATGTGAGAGGACAACAGGTAAGATGACAAATCATAAAAAAGCCTCAAGGCTTTTTCACTGGAGGAAGCGTTATTATGGGCTCATATTTTGGCAAGAAGCAACAATTTGGGGGTAAAAACTTCTTTAATGATGGATTTGTTTCTTACAAACAAGCAGCTTTTCTGATGAAAAAACAAACTGATCTACATAGCCTAAGGGTGGGTAAATTTTCAGTAAATAAAATTTTTGGGGTGTTCATTACCACTTACACAGTGATACCTATTGCATTAACTAATGTTCACAAATGGAATCTGGTTTTAAATTTATCAAAAACAAAAAAAAACTAATTTACAACCCTATTTTACAACCCCATTATTATCTACAAGTGACTTCAACAGTATATCCTGGGAGAAATCAGCCCTCTTTAAGCATTCTCAAACACTTAAGACGTTTTTTAAGTTTGCTAAACTCTGAACAGACTTGCAATATCACTATTTGTGCAGCAGTTGTTTTTGAATTCCTCATTAACCTTAAGTAATGTTCACCTTGTTCACAGTGGCTACGCTAGTTCATTGTTCAGAACTGAATTGGCACGTCAGGATGATCCCAACATACAATCCGCTGCCAAAGACTTCCGCCAAGACTTCAGCTCTCATCAGCTCTGCTTCCAATTGCCAAGACTGCAGCACACAAGGAGCTCAGATCAGGAAGAGGAAAACAGCAAAGAATGATCCTGTTGAAGCCCACACAACAGTCCACACAAACGCAACCAAACATTCATCTGTAGAGATAATACAGTAGATGTAAGGGTTCAGCTGTGAGATCAAACTAACAGATTCTTCAGGGCAAGACTGAGGGGTTTTGATCTTTTTCTCTGCCAAAGTTCCCTCTGGTATTAGTTTCAATTTCTGAAATATACACACTGCCATTCAAAACTTTGGGGTCAAGGAGATTTTTTTTAAATGTATCAAAAGTAACAGTATAGACTTTTATAATGTTATTTATTTATTATACATTTGTAACACAAATTATTCATATTTCAAATTAAAAGCTATTTTTTGACCCTTCCATTCATCAAAGAAAGTATCCAAAAACATTATGCAGCACAACAAATTTAGCTTTGCCATCATAGGAATAAATAAAATTTTTAAACACCCTCTGTCAAACATAACTATGTATGTATATTTTAGTGTGTGTGTGTGTGTACAGTCTTGGCCAAAAATATTGGCACCCTTTGTAAATATGATCAAAGAAGGCTGTGAAAATTAATCTGCATTGTTAATCCTTTTGATCTTTTATTTAAGAAAAAAAAATCACAAAAATCGAACCTTTCATTGGATAATAAGAATTTAAAATGGGGGGAAATATCATTATGAAATAAATGTTTTTCTCAAATACACGTTTATTGGCACACAATTATTGGCACCCCTAGAAATTCTTATGAGTAAAATATCTCTGAAGTATATTTTAAGGCCATGGCTTCCTGTTTCAAAGAAATATAAATAGGAGGGAAAACAAAGCCCAAATTCCCTTAATCATCCATCACAATGAGAAAAACCAAAGAATATATTTCTGATGTGCAGCAAAAGATAATTGAGCTTCACAAATTAGTGAAGTGGCTTTAAGAAAAGTGTTGAATAAAAGGGTGCCGTTAATTGTGGCCAATGTGTATTAGAGAAAAACATTTATTTTTGATAATGATATTTTCCCCCATTTTAAATTCTTATTATCCAATGAAAGGTTAGATTTTTGTGAATTTTTAAAATAAAAGATCAAAAGGATTAACAATGCGGATTCATTTTCACAGCGTCCTTTGATCATATTTACCAAGGGTGCCGATATTTTTGGCCATGACTGTGTGTGTGTATATATACAATATATTGCCAAAAGTATTGGGTCACCCCCTTCTAATGAACAGGTTTGACTACTTTAGTAATTTCCATGAGTACAAATCTTAATGTTAAAGCATATAATGATATTCTAGGGAATTGTGTGCTTCTAATTTTATACCAACAGTTTGGACAGGACCCTTTTCTATTCTAACATGACAGTGTCTCTGTGTATAAGGCATGGTTCAAAAATACATGATTGATTGAGTCAGTGTGGAAGAACTTGACTGGTCTGCAGAAAGTCAAATCCTATTCCCAGCTAAACACCTCTGGTGTGACTTTATATGCAGACCTTGAGCCAAAAACTCATCACCAAACACCAATGATGTATAGACGCTAAAAGGACAAAAGTGATGGTACACCCCCTTCTTTAGAACAGAAAAAGGCACTAATAAAACTGTGGCAACAAAGATGGAAACATAATTCATGTATTTAAAAATTCTATTTCCATCTCTGTTTGCTCTGTTTTGGACGTGTCTAAAATGACAGTACCCTTATGTACAAGTCATTGGTGTTTGGTGATGAGTTTTTGGCTCAAGGTCTGCATTTAAAGTCATACCAGAGGAGTTCAGCTGAGATCAGGATTTGGCTTTCTGCAGACCAGTCAAGTTCTTCCACACTGACTCAATCAATCATGTGTTTTTGAACCTTGCCTTATACACAGAGACACTGTCATGTTAGAATAGAAAAGGGTCCTGTCCAAACTGTTGCTATAAAATTAGAAGCACACAATTCCCTAGAATATCATCTTTATATCATACTTTAACATTAAGATTTGTACTCATAGAAATTACTAAGGTAGTCAAACATGTTCATTAGAAGGGGGCGACCCAATACTTTTGGCAATATAGTGTATATATATATCAGACTTTGTGAGCATAAGAAACTACTTTCAAATACATAAATATCTTATTAACCCAAAGCATTGGGACAGTAGTTTATATATTAACAGGGTTTTAATTGCCAGAGTTTTAATAGATGATCATATTAGAATTATTTCTTAAAGATTGTTTAACACTTTGACATCACAGAAATAAATTGCAATATATATCTATTTTAATTATCATTTTAAAATGCATTAAATTGTGTTATTTTTTTTAAATATAGAAAACATTACTTTTTAACTTCTTTTCAAATAAATGTAAATACCTCAACCTTTACTTTCTTTCTTTCTAAAACCACTTAATTTAACCAGTTTTATGTACATATATTTTATATAACCAATATGCACACACACACACACACACACAATTTTATTGTAAGCCTGGAAACAATCAGCAAGTTTCAATATTTTGAAAAGAGGAGTTATAAAATAAAACAGATATATGTTCTGCACCTTTTTCCTAGATCACTATTCAAAGAAACACATATGCACCACACTGCTCTCTAGATATCAGCATCAGCCATTGACAAACCCATATCTGTCAACTGCTATACACAACCCTGGTAATTCCCTTCTCTCTCATCTCTCAGACATCTCTTAAAAGACAGCAAATTAAGTGAAAGCTCAAGGGCTTGAGTTCTTGACTTCATGCCACAGTTTTTCACATTTCTGCTCCCTACCCCGAACCTGCTGCTTCTTAAACTCCAGAGACGGGTTGTTGAGGAAAGCAAGAAACAAACAATAACAACCAGAGGCTGATGAATGGGTCTTGGCATAGGAGCTGGGATCGAAGCGATTGATCCGATCCTGGCTATCTCAGCGGCGCTTTTACCCTCTGTCAAACCCCTGCTAGAGGGAGATGGATTTTGTCGGCCGGAGCAGTGGATTAATGGTGGAGAGGTGACAGCTGGGTCCGGCACTGTGGCCATCCCCTTGGGCAGGGTGCGTCTGGGCATGTGTGCGTGATGTATCGACAGTTCTTCAGGAGGTAGATGCTTTCTGTGACTTTATTGTGCGCTGCTGCGTTGACAGCTTGAGGACCTGTAGATCGGCTCGTCCCTTGGCAGGTAGAGCCTGTGGCATCCTGCGGTGGGACTGCTTTTGTGTGGGCCGATCAGGTGGTCAAATGGTGAAGGTATGCAATCATTTACTCACACACGTGTCGTTCCAAATCCATAGGACTTTTTAGTTCTTGTTTGGAAGACTGAAGAATCCAGTGGACACTTTTTCCATATAAAAAGTCTGTCAAGCTTCAAAATTCCTAAGAAAAACACACAAAAATTTGTCCACTAAGTGCTATGAAGACACTGCCATCGAGTTCAGTATTAAAAATATATTAAATTGACACATTAAATTTAAGTGACAGTAAAGACTTATATATACATATCACAAGCATCTTAAGTGTGTATACACATATATATATTGTATATATAATTGTTTCCACAAAAAAAAAAAAAAAAAAAAAAAAAAAAAAATATATATATATATATTAATTGAAAATTCATTTTTGGAATAAATTACATAATAAATTACATTAAAATTTTTAAAATATATTCAAATATAAAACATTTATTTAGGGTTGTAATAATCTTTCAGAATATTCCTGTTTTACTGTGATTTTGATCAATTAAATGTTGTTTTGGTGACTATTGGAGACTTCTCAAATATTATTTCATAACTTTTTTTAATCCCAGTTTTTTATACTTTTGATATATAATTGATTATAATAAATCAAATGGAGACAAAACAAAACTTAGTAATAAACATTTTACACAATACTATTCCCCCCAAAAAATTAAAACATGCATTAAAACATGGCACCACTGATGTTTAGCCATAAAAATCAAACAGGTTTAGCATCAAATGCTGTCAAAAAGCAATTGTTCTAGTCAGAATAACAATCTCAGTTCTGGTCTGTTTCTCCTATAAAGCTGATGCATGACTTCAGCAAACTTGTAATGTAGTTGTGTTGAATTAACTATGATTATATACATTTTATGGGGATTTTATACCCTTTTTGGAGCTTGACAGCCATGGTCACAATTAAATGTCACTGCATAGAGAGAGAGAAAAAAGATGCCTATCATTCAAAATTATTAAAGAACATTGGGGGGATTTTCAAATTTAGGAGAACTATTACTAATGTTCAATTTTACGACTGGGATCAGGATTCCTGTGTTTGTGGATACAGCGTCCTGCAACTAAGAGTATAAAATCTACACCACAGTTTTCAGAAATACCTTTTCACCAGTACAACAAGGTCAGACAACCTCTTTAAAAAAAAAAATTAAATAAACCATCCGCTCCATATCCCCCCCCCCCATCCTAATTTTTATTCAGAAAGAGCAATACTTTATTCTCAAATATTAGGATTCAAAAGCCTATCTCATGTGAAAAATACATGACAGAACACTGAAGGTCACAAGCTTAAGAGCTCTGGGGCAAACCATTCATTTCAATTCCTTTGCTAGTGTTCCAAAGTGCCGCATACTCCTCTTTTTTGTTTTGTAACATTCGTTCGGAGGGTGAGGCGAGGTGTCGTTAGCATTCCAGGAGCGAGGCGCTCTCCTCTTCTCTCTCTCGTTCTCTCACCCACCACCACAGCATCTGCAATTTCTGCAGTGCCACACAAACCATTGCGTTCTCACCCGAAACATTCCCTGTCAGCTCGTGAACACAACAGGGTGCGCACTCACGTATTCTCACACAGAGTAATGAGGATAAAAATGTAAGCAGACAGCGATGGAATTAACAAAACCTCCTTTTTTTCGCCCCTTTACACTTTCTGAACGCCAGCCCCCATCTTTCGTCCTCTTCCATCTCACGTATTGTGCCTTCCTGATATCTAATTAAAACAAAAACACCATATGGTGAGACTTCACTCTTTCCTGCGTTACTTACAATAGCTGATGATGAGAGCACGGCATTATGTTATACGGATCAAAACGCTACATGAAAAATCACTCAAGATTGTGCTAATAGAGTGTTATTACTTTTGTAATGATCACTCTTTTGATCCTGAAACTGACATCTGTCTTAAAATTGTCATTTTCAGTAGCTGGTTTTGTCATGAAGACAACACAGTATCAATTTGGTATTCATGTTTGAAGGTAAACAAAAATGTACTTAAAATCAAACACTGAAACTGCACAAGCCCAACATTTTAGTTTGAGTGATTGGTTTCTCAATGCTTCATTTCACACTCTCGAAAGCCAACAACTTATCGCATAAACACATTTCTCTCTGCTTTTTGTTCATGGTTTAAGGATGTTATGCAACCTGTCCATGTTGGCATCTACCTAAGTTGGCCAGCATTTACAAAATGACAGATGAATTTCCACCAAAATATTTGGAATGGATACAAGGAAATTTGACATTAACTAAAAGATATGGAAGTGTTTTCCACCGTTTTGTTAGGGGGGAAAATCCTTCTGAAAAAGGGGATTTGGAAACTATATGGTCAAAATTTTATTAATAAATAATAATAAATAAATGTATGTACACTACACTGTGTGTTCACCAAGGCTGCATTTATTTGATAAATAAATATATAAATACATTTAAATTTACATATATATTTATTTGCATATGTATAAATTTATTCCTGTGATGTAAAGCTTAATTTCATGAGCCATTACGCCAGCCTTCAGTATCACACTGTTTTATGCTGTAAAGCTGATTTGGTGCACAAGAATCTTTATTAGGGCCCAAGCCAGTAAGGCGCAGGGCCCTATTGTTCTTCTAAGGATTATTAGGGCCCAAGCCAGTAAGGCGCAGGGCCCTATTGTTCTTCTAAGGATTATTATTTTTTTTTTTATTATTTTTTATTTCGACTATCCGGGTACTTTTGGGGGCCTTAACGTGCCCGAAAACTCTTGAAAATTGGCACGCACGTTGGAACCTGCGGCCATTAGGACGCGGCTGAGGCTGGGACCCGGGCGGGGCACAGGGGCTCTACGGCGCCCCCTGGAAAATTGTCAGAAAGCTTGATGTATAGCTCACACATACTTGCACGTATTCATATGAAACTCGGTACACATATAGAACTCATTGAGCCGAACAACTTCCGTGCAGCATGTCTTAGGCTCCGCCCAACAGGAAGTCGGCTATTCAGGGCTGTTTAAAAAGCGCATGCTCTGGAATTTGATATACTCCTCTGAGGATTTCCATACGATTGCCACCAAACTCGGTGAACATGATCTCAAGACATTGGGGATGCTAAATTGCGAAGATATTTTTGATATGTCGAACGGTTTGCCCGTGGCGAGGCGATGAAGTTATGGCGAAAAATGAGACCCAGGAAATGCCTAATAACGTCCACATACATTGTATGATGTAGATCAAACTCCAGTGATTTGTTCGTTGTATGATGCCGATCGGATAGATGTGACTATTATGACTGAAAGTTATAGCGCCACCAACTGGCTGCAGGAAGTGTGTCGTTTTCAAAATGCTTTGAATTCAGCATCTTATTTTTACTCGATTTGCTTCAAACTTCACCAGAATAATGTCAAAACACGGCCGATGTAAAACTGTGAAGGGAATATTGATATCTAAAATTATGTTGCCATGGCAACGTGTCAAAGTTGAAAATTCGTTTCTGGTGATTTTGAGGCAGATAACATGTTTAGAATGTCATGAAACTCAACACACATATGAGTATTAATGATAGTTAGACACTGGAAAAAGCTCATAAACGGGCGTGGAAGAGGCACTCTATAGCGCCACCTTTTGTCAAAAATGAGGGGGTTAGTTTTAGCTACAGACCCCAAACTCGGTACATAAATTGTTCTAATTAATCCGGACAACTTTCTAATTTACAGTCATTAGCTACGACCAACAGGAAGTCGGCTATATTTATTTTAATGTGGGTTTTTTTTAAAAACGGGCTGTAAACAAATTAATACTCCTCCAAGCAGAAACACGGAAATCACACCAAACATTTTTTATCATGATGCCAAAATACTGAAGATGCTAAATTGCGGACGGATTTAGGATATCTTGAACGATGATTTAATGGCAATTTATTAAAGTTACAGTAAAAAAGATAATTTTTTTTTTTTTTATCTTTTAAGAGCAGCTTCCAAACACTTCATAAAAAATTACATACACAGAACAATACAGTCTGAGGATATGTGATTAATTTCATGAATTTACAATACACTATGCAGAGGAGAAAATTAAAAAACTATCAGAGCTGCTTTTGAGTTAGAGCTCCCTGCCAGCCTGCCTCTGAGTGAGAGGTCCTGTCAGCCTGCAGCTGAGTGAGGGGTGGGGGTGGGGTGTGAGTGACTGTGTGAGTGACTGTGTGGATTGAGGCAGTGGGTGAGAGAGAGAAAGAGAGAGAGGGTCTGTTTTTTAAAATCTTTAAAAAATGCTTATAAATCATTAAAGATTTTGATAACACTTTATAATAAGGTCTCAATTCTTAACATTAGGAAATGCATTAATTAACGTGAACTAACAATGAAAAATATATTTTTACAGCATGTTAATTCTTCCATGATAGTATGAACTAACAAAGAACAATTTTTTTAAAGCATTTATTAATCTTTTTAATGTTAGAAAAATAGTCATGTTCAAAAGATAAACTTTAAAATTTAATAATATATAAACACATTTTGGATTAATATTGATCAACATTAAATGGTATATAATTATTAATGATTATATATATATATAATGATAGCTACAGACACCAAACTCGGTACATAAATTGTTCTTATTAATCCGGACAACTTTCTAATTTACAGTCATTAGCTACGACCAACAGGAAATCGGCTATTTTTTTTTAATGCGTTTTTTTTTTTTTTAAACGGGCTGTAAACAAATTCATACTCCTTCAAGCAGAAACCAAAAATTCACACCAAACATTTTTTCTCATGATGCCAAAATACTGAAGATGCTAAATTGCGGACAGATTTAGGTTATCGTGAACGATGATTTAATGGCAATTTATTAAAGTTACAGTAAAAAAGAGAAAACTTTTTTTTTTTTTATCTTTTAAGAGCAGCTTCCAACCACTTCATAAAAAATTACATACACAGAACAATACAGTCTGAGGATATGTGATTAATTTCATGAATTTACAATACACTATGCAGAGGAGAAAATTTAAAAACTATCAGAGAGTTGATATACTGCTTCTGAGTGAGAGCTCCCTGTCAGCCTGCAGCTGAGTGAGGGGTGGGGTGGGGTGGGCTGTGAGTGACTGTGTGAGTGACTGTGTGGATTGAGGCAGTGGGTGAGAGAGAGAAAGAGAGAGAGGGTCTGTTTTTTAAAATCTTTAAAAAATGCTTATAAATCATTAAAGATTTTGATAACACTTTATAATAAGGTCTCATTTCTTAACATTAGGAAATGCATTAATTAACGTGAACTAACAATGAAAAATATATTTTTACAGCATGTTAATTCTTCATTGATAGTATGAACTTACAATGAACTAGATAATGAACAAAATATTTTTAATATTAGAAAAATAGTCATGTTCAAAAAATAAAACTTTAAAATTTAAAAATATATTAACACATTTTGGAATTGATTTTGATCAACATTAAATGGTATATATTTATTAATGATGTTAACTAACAACAGTTAAATAATGTTTTTTAACATTGGTTAATTCACAAATAACATTAAATATTAACAATATATTTTTTACTTTATTCATTTGTGTTAGAAAAAAATATTCATGTTAGTTAATGGAAAAATAAATCATTAAAAAATGCTTAGAAATCATTAAAACCTTTTGGTAACTATAATAATTTCTCATTTGTTAGCATTAGTAAATGCATTAACTAACATGAACTACCAATGAAAAATATATTTTCACAGAATTTAAAGTTTTATATGTTGTTCTGTGTGTGTGTGTGTTTCACAGAGTTGATGGTTTGGATTAACTCTTTAATTGCCGTATCCCTTAAAACCAAACTGCCAGAGGGTTACTGTGATGCGTGTGCTCGCCGGGCACCGTTTTAATCGATGCCACCGGGGTGGCGTATGCTGACGGCTTGGGCCCGTCATCGCTGCTCGCAGCTATATTTTTTTTTTTTTTTTTTTTTTTTTTTTTATTTCAATCATCCGGGCACTTTTGGGGGCCTTAACGTGCCCGAAAACTCTCGAAAATCGGCACGCACATTGGAACCTGCGGCCATTAGGACGCCGCTGAGGCTGGGACCCGGGCGTGGCACAGGGGCTCTACGGCGCCCCCTGGAAAATTGTCAGAAAACACGATGTATAGCTCACACATACTTGCACGTATTCATATGAAACTCGGTACACATATAGAACTCATTGAGCCGAACAACTTCCGCGCAGCATGTCTTAGGCTCCGCCCAACAGGAAGTCGGCTATTCAGGGCTGTTTAAAAAGCGCATGCTCTGGAATTTGATATACTCCTCTGAGGATTTCCATACGATTGCCACCAAACTCGGTGAACATGATCTCAAGACATTGGGGACGCTAAATTGCGAAGATATTTTTGATATGTCGAACGGTTTGCCCGTGGCGAGGCGATGAAGTTATGGCGAAAAATGAGACCCAGGAAATGCCTAATAACGTCCACATACATTGTATGATGTAGATCAAACTTCAGTGATTTGTTCGTTGTATGATGCCGATCGGATAGATGTGACTATTATGACTGAAAGTTATAGCGCCACCAACTGGCTGCAGGAAGTGTGTCGTTTTCAAAATGCTTTGAATTCAGCATCTTCTTTTTACTCGATTTGCTTCAAACTTCACCAGAATAATGTCAAAACACGGCCGATGTAAAACTGTGAAGGGAATATTGATATCTAAAATTATGTTGCCATGGCAACGTGTCAAAGTTGAAAATTCGTTTCTGGTGGTTTTGAGGCAGATAACATGTTTAGAATGTCATGAAACTCAACACACATATGAGTATTAATGATAGTTAGACACTGGAAAAAGCTCATAAACGGGCGTGGAAGAGGCACTCTATAGCGCCACCTTTTGTCAAAAATGGGGGGGTTAGTTTTAGCTACAGACACCAAACTCGGTACATAAATTGTTCTTATTAATCCGGACAACTTTCTAATTTACAGTCATTAGCTACGACCAACAGGAAGTCGGCTATATTTATTTTAATGTGGGTTTTTTTTAAAAACAGGCTGTAAACAAATTCATACTCCTCCAAACAGAAACACGGAAATCACACCAAACATTTTTTCTCATGATGCCAAAATACTGAAGATGCTAAATTGCGGACGGATTTAGGATATCTTGAACGATGATTTAATGGCAATTTATTAAAGTTACAGTAAAAAAGAGAATTCTTTTTTTTTTTTTTTTTTTAAGAGCAGCTTTCAAACACTTCATAAAAAATTACATACACAGAACAATACAGTCTGACGATATGTGATTAATTTCATGAATTTACAATACACTATGCAGAGGAGAAAATTTTAAAACTATCAGAGCTGCTTCTGAGTGAGAGCTCCCTGTCACTGCTACTGAGTGAGGGGTGGGGGTGGGGTGGGCTGTCAGTGACTGTGTGAGTGACTGTGTGGATTGAGCCAGTGGGTGAGAGAGAGAAAGAGAGAGAGAGGGTCTGTTTTTTAAAATCTTAAAAAAATGCTTATAAATCATTAAAGATTTTGATAACACTTTATAATAAGGTCTCATTTCTTAACATTAGGAAATGCATTATTTAACATGAACTAACAATGAAAAATATATTTTTACAGCATGTTAATTCTTCCATGATAGTATGAACTAACAAAGAACATTTTTTTTAAAAGCATTTATTAATCTTTTTAATGTTAGAAAAATAGTCATGTTCAAAAGATAAACTTTAAAATTTAATAATATATTAACACATTTTGGAATTAATATTGATCAACATTAAATGGTATATAATTATTAATGATTATATATATATATATATATATATATATATATATATATAATGATAGCTACAGACACCAAACTCGGTACATAAATTGTTCTTATTAATCCGGACAACTTTCTAATTTACAGTCATTAGCTACGACCAACAGGAAGTCGGCTATATTTATTTTAATGTGGTTTTTTTTAAAAAACGAGCTGTAAACAAATTCATACTCCTCCAAACAGAAACACGGAAATCACACCAAACATTTTTTCTCATGATGCCAAAATACTGAAGATGCTAAATTGCGGACGGATTTAGGATATCTTGAACGATGATTTAATGGCAATTTATTAAAGTTACAGTAAAAAAGATAATTTTTTTTTTTTTTTATCTTTTAAGAGCAGCTTCCAAACACTTCATAAAAAATTACATACACAGAACAATACAGTCTGAGGATATGTGATTAATTTCATGAATTTACAATACACTATGCTTAGGAGAAAATTTAAAAACTATCAGAGAGCTCTTAGACTGCTGAGTGAGAGCTCCCTGCCAGCCTGCATCTGAGTGAGGGGTGGGGGTGGGGTGGGGTGTGAGTGACTGTGTGAGTGACTGTGTGGATTGAGGAGCTGGGTGAGAGAGAGAAAGAGAGAGAGGGTCTGTTTTTTAAAATCTTTAAAAAATGCTTATAAATCATTAAATAAGGTCTCAATTCTTAACATTAGGAAATGCATTAATTAACGTGAACTAACAATGAAAAATATATTTTTACAGCATGTTAATTCTTCCATGATAGTATGAACTAACAAAGAACAATTTTTTTAAAGCATTTATTAATCTTTTTAATGTTAGAAAAATAGTCATGTTCAAAAGATAAACTTTAAAATGTAATAATATATTAACACATTTTGGAATTAATATTGATCAACATTAAATGGTATATAATTATTAATGTTTATATATATATAATGATAGCTACAGACACCAAACTCGGTACATAAATTGTTCTTATTAATCCGGACAACTTTCTAATTTACAGTCATTAGCTACGACCAACAGGAAATCGGCTATTTTTATTTTAATGTGGGTTTTGTTTTTAAACAGGCTGTAAACAAATTCATACTCCTCCAAACAGAAACACGTAAATCACACCAAACATTTTTTCTTATGATGCCAAAATACTGAAGATGCTAAATTGCGGACGGATTTAGGATATCTTGAACGATGATTTAATGGCAATTTATTAAAGTTACAGAAAAAAAGAGAAAACTTTTCTTTTCTTTTTTTCTTTTAAGAGCAGCTTCCAAACACTTCATAAAAAATTACATACTCAGAACAATACAGTCTGAGGATATGTGATTAATTTCATGAATTTACAATACACTATGCGGAGGAGAAAATTTAAAAACTATCAGAGTTCTCCTGTCTCTGTGCTTCTAATGTTTGCGGTAGGTGACTGGGTGGGTGACTGACTGTGTGAGTTCAGTGAGTGTGGAGGGGGAGAGAGAGAGGGAGAGAGAGAGAGGGTCTGTTTAAACATCTCAATAAAATCCTTAAAAAATGCTTATAAAGCATTAAAGGTTTTGATAACACTTTATAATTAAGTCTCATTTGTTAACAGTAGGGAATGCATTAATTAACATGAACTAACAATGAAATATATATTTTACAGTATGTTAATTCTTCATTGATAGTATGAACTTACAATGAACTAACAATGAACAAAATATTTTTTATATTAGAAAAATAGTCATGTTCAAAAGATAAAACTTTAAAATTTAATAATATATTAACACATTTTGGAATTGATTTTGATCAACATTAAATGGTATATATTTATTAATGATGTAAATTAACAACAGTTAAATAATGTTGTTTTTTAACATTGGTTAATTCACAAATAACATTAAATATTAACAATATATTTTTTACTTTATTAATTTGTGTTAGAAAAAATTATTCATGTTAGTTAATGGAAAAATAAATCATTAAAAAATGCTTATAAATCATTAAAAGCTTTGGTAACTATAATAATTTCTCATTTGTTAGCATTAGTAAATGCATTAACTAACATCAACTACCAATGAAAAATAAATTTTCACAGAATTTAAAGTTTTATATGTTCTGTGTGTGTGTGTGTTTCACAGAGTTGATGGTTTGGATTAACCCTTTAATTGCCGTATCCCTTAAAACCAAACTGCCAGAGGGTTACTGTGATGCTTGTGCTCGCTGGGCACCGTTTTATCGATGCCACCGGGGTGGCGTATGCTGACGGCTTGGGCCCGTCATCGCTGCTCGCAGCTATATTTTTTTTTTTTTTTTTTTTTTTATTTCAATCATCCGGGCACTTTTGGGGGCCTTAACGTGCCCGAAAACTCTCGAAAATCGGCACGCACATTGGAACCTGCGGCCATTAGGACGCCGCTGAGGCTGGGACCCGGGCGTGGTACAGGGGCTCTACGGCGCCCCCTGGAAAATTGTCAGAAAACTTGATGTATAGCTCACACATACTTGCACGTATTCATATGAAACTCGGTACACATATAGAACTCATTGAGCTGAACAACTTCCGTGCAGCATGTCTTAGGCTCCGCCCAACAGGAAGTCGGCTATTCAGGGCTGTTTAAAAAGCGCATGCTCTGGAATTTGATATACTCCTCTGAGGATTTCCATACGATTGCCACCAAACTAGGTGAACATGATCTCAAGACATTGGGGACGCTAAATTGCGAAGATATTTTTGATATGTCGAACGGTTTGCCCGTGGCGAGGCGATGAATTTATGGCGAAAAATGAGACCCAGGAAATGCCTAATAACGTCCACATACATTGTATGATGTAGATCAAACTTCAGTGATTTGTTCGTTGTATGATGCCGATCGGATAGATGTGACTATTATGACTGAAAGTTATAGCGCCACCAACTGGCTGCAGGAAGTGTGTCGTTTTCAAAATGCTTTGAATTCAGCATCTTCTTTTACCTCGATTTGCTTCAAACTTCACCAGAATAATGTCAAAACACGGCCGATGTAAAACTGTAAAGGGAATATTGATATCTAAAATTATGTTGCCATGGCAACGTGACAAAGTTGAAAATTCGTTTCTGGTGATTTTGAGGCAGATAACATGTTTAGAATGTCATGAAACTCAACACACATATGAGTATTAATGATAGTTAGACACTGGAAAAAGCTCATAAACGGGCGTGGAAGAGACACTCTATAGCGCCACCTTTTGTCAAAAATGAGGGGGTTAGTTTTAGCTACAGACACCAAACTCGGTACATAAATTGTTCTAATTAATCCGGACAACTTTTTAATTTACAGTCATTAGCTACGACCAACAGGATGTCGGCTATATTTATTTTAATGTGGGTTTTTTTTAAAAACGGGCTGTAAACAAATTAATACTCCTCCAAACAGAAACACGGAAATCACACCAAACATTTTTTATCATGATGCCAAAATACTGAAGATGCTAAATTGCGGACGGATTTAGGATATCTTGAACGATGATTTAATGGCAATTTATTAAAGTTACAGTAAAAAAGATAATTTTTTTTTTTTTTAATCTTTTAAGAGCAGCTTCCAAACACTTCATAAAAAATTACATACTCAGAACAATACAGTCTGAGGATATGTGATTAATTTCATGAATTTACAATACACTATGCAGAGGAGAAAATTAAAAAACTATCAGAGCTGCTTTTGAGTTGGAGCTCCCTGCCAGCCTGCCTCTGAGTGAGAGGTCCTGTCAGCCTGCAGCTGAGTGAGGGGTGGGGGTGGGGTGTGAGTGACTGTGTGAGTGACTGTGTGGATTGAGGCAGTGGGTGAGAGAGAGAAAGAGAGAGAGGGTCTGTTTTTTAAAATCTTTAAAAAATGCTTATAAATCATTAAAGATTTTGATAACACTTTATAATAAGGTCTCAATTCTTAACATTAGGAAATGCATTAATTAACGTGAACTAACAATGAAAAATATATTTTTACAGCATGTTAATTCTTCCATGATAGTATGAACTAACAAAGAACAATTTTTTTAAAGCATTTATTAATCTTTTTAATGTTAGAAAAATAGTCATGTTCAAAAGATAAACTTTAAAATTTAATAATATATAAACACATTTTGGATTAATATTGATCAACATTAAATGGTATATAATTATTAATGATTATATATATATATAATGATAGCTACAGACACCAAACTCGGTACATAAATTGTTCTTATTAATCCGGACAACTTTCTAATTTACAGTCATTAGCTACGACCAACAGGAAATCGGCTATTTTTTTTTAATGCGTTTTTTTTTTTTTTAAACGGGCTGTAAACAAATTCATACTCCTTCAAGCAGAAACCAAAAATTCACACCAAACATTTTTTCACATGCTTCCAAGATACTGAAGATGCTTCATTGCGGACCGATTTAGGATATCTTGAACGGTGATTTAATGGCAATTTATTAAAGTTACAGTAAAAAAGAACACTTTTTTTTTTTTATCTTTAAAGAGCAGCTTCCAAACACTTCATAAAAAATTACATACACAGAACAAGACCGTCTGAGGATATGTGATTAATTTCATGAATTTACAATACACTATGGAGAGCAGAAAATTAAAACTATCAGAGATCTGCTGTCACTGCGCTCCTAATGTGTGCGGTGGGTGACTGACTGTGTGAGTTCAGTGAGTGTGGAGGGGGAGAGAGAGAGAGAGAGAGAGAGAAAGAGAGAGAGAGAGAGAGGGTCTGTTTAAACTTCTCAATAAAATCCTTAAAAAATGCTTATAAAGCATTAAAGGTTTTGATAACACTTTATAATTAAGTCTCATTTGTTAACAGTAGGGAATGCATTAATTAACATGAACTAACAATGAAAAATATATTTTTTACAGCATGTTAACTCTTCATTGATAGTATGAACTTACAATGAACTAACAATGAACAAAATATTTTTAATATTAGAAAAATAGTCATGTTCAAAAGATAAAACTTTAAAATGTAATAATATATTAACACATTTTGGAATTGATTTTGATAAACATTAAATGGTATATATTTATTAATGATGTTAACTAACAACAGTTAAATAATGTTGTTTTTTAACATTGGTTAATTCACAAATAACATTAAATATTAACAATATATTTTTTACTTTATTCATTTGTGTTAGAAAAAATTATTCATGTTAGTTAATGGAAAAATAAATCATTAAAACCTTTGGTAACTATAATAATTTCTCATTTGTTAGCATTAGTAAATGCATTAACTAACATCAACTACCAATGAAAAATATATTTTCACAGAATTTAAAGTTTTATATGTTGTTCTGTGTGTGTGTGTTTCACAGAGTTGATGGTTTGGATAAACCAAACTGCCAGAGGGTTACTGTGATGCTTTTGCTCGCTGGGCACCGTTTTATCGATGCCACCGGGGTGGCGTATGCTGACGGCTTGGGCCCGTCATCGCTGCTCGCAGCTATATTTTTCACTGTTGCTGCTAAATTTTTTTTTTTTTTTTTTTTTTTTAACTGTGTTTTAATAGAGATAAATATAAATTTATACTTTAAAGTCAACATGAATTAAAATGGCTTATGAATGTCACTTCTGTTGACTCAAAGTGCATAGTATGCAAACTGGGATGGAGCCACAGACATTTATCTAAGGTGATTCGCATTGACGCTGATACGGTGTAGTGTCACATCACTGCACAATCACAATAGAAAGTTCTAAAAGTTGCTTCCACTGCGCAAGTGTGCTAATGGCAACAGGGAAAAGGAGTAAAAGGAGTAAAAAGACAGAAAATGAAGGAATCAAGTGGTTGTCTGAGCAAAGGGGACGGTGGGAGTGGGAACGGAGATGGATTGTTTTCTGTTCTCCAGAGCTGCATGAGAACTAAGGGAGACTTTTTTCCCCTGTCCTCAACCGGCCTATTCATCTGTGTCACAGCCCAACGCAGATGTGAGAGGGGAAAGGAGAGAGAAGAGTTCATTTTAAAGTGGCTCTCAGCAAGGAAACTATGTATCTCAGTGCTCATCAATCTAATCTATTATCCCGCTTACTCCAAGCCGGTTATCGGAGAAATACAATCTCCTGATGAAATAACAAAAAATGTCTTTTTCGCCCACTCAACCTTTTCCTTGTCACGCATGAAGGCCGTGTTGCCGTACGAGTCCCTTTTATCTCTCTTATGTTCTCTCATTTTTGTTATCGACTGCTTGCGGTAAATTTGAATGGATTTTATTTATTGTTTTTGCATTTAAAGGAAAAGTTCACTAAAAATTAAAATTGGCCGAATATTTACTCACCCGCAGGCCATTGAAGATGTTTTTTTTTTTTGTAGTTTAGTTAGTTTCTTCATCAGAACACATTTGGAAAAATTTTACTTTACATTACTTGCTCACCAGTGGATCGTTTGTGTGACACCCTGAAAGTTTGATCACATGTATTTATATGTATATATGTTGGATGTGTATGTTTATTCCTTGCAATTGATTATATTAATGTATTTATGCATGTTATATCTATCTATCTTTGCTTATGATTTTCTTTATGATCGCTACAACTAACTTGTTAGATGAAACATCCTAGTGGACAGTTTGGGGGAGACGGTGCGTGGTCCAGGGTTGCTATGGTAACGGTGAGCTGCAAGAGACTTTCATTATTAGAGCGGCTCAACTTTGAATAACAACTCAACTTTGTCCGTCTCATTATTTGTCAAATAGATTTAACTGCAGTACTGCCAACTGGACAGTGGGCGTGCTACAGACTTTGGGGGCTCGTCTGGGATCTAGCGCCACCTACTTGTACTCCCTTTCGAGGGATGGATGGAGCTGACAGTGAACCTGCTGGGAAATGATGATCCAAATTTAACTATGAAAGTAGTCATTAGAGAGGCCATTACTGGGGTTTAATGCCATTGAAGAGCTAATACGGGGAAAGATGGACACAGAACAGGGCTTACGAGCATTTGCAGAACTCCTGAAGATGGCTCTGGATATTAGAGATGAACAGGCCAATTCAATGGTGAGCTTCATTCAGGGACATTCCCTCATGAGCCATGAGGTTGTTGTTACAGTTGGCCCAAAATATGTAATTGTACCACCTGGCAGGCTGACTCATGTTAAGTGCAAAGTCCCTGATGGCCTGAACTTCTCAGAGCCAGTAGTGTTGTTTGAATCCGGTGATGAGAGTACATCACTGACTCAACTAGACACTGGAGAAGGGCTGATGGAGATAGAAGGGAATGACCGGCCCTATGTCAAGGTCCCTTTGAGTAATCTTACCGCAAGTGAAGTCACCATTCGTCGACATACGCCTCTGGGGAGGATCCAACCCATCGTTCACGTCATCCAACAAAACATGGAGAGTGGCGTTGATATACCAATGAGGCAGACGGAAGGGGCAGTCCCTCAAGAAGGGAAAGAAAACACCAGGGCAGGCAATCTGTGGCACCCGCCTGTTGACATAAGCCATCTAGAAGAAGAACAGCAGAAACTAGTCAGAGAAATGCTCTTCGAAGAGTCAAATGCCTTTGCACAGGGAGATGATTATATTGGGTGTATTCCAAGCTTACAGATGTCGATCAGTTTGAAGGACAACATTCCCGTTCAAAGAGCATATGCTTCCATCCCAAAACCCCTGTAAAAAGAGGTGAAGGAATACATCCAGGACTTGCTGGCTCAGGGGTGGGTGGTCAAGTCAAAGTCTCCTTATGCAGCCCCTGTGGTGTGTGTTCGAAAGAAAGATGGTACCCTGAGACTGTTTATCGACTACAGGTTGTTGAATCAAAAGACAGTTCCAGATAAGCACCCACTTCCCCGGATCCAGGACCTCATTGACAGTCTGGGGGGCTACCGGTGGTTTTCAATCCTAGACCAGGGGAAAGCCTACCATCAGGGATTTATGGCCGAAGGGTCCCGACACCTGACTGCTAGTAGACCACTTTACCAGATTTGCCCAAGCGTATCAAACGAGGGACAAGTCTGGACGAACGGCTGCTGAAAGAATATTCAATGATTATATCCCAAGATTTGGCTACCCTGGCAAACTCCATCATGACCAAGGCCGTGAGTTTGAGAACCAGCTCTTTGCAGCTTTGCAGCGGCTGACAGGTGTCGGCAACTCAAGAACAACACCCTATCACCCCCAAGCTAATACTGCAGAACGCTTTAATCGAACACTGCTGCAAATGCTGAAAATCTTGGAAGAGACAGAAAAAGACCCTCCAAAAAGTAGTGCATGCGTATAACTTCACCAAACATGAGGCGACAGGATTCTCTCCATTCTTCTTGCTGTATGGACATCATCCTCGCTTACCAGTCGATCTGTTGTTTGGTCTGAGATCGGAGGATGACCAGTACTCACCTCGAGATTATGCAGAGAAATGGGCACAAAGAATGACTGCTGCATATAAACTTGCATCAAACAGTAAACAAGCAAGCGCAAGAAATAAGAAGTACTATGACCAGCATCTGCGAGGTGTTGTTTTACAGCCAGGAGACCGAGTTCTGGTTCGGAACCTGAGTGAACGAGGTGGGCCTGACAAGTTAAGATCATACTGGGAAACAACAGTGCACGTTGTTAGAGAAAGAGTAGGAGATGGTCCAGTCTATCAAGTGTATCCTGAATCTAGCGGAGGCCAAAATCCGGCGATGATACGTACCTTGTATTTGAACCTTCTTCATCTGGTTAATGACCTACCTGTAGACCCGCCACCTCCAGAAGCCAATGAGTTGCACAGACCTAAAAGATTAAAACAGAGACGGGTGAAGCCAGCAGAAGAGCCGAAGGGAGCAAGTTCAAATGATACATGTCCAGAAGACAGTGACACTCCACAAACTTACTACTGGTTGCGGTCACCTTTACAAAAGGGGTTAATGAGGAGAGGATCTGTACCTGAAGACTACAGGAGAGACGGCAGGGGACAGAGGAACAGTCCTAATAAACCTGTAAGGAACAAAAGAGCCACAAAAGAATACTTACCTGTGTCCGTTGAATCCCAAGCACCAAGAGAATATTTACCTGTGTCCGTTGAATCCCAAGCACCAAGAGAATAATTACCTGTGTCCATGGAGCCTCAGCCATCTGATGACTTTCCTGCTATGCTGGAACTAGAAGGAATGGATGGAGAGCTGGAAGAGACCGTGCCTGTGTAGAGAAAAAGAAAGATGATTAGTCGAAGAGAAGAGAGTACTGAAAGTGAAATTGTGAGGAGATCTAAAAGAGAAAGAAATCCTCCCAGGTTCTTGACCTATTCTTCCTTGGGTCAACCCAGTTATGAACCGCCTACTGAAATAAGTGCAGTACAGGTGATGCCGGGTCAGAGACTGTCATATTATCCTCATCGGGTGCAGGGACCAGTTTATATGATATATGCTTATGCCCCAGCAGTACTCCCCTACCAGATAGGGTCTTATTCTGCATTATCACCCTAGTCGACCTATTGATTGATATCTCAGAATAATACATGCTAGAGTTGTAAATTTGGAATATGTACAGAAAGACATGAATGTAGAGACTTACCTATAGTAAACTTACACACAAATCTTGAAATCTGCTGAAATGTGAAAAAAGTTAATTTTTGTGAGAGTTAAAGGGACAGTGATGTCTGGTGCAATTTCTTTTGTTGGGGAGAGTGTGACACCCTGAAAGTTTGATCACATGTATTTATATGTATATATGTTGGATGTGTATGTTTATTCCTTTCAATTGATTATATTAATGTATTTATGCATGTTATATCTATCTATCTTTGCTTATGATTTTCTTTATGATCGCTACAACTAACTTGTTAGATGAAACATCCTAGTGGACAGTTTGGGGGAGACGGTGCGTGGTCCAGGGTTGCTATGGTAACAGTGAGCTGCGAGAGACTGTCATTATTAGAGCGGCTCAACTTTGAATAACAACTCAACTTTGTCCGTCTCATTATTTGTCAAATAGATTTAACTGCAGTACTGCCAACTGGACAGTGGGCGTGCTACAGACTTTGGGGGCTCGAATTATCAAATTATGAGTTGTTTGTATCTCATTATTTGTAAAATAGATTTAACTGCAGTACTGCCAACTGGACAGTGGGAGCGTGCTACATTTGCAGTGAATGGGTGCCGTCAGAATGAGAGTCCAAACAGCTGATAAAAACCTTACAATAATTCACAAATAATCCACACCACTCCAGTCCATCAATTAATGTCTTGTGAAGTTAAAATCTGTGTGCTTATAAAAAACAAATCCATCATTATTGTATTTTAACTTGAAACTGTTGCTCTGGCCAAAATACAAGTCCTCTATAGCCATAATATTGCTTTCTCCAGTGAAAAAGTTGTCTCATCTGAATCAGACGAGAAATATGCACAGATCAAACACCATTTACAAACAAAAACAGACCAAAACAGTACTAAACAATTGGATTTTGATGTGAGCGGAAAACATTGGATGGACCTTTTCACTGGAAGAAGCATGGACGAATACCTTTACAGAATGCTATTTTGGCCAGAAGTGACAGTTTAAAGTTAAAACACAGCTTTTCACTTCTTAGATGGCACCTGATGGTCTGGAGTTGTGTGGATTAAATGTAGATTATTGTGATATTTTTATCAGCTGTTTGGACTCTCATTCTGATGGCATCCATTCACTGCAGAGGAGCCACTGGTGAGCAAGTGATGTAATGCTACATTTCTCCAAATCTGTTCCCATGAAGTCATCTACATCTTGGCTGAGAGTGAGTAGATTCTCATTTTGGCATGAACTTTTCCTTTAATGTTTAGGGTGCATGCATTTTTACTGCATTATTTTTTTCTATAATCAATTACACAGACACACACAAAAAACATGTTAAATTGACATTCCAAAGGATACATATGGGTTTCTAGGCATTTTGCTTCTAGACTCTGTTAGCGACAATAAAAAGCGATGCTTTCATACCGCTCTTGTGGTGCAGAGCCATTCAGACTGTCCATTCACACAGATATGTGAATAGTCTTGCATTTAATGGCTGTGCTTGGAAGAGCGTACTTCAGCAAGTCAATCAGAAGAAGTAATTGCGTCTAATAGGTGCGCCTCGTCGCTCGGCCCGAGAGATTTCTCTGTTCTCTGATCGCTGCCAAACCTCTGACGACCTGTCGTCTCTCATGAGTCCTCTGTCACCAAAAATAAATTGCCTGCTCACTGAACGGGTCTCAACAACAAGCGATGTCATTACTTTCACGGCAATTGATCACACCTTCGGAGAGAAAAGTCAATAGTCAACATAATTGTTAGTGGTGTTGAGCCTCACATTGAAGAGGTCTGGTTTGTAATGCATGCAGCTCATCTTGCGACTCTCCATTCAGGTGAAGTTGTGCTAGATTTTGAAACAAAACTGTGAGGGGTCCTGTATATAAATGCACAAGGAAGATCCATAATTAACAATTAGGTGCTAATAGTGAGAAAAAAATATTACAAATTTGCAGCATAATGCATAATTTAACACTACATCTTAAAGCAGTAAGATATGCAACAAGCAATAAAATATTTTTATCCAACATAAACCTGAATTTTTGTCCTAGCCTGCTGTAAGCACAACCAATGATGTCATTTCGTCACATGATTTCTATTTCAGCAGCAGCTATTTACACCTGTAACACTTACACAGTGTAAAAAAAAATTGTGGTAGGTACTGTTTGCACTAAGCATAAGTGCAACAAATAGCGTATTGTTTACATTAAGTGTAAACACTGATAGATGCTAATCACACAAAGTGTGAACAAAAATAATATGCTATTTATACCGAATGTAAAATATCTGAGCCATGGTGGGCAGAGTTATTGAAAATAGCCTTTGGTTCACTGGTTCAAAATTCTACTCCAGACAACTGTAAAACATCAGTTACTGATTGTCTGTGGATTGTGTTCCATCATTCAGCTTTGTTTTGCTTACAGTGTGGACAGATACATTTTTTTACTCGTCAAAAATTTGTCTTCCCTTTTTAGGTGCAAAAATGTAAGAAAGATTCAAATCTAAAATGAATGGCATTCTCAAAAACTGTGATTTAAACAATGCATGTATATCAAATTATGAGTTATATCTTTTGTTGTTTGATTAACATGAACGACAGACAGCAGAAATATTAGACTGCTGTCACTTTAAGAACTGCCCAGATCCAATATACAGCTATACATGTGTTTTCTTTCTCAGCTGTTTGTTTTCACTTAAGACCTAAATTACTGTGTTTACGAGAATAATACACAAATTTCTACCGGTTAATCATGCCACCGATATATCGCCCACACCTAATGTGTGTGTGTGTGTGTGTGTTAAACTATTATATACTAATATATAATATATATTAATACACTAACTTTGATATTATCAACAAGTCTTGAGAGGTGCCTAGTTGAGAAGCGCTGGTTTAGATGTGTTGTGACAGGTGGCGTTTTAATTACTATATTATGCCAAGAGTCTGGTTAGTAGCTATATGGCGCAATAAGCGACACAATGACCTGTGCCGTTGCTTTAAATATGCAAATATAATTGGCATAGACATGTAAAGAGTTAATATATTTTATACATAGTTTATGTATATATTTTTTAGCTAGCTCAATATACAGTTCATATAAAACTATATACTCCCAATTGTATTTTTTACAAAATATATAATATGTCATTTATACTTTTGTAACTGATTCCTTCGCATAGAATTAGTCTTGATATGCATAATATGATGCAAGGTGTACCTCAGTGTCCCGGTCACCATTGGCATACACACACCCACTCTACCTCAGATATA
Source organism: Barbus barbus (assembly GCF_936440315.1). Classification (NCBI taxonomy): domain Eukaryota; kingdom Metazoa; phylum Chordata; class Actinopteri; order Cypriniformes; family Cyprinidae; genus Barbus; species Barbus barbus. Next base: position 25,575,706 of record NC_136753.1, on the reverse strand, counting down.
AAAAAAGTTTTTTTTTTCCCTCTCTTCATGTGACCATCTGTTCTGCTGTGAATATACATACATTTGTGCAAACCACCATTTGGCCTTTCCTCATAGTCACAAATGCATCACAGCTAATTAATGACTTACGTAGCGAGCACAAATCGATCTCCGCAAAGGGTCTAATGGGAAATTAAAAATGGTTACCGATACTGAATCGTGCCAAGCAAGAGTGAGGCTGCTGCCACAGCCATTTTGAGAAAATCTCAAAGACACAAACACACCCACACACACACACACATAGTAAAAAACACCTCGCTCTTCCTCCCTCTATCTCCTCTCACACACACATACACACACTTACTCTTTTCTTCTGTCTATGTTGTCCCACAGGATGTGATTAGATACAGCAGCAGCCATTCGGCAGTGTGGGATCCCAGTCTGGTCACATAGATTTGAGACTTTGAAGGCACATATATCATTTTTCCTGCAGGCCTCCACAGACCTGGCCTCCACTCATTATAGAGCTCCTGTCATATGTTTCAGCCTGATAAACTGAATGTCACACGTGTACCGTGAAAACACGGTCTAAATATACTAGTAATCATCATTTGGATCACGTTGATATTTGACATTATGATCAAATATCTGATTTAATGAGTGATCGGGTCATTATAGAAAAGAAAAGAAGGATGAGGGGGCTTCTAGGAGTCAGGGCGGTCATGAATAAGAAGAATAGCACATATGAAAATTGACTTTTTGTAATAGGTACTCTACAAAACGGCAGCCAGCCAGATGTAGCTGTGTCACGTAACATGTTTACCTGCGATTTTGCATTGTGAATTGCAGGACATCCTGTCTGCTCTGGATTCCTCACTAACAACTGACAGTATAAGGACACGGTCATGCTGAATGTGTTCGAGGCTCAATTGAGGCAATGTGAGCCGAGGCAAAAATAAGGCAGCCATTCTCTCATTTGCTGCTTCTCTTTTTCTCTCTCATACACACACTGAGAAAAAGAAAGAAAAGCAAGTACACTGTAAAAAAAAAAAAAAATCAAGTTGTAGATAAAGATTCACTGTTTTTGTTTTTATTATTTCAAAATTTCATTCATTTAATTCAGTTTTGCCATTTCTTTGTAATTAAGAAATTTCCTAGCAATTTCTGTGAGCAATTTTTATTTTATTTTAGTACATTTGTACCAATTTTTTTGTTTGTTTGTTTGTGTGTGTGTGCGTGTGTGTGTGTGTTTATCTGGTTTATGAGGACACAAATTTGTATAATGACATGGGTATGACAGAGGTATTACAATAGTTGGTGAGGTGGTTTATGAGGACACTGCCTATTCAAAAGGCTTAAAAAACATACTAAATGGTGTTTTTTTGAAAATCTAAAAATGCACAAAGTTTCCTTTGAGGGCTAAGTTTAGGTGTAGGGTTGGTGTGTAGGGCAATAGCACACACAGTTTGTTCAGTATAAAAACCATTACGCCTATGGAGAGTCCCCATAAACCACAAAAAACAACGTGTGTGTGTGTGTGTGTGTGTGTGTGATTTTTTAGAGGGTTAAAAGCAGAATTTTCTGAATCTTTACTCTAGTCTTCAATGTCATATGATCCTCCAGAAATCATTCTAACATGCTGATTTGCTGCTTAAAGGGATAGTTCATCTTCAGTTGCCGGTTCCCATTGACTTCCAAAGTATGAAAAAAAAAAAAACATTATGCAAGTCAGTGGGGACCAGCAACTGAAGGTGAACGATCCCTTTAAGATGCATTTCAAAATTTCAAAAGAAGCATTGCTGAAAATGGTTCAATATTTTTGTGGAAAGCATGAGTACACTTTCCTCAATATTCTTTGATGAATAGAAAGTTCAAAATAATAGCATTTATTTAAAATAGGAATTCATCATAAATGTCTTCACTGTCACTTTTAATCAATCTAATATTTGTCCTTGGTGAATAAAATAATGAATTTCCTAAAAAAAAAAAAGAAAACCTTACTAACCCCAAATATTTGAATGGTGCAAAAAAGACTAGCAACATTGCAAACAGCACAAGTTATAGAAAAAGAATAGAAAATAGAAAGAATACAATACTTGTTATTGTAATATTTAGTTTGACCTCCAAAACTGGTCAAACAACATTTTATCATAGTTAAAACATTTTCTTTCACTGAACAGCTGCTAAAAATTTAACAAAAGTCTTCAAGATTGTACCCTGTAAAAGTTCTAAACGCACACACACAAACCACAGACACTAGACAGCTAGAAGGTCCAACATTTCTCCTAACGTCATCAAAATAGCTTGTCAGCTGGCTCTCTCACCACCTCTGACCGCTATATTACTGCTTCACACGTAAAAGGACAACATCTGGCATTGTGTCCACTAAGTTTCCACTGGCATTTTACAGTAAGCAGCTTTAGGTCTGGCATTGTGAATTCCTCCCACCCTTATTTAACCCGTGCCTTCAGAGGTTTTGGATAGCATGTGCGTTAGCTTTGGGCTTGCACACATGCATGAACACACAGACCAGCAAACACATCGTCCACAGTTTTTCCATATCAACCTCCTCTCACCCCCTGTTTCTCTTATTATCTTTTTTTTTAGTTAAACACACATATGCATATGAGCCCACTAGCTGCTGGGGATGTAATTTTTTTTTCTTGAATTATTCACATCCCTAAATGAGCTAACAACCTCAGCAGAGAGTGCAGTGTTAAGAGCAGAAAAAGCTGGTGTTAGGTTTAAATTCAGATGTCTATTCTTAGAGAGCTCTGGGACCACGCTATGAGCACGTTTAGTTCCTTTAATTTTGCAGGCAGCCACAAACTGACAAAGCCATGTCAGTGGCATCTACAGTTGTCATTGTGATGCTCGCGTGTGACTTCTGCTTTGTTGCCAAATTGGAATCTTGTGTTTCCATTTAAATAATCGTGTATAAATATTTTTCTGTAAGTAAAGCACACACAGAGGGAGATCTGTCAAAACACGGTACATTTTCTTCCTGACGGCAGTGGCACCTATCGATTTGCTATAACATAAAATGTAACTGCTAATATACAAAATATAGTAATAAAAAGTCCAGTTTTGTAGGATTTAGCAGCAGGATTCTCATCTCAGAAATTGCATTCAGCAGGGGCCTCACGCAATTGCGTGGTGCCTAAATACGCAACTGGATTGATACGATTTTAAACCATTTTAAAAAGTAGTATTTTTCTATGTATTAAAAACTGAGGGAAAATAATTGCACATTAATATATGCATTTACATAAATATTAAAATTGCTGAAAGATTTATAGCTGTTAAAGCAAAAATGTAGGCTATAAAATATAACTTACATAAAAATGGTTAATAATAAAGGTTAATAATAATTACTTCTGCTCCTCCAGAAGAAGTCTCACACTTAATATTTTTTATGATTATTTGCGAATCGCCTTTGCTCTTCCACGGAAGAGAGGGGCGGTGTGAGCAGAGCTCATTAGCATGTAAAGAGATATGCAGCGAAACAAGTTGATGTGAACAGAGCTGTTTTTGACAAGGTAAGGGTGTTGTTTTTCATGACCACTGAGACCATTTCGAGAAGACCCTAAAGAATCATACCAACTTATGGAAAATGGGCATCCGGTGTCCCCTTTGAAGCACATCAGCCACCACAAAATCAGACTTACTTTAAAATCATTCTGAGGTTAAATACAGATTTAAAATCATAACAAGATATAGTTTAATAGCTATGATACTGTTTTTGAAATCAAATCTTTGCATAGCTATGGGGAAACACTGGAATCTAACATTGCCTTAGAAAAAAAACCTTAATCTTAAACAAAATAAAGCATATACTCATATAGGAAATATAAGAGTTATCGGATAAGCATGTTACAGTATAAACTTCTGAAACATTGGTGTTTCATATTTTAGAGCAGTCACTGCAGAAATCAATTAAATCTGTATGTGGGAGTGTGTGTGAAAAAAATCAGATGTAACCCTCTTTGTAATCTTTAACATTTTCAAAAGTAACGGTAATTTAATTACACATTTTTTCTTAGTAACTGTAACCAATTACAATGACTTTTATTTTGTAATTAAATTATGTAATCTCGTTACATGTAACTAGTTACTCCCCAACACTGGTTAAGTAAACATAAATCAGATCAATTATTTAAAAAGTAAAAGTCTTAGCAATAAATGAAATGAAACCCGACAGACCACCTGCGGTTGCTGGATTTATCGATCGGAAACTTCTGAACCAAGTGTGTTTGAAACATCATATTAGCATAGGTACAGTGTTCTTTGTGGAAAGAAACACATAAACTTTGTGCTAGATCCTAATCGTCACAACAAACTGCATAATTTGCAGCTGCACACATTTCTGCGGTCCTTGATGTGGGTGAACTGACAGAGATGTTTGATTATGAAATCATCAGCGAAGCCCCGTTGTTTCACACAATGCTTTACAATAAACTTCCTCTAGTTAACGTTAGTTAATGCATTAACTAACATTAGAAATACATTTGTTACCATGTTTATTCATTTTTGTTAACCAGCTCAGGCAAATTTGAACAGATACAACTTTTAATTTTAATAATGTCCTAAATTTTGAAATGAACATTAACATAACAAATTATTAATGTTAATGCATGCTTTAGAAGTAATGTGTAATGAACCTTGGTGCTGTATTTAAATATTTTTTTTTGGCAATTTGACATGCAGTTTTCATATGCTATACACTAGGCCCACCCAGTTTTATGTAGGCCCACCCACTTTTTCCCATTTCTGGCTACACTAGTGTATCACACTATGTATTCTTGGAGTAGATGGCGGAGGAAAAATTCTGTAATGACACTAACCCAATGTCACAACAAGAAAAACATGTTGTTGATGAGGAGGAGGTGCCAGCAGTGTTTGCCGCTCCAGGCATGGGAATCTCATCTGCTAATTATCCATGAATGTTAACAGCCATCCCCTTCCCTGCACCGAGGGCCCTGGGCTTAAAGAGAAACCCAGACTGCACTGGTTGGGCAGGGCTCAGCACCTCCGCTGGCACTCGTCTGGTCCCACACAGATGGAGGGGAGTGCCCTCCAGTAACTGGAGACAGCATATGAGACATGGATGACCAGGTCTCTTGCAAGAAGGCAGCAGTGGGCATTTGGGTACTGCACTACAACACATAATTAGTGAGGAGCATCTGTTCTAGAAGGTTCCTCCAAACTCAGAGGGCTCAGAGAGCTTGAATAAGCCTCTGGCCTTCGGTGGGTGCCGTATATCCTTTATTGCTTTGGATGATAAATTGCGGTGTATTGCCTGTTGAGGGACTTGACGGTGATTATGGTAATGAATACAGATCAAGTACGCTCTGCGGTGTGTTGCAACACTAGCGTTATGCAGAGAGGAAGTGGGGCACGAATGAAGGGGTTTGATTCGGTGTCCTTGTTGGGTCTGTTGTGCATCTCAGCAGATTTAACAGTACAACTGTAGATATAAATGAGCTAAAGCAAGTACACTCTTATAAATAAGGAGGTTTTTGCAGTGATGCCACAGAAAAAACATTTTAGGTTCCTCAAAGAACCTTTCAAAGAACTATTTTTTTTCTTAGTGTGAAGAACATGTTAAAATCTAAAAAACATTTACCAATATAAAGAATCTTTTATGGAATGAAAAGGTTCTGTGGATGTTAAAAGTTCTTCATGGAGCCATCAATGCCAGTAAGGAACCTTTATTTTTAAGATATACAATTTGAAGTCATTACAGGTAAAGGTCTAAAAATAATATCATATAATTTCACCATTATTTCTCATGTATCTTGTGGCAAAATGTCATGAAGTTATTTGAGAGTAAATCACTTAAATTTCAATCTGTTCATCAAACAAAGCAGTCAGACAGAAATACTGTATAAGAAACAATTTAAATGTTTTATGATAGATAGGAGTTTTTTGGTGGGGGGGGGCTATCAGTAACTCAACTTTTGTAATTTACTGATCTGCAATTCACTAACTTTCAACACAATCTATCTATCCATCCATCCATCATACGATTTATTTAGGTATAAAATTATTGCACATTAAGATTTACATATAGATAAACAATTTGACCAATTTATGTATTAAGGCTAAAACATCTTTAAAGTAGTATTTATGTATTAGAATAATTGTGTTTTAAGAGTGACATTTTTTTATATAAAATACCATATACCACATACAGTAAATAATAAAGCAGATATTGTTGCTAAATCTGACTAAATTTCTTAGTACCTCTCTCTAAGGCCTATAATCTTTCAAAGCTCAAGTCTTTTCAAACCAGCCCTTTTCAAGCCATCATTCCAAGTTTGTCTTGAAGAATTCTGAATCTACTTATTTTAATTCTATTTTCTTACATTCAAATTCAAATTGCAGTCCTGCATCATGTTTGCTACCACAATTGAAATCCAAAACCTGATCTGGAATTTAAAAAGGCAATTTCAGTTCAATTTGGAATGCTGCACATTCCTCCACTCCCTTTGTGTTCCACAAAAGAAACTAATACTTTCTCCGAGGGTCGTTCCATTGGTATAATGTGATGACAAAGCAGAAGCTCAAAGACACATCAAACACAACATATATTTATATGTATATCTTGACAAATAAGATGCAGAGACATGTGTCATTAAGGATAATGTAAACTCTGACAGTCAACATTTCGTCCTTCCTCACAAGAAGCATCAACTTCCTCTCTTGAGGGAGCCTTATAATGAGAGGCTTGTCGAATGAGAGCACTCACCTTTCCTGCCAACTCATCAGCCTTGCTATCAATGTTCTGACCCACCTTATGGAAACTTGCCCATTAGGCAAAATTGGCTCTCTCTCCAAGAAGCTATTTACCACAGCAGAAGAAATAAATAAATAAATAAATGCGCACACATCGAGAAATGGGGCCAAGGAGAAAGAAGCTGTTAGGAAGCCATCAAATAGTCATTCTACGTGTATCTCTCCCTCTCTCTCTGAGTAGATAGGTATCAACTCGTTCCAGCACTAGCTCCCATTAACCTGTTCACAGGTTGCAAAAGAAAGGAGGAGTTTTTTTTTCTCCCCCTTCACAGTAGCTCCGTCTCTCCTCCTCATTCGCGGTCCCGCTTTCCATCTCTTATGGTAAGAATCACAAAAGATAATTTCCTTTTCAAATTACTTCGGCCCCTTCAGCTGACCCCTGGGCATTGAGGCAATGCAGAGAGAGAGCGGAGAATGAGGTTCTGAGGATAACTTCCTCAAGCACGGTGGCCGGCGGAAACCTCACAAAACACTGCATTCATTACCCGAGGAAATAAGGCTGATAGGAAAGAATCGAGGAGGAAGAGTATTCGGAGGCATGCGAGGGTTATGTTCTCAAACAGTATGTGACAGCTGGTGTGGGGTGCGCATAAATGGGGCAAAAATTTACATCTGATCAGAGATTGGCTACAGGCTCGGAGGACGCTAAACCCGCACACCGGATGGGAACCAATGCAATGCTGTTCGCCAAACTTCAAGCTGCTACTCATTTAAAGCACAGTATCTGAAATGCTTTAAAACGAGACCCCTTTCATAAGCCCTAAACTGATTGTGGGCTAATCCATGTAAATGCTGGCCCTTAGAGTTGAGAAAAAACATTGCAAAAACAGAAATTTTGTGGGCACTTAAAGGTATAGTTTACTAAAAATGAAAATTCTTGTCATTTCACACCTTCTCTGGAACATATTTTGAAATATTCCTTTTGGTATTTGTCCATACAATGAAAGTCAGTGGTGCCCAGTGCTGTTTTAAACCCTACTGACTTTCAGTGTGAGGACAAAAACAAATCAGAATCATTAAAAATATCTTCTTTTGTGTTCCAACCATAGAAAGCTATACAGGTTTGGAACAGCATGGGAGTGAGTAAATTATTTGAATAAATGAGAAACCAGTTGAATATAGCTGGAACAGTAATGCACTTAAATGTACCAATAATCTAAATTTTAAACATATATAAACAGTACAAATAACAAAATAAATAATAAATACATACACACACACTGGGGAAATGCTGAATTAAAGCAGTTAAACTTCACACAGTCTAGTCTACAAGCTCACTAAAATAGCTGAACACTTTCAAATTATTGTAAAGCTGAAGGTACACTGAATAAAGGATAAATAATAGTAGTGTGGCTCTATAAAAACAAACTAAATGACCTGCAAAGAATTCTGAATAAGTAAGCTAAAAATTGTAAAAAAATAAATTAAAAATTAAAAAATTATTCTGATCAATTAAATCTGTGGTACACGGCTAAAATATGATATTACTAAAAATAAAAATACAATAAAAAATTAAAAACAAAGCTTCTAAAAATGCAGAAGTTCATAGAGTATCTGCTTGAATCACAACTACTTATGTATATTTGTTTTCTTAGTCATATTTGACTACCATCTCTTAAATTAATATATATACTACTGTTAAACAGTTTGGAGTCAGTAACCAGAAATTAATACTTTTATTCAGCAAGAATGGAATAAATTGATCAAAAATGACAGTAAAGACATTTATAATGTTACGAAATATTTCTATTTCAAATAAATGCTGTTCTTTTGAACCTTCTATTCATCCAAGAATCTGGAAATTCTCTCAAAATTTAGAGTTTCCAAAAGCATATTAAAATGATTTCTGAAGGATCTGAAGACTGGAGCAATGATGCTAAAAATTCAACTGTCTATCACAGGAATAAATTATATTTTAAGCATAAGAGACTTCTTTTAAAACATGATAAAATCTTACCAACCCCAAACTTTTGAAAAGTAGTGTTTATAAAAACACTATTATTCAAATGATTGTCCTATTCTGTGTTCCAGTGTGCTGGTGAAACTATATTTGGTTCTCCCCTGTACATCTGTATAAATACTGAATGACAACTAAGTTAACCTTTATCGTTTTAATCAGCTGCTCCCCAAGGCTGACCTGAGCAACCTTATAACTTTCAGTCAACACAGCACATCACAAATCACAAACGCGAGAGAAGTGACAAAAACCTTTCTGGGTTTTTTTCCCCCAACAAAGGCAATAATTCCTTTGCTAGATTTTCTAAAGGGTGTAAACAATAGCATGTTGCACTTGGTTTAACAGACTTAAGAGAACTCTGAGTTTATTATAGTCTAACACACCTCTCTGAGTCACTGCAAAATAACATGCAGAGGAGTTGGATGAGGTTTCAGGTGGAGACAAAAACTTTTAGTCTCTCTCCAGAGAATCCCATTTTGCTCGAAGTCATGGCAAAGTAGCCCTCAAAACAGCCTCTTCACGACAAGCAGCTCAGGCAGAGACATGCAACCAAAAACAACACTCAAGAATAAATTCACCCTTAACCAAGTTACAACATACAATCTGAAGATGAAAGCCATCCAGATATTGAGCAATTAGATCAATCTGTCGCCAAAGTTCCCGGGTCCGACTTTTTACCCAATTTGACTGGAGCATTTTCCGGATCCAATGCTTTTTTATTAAGCTCTGTCAGGTTTCATTACTAACTGGAAAATCTAATTTGGTTTTGTGTATCTGACAGTATTTCAAACTAATTCATCTTGTCAAGGTGCAGGCTCGACAAGCCCACCAGATGGTGTTTGCGTAAGACGAAACCCTGCTACTTGCCCACCAGGTTCTTAAAGGGCGCCATTACCTACAAAACAAAAAAAAAGCAGTCCTATAGTCGTGACTGCGCTCTGAATCACATGTGTAATCTGTCCAATGGAAGGGCGAGACGTCACGGGCGGGTGACGTAATTGACCAGGAAGCATAAAAGCACGTGCGGTGGAACCGACGTCAGCTTCTAGGAATGAAGCAACCGCTCGCAGGGATGCTGGAAGTATGGCCTAGAGACGCAGCATCTCGTTCCCTTCAGTGAACCAGAGTTACATAGGCAGATACATACCTCGCGGTAGGCAGATAAAGCCACCACGTAAACCTTCAGGGTGGAGTGGGTTACCCCTACGGAGAAACGGGCCTGCAGGAACTCCAGCACTGTACCAATCAGGCAGTTAACTGGGTCGAGGTGGCAGTCTCCGCACCATGAAGGGAAAAGTTTCCACTTCAGGGCATACAGTTTCCTCGTAGAGGGAGCTATGGATTGCAGGATGGTCTCAGCAACCTCAGTTGAGAGACCGGAAGCTATGAGCTGTGCCTCCTCAGAGGCCACACCCACAGCTTCCATAACTCTGAGCGGGGGTGAAAGACCCCTGCATGTGAGAGGAGATGGGACCACACAAGGATCTGGTGCGCCAGCTTTTACAAGGGGCACGAACACAGACCTCCCTGGTGGTTGATGTAAGAGACCACCGCTGTGTTGTCGGTGCGCACCAACACATGGTGATCTCTTAGGTCTGGGAGAAAGTGTTTGAGTGCTCGAAGCATGGCCAGCATCTCCAGGCAGTTGATGTGCCATGTGAGATGGCGACCACTCCACAGACCACAGGCAGGGTGGCCACTCATGACCGCTCCCCAACCGGTGAGGGATGCGTCCATCGCTAGCATTACGCGGCGTCAAGGAGCTCCCAGCACGGGGCCCTGAGATGAGAACCAAGAACGTCTCCACATGTCTAAGGCACATAGGCATCGCTGTGTGACCTTAGATGCGAAGTGGGTTTCCCCTCGGGGAGAAACCCTTGGTTTTGAGCCACCACTGTAGGGGTCTCATGTGCAGCAGGCCAATAGATATCACGCTGGACGCAGCTGCAATCAGACCCAGCAGTTTTTGAAACTAATTGACAGTGAGTGACTGGCCTTCTCTCACTCTTTTGACTGACGTGAGGATCGACTCAAACCGAGCAGGGGACATGCATGCCTGCATCGTGGTCGGATCCCACACCACACCTAGATAAGTGGTTCTCTGTACTGGAGACAGCACACTTTTCTTGGCGTTCAGTCTCAACCCCAGCACTTTCATGTGCGCGAGAATGACATCTCGGTGTCGAATCGCCACTTTCTCTGATTGAGCTAAGATCAACCAATCGTCGATATAGTTGAGTATGCGGATGCCCTGGAGTCGCAAGGGAGCCAGAGCAGCATCCACACACTTCGTAAAAGTTACGCTATGTTTCTCAGCTACGCTATGTTTCCGGGTGGAAATAATTGAGAGAATGCGCTCGCTGGAGCCAGCTGCGCCCTGGAACTCTGGCAGGGTTGGCAGACTGGTCTCCCGAGGGCACTGGGGGGAGACGGACACTGTATGATGAGGTGTAACCCGCTCGTCCCCAGAGGGGCCTGCCCTCGTAAGCCCTGGGCCACGCTCGTCAGGGCTTCTTGGCCGAGGATCTCATAGACTGAAGTACGGTCCGCAGATCTGGCTTAGTCTTAGAGGTCCCTGACCCAGAGTGTTTGCCACCTCGGCCCAGCCGCGGGGGTGCGCGAGTAGCAATGCTCTGTTTTGTGCCTCTCTGTAAGAGGAGCTGGCACGCGGCAAGGGCTGCTCCCGCCCAGCAGCCCCTAGAGCAAGAGATCGGCGAGGGAGGAACCGCTGGAACACCGCCGCTTGTATACGGGCCTCCTGGTACCTGTCGATGACGGAATTGACGGCATCGCCGAACAGGCCAGAAGGCACAAGCGGGGCGTTCTCCTTCATGTCAAATAGGGAAACCACAGAGGCCAGCGATTCTACGGAGCTCAGAAATAGCAGATTTGAGCTTCTATCCCTCATCTAGCTCTTTAAGCAGGTACGTTGGCTTGGTACGCCTGTAACACCGACATGGTGTGCAGCCGCGTACAACGCCTCGCCTCGGCAACACGCGCTACAACAGCGAGCTCTCAGTCAGGAGATCGGGCGAACCCGTCTCCAACCCGTCCGCCAGATCCATGTTGCGATCCCCGCGATCTCACTCACTCTGAGGTACGGCGGCGGGACTTTGAGATCGTACGGCGGGGAGAAGCACAATCAGCCCCATTTCTTAGAGCTGACGGCGCAAATATAATAATGTCGTCATTCATCAACCGCGGGGCGGGCTTCCGATCCCAGAGAGCGGGCGCTGGATCTGATGGGAAAGGAAGAAGATAGGGGCTCGCCCATCTTCATTCCCTCCACCTGATCCATCTGTGATTCCCACGAGCGCTCTGCCTTTTTTTCTTTTTCTTCGGCAGAAGCGGGACCGGCACCACAAGGAACGCTAGTGAAAGCTCACTCCTCAAAGATAGCCTTCCGAGAGCAAGCATACGCAGTGACAAACACTCACAAAGCGGGCAGTCAGCTCCCTCGAGAACTGACTCTGCGTGCTCTACTCTCAAGCAGACCACACGGACTGTGTGTATCCCCAGCAGTGATGTAACGTTTTCAGGGAGGAACATACAGCCTGTAATGCGATCTGCTCTCGCCCAAGTGCTTCTTGCGCACATTGTGGAGCTTATTTCAAGTGGTTGTAAGGGACAAACAACACTAAATAAGATTCACAACACAGATTGACAGACACACACACAGAGTAGCGGTTGCTGAATGACAAAAGCTGATGCCGGTTCCACCGCATGTGCTTTTATGCTTCCTGGTCGATTACGTCACCCGCCCGTGACGTCTTGCCCTTCCATTGGACAGATTACACATGTGATTCAGAGCGCGGTCACGCTGAAGGCGTTCCCCTAGCGTTTTCGACGCAGCTCCAGTTCCTGGAAGGGAACAAATATAAGTGTAGTTGAATTGTTCTAGAGATCTCATAATACACCATGTACTATTTTTAAAACTGAAAGAGAAGGTTTGTGAGATAGAGTGGTACAGTAGTGAAGCTATGGCAGCAAAGGGGATTGGTGCATGTCTGTCCAAAAGTCATGGGTAAAGTGTTGTTAGTAGTTGCTAAGGTGTTCTAGATGGTTGCTAGGTTATTAACTGGGTAGTTACTTACTGGCTCAGGTCAAAAGAGCCCACTCAAATTTCTGTGAAGCTCCCTAGATATGACCCAGTTCCCTTCTTCAATGGCAGTCTATGGGATTTTTTTTTCAGCTGTTTTATTGTCCATATGCCTGTTATAACTCTCTTTTCCATGCACTGATCATCATTTTATAAATTATTCCAGCCATGATCACTAGAAAATGTTCACAAACCAGTGTTGTTAATGTTAGCAAACAATTAAAATTTGCTGGAAAATAACATAAAATAAAATAAAACAGATGACAAACCAAAAATTAGAAATAGCCATGGCAACTAAATGAAATTAGTTGAAGTACTAAAATTTAAATAAAATAAAATAATAATAATTAAAGCTTTATAGAAATAATAAAAGAAGAGTAAAATAATATATATATATATATATATATATATTAGTTTTCTGAACAAAAACTAATAGAAAACTAATTCATATAGAAAACTGAAAACATTAAAAAAGCAAATTCAAAATATGTACTATAAGAGTATATACGTATATAATAAAAAAAATTATACTGACACAATCGCTTATTGATACATTTTTCAGCATTCGTTGTAAATAGCATTGAGGTTTGAAAAAAGCACATAAGCCGCATGAAGGCTGGTTAGTTAAGTTTTTGTGTTGAAATACCATGCAAACAAAAATGAAGAAATAAAAATCCATCATGCAGCAGTCAAATAGACCATAAAGAACATATCATGAACAGTCAACTTAACTGATAAGACAATGTCAAATACCCATATCAGCAGATATCTAATATGGTCTTAATTTACTTCTTTCAACTACAAAGAACATAAGATAACATGGTGTTAGAATAAAGTGTATTAATGCATTATTATAGAAGTAAAGTGAACCACAAAAGGTTTGTTTTAGTACTAATGGGGTTAGAAAGTGCAGAGAGGTTAATTCCAGAATCCAAGCCTAGATTTACATCATTGTTTGTAGATTAAAGAGGGCTTTTCAGGGAACGGTCCTCTCATGTTTGCCCTCTCCACCACGAAGCAGCTGAATATTGTGGTCTGATTAATCTTAATGAATTATGCAAATGTGCTTTATCTCAAGCGATTTCAGAATGTTTCTGTATTGTTTTATTAATGCGCTTTTGAATTACTTCGCACAATTACAAAGCTCCCTCTCCTTCTCTCTCGCACACAGCGCAATGTTTCTCATTCAGTAGTGTTCCTTTATTAAAAACTCACGGCGGTCTCTGGCGGGATGCATGCACCAATAAGAAATTAGTCATTACTGTAATTTAATGACTTTAAACCAAACAAGACTGCAGTCTAGATTACTAAGCGTAACCCGACCCCTCCTCCCTGGCGTCTCAAGGGTCTGATCTTTGGAAGTATGTCTCCTTAATTTCTACTTAATTAATTATGTTCGTTATCACGACTACCCTGTGGTGGGAGCGCGGTTTCAATTACGATGGGAAAACTGACATAACAATACAAAAAGGCCTTGACGAACGCTCTGCTAGAGATTCTGGGAGTTTGCTGTTAACCTAGTGAGCTCAAGTATCTATTTATCACTCTGTGAAGAACTCTTCCGCACATTGAACTGTTTCAGCACAGGGCCTAATTGAGAGCTGCGCTTTACTGAGCGTGAGTCATTCCATTGATAAGAGAAACATTATTGACGCTTTTACATATAATTGCATACACGATTCACTTCAAAGCACCCATCAAAAGGCGCCAGAAACACTACTTATCTCCATAAACGTGATATAAGGCACAAATCTAAGGATTATGAGGGGATTTGGATAACAATTTGCATGTGGGCAGAAATGTTATAGATGAGGACGGGTTAATTTGGACTATAAAACTACAGCGAGATGACAGCTCCAATAGATTATATTAGCTGCCTCTTCATGTATCCTTCAAATGACAGCTTGTGCATTTCAATCAGGATGTCCAAGGATTATGAAACATCCAGCGTGTAGCATTCATTCTAATGCGTGATTTCATATTCAAAGCATAATGCCGATATGCTTATCAATGCGCTGTCATGCTCAGAAGGAAATGCCAACAGACAGCGTTCATATTAAAGTCATATTGCAACACTCATGCCACTACAGAGTCTCCTTAATCTAATGGTTTTTTGGAGAACCTTGCTGTGGCCCTTATGCGCCATATGTGTGACCGCTCAGGGTGCAGATGACGCGCATGTTGTTTGCTTTCTTCACCCTTGATTATGGATCTACCAATGCGCCAACTGACACCAATAAGTAAATATGACGCATGCTAGATGGACTTAGCAAAATGGCAAAGAAAAAAATTGGCTGCCACATGAAATTATATAGAGCCCTAAAAATTACACTTACAGGTGTATTAAAAAAAAAAAACACCAACTTTAAACATTCATGAGCATATAAGAATTTGTGTATGCACTAGCAACTTATACATGCACACATAAAAAAAATGAGAATCATGAGGTCAAAGGAACTGCCTGAAGAGCTCAGAGACAGAATTGTGGCAAGGCACAGATCTAGCCAAGGTTACAAAAACATTTCTGCTGCACTTAAGGTTCCTAAGAGCACAGTGGCCTCCATAATCCTTAAATGGAAGACGTTTGGGACGACCAGAACCCTTCCTAGAGCTTGCCGTCTGGCCAAACTGAGCTATCGGGGGAGAAGAGCCTTGGTGAGAGAGGTAAAGAAGAACCCAAAGATCACTGTGGCTGAGCTCCAGAGATGCAGTCGGGAGATGGGAGAAAGTTGTAGAAAGTCAACCATCACTGCAGCCCTCCACCAGTCGGGGCTTTATGGCAGAGTGGCCCGACGGAAGCCTCTCCTCAGTGCAAGACACATGAAGGCCCGCATGGAGTTTGCTAAAAAACACCTGAAGATTCTCTGGTCTGATGAGACCAAGATAGAACTTTTTGGCCTTAATCCTAAGCGGTATGTGTGGAGAAAACCAGGCACTGCTCATCACCTGTCCAATACAGTCCCAACAGTGAAGCATGGTGGTGGCAGCATCATGCTGTGGGGGTGTTTTTCAGCTGCAGGGACAGGACAACTGGTTGCAATCGAAGGAAAGATTAATGCGGCCAAGTACAGGGATATCCTGGACGAAAACCTTCTCCAGAGTGCTCAGGACCTCAGACTGGGCCGAAGGTTTACCTTCCAACAAGACAATGACCCTAAGCACACAGCTAAAATAACGAAGGAGTGGCTTCACAACAACTCCGTGACTGTTCTTGAATGGCCCAGCCAGAGCCCTGACTTAAACCCAATTGAGCATCTCTGGAGAGACCTAAAAATGTCTGTCCACCAACGTTTACCATCCAACCTGACAGAACTGGAGAGGATCTGCAAGGAGGAATGGCAGAGGATCCCCAAATCCAGGTGTGAAAAACTTGTTGCAACTTTCCCAAAAAGACTCATGGCTGTATTAGATCAAAAGGGTGCTTCTACTAAATACTGAGAAAGGGTCTGAATACTTAGGACCATGTGATATTTCAGTTTTTCTTTTTTAATAAATCTGCAAAAATGTCAACAATTCTGTGTTTTTCTGTCAATATGAGGTGCTGTGTGTACATTAATGAGGAAAAAATGAACTTAAATTATTTTAGCAAATGGGTGCAATATAACAAAGATTGAAAAATTTAAGGGGGTCTGAATACTTTCCGTACCCACTGTATGTATATATATATATATATATATATATATATATATATATATATATATATGTGTGTATCAGGGGCGTTTCCTCCGAGGAGGCAAGGGCAGTGTCTCATCTCCTCAAAATTGGATGAGAAAATAATCGATTTTACAAAAATAAAACACGTTTGCGGTGTTCCTGCATGGCTTTGACCAGCAGATGTTGCTAGCGTGCCGCCACTCATGCATTGCGCATGCGCGGAGTAAGTCATTATTTCTAGAAAGTTTCTCAGTATTACGAGAAAATAAGTCATTATTACGAGAAACTAAGTCATTATTATGAGAAAGTATCTCATTATTACGAGAAATTTTCTCATTATTACGAGATACTAAGTCATAATTATGAGAAAGTATCTCATTATTATGACTTACAGAATTATATTTTTTCTTAAGGTGGCGGGAACGGGCTTCCATAGTATTTGTTGTCATGTGGTGAATTTGGCCAATCGTGAAACAGCTGTGTCATCATCAGTTGCTCTGCAGAAACTGCGCCGGCTGCTCTCGAAACGCTCTCGCGGTACTTTGATGCCACGTGATAGTGACGTAGCGTCAGAGCCGGTTCAAGTCAGACAAATTTTCTAACCAGCATGCACTGCTTGAAGTCAGCTGCCGATCGGTCTGCGAAGCTCTGCAAGAATCGGCTGCCGCCTGACAAAAGCAATGCATTCTGGTTAGGACATTTGTCCGACTATGACCGGCGCTGCAGCCGCCTTACGATCACATGTGCCGTCAAAGTACCGCCAGTCAAAGAGACCAGCCGCTGAGGTCAGGCGCTGCAGTTGCTCAAAATCGGCTGCGAAAGCCTTGATGACGACACACTTTATTCTCATTGGTTAGATTCTGTGATGACAAGCACGAGGTGTGTTGTGTGTGTTAATTCTAACAATTTCCAATAATGCTCACAAATCTGTGTTTTATAACAGTAAAGCTTATTTAGTGTAATCGCACTGTTATCTTGAGTCATTTTTTATCAAAAACCCTGATAAAAGCATATTTACCCACACTTTATTGGCATTTAGTAGCATATATGTTTATGCTGAACTTTATTCTTCAACAGATTGCGCTGTATTAAGCAGTATATAAAAAGTGTTTGTGTTGTTCAAACGTTTCTGTGTATTTCACATATATTGTATTTAATACACTTTATTTGTGATAAGTGCAGAAAGTGTCTTGATTTGACGTCTCCACTTTTAATTCCCACCCGACTGCAAGCGGCTACTCTCGCCAGCCGGTGACAGGCTAGTATAGTTCATCTCGAACAAGCCTAAGCCGCAGACTCGGGCTCCAAATGACGTCATTTACTCACGATGGCAGCGGCCATACTGAGATGTTTTGGCTTCACTTTTCTATAATGTAAGGAAGGGGAGACGCGTCGTCCATCTTTTTTTACAGTCTATGGTTTGGGCAGATTGGGGGCCGAGACACCGAGCCGAGAGGGAACTTTTAATTGAAACAAGGGAACGAATATAGAGCCTTGCACGAGCCCGGCCCTTGTCTGACAGCTTATCAGAATTCTCCAATTCTCCGTCCGAGTCCGACCCGAGCCCGTGTCTTTTCTCTCTCTCTCTTTCCCTCTCTTCCCCTTTGCTGTTGCAGCCATTAAAAAAGCTCAGTTTTGGTTCTTAATGGAAAAGTGGTTATATTTTGTTTCGTTATTAAGTTAAGCATTATGATTGATCAGTTTAGCCTTCACAAATAAACACAATTTAAGACATAACTTCATGCATTTCACAATATAAATTAAAAAATTTAAGATAAATGTGTGATAAATATAAAATCGTTTGTGCTAGAAGTGGAAGCTGAAAGCACGCTTTGAAGGACATGGAGGCGCTAGCGAGATCACTTGCATTTTTTCCTTTATAAGAAGTCTGTGGCATCCAACCTGTTGTTATTAACACGAAAAACAGCAATAACACGTAGGCTTAGAGATATTTTTGAAACTAACTGATCGATTTCATGACACATTCATTTGTATATATTGTTCTGATTTTTTTTTATATGTATTCAAATATTTATTCATGTTTATTTCGTGATGCAAATATTAAAGAGGAAAATATTATTGATTCAAATGCAGCTTGAACAGAGGCGAATGTAGTTACCTCATTACAAATAAAAGAGCGCAAAACACATTTATTGTTTGTATTTGATCTTAAAATTTACAGAAAGATGAGACTTTGTGTCATAATAAAAAACACAAAGCTTATTGCGATTATTGGGTGGCTTGTGAGTAATGAATGGACTTGAAAATATAAAAAATTATTTCCAAGCATTTATACCGTGGTTAAAACAGCTTGTGAATAGTCAAGTAATGGTATTTACGTAAAAAAAAAAAAAAAAAAATCCCATATCATTTGGGGGGGCCCATACAAAATGTTTTTTGCATGTGGGCCCAGGGCTGACTTGCTACGCCACTGCTTGCTCTGTACAAGAACTGTACAAAAAAAAGTACTGTAGAAAAGCTTTCGCTGGGGTAGTACATTTGTACCTACACAACAGTACTGAAAGTGTACATATTAGTACCTAAAAGGTACAAAAGTATAGATTTTGAAAAGGTACCGCTCCAGTGACAGGTTTCGTACCTTTACTTCTGAGAGTGAATTGTAAAATTTGCTAGCAATTTCTGTGAAAATAGTGAATGTTGTTTTTCAGTGCAATAAAACTCTGAATTTTTTTGGAACATCTGGTTTGATGTCCTTGAGACAAAAAGCCATTAGTTTTAATTGTACAAACCACTTCTTTGGTGTTTTTTGATTGGATGTGATCACTATGAATTGTCATACAAGTTTAGAATGACATTAGCATCACTAAATAATAATGGTATGTTAATTTTTTGGGAGGATTACTCGTTTAAAATCTTCCATGTACCATCTGGCCATCATGTTTGATGAACAACAGGCATCGATGCATGCGACATACCAAATCCATGTGCAGTTAGTGCCAAAATCCCACACTTAAGCCACACAATGCACATGAATGCAATCCTTTTCCAGGATTTCGGAAACTGATGGGACAGTCTGGATGCTACTTTATAAACATGGAATATGATAATCTTAATTTACATAAATCTTTTTCTCTCCAGTTTCACATTCATCCCTCTCATCTGGAATCATACAGAAGGGACAAGCAGAAAAAAATACAGCAAGTGTCCTTACATTTCTGCCCTTTCCACACCATAAATTAACCTCATTGAGGTTGTTGAACATTATGCAAATCCTTGTCTCAATTACTTGAAATTCTTAGAATAACAAATATTTAAAATGAATCACAAAAAAACTCTGCATTTTTGAACTCTTACAGCACACGCTCTGGCATCCCTCCGACCTTTTGTATTGTGACTGTATTCCTAATGTCCCCATTACCATTCAGATGCGGGTGATGCTGATGAAAGCAGTGGTAGGTGCTGGGTGATGCGACATGAAGCAAACAAACCGATTCCTACCTGTGTCTTCCATGCACCCTAATGAGCCCGGACGCCCGTGGACTCAATCCCCCTCACAGCTTCCTCCATAGAGGCCGGAGCGCGCTCTGCATGTAGATAAGGATGCTATGCGTGATAATTCATAAGGGTTCATTCGGGGACCTTCTGGAAAGCCTTGAGAATTTCAGGGCTGCTGCGACTGCCCTTGGCCCGACGGATTAACGGCTGAGAGACCCAGCATGGAGAAGTCTGGTTAATCCTGGTCGCCCTATGAGGTATCATCGCTGTCCCATATCTGGTATTGTCCTCAGTCTGATACCACTCATTAGACTCCACAGCTGGGATTATATTCATGGCACTTTTAACTACGCTCTCTGCATACTGTATGTATACAATATATGAAACAAGCAATGTACATACAGTTTTCTAAATGCAAGAGTTTTGAGATAAAGCATCAAGAAAGCCTGAAACAAAAAAATGCTAAAGTGTTAAAAATATTAACTGTAGATTTGTACAATTGAAGCTTCCCAAACTATTCATACCTCACTTAAGTTAAATTAAAGTCAAGGAATCTTTTTCAGAAAGTTAGCTATAAACTACTAACAAAAAACAGCTATATGAAAGACGTTTTATGTGATTTATCAATTTATCACTGTGAGGAAGTATTTATTTTTAAAATCAGTGTACATCAGGAACAAAAAATGCTTGTTATTTCTGACTCACGAAAAAAAATTTGTTTTGATTTGAAACATTTCAGTGAATCAGGACTGAACGATTCAGTCACAAGATTAACTGAATGGGCCAAACTTCCAAATGTTATTACTAAAAAATGTATTTTTGCAATCAGTGTATATCAGAAACAATAGTAGTGATCTCCAACTCGTTAACAAATTGTACTGTTGATTTGGATCATTTCAATGAATCAGGACTGAACAATTCATTCACAAGATGGATTGAATGGGCCAAACGTCCAAGTATATCACTGACAGAGCGTAATTTTGACAATCAAAGTATATAAGGAACAAAAAATAGCAGCAATCTCTAATTAAATAAACAAACTGACTCAGTTATTCATTCAAAAATTGGACAGAATCATCTAACTTACTGACTCAACACACACAGAAAGTGACAAAATACACATATGTGACCCTGGACCACAAAACCAGTCTTAAGTCGCTGGGGTATATTTGTAGCAAAAGCCAAAAACACATTGAAAGGGTCAAAATTATCCATTTTTCTTTTATGCCAAAAATCATTAGGATATGATTAAAGGTCATGTTCCATGAACATATTTAGTGAATTTCCTACCATAAATATATCCAAACTTAAGTTTTGATCAGTAATATGCATAGCTAAGAACTTCATTTTGACAACTTTAAAGGCGATTTTCTCAGTATTTAGATTTTTTGGCACCCTCAGATTCCAGATTTTCAAATAGTTGTATCTCAGCCAAATATTGTCCGATCCTAACAAACCATACATCAATGGAAAGCTTATTTATTCAGCTTATGGTTTTATGGTCCAGGGTCACATATTTGTGTAGGTCAATTTGAGAATGAATCATCCAGTCCTGATTCACTGAAAAAAAATTCTTCAAAAGAACAGTTCATGAGTTTTTTTGTTTGTTTTTTGTATAAATACAACCTAAATGAAAAAACAAAAAGAGTGACAAATTGCAAAGTTCAACTATTAATAAAAAGACATAAAATGTTGCGCCTGAATTAAATGATCAAATGAGCTGAATCACTAAAAAGAAACATACTTGTGAATCTTTTAGAAAAGCACTTTCTTAATGGTGCACTACTAAACATGTAGTTACGTTTCAAGTGTCACTGTGTTATTCACTCCACAACACTGTTATGAACACTTCAAACACCTACCGTGATTCAAGGGCAAGAAAGGTCTTTGAGTTCTCCGTTTCAGAAGACCGACCCTTTGTCCCAATGCCATGACCTGTAGCACAATGTCTTGAAAACACAGTCAAAGCACTCAAAACTGCCTCAACACACATACACACACACACACACACACACACAAGCCTAAATGCTTTTATCTCCTAGTCTTGGCTAATGACATATTCTTTCAGTTGAAAGCTTGCTCACTGTCTGCAATTAGCTAAACACATTAGTACATTAGTCCATCATTATGAACGCTCCAGTGTCTGAACATTATGTTTATGACATGTTCGGAGCAAGCCTTTGTGTGACTTACTTCTCAAAGTAAATGACATCTTGACTAACCTCACATTGCCCCTCCTTGTTCTGCTGTTGATATTGCTAATGGTAAATTAGCCAGACAAAATCGCTGGCAAATGGTATTATGCTAATAGCATTAGCCCTGCCCTGTGCAAGTCAGTCTGAAGTGTTCTGTGACAGCTGCAAAAGCACTACGTGACTCACTGACTGAATGCTAATAATGTGGCGTCTGCACATAAAACTGTATATCAAAGACAGAGGCTACATGTCAATTTCAATGCGAACATTAGCATAGTCATGTGACATCTTGATGCTCTTGAAGATTTTATCAAAGCTGGAGAATGCGTCGTGACAGATGGTTAATGAAAGATGTCTGATTGTTTATTCTTTTTGTTCTGTTGGTGGGAGGATGCTACGTTTAAATGAGCTTTCTCTTTTATGATGGCATGGCAGAGTAATCATGCTTCAAAGTTACAATTGGATGAGATTTTTCCATAGAGATACTTTTATTTGAGATAATACTGACACTTGGACGCAATATTGGCCACCGAGGCTTTTAAAAACAAACAATAAATCTTTTTGCTATCTTCTTTTTCACTGCTCCCATAGACCACTTCAACTTTTTTCATCCATTATTAATACCAGTAATTCTTAGCATCATACTTGCCTCTTGCTCTTGCACAAGTCTGTTTCAAAATGGAGCTTAGTGCCCCCAAAACCATACCCAAAAATCATACACTTCACATTGATCAAAAAGTCTGCTCATAGTAGAAGAAAGAAAATATTGGCACCAAAGGATAGGGGACTGAATATTAGTGCCTCTGGAACATATGATTCAAGTAATAAGCCAACCTTTCAAGTCCACTTTCGCTTCAAAAAGGAAATGTAATCCATTGTTCTGAAATCGCAGAATTGTCTCTGAACTAGTCCACATGTTGATTTTTATGGAATATTTACTTTATATGGTGAATGATCTTGTTTGACACTGTTAGAAAGCAAAGACAGGAGTTTGGCAGAGCAAAAATAGAAGAGAGGGTGAAAAAAGAGAGGAAAATTCCATGTGTTTAAATGGTCCATTCCAAGTGACATTAGTATTCAACTGAGGTCCAACAACTTGATCCCAATAGTTGTGAAGTAGTTTGAAGTCTATGTATCTTCATTTCCATTGCTTTGATAAAAAAAAAAAAAAAGCTGCTAGTCCCAAATGTATATTGGTCCCAGACTATCGTGTGACCTGAAAAAGAGGAGTCCAAGTTATCATCTCATGTCTGCATGTGATTTCAGCATAGCTGGACTGGATAAAAATCAGTGGATTTAGAGTATACATTACATTACAGTTATACATTGATTTATGAAGTGAAGTGACATATGGCCAAGTATGGTGACCCATACTCGGAATTCGTGCTCTGCATTTAACCCATCCAACGTGCACACACACAGCAGTGAACACACACACAGCAGTGAACACACACACCGTGAACACACACCCGGAGCAGTGGGCAGCCAATTATGCTGCGGCGCCCGGGGAGCAGTTGGGGGTTCGGTGCCTTGCTCAAGGGCACCTCAGTCGTGGTATTGAGGGTGGAGAGAGCGCTTGACATTCACTCCCCCCACCTACAATCCCTGCCAGCCCGAGACTCGAACCCGCAACCTTTGGATTATGAGTCCGACTCTCTAACCATTCTGCGACTAAGTCCTGTGACTAAGCGACTAAAAAAAAATGTAGTCGACTAAACCTCTTCTGTTAGTCGACTATTAGAGGGCAGCCATACTTTTTTTATTTATTTATTTGTTTGTTTGTGCCATTTCTACAGTGATTTCATACCGCCCACTTAAATGTTAATGTGAGGTGTCATCGCTGTAGACTAAACATTACAACACTTTAGCATATATCATCATAACACAACAACAACAATCACAGAGTGTTAAGTAATTATCTCTTGATCATTAGAGGGCCTTCAGCGCTATAAAAATGAAAAAGTCTTCTATTTGAAGTTTCCTCTAAGGCATGAGGTGTTAGCACGGGGACTGACACATGCTCACACAGGCACATTGTATTGTCACCTATAAGTGTCATTAACCACACCACCAGCATGAGCTCAGTGGTAGCGGCCCGAAATAGAGAGCAGCACACTGAGGGACCGGAACCGCTAGCTCCTCTGGACCTGGGAGGGTTTAGCATGCAAGTCTGGTCCTGTTCCAGCTCTGAAACACAAAAGCAAGGCTCTGGGTTCAGAGGCCAGGATAGGGCAGGTCTCTATAGTTCTGGATGAGGCCAGACTGGCAGGCTGCTAAGGGAAGCCCAGTGTAATCTACACCTTCAGGTCATTGCCAGCAGGCAGCTGGAGGACACACAGAGGAAGTGGAAGGTGTCCTGGCTACCGTCTCCTTCACTTCCTACCTCCGTCTCTGGTTCAGACATGGACTCACTAGACCATCAATTCAACAGAAACAAGTTCAGACTGAGCTACTGAGAATATAAAGCAAAGAGGTCAGGATATTTAAGTGTATATTAAAATATTAAATATTATATATAATATTATAATATTATAAATATTACAATTTGTCATATGGCACAAAACTTTGTGTTATTTTCAGCAACATACACAATATTGTATTAAATGCTGGCACTTGTTAATATAATACAATAATATCAAACGTATTAATGTCTAAATGTAATGTAAATGTATTACACTACTGTTTAGGATTCAGGGTAAGTTTAGGGTGGGTACAATTTTTTATGTTTTTGAAAGAAGTGTCTTATGTTATAATGTTATAACAAGGCTGCATTTATTTAAACAAAAATACAGTAATATTGTGAAATATTATTACAATACAATACAATAACTGTTTTCTATTTGAATATATTTTAAAATATTATTAATTTCTGTGATGCAAAGCTGAATTTGCAGCATCATTACTCCAGTCTTCAGTGTCACATGATCCTTCAGAAATCATTCTAATATGCTGATTTCAGGCTCAAAAATAATTTCTTATCATCAATATTAGAAACAGTTGTTCTGCTTAATTAAAACTGTGATACATTATAAAGATTAGAAATCTCAATGAACATGATTTATTTGAAATCAAAAACGTTTGCAATATAGTGTCTTTACTGTCATTTTTGATAAATGTAATGCATCCTTGCTTAATTAAAATATAAACTTCTTAAAAATTGCACCGGCCCCAAAACTATGGTAGTGCATGTTATATTTGATAACTTTTTTCCCTCCCCCCCCCCCCACCCATTTACAAATTAATTTGTATCTTAATTCTTTGCTGTGGTTTTAAGAATCTGAAATTTCATTTTTATTGTTATACAACAATCGTCTTCGCTTTTTTTTTTTCCAGAACAAACCACTGTCAACCACAATTTATAATTTTGAGAATTTTAAAAAGATAAATCATAATTAGCACTTCAGAACATCACAAAAAAATGTATTCACAATTTAATTCAATCAAGGGATGTGGTGCAAAGTTCAAAAGTAATGATCAGAGAGATCAGACCTCAGATTAAACAATCCCATCATGCCCTCATCATTTCTGGGATCTTTTCTTGCAGTTATATTGCATGTCCACATCCATGGACGGTGGCCTGGAGGGCCCCAAAAATCAAGCCCAGGTTTGAGAGTAGCTCCCAACACCTCCGAGGTCTGCCTGCTGTTGACGTGAGTGCAGCCGCATGAATTATTAACAGGGCTAAAGTAAAAAAAAAGGTCTGCCTCACGCAGGCCCCTCTGCCCCATGAATAATGGAGGACTCGACTGAAGCGCAGGCATTTGGTGAGTCAAACTTCTCAGTCTGATGGATGGCTACAAGCCCTGCATGTCAACCAAACATACACAGCGGCTCGCAAACATGCGGCGGCAAACATAAAAACAATAACTCACATTAACCTGCGGAAGCGCATCATTGCCCTGCAGACTTTCCTAAATGCCACATTGTGTTTCTTTTGTCTAGGCTTTTGTTGCACAATAAAATTTGTCTAAGGTTCCAGATTGTGTTTTATTTAAAGACAAATGTAGTGTCAAATGCAAGGACCACTAACAAGCTGAAAGCATGACAGTTGAAGAAAGCAGAAAGCTTGTGCATTCTGTGGAAGAATGAAAGCAACGGCTAACACTAGTTAGCAAAAGGCTTTTCATTTCAGATATCAAATGATATCAAAACCAGTCATAATTAGCACAGGTATATTTGTAGCAATAGCCAATCATACATTGTATGGGTCAAAATTATTGATTTTTCTTTTATGCGAAAAAACATTAATATATTATGTATTACATAGGATATTAAGTAGAACATTAAGATTGTGTTCCATTACGATATTTTGTAAATTTCCTACTATAAATATATGGTCCCATAAATATATATATAATATATATTTATATTCTTAAATATATGTTTCTAAATAAAACATAATTTTGATTAGTAATGTGCATTGCTAAGAACTTCATTTGGGCAACTTTTGGACAACAGTTTCTCAATATTCAGATTTTTTTGCACCCTCAGATTCCAGATTTTCAAATAGTTGTACAGTATCTCGGCCAAATATTGTCCGATCCTAACAAACCATACATCAATGGAAAGCTTATTCAGCTTTCAGATTATGTGTAAATCTCAATTAAAAAAAAAAAAATTAGCCTTATGACTGGTTTTGTGGTCCATGGTCACATTTTATCAAATTTAAAATGATCAGTATATTTATTGTACAGTATATTTATAATTATTAGGATAAACATTTTTTATGATTTCAAAATGTAAATTAAAATGTTTTTAGTATTTAGTTTTATAAATGTGAGGTATATGTTATAATACTGTTATAATATTATAATACAGAATGCTGTTCAGATGTTATTTGTCCAGTTTAAAATGACCAGTATATTAACTGATATTTTAATTAATATTTTATATTCATACTGTATATTATGAATATTTAAATATAATTAATATATATTTTTATAACATATATTTTATAATTAACATATATTTTATTTTTGTATTATTTTTGTTATTAATAAATATTTTTATATTTATATAGTTTAAATGATAAATTATTCATTTTAAATTATTATATTTAAAAATATTTATTCTCAGTACCGTAATTAATAATAATGACTAAGTTTATAACCTAGCCCATATATATATATATATATATATATATATATATATATATATATATGCATTTGCCCACTTTTTTTTTTTAATTATTGTTGTACAGTCTGACTGTTGTTACAGATATTCTGGAACATTTCTCAAGCTGGAATTTACATTATTATGATGGCTGTACAACTGTGCTGTAATTGGATGGGTTCCTTCTCACCTTGGTCGTCTTGACTTTGTTTCCCGTGCTGCAGCTCCAACCTTTAAGATCCGGCAACACCTTACACTCCTCGCCCTCCATACATGGCTGCATCTGACACCACCACTTCTGTGCTACTATAGAAGCTGCGCCGACAGAGAGAAAGGCAGAAAGAAGAGAGAATCTCAACACTCCGCTCACTCTGTGGGAACTGCCAAAACGGGAGAGAAACATGCCCAAATCACCACGCATCCAAGATTTTGAAGGATGCAGCAATGAAGATTGAGAGAAGGAGAAAACCTCAGAAGATCTCGCTCACGTCCACTGTCAGAAGAAATGAAACTATGTCTGCATCTCTTTCTCCCGAAAACAATGAGGCTAGTCAGAGAGGAGGTCTTTGATTCAAAGCTGACGGTTTGAATCCATCAATCCGATGTGGACTCAACGCTCACTGTATGTCTTTCGGGATAAAGTTCTTCCTTCATGTCAAGATGACAAGAGTTGCGGTCTGGGGGATTGGCACAATGTTGAGGGTTAAGGGGAATTGAGAAGCAGGAGGAAGACATTGTCAAGCTTGAGGCCTCAACTTTTAATATGAGGCAGAGAGGAAGGAGCTATAAACTTTTTAAGATCGCAGGATATCAAAATCGAAGTTTGTGGATTTAGGTCCATATCTATCAGCTGAATCCAACTATATGATAAAATAAACTTTTAGGCTGAATGGAACCTCTACCTCTACCTACAAATTTCCAAAAAAGGCACCTATACATCAAATTCACTGCAGCTTCCAGCTAAAATGAACACTTGTGACATTAAAACACCAACAACTTTTATTCCTTTTCACACAAATGATGATTACAGAGGCAGATTACAGTTTAATAAGTTTATTTAGTATTATATAGATTTAATAGGTTATTTGCATGATTCCTTGCACAATATTATGACCTCAAAATAGTGCACCATACTTCATGATTTGTAAACTAATACTTTTTAGGTTTGCATAACATTACAAGGTTCATATGTATGGCTTTTCTGATGTAGTAAACTTGCTCAGTAGCACACCTGGTACAGCTTTGCACTTTTGATGTGGAGCCCTCTGGTACATTTAAAGTGCAACAAAACATGCAAGCAGAGACATAATTTAATTCTGCAGAAATATCACCACAGGCACACTATTTTAATGATCATGGGTGAAACTTTGACCAAATATACATTTAGGAAAACAGACCACAAAAATAAAAAATTTTGTGGCCAATAAAATGCTTTGTAAAATGAGAATGTCCTCTCTTCCAAAATAACAAAAAAACATTTGCAATTAGCGATTAGCAAGTTTTGATGCAAGTTAAAAGACTACCAGAGATGTTAAAAACAAGAATGAGCCCTTTAAACTTTAATCTTCCATCCCGACTTTCTGTTTCAATTGCAAGGAAACACGGATAAAGAACACTGTGATCCTCAAAACTATTTTGTGATGTTTTTGAAATTTCGACATACAGGTATATGTATACAATATGTATACACATCACAAAACTACCAAAAGAGTTGCTACAGTTATTTTTACTATGATTAAACCATGGTAATTGGCCACCACTGATTTTCTCATACTATTACTTTATTATAATTTTAAAGTAATAACAAGTGTATTTAATAGCAAGCAACTATAATAAACATGGTTAGTTTTGCAGTTTTCTAGATTTTTCTCGATTTTCTACACGTGCTTCTTTGACAATTTGGATTGTGTTTTTGGGGTCCAAAAGTCTGAGACCAGACCACTAGTGAATTTTTGTTTCAATACAACTTACATTATCAACAAAAAATCCCAGATTTCCAATGTTGTGTCAGACTTTCACAACCCACAGTATGTAAACACAATCTACCGCATAAAAACAGTGTAGAGAGGTCAAGTGACTTTCAGTCTTAAGTGTAGTGGCTTTTGTCCTCATGCAGCAGGTAGAATCATGTGCTGTGGTCTCAGTGCTCAGCAGGGGGTGGCAGCACCTGTCAGATGCATTAGGGGGCAGAAAAGAAGATCAAGATCGATTGACCTGTCCAGTGAGGGGGCCGCTGACATGTTATTAGACAAGCAGCCCACGCTGCACTCGAGCGAACAGCAGGATGACGGTGTCACACTCAAACGGGCCCTGACTCAGAAGTGACAGCCCAGAGAGATGAGACTGAGATAAAGAGGGGCGGCTAGACTTTAAAATTATGGTTTCATTTAAGAGCATTAATCCTTAAAATAATAAAAAAGGCAAAAGCAACAAGTTACTTCCTGTGTATTTTCTACTGTGTTCTACTGTAAATTGTGCCATGTTTTTTCTACAGTAGCATTGTATTCCTTCATGTTTATTGAAAACATCACCGTACCACCACATATCTATTAAATAATACAATTATTTGTGATATCCAAGAACAAAATAGAATATATTAATATTATCCTAATTACTATAGACAGACAGACAGATAGCTATATTAATCTATATATTGTCTATAATTAGCAACCTAGAAATATTTGTTCTTTTACATGATATCTTATACTTGTGTGAGTGATTTTTCATGCTAAAAACACATTTTTGACACTTTAAATGAATGTTACACTGAAAATATAATATAAAAGTCTAACATTTTATCTATCTATCAAGTATAGCATAAATAATAAGCTACTTTGCTAAACAGAATCAAACAGCAGAAACCACACACACACAAACAAACGTCTTACCGTCCACACAGGAAGGAGCCGCTCTTGTTGTCCCAGCAACTTGCCCAGGGAAGCAAGAACACTTGACAGTTTGGGAGCGCTCCTCGATTTTGTTCTTGTTACAGCAACGGTGGGCTGCAATGACCTCACAGGTTCCCGCTTTGACGTGCACTGAGGAAAAACAACAAGGACACCGAGTCTATTAAAATCAGCCAGCTGTTTCAAACTCTCCTCGCCGACGAAGGAAACGATGAGACACTAATGCATATTCTGTTGCTGCCGGTGGCTGCAATGGAAATGAATTTGTTGACATGGAGGCAGTGTACAATTTAATTAATGCTAATGCAAGCAGTTTGATTTGTCTCAGGTCAGAAATCAGAAGAAAACGTTCCCTGTGATCAGCAGGTTGGGTTTAATGAATAACTTTAGTAATTACAAGTAAAACGGTTAATTGATAATCATGGACCTTTATGCATCTAGAAGGGTCTTTCAGGCAAATTATTTATTCTCTTTTATTTTGTTTGTTTATCCTTCACCCATGACTGAAAAACAGCGGGGAGAGACGTTACTTAGCATTTAAAAGCATGTATTCACACATCATTTTGAAGCTTTAAATTGAAGTGTTTAAAAAAAGAAAAAGAGTATAAAAACATTTAGAAAGTTTTAGTGTACCTTTCAAATAAGCCTTAATTGCATTGGTAAAGATTTTCAATTTAAGACTTGAGTTAAAAATTGATTGAAAAAGGGGCCTCTATTTTCCCATTAGCTGGCCAATCTCAAAATCTCATCAACAACATTAAAAACATTTTGCCTCCAATCAATAAAGAGCCTTTAACGTGCGCACAAAAGGCTCTGTCGAGCGGCAGGCCGATTGTGGGCTTGGGAAAGAAAAACAGAGATTTACCGATGCAAACGCCGGCGGGTGAAGGGCCGAACCCCCTTTGTGTGATTATCTCTCAGCCCCAACACACTGCAGGCTAAAGTTAATTTCAAAAAGTTTGAGCGGATGCAAATTGAATATTCAATGGTGGAGTTTGTTCCAACAGCTTATAGAAAATGATTGCTTTGACTCATTCAATGTGCATTACCGCCTTTATTTGTGTACCTTCCAACCGCACAGTGCTTGTAAAAATCTATCAGAGACACAAACTGGGATGGGTTACTCCACAAGCTGGAGTTTAACATTGTGTTTGGCTTCACTGGTAGAGCAGCGATGTGAAAAATGGTTTGAGCATTAAAAAGTCTAGATAAACAATGCTAAATAACATTTGCATACATTTACTGCTGTGATATATCGATTATGAATATGTTGAAAAATATGCAGATTGATTAATATTGATTTAATTCTCTCAGAGTTGACAGAAAAGTAGAAAACACAGAACCATTCACTGCTCCTGGATGGATACACTTAAAACCAAATATTGACACAAAACCTAAACCAATACAAACCTGGGGTTGGATTCACAAAACTTTTTAACAATAAATTTCTTCTTAACTAGTGATTTTTTGATGCTCATGCCGATATCTGAGCAGGGTGGCCGATATAAAGCCAATACATATAAATATCACACAATTGAATTTAAGAGTAAGTAAAAGCACATGCAACAACTGCTGAAATGAAATTAATATTTATTTTGAATGTTTCTATATTTACATAATTAAAAAATGAATAAATACAAAAACACATTGAATTTGTGGGAAAAAAATTCTGTAATTATTAGTTTTTAGTTTTTGTCATTTTAGTATTTTTCACCAATTAATAAATCATTAGAAATAAGTAGAAAAAGAAAGTAATTTCTTAAAAATAAGAAATAAAAATCCTAAAATTAATAAATCAAACTGTTGTAAATAATGGGTACAGCAAGGTTTTAAGAAGAAGAAAAACACTCTAGCAATGCCAATGTCATGGATTCAATTACTAAGAACACACATGCTTATGTACCTCGAGTGAAGTACAAGTTGCTTGGGTTAAAAGTGTCTGCCAAGTGAATAAATGTAAATTATATTATCTATGCTCTAAAGAGTTTCTGTGAAAACTCAAAAGCTTTTAATTTTTGCAGTGAAAATTAAAAGTGTCTATGTTTGGCACTGATCAAAATCTGTTCCTTCACTAGAGGTCACGCTGAAATCGAATCAAATTCGTGAAACAAAGAAAGTGTCGTGTTCCTGGAACAGAATGTTTTTGGCACAGCCACAGAGATCAGCACCAACACAGGAGCACCTGATCCCAGATCAGCCCTCGACCTGCTGTGGTAAAGCTTCTCTCAGGGTAGCAGCCTTCATTACGCTGCAACAATAGGTTGGAAAGGCCTGGAGAAACAGTGCGAACTACTGATTAAACCATAACCCTTTCACCAAGGTCATAAACAAGCCAACCAAATCTATAGGCAGTATGTGTGTGTGTGTACGTGAGCGATCGGCTCCTGTGAAGATTAAGTGGGCAGTGTTGAGCAAGGTGCCCGAGGACCAACAAAGAGAATTAAACAGTTACTTCTTGGCTCTGTATACTCGACTGATGTGAGACCTTTTATAAGAAGGTGTTGTGTCTTTCTCTGGACATCTGTGCAAAATTTCCATGAACTTGCAATAGCTGCGATATGTTTCACTTAAGGTGTGCAGGCTGGTCATCTGGCAGAGTCAGGGAACGTCTGCCTCAGCAGCAGGAGGGGGCGAGATCCGGGCGCTAACAGTAATGCGAGCTGGCACGGCTCATAGGCACTGCTTTCAACACCACAATCACATCCATTGATCCCACATTGACAAGCACCATCATCCCAATGACGACTGTGAGGATATGGATGAACTAGATGGATGATAAACGCATCAAAACTATAGTTTGGGGTTAGCTACATGACAGAAGGCAAAATAAAAGGAGTTTATTTGATATACAGAAGTCAACATTTGAAGTGATCAATAATGTTCATCAAAGTTATATATAGATCAACCAATCAAAAGGCTTATATACCATAAAAGGCTAAATAAGTCTTAAAAGGTATTTGAGGTTCAACGTTCATATATTTTCCATGCAGATGCAAATGGTTGTGCATTTATTTGTGTGTTTAACTCAATGGGAGTGAAATGAAACTGTCTGAACACAAAGTTGTGTGTTGTCTGTCTCCCCTCTTCCCCCTCCACTTCACAATGCACCACACTCACTTTTTTTAGCATTTTTAAAAAATGTGGTGAAAACAAACAGGTGCTCAAACCAGGTTTCATGACCCTTTAAAAAGTAACTTTTATTTTATCTAATGCATTGATACCCATAATATTTTAAGCGTGGAAAATTGTCTAGATACTTTTGCTTAGAAATATCAAATAATAAAGCTAAAAAAACAAACATATGGTTTTTCCAACAGCCCAAAAAGTCTTTCAAGCAATGACAAACATATGGTTATTTCACAGGATTTGCAAATGTTGCTGGCACTTGTCAGATGTGCTTAGGATCTAAGAGTCTCCATGCAGTTTCTCATTAATGTGAGTTGAAGGGTAAAATCATCTAACATTGGGATGTGTGACATTCTCCACAAGGGTAAAGGCCATTTTAAAAATAAAACAGAACAGATTGCTGCCTCAGATGCAAGTGTGAGCATTAAGCAGGCATTTTTCCCCTTTATGCCTTACTTCTGTGCTTTTTCAGTCTGTCATTGATGGGCTTTTTTGGAGCCGAGCTGCTTTTTTTCCACAAATAGTCAGCGAACATATTGACGAATAACAAAAAAAGGAGAGAAAACATATAAAATGTTCCTACTAAGCTCCTATTGAATTAGCATAACACAGCCACCCTCTGCTTTGGTGCAAGAGAGAGAGATGACAGACTTTGTGTTCACAAAATTGCTATTCAAAGGTTGTTTTTCCACCCAGAAACACTGTGATGGAGACGTTAGATGAAAAAATATGTGCGAGGTGCTTAACCGTTAAAGCAAAGGATGACTAAATATCACCATATACCTCGTAGTAAACAAATGATTAAATCGTCATTAGCCGAGGACACATCAAAACAGCTATTATGTTGCCATGATAAACAAAAGCATAAAGGGATGTCCTTAACGGTACAGTCTGCTTTTGTTTCATGTGACAGGCGACAATTACTCATGAGCAATAACAAAGCCTCTTCATATCTGTTAACTCCTCTCATACGTTTCAATGCAAAGCTCTGTTTGCAGCCTCAAAGCTAATAACTACAGTGACAGTGTCTGTTTAACCAAGAGCAAAAATAAACCATTGGAGACCTGATTTGATCCTGTCTCACAACAAAGTATTAAACCATGTAAAAATATTAAATGTCATTGCATTAAAAAAGAAGGCAGAAGAAGAAACTTCTTCCAAATGTACTGATATTTTGAAGTAAGGTTGAAGCATCCAAATCCTGACTTGGAAGATGCAGGTTTAAACCTGTCCTGAAACATGCCTAACGCAACATACCTAACAGCATTCATTAAAGCATTCATGAAGTCGGTAGGTTCATTCTGGAGCCAAGCACACATTCATCACCAGAGTCTTGGTAGTCTCTCCAACCCAAGGCGCTTGGCAGACAATATCAGCCTCACCGGTTCAATGGAGCAGGGATGGTGTGTGTGTGTGTGTGTGTGTGTGCATTGCATGATGTACAGAGTCTGATATGTCCAAGACGGACTGACTCTTCACGGCTGTAAAGAACCATCTGTTCCTCCATGAATGTTCTATGCTCAATGAAGAAGGAAGGGTAATATTGATTTAGTCATCCGAGAGTTAAATAACATCATGAAGTATTCATTAATGGTGCACTGACCAGAGCACACAGGCACATCCACAGAACACCTTAGCTTAAAAAAAGAAAAAAAATCTAAAAAGAACACAGAAGTCACACTTTTCACGTGTCAACTGCACTTAGCTGTAAAGACCTAGAGCTGCATCACAATAATGAAAATCAAAGTATTGGTACACAAATATAAGACTGAAATAGTAATTAACTAAAAAGAAAATAATATGTATTATTATTATTATTATTATTAATTACTGTATAATAACAATAATCATCATGTATAGAATAAATGGTCGCAATTTTCTTTTTAAAAAGATATTTATGTTTTTGAGCTTTAACTGGTAACTATATGCATTTTTAAGTAATTTAAGTAAACAATAAGCATGTTAGTTTATTTTGCTGTGAACACGGCTATTTCTTGTTGAACATACATAAATAAATATAGATAACACAAATAAATAATGATAACACACATTAATGATATATAATGTATATATATATATATATATATATATATATATGTGTGTGTGTGTGTGTGTGTGTGTGTGTGTATATATATTTTTTTTTTTTTTTTTTTTTTCCTTTGGAAAGAAAGAAATACTTTTATTCAACTAAATTAATTAAACTAAATGGGTTGCATTAAATTAGGTTTACATTGTTACTTAAAAAAATCTATTTAAAATAAATGCTGTTCTTTTGAACATTCAATTCAAAGAATTCTGAAAAAATATGCATCATGGTTTCCACAAATATAAGAATAACACTGTTTTTAACATTGATAAAAATAAGAAATGTTTTTTGAGAAAAAAAATTCCATGCATCTAACTGATGCCTGTAGATTTCATTTCAGTGCGAAGATCCATCAAAGCATCAAACTTCAACAACTGATAAAAATAAGTCAAGCTACATTTGTAGATGAGTATGGGTGGTCAGTCGAGGCAGCACCAAAAAACACTGCTCAGTAAACTGCACGGAGTAGCATATTACTAGCACATTCTCCAAGATGCGCAGCAGGAAATGAGTGCACTCTTTTTCCTCGACCCTGTGATCAAGCTCACTTTCACTTCCTCTGTCCTAACACTTATTACTCAGTGTGACTGCAGCGAAAAGAAAGAGAAATGCTTCTCCCCCTTTTTTTCTTTGAACAGAGAGAGAAAGTGAAGCAGAGTGGCAACCCAATTACCATACCATCGCCATGGCAATTTACAGCAAGTCACTTATGAAATTGTTATGAGGCGATAGGAGAGCTAGCCATCTGCAGGCTGCAGAAATGGAAGATGAAACGCTCCGTCTCGATGCCGCACTGCTTACCTGATCAGAGGTGTTTGGGTGCAGGGAGGGTCTCTAAAAGTCTAAATGAATAGATGTCACATCAAATGTTCTTTACCGGGTCAGATCTTTGACACAAATACACTGTGTTTTTCCCTGACACAAGACGCACTCTGATAACCAGCGAGCCGTGGAAAGCCCGGGCTGGGGCGATGACAGCAAATTTGCGCCTGTAAGATACGGCCGTTCAGGTTCTGCTGAAAAACAACAGCAACACACAAACACAGCTAAAGCACCTCTGTGGTTAGCGAAGGCTAATATGAAGTCAACACTCCCAAAACAGGAGTGTGTCTGGGCAGAGGTCCAAAACCTCATGCTGGTGTAAACAGAAATTGAAAAGCACACAATAGAAACATGCATGAGTACCTGAAAATGATAACCGTTTGCTTTTGATGGTAGGAACTGTAGTGTATTGTATATTAGCTGTCTAGTCTGAAAGTCTTTCAAAAAAAAATTTTTTCGCCCTCACAGATGAGATTTAATATATTATAATTTAATACTTTATTAGTATTATTTAATATATGATTCATTATTTAATGTATAACATGTAAATGTTATAATGTAAATGTATAATACATTTATAAAATAATAAAAAAATATTAATATAAAATAGGCATATAAAAATAAAATGCATAATAAAATTAGATAATGTCACAATTTTTTATTATTATTATTTTTTTTAAATCATAGAAAATCTCACCTGAGGTGAAAGAATAATACATTTATAAAAACTAATAATAAATTGTTAAATTATTATAATATTTTAAATTATGGATTTCACTATATGAATTGCCATTCATTATTTAATATACAACATGTTATTTAATTCATAAATGTAACTATATTATATACATAGAGTGCCATAATTTTTAATTAAAAAATCTTTTCTTTTTTTTTTTAATCATAGAAAATCTCACCTGTGAGGGAAAAAATATCTAATAATACTAAATTATTAAAATATAATAATATATTAATTAATGGATTTCACTATATGAATGTTCACAACACACAGTAAGGTCAAAATGTCCATAAGTACTGCAAATGCTTTCATTTAGCATTTTTTAAATAATATAAAAATGTAACACAAAATTGTAGAATTGACAGACTAAAATCTACATTACAAAATTGGTCAATTTCCCTGTTTTTCTTCTTTTTTCCTGGTCTTCAAGTGACCCTCTACTGCAGGGGTTTTCAACCTGTGGGGCGCACCTGTCAAGGGGGGCGCGAGCATCATTTAATTCAGAGACATTGCCTTGAAGATTTACGAGTACGAGCTTTCAAATCTTCAGCCATCCGCTAGGGGGCAATCAGACTCCCGCTGTTAGGCGACAGTGAGAATGGTGTAAAATAATTTACGGTTAGTCATGTCAGAAATCCAACCATTGGCATGTTGTTATCTCAGAAACGGACTCAGCCATCACACACTGAATCAGGTAAGCTGGTTATATGTGTATGTTTCTTAATGCTACGCACTGGAAATGCAGCAAACAATATGTGAATGATGTTCGTGCACTTTGGGCTCGCGTGGGGGGGGGGGGCACGAGTGAAATTAGACAAACTTGGGGTGGCGCATGTCCTAAAAGGTTGAAAACCCCTGCTCTACTGTGCCAACACATATTCTTAATATTTGTGCTGATTACAAATTCAAGGTACAGTCCTTTCATGTATCAGACAGTCTTCTGCAAATAAACATTACACCCCTTTAAGCACAAGTCAACATTATTAATAAATCCATTTTCGCTGATGATGCCGAGACATCACCAGTGGCATCATTATCATTTAACACAACCAGAGTTTTCCGTTGGCATTGTTTCTCTTTAAAAACAAATTAGTGATCTTTTCCTAATATGCGAGATCACCATAATGCGATATTCAATAAATCTGTATTTACATGAATGCTTAAACAGTTTGAGAAATATTACATTCGTTGATTCGCAGTCTGGGTCAACACGTAACAGCACCGCTAAATGAGGCAGGGATAGTGATTCCAAAATACTCCACAGATCATTGCTTACCATTCTCCCTCTGTAAATATCATTCATCATAGCGGTATCCATTTGAAAGATCTCCCTGGCTCTCTTTCCTTTCCCTGCTGTATCCTTTCCCAGACACCAGGGTGCACATAGTGGTCAAGCCAAAGGTTTGGTGACAGATTGCTGTAGCTGACAGATTCAGAACACATCGGCCAAGGGCTCAAATGAACCTCTGTCCAACACCATCCATCTCTACACTGCACCATTAAAGGCTGCCCCTGATCAATGGTCCTCCCTTGAGGAATCATGCACCTATCTCATTCAATGGTCTCTGAATGTTATTACATTTCAGTTGTTGTGAAAAAGAGCAACAACATGAAACTAATAGAGTCGCTGTCACCTTTTGACATGCACTTGGCAAATGGTGGATGAAAGTAAAGGTGAGGAATACTGCTATTACAGCATTTCAGAAATGGCACTAAGTCTGGAGAGAGACAGAAAGAGTTGGGAGTATGCAACTTTCAATCCATCAGTTGCATGCAGTTTGATTTCATAGGTGCAATTTTGAATTTATAATAATTTAGCAAATTGATTATGTTTAATTATAAACTAGCAGCTATTTTATCTGGACTTTTCAATGCCAAATAAATAGTAATCTAGCAAAGTGAACAATGGCCACTATAATTTCAATTTATACAATTAAAAATTGAAATGTATGAATTTCCTTGGACTAAATAAGATATCAAACCAAGTGTACATTTTTTTATTGACTTATTTATTTATATTTTTTAAGATAAATGTCACTTGGTTTGTTATATAATACAAAGACATTAAATAAGTATAAAGTGTTGTATAAAGTGTCTGTGGGAACACTGTATGCAGGATAAAAAAAATTAAACATTGTTATAATTAATTATATTTATCATTATATCTGTATATTTGTTGTATATATGTTGTATATTTACAACAATCACATATAGTATGCTGAACTTAAATTAAAGTAATATTTCCTTAAATAAACATACTGCATGCTGAACTTATACTTATAACATATACTAAATAAATAAAATGATTTATTAAAATATTTTAAAAAGGATGTTGGAAGGATCTGAAACTAACACAATGGCGAGCTAATATTTCTGTTTATCACCCAAGTAGGCATAGCTATTGACCAATAATTTCAAAATGGCCAAATGCTGGCAATTATATTAGGCATATTACCATTTATTTATTTAGAAGATAGTTTTACACAAAATAAAGTATTTTCATCCTAAGGTGGCAGTAAGTTGCGAGTTATGAGAGGTGCTATAATACAAAGTCCATAGGCACACTGTTTACTCTTTATCATTAGTGATTAAATATAAATTTTCAAATATATATATAGCAGCCCTGGCTGCTCCGTAGTTTATTCATGGAGAATTCTACTTTTGTCACTTCTGAGACTTTTATTACACCTGCCTGTCTGGGTGTTCTTGTTTTGTACTGCTTTCAAGACGATAGCTTTAATATTTAGTTACTTTCCCCATCCATTAGAGGAGCATCCAAGGTCAGAAGCTTTCCTGAATAGCATTCGCATCATATCACCTGACAGTATTGGAAAATAATGGGAGAAAAAAAAATGTACAGTGTGAAACATACACGTTCTTTATAAAGGCTGAGGTTTAATATTACAGTATGGTGGATTATAGCCAGTCCAAAAGTCCCAAAGCTGATAAAATAAATGAAATTATGATATAATATAGAAGGAAACATATATGCACAAATACTACTTAAATTTACTACTTTTATAGTGCTTTTTGTCGTTTAAACAGCCTAATACCTACATGAGCAGAGAAATGAGTGTTGGTTTTCCCACATGTTTGTTCGTTCATTCTGAATGCATCCTGGCTCTCTACAGTCATGTTTGCTCTAAATAGCATGCTGTCCCCACCCTCAAAGTGTCAGTAGTGTTTTATATCTCACATATGCACACGTACACACACAAACACATACACTCTCCTCTGAGCCTGAAAAACATGACTGACAGGGGAGATGTCATCACACACACATGCTGCCGTGGTAACAAACAACACCAATCAGCTTCCTGTGCTGTCGTCTACAGACTGAAGCGGAAAGGAAACAGCCCATGAACTGAAATAAACAAGCTCGCTCTCATCCAGAATGACATAAAATATAGTGCATGATCCAAATACAACATTACTTGGCCTGTATTAAATGGTCCTTTATTTATTAAGTTTTCAAACGCAACTTTTCATTTGAAGGATCTACATCTCCAAAGGCGATATTTTAGGGTGGTTCATAAAAAAATAAAACTATAATGATTAAATCACCAATAACAAACACATATGGTCTTACTTTTCCAAGGTCCAGATTAGATTGCCAGCCAAAACCATCATAAAACCTTCCATGACTTGCTCTGACTCATTCAACTATACGACATTTCGGGTCAAGGTGAAATATTGCAAGTACTAATTGTTAATCGGCCAAATTACAATGAGTGTTGAGCAAAACTGCCGCCAGCCAGAGGTGAAATATTACAATTATGAATTCTTAATAGTCTAAATTACTTTAACTGAGGTCTGTTCAAGAGTCATTAACCATAGAATGGTAGCTGTTGGTCATAATTAATTCACATTTGAGAACACCGCATCGCTCCCTGACACTGAACATTTTGTTTTGCATAATTTAACCAGTATCACTTTTCTAGTAGTATCACTGGTCACTGTGGGTCACCAGACAGGGATTAGACTGCATGTAAGATATGAATGCTAAATTAATCACTGCAGAACTTATGAGTGTCCAATTGAGAGAGAAGCAGGAGTTGAAATTTTAGTCTCATACTCAACTATTGTCTCACTCAGGGACACCAAGACTGCAGCAAGGTGGAAAAAAATTCAAGCAAACAGCACAACAATAATCTTACAACAGTAACTATGTGCAGTAATGCATGCTGGGAGTTTTCAGACCTTTAACCAATCAGTAGCACTATTCAACAAGAAATTGTTCAGACTCTTGTTGGGACAAACTGTGAGGCAATACTGTTAATAATAATAATAATAATAATACATTTTATTTGTAACGCACTTTATATTTCAACAAAATCCCAAAGTGCTACAATATAAAAACACAGAGAATTTTTTTTTTTTTTAAATCAATGGAAAGCTCTGCTAAAAAGGTGGGTTTTAAGGCCACATTTAAAAGCATCCACCGACTGTGGTGACCTCAGATGGTCCGGGAGAGCATTCCACAGACTGGGAGCGGCTGAGCAGAAAGCCTGATCTCCCATAGTACGGAGCTTGATCCTAGGGGTTTTTTCAGGAGATGTGCTGAAACAGAGAGGAGGGTATGTGTAGAGCATTGTGGAGAGAGAAGTTCTTTGAGGTAGGTGGGGGCCTCACCATGGATACACTAGTGGGTGAGGAGGGACACCTTATACTCAATCCTGCATGAAACAGGGAGCCAATGGAGCGATGTAAGTATGGTGATATGATCATATTTGCGTACCCTCATCAGGATCCTAGCAGCACTGTTCTGAATGTATTGCAGCTTCTGGAGGCTTTTGCCAGGGATCCCGATGAGAAGCGCATTACAATAGTCCAGCCTGGAGGAGACAAAGGCGCGGACAAGCTTTTCTGCATCTCCAAAAGTGAGCATACGGCGAAGTTTGGCGATGTTCCTCAGATGGAAAAAAGAGGTCTTACACAGATGTTTGATGTGATCCTCAAAGGTCAGATGCAAGTCCATTTTAACACCCAGTTTGGTGACTGATGTTGAAAGTGAAATATCCTGGCCAGAGAAGGTAATGCTGTTAATGACAGATGTTCGGACCTGGTTTGGAGTGCCGATTAGGATGGCTTCAGTCTTGGAGCTGTTTAGCTGCAAGACATTTTGCTTCATCCACGCCTTTATCTCCTACAGGCAGGTAGTCAAAATGGAAGACGGCATGACAGAGACACAGAGTTGAGTTAGTCCTGATGCAGAGTTGAATGTCATCAGCGTAGCAATGAAAATAAATTCCATGCCGGCTGATGGCATGACCGAGGGGAAGCATGTAGAGGATAAACAGGATGGGGCCGAGCACTGAGCCTTGAGGGACACCACAGGTGACATTGTGAGTCAATGATTTAGCCTCACCCAATGCTCAGTTCTCCCAGAGAAGGTAAGATGAAAACCAATTATACACAGAGTCAGAGAGACTCTAACATGTTAGTCTAACATGTGCTATTATGTAGATTCATGGTAATTAACATTTCTAAGCAACTCCGAACCAAAAGGCCCCCATATGCTGGGTAAAATGTAATTGCAGTGTACAAGATGAGTCATCAGTATTTTTGGTTAATTTTCTGGGAAGAGAAAGACATTTAATATTTAAACCAGTACTGTATATCTACTCTATTTTAGGAGTACACTAGCATACAGATGTTCTCTAAGCAAACTGAGAGGCTTATGGTGTAAGATTCTGCATCCAGGGGTTACAACCCTTTAAGGCATATGCGTAGAAATTTGACTTCACAAATACAGGACTCAATATTGATATATTATGTAGAATTAACACTGAAAATAAGACAAATTTATTTTTATTGTGGTGTCACACTGGTTGCTAAATTTGGTGCTAATATTATGGTTGAAAACTGCTTTCTGAATTCTGTTGCCTAAATTTAAGTCAACATTCCAATGCAACATTTCCAGAGTGCACCAGAAAATAAAATTAATAATAAAATATATTGGTTTTACTTAATAAAAACAAGAAACATATCTTCTTTGAAAGTTTATTATATGAATTATGTACAATAAGGCATTGCATGCTATAAACTGCCTACATGGTTGACTGATAGAATTCATAAAAAAACTGCGGAAGTAAAAAGTAAAACATTCAATTTCACTTGGGCCCAACTACCTATCGTGGGTAACTAGCAGAACTTTTGGGGTGAGGTGTAGTGGAAACTAATATAGAGAGGGAAGGAACCAACAACCCGAGAAATCCACAAACCCTTCGGAGCATCTCTCACATTAGATCTC
This sequence comes from Barbus barbus, assembly GCF_936440315.1. NCBI lineage: Eukaryota > Metazoa > Chordata > Actinopteri > Cypriniformes > Cyprinidae > Barbus > Barbus barbus. The sequence continues at coordinate 25,532,527 of NC_136753.1, read as the reverse complement.
TCGCCTCGTCTCCTTTAGCGAAGGATGCCTGCTCGTAAATGTCTTCCAGGATTGATATCGTATTATTACTTGCACTTATTGAGTGGGTAGTTTCAAAGGGACAGTTATTAAAGCAAATATCTTTAATTTACGATCTGGGGCCATCAATCTTTTCTAGTAATAACAGCAAGGAATTCCTTATTAGAGTTGAGAGAGAAATATTGAGTTTCCTGACATATCCTCAGCTGGGTGAAAATATAACCATGCTCAAACCATGAAATGCGACTCTACTGGAGATGTGCAAACGAACCGTGAGAAAAAAATAGTCTGCATTATCAGTGCCGCAGTTGACAGAGTGAAACCCAAAACTCTGATTGAATGTCACCATGAAAAGGTATATGTGTGCATTCTAAATCAATTACAGCGCTTGTTTCCTTGTTTAGCCTTACTATGCAATATTGCTTTCAATATAATCAATATTTCTGACATCTAGTAATAATAACTGACAAGCTATATTTCAAATGGTATACTAAAATTAAAGGTATATTACAAGCACTCTTCAATAAAGAAAAGAAAGCTTAAGCCCACTTAAACATAAAAACCAAACAAAAAGACAAAGACAACAATTAATAATATACAATATGTTTTACATTTACATATGATAAAAAAAAATTTCTGGAAAAAGTCCTTAAGTGAGCTTTCTATATAAATACATTGTCTACTAGCAATAAAAGCTGGACAGTCCAATAAAATATGCTGCATGCAAAGTGGGTCTTGCAAAGCATACACAGAGTTGGGTCTTCACCTTTAAGCAGAAATGCATAAGTCAATCTTGCATGAAATTCAGCCCCAAAAAATCCAAAGCTCAGTTATTTAATTCAGCCAGAGACTGAACAAACCCCACCTGTCACACTTATCATCTCAAAATTGATGGCCAAAATTGCAGGGTCCTAGAACATATAAATGTGAGCCTTTTAAAAAAACTACAGTGAGTAATTTTATAAGCTTCATGATGGCGATGTTAACACGATGTTCTCAGCACTGCCCGCTAGACTGCTGTCAGCACTTCTCTGCTAATTGCCTCCATCAGTTAAAATCATTATGATCCCCTTTTATTCCGGCCCAAAATAGAAAAAAATTAATGTTGCTCGGAGTCACAGACTGACCGTCAGGAAGTCTCAATGGCTACTAATGAGATGCTACTCATGGGTGAAGCCTTATATTAGCGGGGATTACTGTATGAAAAGTCAGATGAGCTATAATGATAAGAAACTAGTGCTGGAGGAACACAAGCTTACTTACACTATCGATCTATCTATCTATCAAATATAGCATAATTTATAATTATTGCATCATATAGTGTATATTGCATTATATCTATTGCATCGTATATTATCTATCTATCTATCTATCTATCTATCTATCTATCTATCTATCTATCTATCTATCAAATATAGAATTATTTATCATCTATTGCATCATATAGTGCATATTGCATTATATAGTATCTATCGCATCATATATTATCTATCTATCTATCTATCTATCTATCTATCTATCTATCTATCTATCTATCTATCTATCTATCTATCTATCTATCTATCTATCTATCTATCTATCTATCTATCTATCTATCTATCTATCTATCATCTTGACCACCTCCTCAAGCATTACATCATGATTTTAGCCCAGTGTGCTGTGAAATGTGTTCCATGTGGTCCGGTGTCCCAGAGGAAACGCTGACCTGCCCTGCAGACACCAAAATGTCACAGTCCGAATGTCGAGATGTCTTCCTCCTCTCTTTCTCTATTACAAGCTATAGCACTGAGGCATGAATGATTTCGCTTGTAGACACATGAGCCCACTCTAGGCTGAAATTCAGCAGTCAGTGTCAAGCCAGGCAACATGTCAAGTCAATATGGAAATTACCTTAAAGATAATTATAAAAACCTTTAAAGTTAAATTTAACTGAACAATTCTAGCAAGAAACCTTATGTAATTTACTATATCAACCAAGAAGAGCTATAATACCTGCAGAGAGGTACAGTATCAATGGTGTAGTTATGAAATCTACCAGCAGGGGCTAATTGCACCATGCTCAGAGCAAAGCCTTGACAACTTGATGTCAACTATTATTTATCTGGACAAAGAACGTAATTAAACAAATGCAAGCATTAAAGTGTAGGTGGGTATGTGTGATTTAACCTTGCAGAGAGAAATATTCTGAAGACCTCATAGTCTTTATAATTCAATTCAGTTTGGGGCCATATTTCATCTTAACATCAACAGAACATTCTTCCAGAACCAGTTACATCTCTAACTTTATGACCTGCATAGTGTATCACTTCACGCCCTGTATCTGAAGAAAAGAGACCAGCTGTCAGATTAAATCTGATAATCAGCTCTTGCAATGTGGTTTTCACGCCTCCATTATTCCAGCATGCGTTGCAGAATCTCCCCCTGCAGCTACTGACTAACAAATCAGAAAGTGTTTGATTGCTGTGTATTAATATGGAGACGCATGTATTTAAGGAGAAGATGGGGGAAACATTCCATCTAATCAACAGTAAGAGATGATCTTATGGCTTTATACATTTATAGAAAGAGATTTTACACTGATGCAACGGCTCCTTCAAGATCACCCACATAGGACAAAAACATGACAAATAAATATTATCTCAATTGTTTCTTCTAGACAGCACTGAGTTTAATTGATGATGAAATGGAGAAATGTATATATCTTGTGAGAAATAAATGCTGGTAATCTAAACTGAGTTTCTCAAAGTGAGCTCAAATTTATAATCTATAAATCTATAATCAAATGTCAGAAATGTCAATATAAACTATATATATATATATATATATAGTTTATATTGAAATTTCTGAGATATTTAAATTTCAATATATATATATATATATATATATATATATTGAAATTTAAATATCCACCCAATGCTGTATGTGTATATATATATACACATACCAACAAAATATTTCACAACATATTCTTCCAAGACTAAGTTGTCAATTATTGGAGCTATTAATGACATAAATGCCAATTTCACAGGTCTTACTGTACAACAAAAGTCTCATTTGTAAGGAAAGGAAATAGTGACAAGTCTGACAAGTAGCACAATTAACAACCACACTCAATTAATAACAGTTTTCAATATTATAACAGTTGCTCAACTAAATTTTAAATAATTACTCAACTAGCATTTTTGCCACTAGTCAAGTGCATTGAACATATTTGTTTTTGTTTTTATCTTGATCTGAAAATAAACCTCACTAAATTTTGTTAGATTCATGCTTGAAAAAAAAATTATAAAAAAGACAATGGGTAAGAAAACTCAAGTCATATTGTGTGAAAAATAACATAACATTTTATGTACAGTATTTGTTTATTTGTGTTTCTCAAGTGATTTTGTTTTTAAATTAATATATTTTACTAACTCAATTAAGAAAATTAAGAATATTACTTTGCAGTAAAGTAGCATCCACAATAAATATTTGAAACAAAGTTTGATCTCAAATATTTCCTAAGCTTTATAAAAAAAAAAACAACAACAATGAAAAGATCAACATTTTCTCTAGGGAAAAAAAATATCACAATTAAATTAGCCATGTTTATTAACAAGACCCCCAAAACAACTAGAACTTCACGGCATTTCTGCTAGGGTATTTTTTTTTTTTTCTGAAAGTTGCCAGATTTTCATCTGCTGCCATATCGCTCCCTCTTCCAACCTTACCCAGTCTCTCTCTCTCTCTCTCTCTCTCTCTCTCTCTCTCTCTCTCTCCCTCTCTCAACCTTACCCAGTCTCTCTCTCTCTCTCTCGCTCTCTCCCAACCTTACCCAGTCTCTCTCTCTCTCTCTCTCTCTCTCTCTCTCTCTCTCTCTCTCTCTCTCTCTCTCTCTCCCATGACTAACTAATGAGTCCTGGCATTGCTGTTGTCCCTGTGGTGTTATTGGGCTGATCTGTGCTCTCTTAAGGGTGTGCTGAGAGGTTGACTCTCTAAAGCAGCAGGAGGCCCACACTTCTCTTAAACAGCAGGGCTAAAGAGGTTTGTTTACTGGGTAACACCTTGGCCTGACCTCCCCGAGCCGCTGGGAGTTACTCTGTGATTAGTTCTGCGCTAGCCTGAAGCCGAAGAACCGGCATCGGGTGGAAAGCCACTCTCTCCCCACCACAGGGTGAATGATTGGGCAACTCGCGCTGTAATCAATCACCCTTTCTACCTTCGACATACCGCACGTATACACATCCACCGGGAGAAGGATGGGGCCTTCTAAACTTGTTGCTATCTTTGTCGCTGTGCCTGAAAAGCTGCATGATTTTATTTAGAGTCGGCCTTTGACTCGATAACAGGAGATTAATTGTTGCTGTTGCTTCGCTTTGTCCCCAATGGGTCTTTGTGGCTTTCGGCACACAGAGAAAGGATATACTCAGGTCTGTGTGTGTATGTGCACAAACATGATTTCCCTTTTTCGCTCCTGGTCCGCTACTGTTTGCCACTCGGCCCCTGTGGACGGGGTCTCATTATTGCGATGTGTATTCACATCTTCCACCTTTTGCCCAGGGTTCTCCTTCTCTTTCACTTTGCTGCTTTCTCCTTACAATGAGATTTCTGTGACAAGCCTAACACCTTCTCCTCCTGGCGTCCCTGCTGGCCTGAAACTAGGCTTCGCTGACCTAACGTTGCCCTCCCATCAAGACAAGAGACTTCAGAAAGAAAACTCACAAAAAGTATTTTAACAGTACTTTCTACAGTGCTTTTATACCTCAATGGTTTCTCCAAGACAGGAGGGATGAGATTTAAAAGGAGATCAATTGAAGAACAGATATAATATAATTAGGGTTGCATGATTAATCAAAATCCATAATTGTGATATGGCAATGATCAAATCACAAATGTTGTGATTTAATTAAATAAACACATATTCTGTATAGAGAAGCTTTAAGGGCTCCCTGTGGCTTTCTGCAAAATTAAAAACATGATGTGTTTATGGTTTGAAAAAGATATAATATTAAATATTAGTATTGTCATTTTAAAGTTGAACTGTAAATTAAAATGTTAATTGATTCATATTAAATATTATATATACATATATTCATATTACAATAGTAATAAGTCTTATTTCATTTATTAATTTTAGTAATAATAATAATAATAGCTGTTTGTTAGTTATTGTTGTTGTTATTGTATAATAGTATTGATATTGTGCATCCATACAAACAAGCACAGAAAACCTGTGAAGAAAAGGTTTTTTATTTTAATGATTTTTTATTTTATTTTAAATTGCAATGACAATTGCTATTCGATTTTTTTTCTCTAAATTATGCAGGCCTTACTAACAATGTTTGTTACATTGTTAAGGCTGCACGATTTAGAGGAAAAAAAAAAAGTTTGGTTAACACAAATGTCAAATTAAACTCTTATCCACCTTCATTGTATAGTTTTATATTTTTGCTTTGCCAACAATTTGTCTCTTTTTAACTCTCCTTAAGAAAACTGAAAGTAAGATCCATAATCGAGACCTCGAATAAGTCTCTGGAGCTTAAAAAGAGCAGCATATGGATATTCAGCAGATTCTTCCAACTTGAGAAAACAAGCGCAGATCTTTTAGTTTGCTTTTATTCGAGGTAAATCCAATTGGAACATCATTTATTCACAAGGTCAAGTGGGTCATTTTGAAAATGAGTAGCACAAGGTTGTTAAACCCCTAGTACAACAAACAGAAAATACTGTCTAAGAATTTAAAGGAAAAATGTACTTCAGAAACAAGAGGTCAAGCTCATTCAATGCCAAACACAGCAGCCGAGAGGGCAAAATCTCAGCTGATAGTCTGTTTCCGCTAATGCCTCCCATTAAAGTTAATGTGTATATGTTTGCATGCAACTCACCAATATGGCTGCGATGTGTTGAGGCCAGACTCAGCTGACCCCAGAGAGACAGCAGACAGATGCCCAACAGCAGCAATCTCCTGCCCACACGCTGCAGCTCTCGCTCCCGCATCCTACAAACACACACACACACACCATACGTGTTTATACTTAAGCAAAGAAATTAACATATGATTCAATGGCGTATGGGAAATAACTGTCAGTAAACGGCTAATTTATCTTAAATACACTATCAAACACATGGAAATAAGTACTATGGTTTAGTAATCCTATCCTATCAAATGGTAATACTATAGTACTTGATATGATGGAAACTGGGGCTAGTTGTCACATAGGCTGTATTCAGACTGCAGGCAAATTTTTATTTTTTATTTTTTTTACGGAGGAGACTGGTATATATTGTAATGTTCTGACTCCGGCTTCGTTTGAATTCTTATTCTATGAATACTTCTGGCATTTCCATCACTGGTTTTGATGTTATCATTGTGTGTTGCGTTAAGAGTGACGCAAAAGACGACTTGAAATTTGAGCTGTCAGAGCATCTAGAATGAGACACATCTGTAAAATTCTGATTTAAATCCAAATGTAGTTCGAATCAAATTTGAAAAAAAATCTAATTTTTTTTGTCTGTCCAGACTTTGAAAAACCCATCTGGATATGCAAAAAAAAAAAAAAGAAAAAAAAAAAACTTTTACATTTTCATTGTTTCATCAATTGTTTTACAGTCCAAAATTGAGCTGAAAAACCTGTTAACCTGTCATTGTGACAACTTACCTCATATTGTGTAAATTATCAGGGCATGTTGTAAGAAAAGGTCATGAAACGGCAATTTTGATTTCTTGTTCACTTTATTGTAACGCCATGCCACTTTTCTGAAGGGAAACATTCTCATTTTACGCTATTTGCCAAACAAAACAATTTATAGTTTCCTCTAATTGGCTCAAACACCCAGAAAATAGCCCATTTACCATGTAAATGTCAGGCCAAATATCCCATTTTATTCTGAAATACAGTCAGCACAGTCAGTCATACGAATGACTCCGAAACACAACATGATCCATAAATCCTCAAAAAGCGAGATCGTTTAGAACACTGCAGACACGATTCCAAACAACCATTAATTTCCTCAAATATCAGCCATTCTTCAAATGCGTTAGCGAGTGACACAATCTCGCTCTTTGGCGGTGGTCCGCTCTTGTCTGGAAAACATAGTAATCTTGATATATTATCAGAGGCTGCAGGCCAGTAATTCCCTCTCTGTCTTTGAGGGGTCCGGAGAGACCAGAACACACAAAAGCAATCATCGCACTGCCACGCCAAGCTTGTGTTCTACTTGTGGAGGGAGGACAACAGCAGTATCACAGCCATCTTTTCGTGTCTTTTGCCAGCATCCCTCCTCAAATTACCGCAAATGCGGGCTTCATATGAGGGGCTGTGAGCAGGCGTGTTTGGCAGAGACTGTGAGGCTTTCATGCATATGCTCAGTAGTCAGTCTGACTCTGGAGGTTTCTTTGTTCTTCATTACTCTACGCTAAAAGAACACTGGTTTGGTTTTTGTGGCCGCAGCAGAAGTACGTGAATAACCCAATTTGAGGATTTGATTGAGGCAGGTGTTTTATGAATCAGTAATATTGGATTTGAGGAAATCTGTGTTGCATTTTGCAAGCCAAAAAAGACTTTAAACATGTTAATGCACACTACATCAATATAAAATATACATATATAGTAGAATTAGATTTCTACAGAGGTCCTTACACATGCAAAACTGACTGCCACAATGTAGGGTGTTCTGGGTGGTTGCTAGGGTGTTGTTATGCAGTTGATAAGGCAGATTTCTTTTAGAATGCTATTAATCGTTCGCCACGTGAAATCTGTCAAGTCTGAGTAACAGAACAGCTCTCCTTAACAAGCCACACAATCTGAGGTTACATTCATGTCTATAACAAAACTACAATATATTCCTAACTCCTAAGAGAAACAATGAAGAACACACACACAAAAACGAAATCTGCGCTTTTTTCAAATTGATTAGAAAATGCAAGCCTCATAAGCATCATTCATCAAGCCGACGTCTTTTCTTTCTCTTTTTCCCTCGTGATTTTTTCCTCCCACCCATACACACAATTAGCCTCCCTGCCCGCAATAACCGCACAAAGCCGATGAGGTTCACAAGCTTATGAGGTTGTTGACAAGTCACTGGAGTTGAGGTATTGAAAACACACACACTGTAAATAGCTGACGTCGCCCTGCATGCACCCAAAGGGCTTGCGCGTATTGATTGAAGAGAGACATGGGTAAATAGGAGCCAAAGAGGTCAGAATGTTTTTTTTTATATATAACAAACCCAAGTGTGCAACAGCCCTTTCCTGAGTGGACATGTTTTGGTTTAAGGGCAGAGCAAACCTTCAATTGCATTTTAACGTGTTAAGAAACAAAAAATGTAGTCTTTGACAAGCCCTCATGTCGTCCAATCAAATCCTTTGCTTCAAAACACATGGTCTTATTTGGTCATTACGGCTATGTTCAAATAAAATACTATGCATTATATGCTGTACGGTAAAAAATTTATAAATATGTGACGCTGTATACATTATGCAACAGTGTTTAATACAGTAGTGCAATAATTTGCATACTGTGCATAGTATACATAATATACAATGCATAAAGAGTAAATGTATATAATATTTGGGGTCGGTAAGATTTTTCTCTAAGAAATTCAAACTTTTATTAGCAAGGATGCATTAAACTGATCAAAAGTGACAGCTAAGACAAATGCTAAGATTACTTGTAATCAAAGATTACACAAAAATATAAAGCTGCGCAACTGTTTTCAACATTGATATAATACAAAATATTTCTTGAGCAGCAAATCAGCATATCAGAATGATTTATGAAGGATCACGTGACACCGAAGAATGGAGTAATGATGCTGAAAATTCAGCTTTGCATCACATGCATTACATTCTAAAATATATTCAAATAGAAAATAGCTATTTTAAATTATAATAATAATATACTGCACAGACTAAAATACTGAGGAAATAAGCATAGTATACTTTGCAAATGATCCAAAACCCATCTTTCCTTTGTGGACCAACAATTCTCTGTTACCTCTAAGGCAGCATGACTCACTTTTAAAGCATATAAACACATAAACCAGAGGGAGGAAAGAACCAACAAGTTATTAAGCAGCTTCTCCACTGACTCATCATCTCGCTCCAATATGTGTAAAACACTATACACCTAAGGGACACCAACAACAGCAGCTGATTGACAGCATTAAAGACACCAATGAAGGCATTTTATAAAATATTCAAAGAAGAACAAGCATTAAGTGTAAAAGTGCAATTGCCAAACCACTCAAACGCAATAAAGTAAGTGAAGGGAAAAAAAACTCCTCCACCTGTTTTCCCCAAGAAGAGCGAATCACTTTCAAACGAGCAATCCAGCCCACCACGGCTGGCTAATTAGTCCCTTTGGAATGGCCCTCGTGCAGATGGCAAGATGTCTGACATATTTATTTTGGTCCTTCACGTCAAATCTCTCTTTTCTCCACTTCTCAAACTCACCCTCTTCGTCTGAACGGAGGCGGTAAATGCATTTAATCCTGCATATGTAGAGTCATACAAGTTCTCCAGACTCGCTTGACCTTGCTGCGTGGATGTAAGTGCGCTCATATGAAAGAAGCGAAGAGAAAACAAAATTACAGAGAGGCACAGGTAGGCGCGTTTCCCCACAGGGCTCGAAGGAAGCGGGCACGCGAGGCTCACGTCTGCCAGCTCGCCAACCGCAGGAGTGCAACTTAAGATCTAGACATCTGCTGGGTGAAGTGGGGAATCAAAGATGGAGAAGGTCTGAAAGGAAAGAGAGGGATAGAAGTGTACAGAGGAAGAAAGGAGGGCCTCAGGTGTAGTTATGGGTCCACAGCAGCATTGATGGGCCTTGACAAGCAAGAGCCAGGAGGGGAAAACAGATGTTTGGGCGCTAGGCAATTTCCACAAATAGTATTCAAAATGAGTCTGAAATACTGTATTAGTTTCCCTTTCCTACAAATGCTCACTCAAAACCTTCAAAACATGCTGTTCATCAAATAAATATTATATTAGATGTTTTACTGTGACCCTATTAGCTGGTTGCTAAATTTAGAACATTTAAATATAATTAAAGGGATAGTCCACCCCAAAACAGTTTCTGTTCCCTTTGAATTCCATTTTATATTTCATCCTATGGAAGTCAAAGGGATTCTAAAATTTTCTAGTTACCAACATTCTTCAAAATATCTCCTTTTATGTTCCATACAAGAAAGTAAGTCATACTGGGTTGGAACAACATGATGAAGAGTAACTGATGACATTTTTAAATTGTTGGTGGACTATGCCTTTAAATGGACTATATATAACAGAATGGATAGCATGATTAAGCGTTCACTTCATAGGAGCTAGTCTATTGTGAACCAAATGTTCTATTATCTTTAAAGGATTTCGACAACAAACTATTTTTAAATACTATATCTTTTGTTTCTTGATGCTCCAAACAAAGAACAAGTAAATGAATGTGGACAATACACAAATCTATTTATCCACGAAGCAATGTCAGACAGTATTGTTATCCTTGACTCAACAATACAAGTCATTTTTGAATCAGAAACACCATCAAAAATGTGTTTGTCTTGAAGTTAATAGGACAACATATGGTGGGCAGAACGCTTTTTCTGACACTGTCAAACATGTAAAACAAGCCTTTTGGTTCAGTCGCTGTGAAAACATCTACCAGCCAATATGGAAACTTCAAAGCTCAGCGTTTGATGGCAGTTGGTGAAATCAATCGCAATTTTCCATTTTTACAAATGGATTCGACTGCATTTGTATGCAAAACAATGGCTTTCAGTTGTCAAAGTTATAAAGGAATGGTGCAATCTGTTCAGCTTAAATGTGCAGTTAGCTAAACATCTAATATAAAAACCTATAGATGACCCGACCTCTGTTTTCACATGAAATGCATGATATGCAGAAAACTAAGATTGTTCTCGTTGAAAACTGTCCTAGTTTGCACTCTGGTTCTGACTCAAAGGACAATATCTGATGCGGAGTGCTTTACTGACAGCCAGGTATGCCATACTCTGGAACAATTTGTTGTTAAAATATAAAAAAAAAAAGATGAGAAAAAAGGATATAGAATGCAATATAGATACAAGGAAAAGAATTCTGCATGATTACACACCTGTATGAATGTGAGAGCTGAACATCATTTTCCTGGCAGCTTCAAGACAGGCTTTTCAAGAAGTGGTTGTTAAAATACAGGGAAAGCTAGTAGAAGTCTTGCATATCTCATCTGTATAAGTCCAACTGCAGAATGATTGCTTGCATTGCACCAAGCTGAGAATACAAAGGGTTTCTTTGTTTTTCTGGGTAATCTTTCCACTTCGTGGCACAGCAGAAACTCCTCACAAATACTCCCGTACTCTTCATTTCCAGATGAATGATTCTTCACTGAGCCACTGGATATCTGTCTTTAGTCTACCTGTAAATGTCTGTTGGAACGAGCAATGGAATGATTTGCAAAGGTGATGTGGTCCTGTTGGTATGCAGCGGTGAAACTAAAGACATGTTAGCATCGAGTTGCCTTATCTTCATAAGCCAATATAACTAAACCTAGGCTCAGTAGAATTATAGGAAGGGTCTCAAATTCAAATTACAGTGAAAAGGTTTACATGCATGCACACACACACACACATTTGTGTCAGACTGCATTGTGGATTCGTCTGACTCATTCTGCAAGTGTCTCTTATTTTCCAGGCCTCTCCTCAGAGGTCCCGCTGAAGAACAAAGGTCAAAGATTTTGGATTTTGGACTAGCATACAACTCCAAAGAGAATACAAGAGGAATATGTCAAATATGATGTCATATCAGGGGATATATTTTGCTACGGGTGAAAAATACAGTACAAAAAAAAGTTTTTTTTTTTTTTTTTTTACAGCGGAGAGCTATAATTAGGTTAACCTTTTCAATAACAAAATTGTTCATTCAGATTACATACTCTGAATTATATTTTAATTACTTTTTTTAAATGCTGCAAAATGAAAATGGTAGATGGATTAAGAAAATAACCCTTTTATTATGTTCCGACCTGATTTTATTTGAAACCAAATATTACATTAAGTTAGCAGTTAATTATAGAGTTTAATCCTATTATTTAAATTATGTATCCCCCCATTGTTTTATTAGATTTTGCATTTACCAGTTTAACAACTGACCTTATCATCACATGTTCATAAAAATGTACCATGGAAACGGAAAAAAATAACCAAACAAAAATAAATAAATAAATCACACTTATAAAAGCTCAAAACACTTGTTTAACACCACAAGTGCAGGCACATTCTCTTACAACAGCTTATAACTGTGTCCTAACCAGATTACAGCAACAATCAACAATTACACCCATATTTATATGATTAATATACTTGACAAGCGGTACGCTGATCCAATGAGATTTCAGTGTAGGAGGGACTAACTCGGTTTGTTAGAATAAAAACACTGTTTAACATGAATATCTGTTTATTTCTTAATGCTTTATCATGTCATGTTTCATTAGGACGTTTTGTTACAGTAATGCTATTCCATTTGATTTTAAAGCCAATGTCATTTCTACACTATTTGTGGAATTAAAAAACGCCTGTGGCTATGTCAGACCAAGAGAAACATTTTAAAGGGAAAAAAAAAAAAAAAAAATCAACCTACAAATGGCCTACTTAACAGCGGTCTCTGCACATGAACATATAGGATAAGAAAAAATATTCAACATTGAAAAGCGACACGCCATTAAACATGTAAATTCAGCTAGGATCTCTCATCTAGTGCATTTTCCGAGCCAAAGTCTCTAGGACCTCAGCGAAGTGCATTCTGAATAAGCAGAGCAATCAGTATGCGACCCAGGCTGCTTTTAACTGTTTCTTTGATCTGAAAATTTGGCTCTGGCTTATTTTAAAAACCTTCCCACTTTCCCTGTTTGCAAACTACCAGTATTTTTTCCCTCATCAAAGCCCGACCGCTCTCTCCTCCGCCGACCGAGATTTCACTCAAGCAGATGATTGCTAAATGCTAATGCTAAAGCACGAGGGGGAAATCTGACACAAATTGAAAGCATATTGAAGGCCAGAAGAGCCGCAATGCGATCAAAGGCATGCTGAGTGGATCTCCAGGCTTCCCCTTGTGCTTTTCAGCTGACACTGAGCAGAAAATTATGCTTCTGTTTTTGTCAGTCATAATAAAATACTCCTCCTTCTAGCTGTGAACCCTGGAGTCTGAAAGCTCTAATGCTGATGACAGAAACCTATAAACTGGCATGAGACAGAGTTAAGAGTTGAAATAAATACCAGCTTAGAGGCATTAAAAGAAGTCTTGAATTGAAATCTCTGCACAAAGTAAAGATTTGCAGTAGAGTGTTGTGTATGAAGGGAAAAAAACCTGTGTGATGAATTGCATTCCCGTTTGCATACTATTATTTAAAGAAAAATGCAATGAGTTAAACATCTTGGCATTATAAAGATGCCAAGTGACTCATCCAAGTGGGCTTGGGATCCTTTTATTTAGCAGTTTTCTCTCTGATAGTCTATACAGCCATAAAATGGACATTCTTGGATTTAATTCAAAAGATTTTTGTGGGTGTTTGATGGTGATACGTGACTGGCTGCTTCACCACACCATGACCGGACTGCCGTAAGCTTTCTCCCAGACACCGTGTCCTGGATGGAGACTTTAGCGATGTAGTTGCTGCGGTCATCAACTATGTTTGATGGACCAGCATTCATTCTCAAACTGTGTCTGCGGGTGTTCACTATATACAGTATAAAGTAAATGGAGTACTTGTATTACAGTTCAGAAGTCGGTCAGATTTTTTGAATGTTTTTTTGTAGGATGTCTCTTATACTTAATTTGGCTGCACTTATTTTACAAATATACAAAATCTACATTAGCTCTATTGTTTATAATACGTATTGTAACAGTTTTGTTCAATAAAACCATATGATTTCTTGCTTTCGATACTCTATTTGAACTAATTATTATTGCATCATTGCTATTATATATGTACTTTAAGTCATTTTAAAAGCTATTGTTCACTTAAATCCATTTTTATTACCACAAAAAAAAAATATTATAATTATAGGGCCCTATGAAATCCGTTTTATTTCCAAATTCAGTTTTGTTAAATTTTATTAATCAAAAAGTTTTATCTGTACCAAATTCTGTTTTGCATTGTTTTCTGGATTCCATTTTAATTGTTCCATTAAATTTTAATAATAAAAAGCATATCCAATTAATTGATTTTATATTAAAAAAAAAAAACATTTACATTTTTCACCTAAATAAATTCTGGAAAATAATATTTCTGGTAAATACTTCTTTAAAAAGTGTTTTTTGATTTTAATTGTATTATTAGTCGACTAGAACATGTGGATATGTTGTCATTCTTGCACTATAATACTGAACTGTGATTTCAGTGATTTGGACTGTGAGATGGACACTTGCTTCTTGCACTCTATGTTGCACTTCACTTTTGCTTTAAAAAAGGATTTCATAGAAATTTAGATTTCATTTGGTTTAATAAAATATTTTTAAGTAAAATTGTTGATTTTTTTTGCAGGAAATTAGTCGTTTAGATTAATCGATTAATCGAAAAATTAGTCGTTAGATTAATCGAAATAAAACTAGTCGTTAGTGGCAGCCCTACTTCAAACATTTGAAAAAAGGCCAAATTAACATATATTCAAAACCATAAATGGTGCAAAACTAATTTTCGACAGGGAACATTTAGCAATGGGGAGAGGGCCAACTCAAAATGCACCCTTACAAGGACTATTCAATGAAAAGAAAACACTTTCTTATAGCTTTACATGTTCAATAACACTTGTGTATGATTAGCAGTTGATTTTGCAGTAAGTAACTGAGCAGCACATGTCAGCAAGTGTCAATCACCTCACGGCTCTCTCATGGACTCAAACAGGAAACACTTTTTACTGTCAATTAACATCAGACCACTATGCTCTCCCATAACAAGCAGACCACCATGAAACGTTGGACACTGCAGAGTTTGTATCGGAGAAATGCCCAGAACAGAATGATGTACTGTGATATTTTCTCTATGACTGCGAGTTTGATCGATAATTGTGTTTTCGAAGATTTTGTGTTTGCACTTGTCATCTGTACAGACAATAACAGCAAGACATTTTTACTGTAAGCCACAGATGAAAGAATGATGCAATAAATGACATACGTTGTCTGAAACACAGACAATGTATCTGCAACCAGGTTTCTGTTTTCTGCAACACTTTTTCCTGTTTTCTCTGAGGAAGCAAAATTAATTCAATTGCATCATACGGATCAAACTGAACTAAATAGAGCACATCAGACTTTCAGAAACAAACTTCCTTTTTACTTGATTTGCTTCATTTTAACTTGATTATTTACACAATGGAAAAATGAATAGAATAGAATAGAATAGAATAGAATAGAATAGAATAGAATAGAATAGAATAGAACCATCAATTTAATGCATAGCTCAGTCCATAGCACTAAAATTAACTTAACTTGAAAATCAAACTTAAGTAGTGCAATTATTTACTTGTTATAACCAGGGTTATTATAACTAAAACCATAAAAATAAACATTTTCGTTGCTTGAAAACTACATATACAAAAAGCAAAAAGTTAAAAAAATTATGTAAAAATACAACAAAATGACTAAAACTTCATAATTTAAATGAAAACAAAGTATAAAAATAAATTGATTCAAAATAGTAATAAAAACTAGCACTATCACACTGGTTGTAAATCAATATTAATTTACAAAAACATTTTTATTTTTCACTTTTGATGTATAATATTTATGTGAAGCACTTTGAATTGCCATAGTGTGATGTGCAATAAATAAATTCGCCTTGCCTAAGATTATTTGACCTTTAAAAATTATCTTTACAATGAATTACCCAATTGCTATTAAGACAGGAACATGCACATGTAGCGCACAGCAGGACTGAAGCATGCATACTTATAAGCATTACAACGGTAACCTTGTTCTCCAGAAATTGGTGGACTGTTACTATCAGCTTGTGTTTTATTAAGCACTAAGCTTTTAGTAAGTAAACAATTGATTCACGTTAATGGGTTGCGAGCAGCAGAATTGAATCTAAGCAAAAGAGGGGAAGGCAAACCACGAACTCTCAGCCCTGCTTGGGCTGTGTTAATAGGTCTCTTTTCACCTGCTGTGAAGGTCTGCAGAGCCAGAATGCTGATCTAGGATCAGGAATCTTTCTCTCTTCGCATTAGTTTTAGTCAGCAAGCGGAGAGAAGACGGTGTGCCCCTGGACCAGCTCTGCCTGGTGAACAGCCTCCTTGCATTATTCACAGTACCAGCAGACAGGTTTCGCTGCTCTATTTGCTGCCCTGCTGTCAAGAAGCAGCGAGCATGCAGTCTTACATTATTGACCAATGCAGCTTGGAAAGGGGAAGCAGGCGAAGGAGAGAGAGAGAGAGAGAGAGAGAGAGAGAGAGAGAGAGAGAGAGCAGGAGAGTCCACAAAAGGGTCAGCAGGATAATCTGAGTTTAAAGAGGTGCTGTTTGCACCATTCTACCATGGGAAAAAACACCACTTGATGAGTAAGCAGAAGGAATAATAGAACGACAAATAAAGCAGAAGAATTACCAAGGCCTACACTTTTGCCACCTCGTTAAGATTATTCCATTTCTGGCATCAGCAAGTTATTATACACTAACAATTTAAGTGGGAAAGGATTTTCTTATTGTGTTTGTCCTGTTCAAGTTTTTTTTGATACCCTAAGCTGGTTTATGGACTCAAACATATTCAACTGGCATGGTTTTCTAGATCAGTACACTCAACCCACCTCGCTCTGCACTGCAGCCCACTCTCTGTTCCAGCGAAATCACTAAATAGAGTGCAATCAAAGTGCCCTTATTTTTAACTAAAAATAATCACATTTTTTAAAGTCGTATATGCAATCCATGACCACTCAAGTCAAAATCAACAACATTGTTTTTTTTCATCTACCAGGTGAAAAAACCACCACCTTTCAGTGAGATGTATGTTTTCTGCATTAAAATATGTTTTTATGTTTTCCAGTTATATGTTGCATGTGTTATCTTGTCAATTACCAAAAAAAAAAAAAAAAATGCACATTACTGGATTTTATTTTTGCCCCACCAAATCCCTATTCAATACTATACCAGTCCAAAATCATTTAATATAATTAAAATATATTAATGTTTTAGAAAGAAGTCTCTTATGCTCACCAAGGCTACATTTACAGTATTTTATTAAAAACTGTAAAAACATTGCAAAATTGTAAAATGGTTTTCCTATTTAAATATATTTTAATTTTAGGGTTCAATTATCATCAGTTACTATTGACAATCAATTATTTTTGATCAATCATTAATATCAATGTTAAAAACAGTTTTTGCTGCTTAATGTTTTTAATAATTTTGTGGAAATTAAATTTCAAAATATATGAATTATAATTAATCAAAATATTAAAACTGAAAACAGTTATTTTAAAATATTTCAAGATATTACAGCGTTTACTGTGTTGTTGTTGTTTCATGCATCAAGCCACATAAAAAAAAAAAACTTGAATATGTCACGGTTCGCGCATCCATTGTGTCCTCTTTGTCCCGTGTACTGTCATGTGTGTGCGTGCCGTACGTGTGTGGGCGTGGCCGAGCATTCACCACTCACTCCTCTCAGCTGTGCCTCATCAGCAGCGGCAGCTGCAGCCCATGTCCCGCACACATAAATAATCACCAGATTCTCTTCTCATTGTCAGATCGTTTTGGATGTCTTCCCGTGCTGTTCTGTCTCCAGTTCCCGTGTGTTCTCGTCAGTTCTGGTTCCCGGTGTCAAGGTCTGTCCGTGTAGTCGTGTGTTCGTCGTTCCTGTACTGGATTCCCACACCACCTTGGACACTCTTCACCTCACCGGCCGTGCAGCCCATCCATTCCTGCGTCACCGATCATCATTCCATCCTGTGTCGGTATATTCAGTTTCTGGACAATAAATCATTTCTTTACCTGCAACTTGCTTCCTCATCTGTACAGTATCATGACAGAACGATCTGACCATCCCATGGAAGCAGCGGGCGCCTCAGCCACATCTCTGGAGGATTTCATCACCCAAAGCATTGAACGCATGAACTCTCAAGAGGCGAGCCTGAATACCACTGGTCGGGTTATTCAGGCTCTGGTGACGCAGGTATCCGAGCTCACCCAACAGCTCCAACAACTACGAGTTCCCATTGCGCCACCCACACCGCCAGCTCCCCCCACTCCATCGGGACCCCCCTTCCAGTTGGAACCGCGGCTACCCGTTCCTGAGCCATACTCAGGTGAGCCACAATTTTGCAGGGCATTCCTGACGCAATGCTCTATGCATTTTGCCCTGCAACCCAGAACCTTTTTTTCAGAACAGAGCAAGGTGGCTTTTGTTCTCACGTTGCTGACTGGAAGGGCGGCACTATGGGGAACAGCGGTGTGGGAGAATCAAGATCCATGCTGCACCTCGTTCCTGACTTTATCCGAAGAAATGAAGCGAGTATTCGATCGAGCCGTCGCCGGAAGAGAGGCGGCCAGAATACTCGCCGATCTCCGCCAGGGTGAAAGATCTGTATCGGACTATTCCATCGAGTTCCGGACCCTGGCGGCGGAATGTCGCTGGAACGAGGAGGCGCAGTGGGACATGTTCCTGCATGGGCTAGCTGACCACGTCCAGAAGGAGATCTACGTCCTGGACCTCCCCACCACACTCAACGGACTGATTGACCTGGCCCTCAGGGTGGACGCACGGCTCACTAGAGCGGAGCGACGCGTCCAGGCCAGCCGAGTCCCTGGTGGGTTTGAGAGTCACCGTACCAACGACGTGAACGTGGTCAGCTCCGTCAACGATCTCGAACCCATGCAGGTAGGGCGAGCTCGGCTTTCCCGGGAGGAGAAGGAGAGGCGGAGATCCCAGGGGCTCTGCCTTTACTGCGGAGGGGCAGGACACTCAGTCTCGAGATGCCCGGTAGTAAACTTGAGGCTACTATCGGGTGGGATCTCCGCAGAGAAGACCTCATCTACATCATCGACCCTCCTCCCGGTGAAACTGAGATGGGCTACACGTGCCATCACCTGTCAGGCGTTACTGGATTCTGGTGCAGAGGGTAATTTTTTGGACTTTTCGTTTGCTCACAAGTATCACATCCCCATCAAACCTCTCACGCACAAGATCTCTGTCCATGCCCTGAACGGTCACCAGCTACCCCCCATTGCCTTCACCACCGAGCCCATCACTCTCACCACGTCAGGCAACCACACAGAGACTATATCCTTTTTGATCATGGACACCCCCTTCGCACCGGTCGTGCTCGGCCACCCCTGGCTCATCAATCACAACCCTAAAATAGACTGGCATCATAAATCCGTCATAGCTTGGAGCAATAACTGTCATGAGTCCTGTCTTGTGTCTGCCTGTCCGTTGGTTTCTGTTTCTGTGTTTCAGGAGGAGGCGATGGATCTGTCTAACGTGCCCGCGGAGTATCAGGACCTGAAGGAAGTGTTCAGTAAGTCTCGAGCTGCTTCTCTCCCTCCCCATCGTCCTTACGACTGTGCCATAGATTTACTGCCAGGTACGTCTCCGCCTAAGGGCAAGTTATATTCACTTTCTGTTCCAGAAAGGGAGGCTATGGAGAAATATATTTCTGATTCTCTAGCTTCTGGGTTCATCCGCCCTTCCTCTTCTCCGGCGGGGGCGGGGTTCTTTTTTGTGGGGAAGAAGGACGGGTCCCTGCGTCCTTGTATTGATTACCGAGGGTTGAACAACATCACGGTAAAGAATACGTATCCTTTGCCGTTGATGTCTTCAGCCTTCGAGAGGTTGCAGGGAGCGTCCATTTTCACAAAATTGGATTTGCGCAATGCCTATCATTTGGTCCGCATAAGGAAGGGGGATGAGTGGAAGACTGCTTTTAACACCCCTAGGGGGCACTTTGAATACTTGGTCATGCCCTTCGGGCTGTCCAACTCCCCAGCAGTCTTCCAGGCACTCGTCAATGACGTGCTGCGAGATATGGTAGATCAGTTCATATATGTCTACCTGGATGACATACTGATTTTTTCTTCGTCTCTCCAGGAACATGTGCAGCACGTCCGGCGAGTGCTTCAGAGGTTGTTAGAGAATGGGCTTTTTGTCAAGGCGGAGAAATGCGCTTTTCATGCACAGTCAGTTCCTTTCCTAGGGTACATTGTGTCGTCCGAGGGAATGCGCATGGACCCTGAGAAGGTTAAGGCTGTGGTGGAGTGGCCAAGTCCTGATTCCCGTAAGGCCCTGCAGAGGTTTCTGGGCTTCGCCAACTTCTACCGGCGTTTTATTCGCAACTTCAGCCAACTAGCCGCGCCTCTGACTGCCTTGACCTCCCCCAGGACTGCGTTCAGGTGGTCTAACACAGCCGAGGCTGTGTTTGCCAAACTCAAGGACCGCTTTGTTTCGGCCCCCATTCTCATAGCCCCTGATCCCTCACGTCAGTTTGTGGTGGAGGTCGACGCGTCAGAGGTGGGGGTAGGCGCAGTGTTGTCCCAGCGCTCTTCCGCGGACGGCAAGATGCATCCCTGCGCGTTTTTGTCCCATCGTTTATCCCCAGCCGAGCGTAATTACGACATTGGTAACCGAGAGTTGTTGGCAGTCAAGTTAGCGTTGGAGGAATGGCGTCACTGGTTGGAAGGGTCAGGGGTACCTTTTATCGTCTGGACCGATCATAGGAATCTAGAATACATTAGAATGGCCAAACCGAGAGAGCCAACCAAGATTTGGAGAGGGTGTTGCGATGTCTGGTCTCCAAGAATCCTTCCTCTTGGAGCCAACAACTCTCTATGGTGGAGTACGCCCACAATGCGTTGCCAGTGTCGTCCACGGGCCTATCTCCGTTTGAATGTAGTTTAGGTTACCAGCCACCAGTTTTTCCCAGTCTGGAATCCGAAGTCGCGGTCCCCTCCGCTCACGCCTTTGTCCAGAGGTGTCACCGCACATGGACTAGAGCCCGTGAGACTCTACTCCAAGTGGGGGCGCGCACCAAGGCTAAAGCCGATCGCCACCGGTCTAAGCCCCCCGTTTACGTCGTTGGTCAAAAAGTGTGGCTTTCAACCAAGAACATTCCTCTCCGCTCCGTTTCTAATAAGCTCGCTCCCAAATTTATTGGCCCGTTCACTGTCACCAAGATCATTAGTCCGGTGGCAGTCCGCCTCAACCTTCCTCCGGTGTACAGGAGGATTCACCCCGTCTTTCACGTATCCAAAATTAAACCCGTGTTTCATTCTCCCATTAATCCGCCAGCCCCGGTTCCCCCCCCGCCGCGACTCGTAGACGGGGAACCCACATTTTCGGTAAACCGTATACTGGACTCTAGACGGAGGGGACGCGGATTTCAGTACTTGGTGGACTGGGAGGGTTACGGTCCGGAGGAGAGAAGTTGGGTACCTGCGAGAGACATACTGGATCACTCCCTTATCGATGACTACAATCGACAGGTAGGGAAACCTGGGAACGCCAGGAGGCGTTCTTAGGGGAAGGGTACTGTCACGGTTCGCGCATCCATTGTGTCCTCTTTGTCCCGTGTACTGTCATGTGTGTGCGTGCCGTACGTGTGTGGGCGTGGCCGAGCATTCACCACTCACTCCTCTCAGCTGTGCCTCATCAGCAGCGGCAGCTGCAGCCCATGTCCCGCACACATAAATAATCACCAGATTCTCTTCTCATTGTCAGATCGTTTTGGATGTCTTCCCGTGCTGTTCTGTCTCCAGTTCCCGTGTGTTCTCGTCAGTTCTGGTTCCCGGTGTCAAGGTCTGTCCGTGTAGTCGTGTGTTCGTCGTTCCTGTACTGGATTCCCACACCACCTTGGACACTCTTCACCTCACCGGCCGTGCAGCCCATCCATTCCTGCGTCACCGATCATCATTCCATCCTGTGTCGGTATATTCAGTTTCTGGACAATAAATCATTTCTTTACCTGCAACTTGCTTCCTCATCTGTACAGTATCATGACAGAATAGGCTTCTTTAATACCAATATTTCTAGCATTTAATTTTTTTTATTCAAAAATTTAAAAGTATGAAGACTTCATGAGAGCATGTTGAAATCAAATCTACATACATAGCCAGGGTATTGCTATGTAGTTACCCGAAATGGTCGCTATGGTGTTCTGGGTGGTTGCTTAATTCAAGTCAAAAGAACACAATCCCAAGTCTCCAGATATGGTTCGAATCCCTCCTTCATTCTAAGCCTGTGAGGATTTTTTTTAGCCCATTTTGTCATCTGCCAGGTGAAAATTGTAAGTCTGACCACTTATAATAGCACATCTGCACTCTACTCAACATGCCACATGAATTGAGGTGTTATTCATGTCTGGAGTACAAATGGTGCAGGAGGAGTTACACTTTCATTACTTGAGTGAGACTAGTGTTTCTTTCCTTTTTTTTCTTTTTAAAGAAATGAGCAATAGTAATCATGATATGTTCCTTAGCAAGCAACACTAATTTTCAAAGCCTCGCAGATGACATTCATTTGTACTGAATCGGCACAACATATTTGCTTGTTCGCAAAATGTGAAATTCCTTTCAAGGGCAGCTAATAAAAACCGCTCCAGCTCTTAGCCTTGTGAGACGCTGCTGACATTAATTAGATAAGTAATTGAGTTCTCTGGCATGTTTAGACAGGCTAATTCTCAGAGCAATTTTGAGCCTTTATTCCTTTATTTCAGTTGTTAACGTTCCACAATCTTGAATTCTTTAAAATAGTACGCAGTTTTTTACAGGCCACTCCTGATGCCTACAGATCAGCTCCTCAGCCAGACCAGCACAAGAATGAAGCCAGATACAAATACAATCATTTACCCAAAACAGCAACAGAATACAAAAGAGTGTATTTAAGGCATTAACTGTACACCCTTAAAAATAAAGGTACCAAAAGTTCACAGTGATGCCATAAAAGAACTACACTCTTAGAAATAAAGGTGCTTCATGATGCCATAGAAGAACCTTTTTGTCTATATGGTTCCATAAAGAACCTTTAACATCTGAAGAACCTTTCTGTTTCATAAAAGGTTCTTTGTGGTGAAAGAAGGTTCTTCAGATTATAAAAAGGTAAGAAAGAGATGGTTCTTTAAAGAAACTTTGACTGAATGGTTCTTCTGGCATCGCTGTGAAGAGCCTTTTAAGCACCTTTGTTTTTAAGAGTATATTTGGGGTTCCTCAAACTTTTCAGTGAACAATTCTTAAAAGAACCATTTCATCTTAGTGTAAAGACAAATTTTAAAAATTTAAAGAACCTTTTTCAATTATAAAGAAGCTTTTGTGCAATGAAAAGTTTCCATGAATGTGAAAGGTTCTTAATGGAAACACAGATGCCAATAAAGAACCTTTATTATGTGTGAATGCATTTTTTTTCAGAGTTGACAGAGAAAGAAACAGCATGTTTGACTTCCTAACTGCATCGTTTCCTCTTTCTAAAGACCCTTTGTAAAGATTTTGGGTCTATATTTTTATTTAAAGTCTTTTGCGCTCAAGTTTTCCACCTTCATTTATGCATATAGCCCTGAATTTGATGCTATGCATAGGGTTTAATATTTATTTTGCCTATAGCTGTCTTGCTGCACATTTACACTCCCCTGCAGCATTATGAAAAAAATTACTGAATATCATCATAAATGAACGTGTTACATAAAGCTATGTTTACCAGGGCTTCACTAGATCGGTAGTTGCTTTTATGACACACAAAATGTTTTGCTGTTATCAACATGATTCCGAAACACATTACTAGAGAAATAAACACTCTTTCCATATATTATTCATAATTTTAATTAAGACCGTAAGGCTTTATTTCAGCTGCGAGGAAGCCACGCGCTAAATAAAGATAAAAGTATATGTAGCAGATATGCAAAAATATATGTTTGAACGTACAGCGTAATAGTATAGCCACAAATGAAAATTCTGGCATCATTTACGCACCCTTATGTTGTTACAAATCTGTTTGCGTTTCTGTCTAGTATCGAATATAAAATAAGATGAATAGGGGACTAAAAATTCACCTTAAATCCATATGACTTGTGCACAATATTACAGTAGCTTTGTGTTGGGAGAGACTGTAATTTAAATAATTTTTCAATAAAAAGTTTCCCTATCATATCTCTCGTTCCTGAAAATATATATGTACATATAATATGCACATATTCAAGTTTTCCACATTTTGATTGGTTATGAAACTTATAAGAATCAATGACATTTGACACATTTTAACATACCACATTTGAATATATGCAAATAAGCAGCGCTGAAAAAGATGATTGATAAAATTACTTTAATTGATATGTTTTTCTGCACAAAAGCTATTGCAATGGTTTCTGAAAACCTGGAATATCACGTATGAGTCATGAGTTAAAATAAGAAATGAAGTCGCACAGGTACATACAGGAACAAGTAAGTAAAACAACGAGTGAGCTATTTGCCCAAAAATGCCACTGTAGTTTATATTCTGTAAAATAACTATTTAGTCAATATGGATATTTAAAAAAAAAAAATCATCAATTTACTTGTTTGCAGATACCAACAGAAGTCACACAAAAAGCATCACAGTTCATTTTTTACTAACAAACTGCACTTTGATGGACTTCAAAATGCTAATACTCCTTTAACAAATGTATTCCTTTTGAATATCAGAGAACAACTGAGGGAATCCGGGAACGATTGTGCTGTCGGCAAGCCATCTGCATGAGCCTGTGCTTGCTTATGTGTAAAATGAACAGAGGGAAGAGCTGGGAGGGGAACAGCGTTCTCATTGCTTGTGAATAGATGCTCTTGACATTGCATTAAACAGACATAATTGCCAGTTAACCCCTTGCAGGTAGCCTGGGGCAGGGCACTGCCTCCACAATTGCAGTTCCAAAGAGCGCAGAGTTAAGGGGCGTAGCCCAGGGGCCACCCAGGTGAGGGCAAAACGTCTATTTATTTCTATTTATGCTTTTTTCCCTCATTATTTTTCCACTTGTCAGTCCCCTCTTATTTGCTCAATTTCAAACTCTCACTCTCTATATCTTTGTAACTTTTCCAAGCAAGGATATATATAAATGACTGAACTAGTTTATAATGAAAAAAAAAAACTGTTTCTGGATTCAAGTTGAAGAATTTGTTACCCATAATATGAAAATTCTGTCATCATTAACTCGCCCTCATGTCATTCCAAATCCATTTGAGGGTGAGAATATCCACCCACAGGATTTAAATTGATGATTTAAGTCAGTATTATTTTGTCTAGAACAGTAATTCAACTAAAGAATGATTTATACCACTTACATAAAATAATTAAAATAGGTGCTTTTACACAAGCAGAAACCCAGAACATTCCTGTAAAAATATTATGCTAATGCAAACACTGTTTCTAACCATTTCAGAACATCCCGTCCCTTTGATTTCCATTGTAAGTGCATTTAACAAACAAAAGGACAAAATGATCTGTGGTAATGCTACTGATAGAACTTATTTTGAACCCCGAACATTCTTTTAAATTGAATATAGAACAATTATTAATATGTGTATGCAAAACACTGATTTGCATAATTGTCTCTACATAAATTATCTCTTCAAGGCAATATTGCGGCTGGAATACTTTCAGCACTCCAGATGCAAAAATGGGGCACTAGATCATGCCAAAAACAGAGAGAGACACAGATTTAAATATCAAAACTGTCCCTATTTATTTGCTCCACACGAATACCTGAACGATTCACCAGTATTTCAAAGAATAATCATAATCTTTCATTATTTTGTAATCATGTAATTTTATAATTATTCATTATAGTCTCTACACTCTGACCACCAGTCATGATCCAAATGATAAAAACAACTTCAACCTACATTTTCTCCTCATTAAATTTCCTTTTTCACTTAGAAACATGTCATATTAAGCGAGCAAAATGGAATGCAAACACGTTTCACATTGACTTTAAAAAGTCACAGTGACCGGGACAATCTGAAAGCGAGCGAGTACCGCTGACCTCTGAATGTTAAAATATAGTCCATTTAATCTGGGTCGAGGTGGTAATAGTATGTCACACATTTGTGTCTACCGCAGCCACAATTAATGAGATGAGCTGGTCAAATATATCCCACGCTCTATTAGCTCGACTACAAGGTCCTGTCAACAGGGCCTCATTACTGCACTAAACACAAGTGCCACCGGCAGACTGAAGAACACTAAAAAAAGTATAAACCATTTGCACACAATTCTATAATTCTGGGGAACGAGTGGAGTCTAGACGTTAAGCACTAGCTAATATCTGGGTTGCTGTCCGTGGTCCTGAAACATGTTCCTCACGTCCTCCGTTCCTTTCCTCTTCCCTCCAAGGCAGCTTTGACATCTTTTTCAATATCACACGGACTCTAACATAGTGGCATTGAAATTTGGCCTGTGCACAGACAGCCCTTAGGAGTTTTCTAATATATCAGGACACTGAGGTTCAAGACTTAGATGTCTTGCATTGCCCTTAAATCCAAGTTATATGGGTAATGCATCTTCAAAAGCGGATTTAGTAAGAAAGTAACATAAGGCCTGAACACAAGTATGCAGACAAAGATACAAAGGCTTAATCCATGTGGTGGTAACAAACCTCATTACTTGAGGGAGCACTAAAGTTACCTTTAAATGTCAGTGCCAATAAAGTATTAGCTCACCCCAAAATTAAATCTGGCATCATTTACCTACTCTAAGGTCATTCCAAACCTGTTTGAATTTATTTCTTCTGTGGAGCACAAAAAGAGATGTTGTGAAGAATGTTCACGCTGCTCTTTACAATGAAAGTCGATGGAAATGGGGCAAAAAATGCACCATAGAAGCTAAATAAACACTGTGACTTATGCACTATATTTCAAGACTTTTGAAGGGATATAAGAGCTGTGCATAAAGAACAGGCTAACATTTAAGTCACTGTTCGCTGAAAATCCACAGTCACCACCAGTCACTTTCATTGTGTGGAAAAGAGCAGCTTGGAATTGTGCTATGAATAACACCTTTGTATTTAATCAATCTTATGCATCTAGAAGTGCTTGACTTCACAAAGAGTAAATTTCAGGCCTAAAGAAATGCAAACGGCAAGTCATTTTATATCCATCAGATCTCTTGCTATGAAACAGTACAGACAAATATTTACTACAATAAATACTGAAGTAAATTCCTCTCGGTGCTGGCAGAAGCTATAAAATTGTATTTTGAAAATCCATATATATAATGTGCTCTCTACAGATTTATTTCCAGACGGCTTATCTGATTTTACATTTAATGTGAAGATGATAAGCCCTTCCATCCAAAAGATAAAGTAAATGAATTTCATTGAATGCCCGAATAATTTTTCAAGCAAACGCTCAAAATAGCACAAGATCATTCTTATTGACAAAGTAAAAACCTAGTTAAGATCCATAATCCCTGATAGGCAGTGCCTGAAAACAAAACAAAACCAATGAGTAAAACCCCCAAACCCTCCCTTTATTTAACTTTTGTACTAGTATTACAAATGCAAGAATTAGACTAACCCTAAGCCAATTTACATGAACTCACATTACCTCGATCGCATTGAGTTATGTTGTGTCATGCAAGGACACAGCTGTGTCTATAATGCAATAACAGCAGGCAAATATTCTTTAGATAAAGTCCTATTTTTTAATGCATGCAACAAATTGAATCATGTTGTTTTATTACTTATATAAGATCTTTAGACAATACTTTCCATAACATAAATACTTTCCATAGTTCAAGCTAAGAAATACATTTGTGTGGATATTGGCAAACTTTTAAACTATCAGCTGAACAGATTCTAAGCTAAAAGTAAAAAAAATTAATAAAATAAAATAAAATTATTTCAACTAGAAAATGAAAATAGCGATTGCACATGATAAATCTGCTAACAAGACACTAAAATCATGTGGGTTGTTGCTAGTACAGAAGATATTATGTTCCAAAAATATGGGTTTATTGATGTAAATCTATAGGATTTAACATTTTAATGTCAGTCATGAGAAAACCCAGTCTGATCACTTCAAGTAGAGTAAAAGCATAAAAAATTACGGTATCATTCATGTCTGTAGCACAAAACAAAAATATAACATTCTCAGCAAGATTCACTAAAAATAATACAATTTTTAGGAGCATCTTGTGCTTTTTCATCAAGAAGATGATTCATCACGGTAATGATTACAGAGAAGACGTAATACACAAAAAGCCTGCATAGTCTTCTGTTGTATGTGTCAGAGCAATGACAAAGACTTATAGTTTTATAGCAGCGTTCCTTGATTTATGGTGGCATTATTTAATTCAGTCGCATGACAGCATGAACCTGTTGGACATCTTCATCCATTAGCCTTTCACATTGTATTCACATCTACCTTATCACCGTAAGAAAGCTGAGCTCTGAAAGGAACAGCCTGCAGTTTTCATTACTGTATTGTAGCCGGGCTCAAAGATAAGGTGAGGGAAACAGTTCAATGTGTGACCAACCGTTTTTCATTTCCTGACAGCAACAAACCTGAAGCATATTAGCATACTAGCATTAGAATGTATCAGGCATTACATCTAACTCTTTGGAATTGGAGGCAGAACATTATGTTGCTTTGCACAGCAGAAAAATTCCCAACCTATTTTGGAGGGTTTTTTTTCCTCCAGAACTGCATCTGCAAACAACAGGGGAAACTGACGGATCAAATAAACAAAAGACTGCAGCAAATTTAGCATTCTCCCGCCGTGAACAGTTTATGTGCCATGGGTTCATTTTTAGCATAATTAGTATCTCACTTGTATTTTGCAGCACTGCTGTTCAGA
Organism: Barbus barbus; assembly: GCF_936440315.1. Lineage (NCBI taxonomy): Eukaryota > Metazoa > Chordata > Actinopteri > Cypriniformes > Cyprinidae > Barbus > Barbus barbus. The sequence continues at coordinate 25,503,747 of NC_136753.1, read as the reverse complement.
GAAAAATCTGCACATTTGTCATTTTGAGCAACCAATTCATCAGCAATTATCACATTTGATTTGAACTTACAGGACATTATACAAAGATGTGCATCTATTCTTGGTTTATTCACCATGAATGCACTGTGTCCGCTGATACACCCCAAAAATGATTACAGTGATTGCATTTGAGAACAAAAAAGAAGATTCCTCAGAGGAATACCTGTTGTTTAGCCAAAATTAAATATAATTTGTTCTCCACTTAAACCTGTATTACTTTCTTAGAACTGCCCCAGTTTACTACAAAAAAAAAAAAGTATTACCGCAAGTCAGCTGCAGTTGTATTGAATTCACTCAACCCGATAATATATTATATAATAAAATAAGATTATAATTATCTTTCCTCAGAAGAAGGAAAATTAAAAGATAACAAATAAAATAAAATGTCCAGCACACAGCAATGGTTTAGAGAATGGATGGATGGATGGAAAATAAAATAACGGTAATATAAAGGAATGCAACTAAATACTAGGGTTAAACTAGAAGTAGTTCAAGTAAATAAGCCACAAGTTTTGCACTGAAATAGCATGGAGCAACTCTTTAGTGAATGGATCCAAAAATATGATCCAGCAGTATCATGATTCTTCATCCCCTGCTGAAGAAAGGCCTTTCTCAAGGCTAGCTTATGACAGCCTTGAAGTTCACGAAGGGTTCATCGAGGTTTACACCGCAGGCACTGCTGGCCCTCTGGATGAGTATGCTGAAGATGTTTCTGCAGGACAGGAATGCCCTGAGCCCCTCTCATTAGCTTGAAAGCAGATACTCCATCCTTGCAGGGAAACAAATCTTTAATTCTCAGTTAGGCTGTGACCTGTCAGGCTGGAACTGACGGTGAGCTGAATGTTAACCAGTGATGTGGTGAAGGAGAGCTAGTCCAGATGATGCCAGAGGTTTGAAGAGGTTTGGAGGTGAGCTCTGAGCTCACCTCTTGTCTTTCTCAAGTTAGAAAAGGATCAATGACCTTTAATGATCAGATTCCTCTTTCAAGGCGCTGCTGTACTCGGATATGAGATCAATGAACTTTGACATTCTTCTCAAAAGTTTGGGCGAAGATTAGACGGCACAAAGCTGGGGAGGGCAACTCACGAATAAAGCAGGCAGAACCAGCCTTCAGCCACAGTTTCTGCATGTTCCTGTCAAGCTTTCTGTGATGTCATACTTCCTTTTTGTTTCACATTAGAGGGTGCGGAAACAACGAATCTGCCAAACGAAGCTGTTAATCAGTTGGCAAGATTCCTCGCGGGCTTCCGCCAAGCGCGGGAAAAATACAGCATGACACAAGCAGTCCTAGCATCTGTTCTCTAATCCAGAAGACCCTGCGCTTTTTCTGTTTCTCCGGTTTTTATTTATTAGCTGTCATTTTGGCTTATCTGTCTACGAGAATAACGTGACATTTCTAATTACGAAAAGGCAATTCATTAACGCAAAAACACGCCAGATGCCTGGGCAGGGGGTCAGAGAACGGAGAGTGTCACCGCACCACAATCTGTAGTCAGACGCCACAAAGGCGAGAGGCTTTTATCTCTTGACACGACAGGTAGGCGAACATCATCGCGCCATTGTCAAGTCCTCAGCCGGAGCTGTGAAAGAGCCCAGGCCCGGCAGGGGAGATGCAGCCGAGATGGCTTGATCTGCGGATGTCTCAGCTTTGGGGAAATGACGGCGTTTCAATTCGACGGCGGAGAACATGAGCGAGACAGGCTCTCAAATGGATCAAACCTACAGGGAGGTGAGCGTCATCTCAACAAAAGCAAACTCTGTCATCCTACAGCTCCATTTTTACATCACAGGAAATACTTTAGCCAGTCTACCGTGAGAATTCTGGGAAGTCTTGAAACTTAAAAGGCCCTTAAAAGCTCGAGTCAAAAGCTACAGTTATCAAAGTAAAGCCATACACTTGTGTGTAGTACTCACTTATGATTCATAATTCTAAATGTCACTACCCAGGGTGTTCCTGTAATAGAGCCCGTCTGCAGTTTGCTAGCAGAGATATTGCTGCTGTTTTATAGTTCCAGCATTTAGCATGTTATGATATCGTTACTTTGTGAGTACATTTACTCACCCTCATGTCACTCCAAAAGCATTTGCATTTCTTTCTTCAGAGATATTTTGAAGAATGTTGGTAATGGTAACCAAACAACATTTGACTTTGTATGGCCAAAAAAAAAAAAAAAAAGCTAGCCATTTTTCAGAATATCTGATTATAAATGAGGACAATGTTCATTTTGGGTGCACTGTTCCTTTAATGTATTTACTGAATTTGACATTTCAGTCTGTAATTGATCTAAAAATCAATTCCAACAACAAAAGTAAAATCAATTTGTACAAACATCTGGTCTGTCTGGTGCATTTATATAATATGTACCTGCAGTACATTCTGCTACATTATCCAAATGAAATGCCAAACTCAACACTTATATTATTTAGTTGCCACTTAAAAATGTACTGTACTAGTTTCATTTCATCAGTCGCCCAAGGGTGTTCATTACTTGACCTAGGAACTAATACTATGGCTGAATTACAAAGTGTACCACTTTAAGTACATTACCTTACATAATGTACTTAAAATGCTCTATTTTCGCGAGCTAATTTTTTACTTTATATACTAAAAATAATTGTTTAGTACTCATTTAAGAAACTTACGATCAACTAAGTGATCAACTAAGATCAAGTGGTAACTAAATACATCTTTTAAATACAGAGATAGTATGGTAAAAGTGCATTTTAGTTCATATTCATGGTGTCCCAAAAGAGCACAGTTGAGAACACTTAGTTGATCTTAAGTTTATCTTAAGAAGTACTATAGAATCCTTTTTAGTATATTAAGTACAAAATTAGTGCACAAAAATAGAGCACTTTAAGTACATTATGAAAGTGTACTTTTTTTTTTTACCTGGGATAGTAAAACAAATAAAATACGTGAGGATTTGGGGTCAGTATTAAAAAAAATTATAATTAAATTATTTAAAAGGTTTTTTTCTCATTAAGAATATTTTAAATTGTTCAAAAGTGACAGTAAAGAAATTTACACTGTTACGAAAGGTTTATATTTCGATTAAAAAGATCTAAACCTCAAAGAATCCTGAAAAAAATTAATAAATGAAGCAGAACATTGTGTTCAATACTGACAATAATAATTGTTTCTTGGACACTAAATCAGCATATCAGAAAAATTTTAAAAATCCAGCCTTGAGGAGCATTAAAAAAAAATCTTACCAACCCCCAAATTTCTGAATGGTAGTGTCAGACTTTGTCTCTCTGTGTCTTGTGTTTCCCCTCCTCTCGTGCCCATATTTGGTTAGTTCCTGTTCCTGTCCTCGTTTTGCTTATTAGTTCATTAGTTCCAGCCCTGTGTTATTATTTATATAGATTAGCTTCTGTTTATACGCCCTGTGTTTCCCTGTCTTTATGTCGGCTGTTAATTGTCTTTGTGTGCATCAATTCTCCTGCGATCTCCATGTTCCTTGGCATTTGGTTTCGATTAAAAGAAGTTGTGACGTTATCTCCTGAGTTATCTCCTTACTCCTGGTGACCGTGACAGGTATGAACACTGCGATATAAATAGCACTGTTAAATGTACTATTTGAATCATATGGTAAACCACCATAACGCAAACCCCTACTATATTGCATCTTCATCTCTACAAGGCCTTTGCTTTGCCACTAAATTGATTTTTCACACACAGAGAGGAACCATATAGCCAAGTGCAGGAGGACTTTCGAGCCACTGCTTAGCTCAGTAAACAAAAGCCATTGAATGGGCATTTGTATGTTTCTAAGGAATAGAAAATGGAAAAAAATATAAGGAAAGCTGGTGCTGTGTGCATTCAGAGTAATTCCTGTGGGAAAAGACAGAGCCGGCCGAATCAAACCTTGCTAAGGAGTCATTATTTTTAGCCTTGTTTACCGGGTGGCCTCTCCAGCTTCTACAGTACAGGAAGAAAAACAAGAAAGTGGCTCGGAGGAATGAACACATCATTATACAATCTGATGCCACATCATTAAGATCAAATCAAGTCCCTAGACAATCCTAAAATATAAGAAAAACAACGGAGGAAATGAAACCAATGAAATAAAGAAATGTTACTGTGCAAATCCACACAACGCAAATGACTTCTCAGTAGATTACTAGTATTTTTAGACGAGGTGATCAACAGTATTTGATGCAGAATCATCTCAGTTCTCAGCACACGTTGTGTGGATTCTGGCAATGCCTGCTAATAATGCCAAAAAATGCCAGAATTCACAGGGTAATCACTAGTGCTAATTAAACAGAAGTTAAATTAAGGGTCTTCACTGTTAAATGTAATGTTGAAGTTTTAGTACACTTTGAACATCTAAAGTATGTGTAATACTCATTCTATTAAACGAAAAGAAAATGTAATGCAAAGTAAAAACAAGTCTAAAATGTGCTGTTGACTGTCACAGTATACTTTCCACTTTGTACAAAATATTAATATATATAATGCATTTATGACAGCCCTGCAAACCCCCATAGAGTATGAGTATTATTATTTTATTGGAGGTGTGGATTAGCCGATTCAATATTTGTTGTGGCATGCTAATCAAATGCTGCTCACTACTAAGTGCTAAGAATATTTGTTTATTTAGTGAACACTGCTCTATTACATATTCCCTAAATAATTCATAAGACATGACAGTATTTTGGTTTAAATGGACATAATATATTTATCATGACAAGTTTCTGTTTGCGGTTTCAAATGTATAAGCCACAAACATGTTCCCGTCTACATAATCGAGTCTGCAAAGATGAGTGGTAGAAAGTATAGCGTCTACTGACAGACAACAGAGCATTTGTTCATTACATCATGCTTTCACACATCTCTCTCCTCACAGCCATTCATTCAACAAGCCATAGGCCTTAGACACAAAAGATGCCATGTTAAACAAGGCTGTGAGGTATAAATGTACTGTATAGTTGTATATGTTCAAGAACATTGAAAATAAATTTTTCCAGGAGATTTCCTCAAATTAAAAGGAAAAGACTGTACGTTCATGTCTAACAGCCAAATTTACATTTCTATAAAATTATTTTATTTACAAGGGCTGGATGACATAATATAGTGAATATAATGATATTTAATATAATGATAATATGTTCATATAAAATTAAACAACTTTCTAAATATCGTAATGATTTTATTGAATTAATTTGGCTAGTAAGTTTACAAAAGACATCTCTTTAGATTAGCTTCATGATTCTTCCTTGCTCAACAGCAAAAACGATGCTAGAGTTGGAAAAATGAATCAATTCTGAAAATCTCATTCATCACTAAATTATTAGGAGAGTCTACCTTCCTAAGTAAATAAATTCTACCTCTCCAGAACTTTAAATAAATAACAAATATTGATTTGAAATAAATAAAATATCAAGATAAACATCTTGAAATTATAAACCAAATATCTTGCGACGGCTGGGAAATACTGAGATCAGTTTAGCTTTACTGCTCAGCTCTAGTATCTATTGTAAGTGGTACTCTAACTCGCTTATCAAATTGTATTCTACAGCAGTTACATTCAAAAACCGCAGTAAGTCAATAAAAGAGTCACTCAATGGCACAAAACTGACCGACTTAGCCTCTCTTTCTGTCAACTTTATCATTATCTCTGCGTCAGCTGTCATGAATGCACACATACCCATATTCCAGCACTCTGAGCTGTCATAACCAAAAATATGAATATTTCAAAGCTCACTGACATACTGGCTATTAAATCAAATAACAACCTTCACAAACACACACACCATATGATTTGAGTTTAAAGAGACCTCACTCAAAATTCACCCCTGAATCACTCAAAATAAAACCCCTACCGCAGATGTGGGAGGACAAAATGTTGACTTTGGTGAAAATTAACCATGAATGAATATCCCCGTTCTGCTTGCACACACTATCTGCTTTGATTTATTACCTTATTGACTGACGAATTTACTGGTTAAGTAGAATTGCGGATGGTTAGCGAACAAAAAAAGCTGTTTTTTAAAGTTACCACTGTCACTTTAGTCAGTCCTCCTTACTGTCTTTGACTGCATGAACGGTTCACCAGTCATGTATAACCACTGAGGTCAAATTGAAATGTAGACAAAAATAACCAACCCCCTGAGAACACAGTCAAGCCCTTGAGAACTAGTGCTTTCCTGGTCTAATCAGATCACCTGATCTTCCCACTTGGTGTCTTTCTGTCCTCACAAACTCCCCACTCGTTCTTTGACAAATTCATCCCTCCATCCTCTTCTTTCTTTCCTCTATTTGCACGATTCTGTCACACGGTTACATCAGCCAACCCAAAGGGCCAGAAACGGAGGCAGAAAGGGAAAAAGAGAGCGAGTGAGCTTCAGACAGACAGCTAGACTGACCCTGTGAAAATGGGAGGAGCCTGTCTATTAGACACACCTCAAAAATCATGCATTCCATCCACTCATCAGCTCTCCGTAGAGCACAAGTTAATGAGTTTATCTTGATGGATCCTGGCTCGTTGTCCATCCAACACGACAGCCCAAAATAATTTCCATCAGCTCTACCAAAAGTGCACATAACAAAATGCTTTTAAGCTCGCTGATAATTGCCAATGCCGTCAAAATGAAATTCTACAGAAACAGCATAATTCATTCCAAGGACGTAGGTTCTGTTTTAAGATCGGTAGGGACATTTTAAAATCCACTATAACCACTGCAAAAATGCTTTCACTTACACAATGAAATTGCCAGATCATTTCCTCTTGTTTAGAGTATGCTGTCCTCTAGGGGTGTGCGATTTATATATCGTCTGCGATTAATAATGTAATTGTTGTTTTAACGATGTGCGATTTGACATTATCGAGTATTTCGCAAAAACCATTCAAAACACACCTACATGCATGCATGCATTATGTGAGGTCTAAATTAGTGCACGTGTAGAGTGCGTTCTTTCACTGCATGATTCAGTTTATTAAAATACATTTATAATGATCACAAATTCAAGACATGGGGGCAGAAAATGTATACGTTTATAGTGGTAACACTTCATATAGTTGATTTCACACGAAGAGTGCCGTGTTTTCTCCAAAAAGTACCATGATTACAAATGTAAAAAAAAAAAACTATCACAACACTTCAATAAACAAGTTAATTAAGAGACTTACGTTTTAGACATATTGCCTGCTTTAGTGCTATTTCGCCAATGAAAATAATTCTAAACACATAGCCACAACGCTTTTTTTTTTGCGTCTCTGAGCAACATGAGGGCATTTCGTTACTGAATTAATTAACCGTTTAAATTATTCAGTTCAATCGCAATGACTCACTTATTAACAGTGACTTGCTGCCACCTACTGGCGGTTTTAATTTCACACTTAAAAGTATCTTTTTATTATTTTTCAATCATTTCAAATATTTCTCAATTTATATTATTACAAAGGCAAACACCATCTTTAAAGACACTAAATAGGATCAAGTTTGATTTTGCATTGATGCATAATCAAAAATTTTTTCCCTAAAATATAGTCACAGGGTAAGGAAAATATCACTAAGTTATAAAACACAACCCTCAGACAAAGGCAAGTAATGCTAAAATAACATCACTTTCCATAAGTAATTATACAACATAGTTTTATTTAGCAGGATAAACAATAATGCAATACATTACGTTTTAAAGGTAACTTTCCACAATGCCATTCACATGTCTATAGATGTGTTCCAGCATCTGTTTTATGTTTGTGCGGCTGCGGGTGGCTGTGAGATTCTTAATGTGTCTTGTGTACTCGCGTCTCCTCACTGCTTGCTCTCATTCTCTCTCTTTCATTATTTATTTCTCCTCCCAGCTTCACTTGGCAGTTATTTTGTCAGGCTGTGTGGGAGACAAAATAATTGCCTCTATATTTTCCGAATTGATTTTCTCGTGCAAGTTTAATACAGTTCTCACTGCAGAGTCTGCTGACAGCCATTGTGCACTAGCCCTCGTTTTATGCCATTTACATACTTGCAGGTATTTAGCAAGGCTTACGCAAGTCTAGGTCTCATTACAGTGGCCTGATTGGAAGAGAACCAGGCGGCAAGAGAGATCATTTTGCTCTTGTGTTTGTTTATTGTCATTTAGCAAATAATTGTGGCTAAGAGAACAGACGCGTTGTGAGTGAACTATGGCACTGTACATTATACCTGGTTACAGATACAGATGTTATAATGCAGCTCTTAATACAAAACCTTAGATGAAACCCCATGAATGAAGTTTGGCAGATGCTATTTGCAACCTAGTGTAAACAGTAATCTATATTACTTGCAATTCACATTTATTCTAGCTCATTTCAGATGTATGGTGCGAATTATAAGTGGCAGTTTTGGAATTGCTGCAGGAAGGAAATGTTATTTGAAGGCCATTAGCGAAATGTACATACAACGGTCACTTCAAGGAAGTAATTGTGCGGTTTATGATCACATGATCCCTGATGGCTCATTTTGAATCGGGAGGTTGTTTATTAACAGTACTCACCCACGTTTTTAGTGGTCTTTAAAGTCATCTTGAACAGAGACTCTAATTAAAAACATAAACCAAACCAAACAGCTAAGAGATGGGTCACAATTCAATCTTTGATCTGAAGTTGGAAAAGAGGAATGAAAACCAAACAAAGATACTAAACTATTTTATGAATTAACTATAATCCCATGAAGCAAGGTGAACGATGTGCGTGTATATAATATATATGTGTGTATAATTGCATGTGTATGTGTGTGTATAATATATGTATATGTGTATATATTATATACACACACATATGCAATTATACACACACACACACACACACACACACACACACACACACACACATATATATATATATATATGAATGACGCAGCACCTGAAAGTAATCCCCAGCTAGGTAACTGGTTATGATATAGCCGGGGACTGCTTTCAGGCGCTGCGTAATATCATTGAGTCTGCTGCACTCATGGTACGGCAGCAAATTTCCTTGATGAGAGTATAGTTCCTAGCCATATCAGCCTAGAAAATCACAACTTTTCATTTTCCATCGGTCTTAGTGCACGATGTAACTATAGAAGAGTCAGGTTTTAAATAGGAAAATTATCAAAACTCTTTAGTCATTACTGATGACCAAATGCTAATGGTCTAATCCGATTCAATGATCTATGCTAAGCTCTGCTAAAAGTGCTACCGCCAGACCCAGAGATCAGCTGAATGGATTCAAAAACGGTAAAACTCAACTGTTTATCTCTAGGGGAGTTGTAAAATGAGCCTATTTCCAAAAAAAGTGGAGTGTTCCTTTAAGAAACTTAACAACCAAATAAAAAGTGCATTAAGATCACTACAGTATTCATGGCGTTGCATAATTTTACTTTGCCATCAAAATCATCACAACTACATGATAAATATTTGATACAGGCTCAGCCCAGTTGCAAATATATTCATATATTGGTATATCAGCAATAGGCCACCATGTGCGCTAGATACTAGAATCAGCCATTGAGAACCATATCAGTCCATCACTACAAGTCAGCAACTAAAGCTGGATTTCCACTTTGAATTTTTCTGTTTTATCAGCCTGCTGAATGTTGATTAAACCAAAGAATCGGAGAGAAACCTCAGCCCACACCGATGGCGGCCGAATATAGGCCCTGGCCCTGGAGAACCAGAAACCAGGACAGCCAGACAAAAAGCTGGCTGAGAGAAGAGGGAAAACGAGAGGGAGAAAAAAAAATGCACAAATGAAAAAGAACAGAAGCCTTTTTATCCACTCGCCTGCCCACTCTCGTCCCTGCTCTTCCCACTTCATCCCTCCATCTCACAGGGGCGGTGCTCCCTTGGACCCGAGAGAATGAAGGTAAAAAAGGAGGGTGAAGGAAAAAAAGCCTGGGAAATTGTCTGTCGAACATCACACCTGTGTTGAGAACCAGCTCTGTCCTGTCAGGGGAAGGCAAAGGCCGCTTACGGAAGAGAAAGAACAAGGTAGGAGAATGCATTAGAGAGGACTCATGCTCTCTCGCTGCCATTAATGAGGGGCCAAAATGACATGTCCATCCACATGCACTCTTGCCTTCATCAACACACACAAGCATCCACTCTTCTATTGTCTGAATTGTAAGCCTGCGATACAAGGCCTTAAATAATGGAGAATAGTGTTTTTAAATGAATTCACAGATGTGGGTGTGCGTGGATGCATATGCAGGAGCTAGTGCTGGGCATTTCCAGATTTGTATTTTTCGAATCTGTTCACCAGAAGATTCATTCTTATCTTATACTGCAAACTATAAGCTGAACTACATTTAAGAACTCATAGGGTACTTACAAATATATAACAAAAAGTAACTACTGGTTGTTAGAAAACAAAGCATCTCTAAAAGTAAGCTACACCAGTAAACCTGTATTGCCAGCTGGTGTGTTAATGAGGAGAGAAAGTGAGGAGTGGTTAACAAACAAGCCAGATGCAAGGTGAACACAGTCAAAGACAAATCTTCTTATTCACATGATACTGTTTCTCAAAATACCCTTCAAAATCACTGCACAGTGATTGCCTTAAATGGTAACACCATGTTTGTCTATGTACTATGGAAAAGAATGATTACCATTTATACGCCTAATGTTCTCTAATATTTACATGGTACTCTAAGTTTAAGGCACTATGAAGAACCACAGTACATGTCTGAAAAACATGGTAATGCCATCATACATTAGGTATTTCGCACACTGTTTTGAGTGGCGCATGCAGGTGTTGAACCTTCTTCATCGTTGGTAAACAATACGTTAACGTTATTTCCAGGTTTAGTTTCCGTGGATTGTAGTCATCTACTTAATCCTGCGCTATTTTTGCTCCATGAGTTCAAAACGTTTCTTATGTTTTATGGAATGACAAACCGCCTCGAATGACTTTTGGCATGTCAGAGAGCTAGAATTCGAACTGAATCATGACCCGATTCCCATTTGGTCGAGTCATTGAAAAGAACGGGCTCAAAATAATTATTCGGTTACGAATTATAAATCTCTCGTTCTGATTCTAAGCAGCTGGCGCTCAACAGCAAACAACGCTACAATATCATGGTAAATTATTTTGTGTAATGTTTACGTTTTTCTTGATCCTCTTTTGGTTGGAAATATTGGGTATACCATATAATACTGTATGTTATAAGATGTTGTTATTACACTATATAAGATAAAGAATATAAGTAAATATTCACTTTGCTCGTTTAATCTCTGATGCTTAATCAATTGCGGGTTGTTTTATGGAATGAGAAACTGGAAAAGATTCAGCGCGTGAGCGAACGATCCGAAAGATGGTTCTAAACTGCAAAATATCGGCAGGCAAAATAATGTTGTAGCAAGAAAAACTTATATAAAAAAAGTAGTTTTTTTTTACTATTATTAAAGTTTTTAAAGCAATATATTAAAATAATTCAAACTTTTCTCCAGTACTAGAACACTCCCTCAGCCTGAGGGCCTTGAGCTTAAGACTGCGCTTTAATGGGGCCCTGTCTTTCAATCCATCCGTAACACACTATCTATTTAGCCTAGGCATGTCTGTCTTGCAGGCTGTAGGGTCTGTATAACCTTCAAATGTAAAGGCTTTAATAAAAATGTTTTGAATTTCAGTCAAGACTTTGTCAAGTCACATTCAGAGTTTTTCTTGACCAAAGAAAAACACCTTGCCGCAAAACACCAACTCGTTCAGTGTATATATGGCACATTCAGTATGTCCAACCAATGTTCTGCTCCTTCACAGCCCCAACCATAATGTGCTACAGTCAGTCTTTGAAGTGATAAAAGGCCAAAACAGCCCTGTGCTTCACAAGAGACCGAGTTCAATGAATGAAATATAGTGCATGGAAGTGAGTGAGAATGCTTTGTTCAAGTAAAAAAAACAAAACACCAAGCCTTTGGACACCAAGTTGGTTTGGAAACCAAGCATCCTTTCAAAATTATTTCAGTGATGTCAGTGGATATGCAGATGTGGGTTGTAGGTCAGAACCCTGTTTAAAAGTTAATTTAGCCCCAGAAAGATTTTCCTCACTAAAAACCCTCTAAGTGCCCATTTATGCGGATCGTACAACTTTATGGCCAGATTTCTGTGAGACTCATTCATCACTGTGGTCATTAAAGACAAGATTTTATCTGTGTATTTTTAATGTTCCATAAAATCAGATAAAACATTCAATTTAACATAAAAGCCATACGGTTTTCATTGTGATTTATGGATCATTACACACTATTGTTCAAAAGTTTGGAGATTAAAAGTGACAGTAAAGACATTTATAATGTTACAAAAGTTATTTTATTATATCATCAAAGAATCCAGAAAAATATATATATATCACTTTCCACAAATATATTAAGCAGCACAACTGTTTTCTACATTGATTAATAATTAAAAATGTTTCTTGAGCAGAAAATCAGAATATTAGAATGATTTCTTAAGGATCATGTGACACTGAAGACTGGAATAATGATGCCGATTTTATCAGGAATAAATTATATTTTAAAAGGTATTTAAATAGAAAGCTCTTAACTTATTTTAAACTGTAATATTTCACAATTTTACTGTTTTTACTGTATTAAATAAATGTAGCCTTAGCGAGTATAAAATACAAACCCTAAACTTCTAAATGGTAATGTACAATTATTTGACATTTAATTGTGATCCTCCTGGAAAGACATCATCTAGAAAGTTTTTTTTTAATGAGTTTTATGTCAGTTCAGGAGAACACGTTCAGTTGAGGACATGAATCAATAGCAACATCTGTCTGTTGTCAAATTTCTGAATTATTTTGGAAGTGTAGAGTTACTTTTACTGCAAGATCTGCATGTGTTCTTTGACGTTTAATTGTGTGTATGCCAGTGTTTCCAGCACAGCGCCATTACAAAATAATTTTTTACCCAAATTGTAAGTTTGCAGTCTGCATTGAATGTGATGGCATAGAAAAAAAAATACTGTAGACAACACATCTCTCTATTGCATTTGCTTCACTGGCTGCATGCAACGACAACAAAAAACCTGCAGATTCCTCTTATGAGAGCAATCTTTTAATGAATCAAACATGAAATCAAATTGCTCTGATGGTAGAAAAATTCCTTATGGCATTGCACATACTCACCATGGTGCTTTTTTTTTTTTTTTTTTTTTTTTTTTTTTTATATAAAGGCTTTTTAATATTTAATGCAACCAAACTGAGTTAAAATTAATTGTACTTATAAATAAATGTACGTGGTTAGGATCAATTAAAAAGGGGTTGCACAGGTTTTTGCAAAGAAACTAATTCTGCAGGAAACACTGGTGTGTGTGCATGCTTTATTTGACTGACAGGTCTTTTCCACTTGGCTGACATGCATTGAGAAAGTGGAAATACCAGCAGGGAGAGAGGGAACATCAGGGTTGGCATTTCAAACACACACTCGCACGCAGAGAAAAGATTGAGGGAGAGGAAGAGGGGGCATTCATGGCCGTCTATGATTTGTCCGTATTTTTTGAGAGGAAGTAAACACGGATCAGGCTGTCAAACAGACAGGAGGCCATAGAGTGGGAAAAGAGGCATGTCAGGTTCCAGCGACGTGGGCAGCTCTCTTCCTTCCTGTGAAAAGTAGAGCAGAGCTCATCCAATCTTGGCTTTGCCTCTTTCTCTCACACGTTATCATTTTTTTCTCCGCTGAACTCTAAGTGATGGCTCCGTAGCTCAGAGAAATTAGTCACCTCCACAGATGCAGAGGCACTGCAGATAAGCCATTGTCTTCTCTCTTCTTATATAATAATTCCTGACACTGTCTCAAAATGTTGCTTCGAAATCCAACGCACCGCAAAACCTGTGAGACTGTTCTTAGTGTTCTTGAGGCAAACCCTGAGAATGTAATGGCTGTAAAGTTTTTTTTTTTTCGCACAGAGTGACATAAATATTCAAGATGTCCAACCGTATGTGCCTAATGGGCCTAATTTGTAAAGAGCAGCATTTTTGGTTTCCTAGGTGATCTATCAATGAGTGTCCAAAAATTAAGAATCCAAACAATTTTGTGCATGCAGCAAGACCGTGATTTATAGAGAGCAGAGAGCATGTGATAAAATGAAAACATGTGACAGAACTAGTTATTTCTGGTATTCATATCGCAAAACTCGACTTCATGATGTTAAGATACTTTATGTGGTTGTCAGGGGTTACTATGGTGTTATGAGTGTTTTTAGTACATTGCTATATGGCTGTTCTGAATGGTGTCTATTGGGATTTTTTTACCAGTGTTTCCACCGCAGGATGAACAAGAGTTCAATTGCTTTAAAAGTAATAGCCCTATAATACCTTTTCTCAATAAGTAATATGTAGATTTCATCCCTGTCAGAAAATAATGCAAAAAGGGCAAAAACTTTAGGGGTACAACTCTGTATCTTATCTACCGCTGCAAGGAGGATATTAGTGCCCTGAGTGGTAATATGCACCCTTAAAGTACTGCTATAAACCTTTTTAGGGGAAAATAATGTACAATGATGTCCCTTTGAGAGTACTGTTCCAGGGACAAGGTGTGTGTGTGTGTGTGTGTGTGCGCGAGTGTTTTGAGAGTTTGTTGGCTGATGCTGTTCTATAAGCTTCTTGGTTCCATAGACAATCTAAATCAATGAGATGAATGTGTGATTTTAACTTTCAGGTTAAAACGTGTAAAATTCCTTCAGGCTCATTTCCAGAAAACCTCATTTTAACTCAGACATTTAAATTAGATATGCAAAGGGCACAAAATGTCCTTCCACTGCCTTGCATTCTTGTACTATGATATAAAAGATAATAAGGAGACACTGTCAGAATGTTTTAAAAGTCATAAAACTAATTCTCAAATCTCCATGAATTTTAAGTATGCACCACATCCAGACTTTGGCTAAAATAGTGCCATTACTGTCAGCGACATAAACCAATGCTGCAATTTACCAGTAGCGAGTGTTGGTTACATCAATGCACCAGCAGATGGCGACTAGCAAGTGTTGTTACATGATTTCACCAGTAGATGGCAACAAGCGAATGTCTTTTTGAGTATTATGAGACATTTTGCAAGTGTTATTTCTTTCTCCTTTTTTTTTTAATCATTGAGGGAAAATAACATAAGCAATTACATAACAATATCGCCAACATGGGCTTGGGATGGAAATGCCGAGAGCATTTAAAAACATTTTGAATTGTCCTATTGACTTTACATCCACTAATAAAACTTTTTTTGCAAAAAGCATTATAGTATGTTATGCCTCCCAACTCATATTATTCCATCACAAAAGTTTTGAGAGCGAACGCAAAGTTTCTCAGGAGAACGCAAAAGTATACACGAGATTGCAAAAGCATTTAAATACAATTTTTCCTTCAATCTAATATTTTTTTTTTTTCCCATCACCACATCCCTTTAGGGACTCCATAAGAAATAGTGTTTAAGCATAAAAAAATCAGATCTCTGCATCAAAGCAGATGTATTAATAATCCTCCATTTTGTTAACATAAACCCACTTTGGCTCGACTTTCCAGGCTTGACGTTTCGAGAAATACAACAGCAACAGCCTAGGCCAATGACTTACGAGTTTTAATAACGTCCTGACATGGTGAAACTATTTACCGATTGTGCTCCAAAGCATATTTGTTCCATTTTATCACCCAAGCAAAAAAAAAAAAAGATGAGTAAATGAAGACCTGTAAATCTCAGCACAGTGTCAGACTGCTATGATGGTCGTAAGAACACCAAAAACAAGCCCATATTGTGTTTGACTGCTAAAACTGACAGGCTCGATTGGACCGTGAAGGATTTGACTTTCCTCCACCGCAAAACGTGCCAGCGATATGGAGTCTTTTGTGATCGCTCGTTAGGTTTCAAACGGCTCCATTTTAACTGACGAATTACTTCGATCCTCAAATCTAGTCTTATCTCTGCATGTAGCTATAGCGTGTTCACATATACATATGAGAGAAAACGACTTGATCAAAAGGCCATGTGCCCAAAGCTGCCCTTGAGCCAAGTCCAAGTTGTGGGTGGCGTTTAGGGTGGGGGGGGGGGGATAACAAAAGCGAATATTCCGATATCTGTTTCATATTCTTTGTCACAGATCAAGGCCAAGACAAGGCGGCGTGGAATGAATTTATGATCGGAGACCTCCTTTGAAGTTCTCACTGTTCTTTCAAAGAATTGTCTGACGATGAGTAACTTGAAGACTTTCTATGTTAGGTCAGAAGAAAGTGCCCTAGCAGGTGGTGAAAAAGAGAATGAAATCTTTCCTCTTTCGATCTCTGCTCTGCCAGCTTATTTATTAGACATGAGAGGGTCAAAAACTGCCAGGGGCACCCATTTCAATCTGTCAACTCTTCACTGCTGCGGTTTGCACCCGGGGACTCCCGCCCCCAGCCCTGCCTGACAAGCGCAAAACGTGGAAACCTTTCAAATAATTGTGCGTTTTGTCTCATATTCCCCTAATTACAATCAGAGAGGGGTCGTTTCTGCCCCGACAAAGAAATAATAAGCATCAGAGAAAAAAACAACAACCGATTGCCATAGCCTATAATTGCGATTTTCAGCCCCAAATTGCAGCCTAATGATTACAGGCGTGGGGCGGACCTGGCAGAGATTGCTGGGATGCATGAATGCTGCCTGAGCGCGAGAGAGAAGGAGCTGAGATAGTAAGTGCAGTTTCTTCAGCTATAGGCATATTTTATTGTATGGATTTCGGGGCTGTTGTTGTTTTGTTTTTTTTGTTTTGTTATGAAATGTAAGCATACATTTCTTGGGAATATTTTTCATGCCTTCATTCTTTATTCTCCTGTTTTGTTTTATACATCTATATAAACTGTATCACACACACACACACACACACACACAAGCAACATAATTATACAATTTATACTGCAATCTAAACAAAGTCATATTTCATCAGTTCCATCACTATCAACAATTGTGCCAATAATAAAGTTTTTTTCAAAAGTTGGTGTTCTTGGTGAGACAAAAGTATGAGTCCAGGGCATCCTTGAGATGGATGGATGGATATTATTTTAAAATAAAAAGTAAAATATTAATTACTGTGTGTCATTTGCTTGAGCTGCAATTTTGTCAGTGTGAAAAAATATTATAATCCATATTTATATGTATTTAGGACTCATAAAATGATAGTTATTAAATTAGCCATAGCAAGACCAATTTTATTCCAAAAATGTATAAAATGCCATTTCCCTTGCTGTGATTTCCAGAAATAATGGTGATCTGAGATGTGGAGGAAATTCTCCTGTGATGCATGTGTGTACACTGCTGGACACTGCTAGTAAACAAACTTAGTAGAGAATTTGAACAGTGTTTTGAGGAAATTAATTTTCCACGGGGCAAAAGTGGCCATAGTTGAAGAAACACCCAATTACAACAACTTCTGTTCCATCACAGAACGCAAGAGCAACACCCGCTTTATCTGAAAACTCAAACCCAACCGAACGTTCAGCACTGTGTCGAGAGCTGACAGTAAAGGCCTCAGGACGTTCTGCGGCATTGGAGATAATGGAGATTCGGGAAAACAGAAAGGGGAAGGAATAAAGGGCTGCCAAACGGCGACACGCTACAACAAGCGTGGCATGGGTGTTTGGCAGGAGCGGGAAACCACAGAAGGGGAGGGCAAGTGGGACGACTCCAGCTTAGATGGCAGCCTCCGAGGCCGGTTCCAGCCCTTCCATGATTATGCTGTCAGCAACGTGGGCGGTACATCCGTGACTTGTAATGGTGGAGCAGAACTCTACAGCGTATGGTCTCCATTTGCAAACACCTCATGTCTCAATTATATGTTGTGCTCGTTGTAAACAAATAAGATGATCATTATAATATGTTCTGTGTAATTGCATTAAATGAGAGCAGCAGTAAATCAGTTCTTCTACAGGTAGTTTAAGGACACATTTCTCATGCAAACTAGATTTTCTTGTCATATACTATCCTAATGGTAATTATGATGACCTCATCAGGCAAAAAAAATAAATTTAATAAATGTTTCTAGAGCAGCAAATCCACATATTAGAATGATTTCTGAAGGATCATGTGACACTGAAGACTGGAGTAATGATGCTGAAAATTCAGCTTTGCATCACAGAAACAAAATACATATTAAAATATATTTAAATATAAAAGTTAATTTTAAATTGCAATAAATTTCATGTTTTTTTACTGTATTTTTTATCAAATAACTGCAGCCTTGATGAGCATAAAATACTTTTTCATAAACATAACAAATCATACTAACCCCAAACATTTGAATGATAGTGTATATATACTTATGTGTGCTGGAAAATTAACCAAAATTGTTTTATATCTTAGAGAATTGTGTTTCAATGCCTATGTTCTAATAATGTAGATAATTTCTGGTGATTAAATTTGCCTGGCAACAGAACAAGACTTTTTTTTTTTTTTCCTCTGTCGGGCAGAAATCACACCCTCAAACACACGCCAATAATATATAAGCTTTAGCATTGTGTGTTCAGAATCGTCAATCTCTTGTCACAAGGGTTAATTTGTAATGACCGAAATGCATTTTTGCTTTGCTCTTGATGTAAATAGATCTTGCAACCTAATCTAGCGTCTTCAGTTTAATTAACAAAACCGGTTCTCATCCTGCCTTTGAGAATAATAATAAGCCAAAGTCACACTGCTGTTAGACCCAGTGATTGAAACAACACAGCTGTACCAGAAACATCATTGCCACTTAAATGCCAGCCGCATCTCAATTTGTCCATCCGTGCTTTCCGAACATGTAAGCGAAAGTAAATGAGTGTGCGATCTGAAATCAGGTAGGAAGGAAAATTGAAAAAGTCACGCTAAGCTGATCATCAAAATTTCAGCCTGGGACGATATTTTCCTGCACAACCCTGCTATATTGAGAGAGCTTATGGTAATATGGTTTGCTTTGAGAGTGGCATATTGAAAATAAGTCCGGTGGGATCGAAAAGAGAGTGTGGAGAGAGGAATCCGGCCCTGAGCAATTTCACTGTGTTTACACAGCGCTTCACAACAAGACTGCCACATAAACTCAGCCTGATGGAGCCCAGGGCAACCGGTGGACATACAGAGACCGGCGAGCAGACTGTAAGAATTACATTCAAGATAGAGAGAGCAATACACGTTATTGCAGTAAAACACAACTACTATAGCACATACAAGATTGCATTTGTGTGTAGGAACAAAAACGGGAGGTGGAGATAGAACAATGTAGATACATAGGAAAACAACATTTCAACTGAGATCTGCTTATGAGATCAGATCAATGAGATTAATGGAGAACCATCCACTGAGAAAAAAGACTCCGGTAAGCTTACGTGTCTCCTCTAGACTAGAGTTTCAAGAGAGAGAAAAAAAAAGTCAAACTGCTTAGATTTGCTAAAATACAAAAGTGTGCAATCAAAAGGAGATCTTAGTTTGAACTCAAATATTTCTCATCAAATTGTGGAATTAAATTGAATTCATTGTATAGCTCTCTACCCGTACCGTAAGCCAAAAACTGTCTCATTTGAGTCGTTTTTATGTCTGTTTTATTTCTTTAGGAAAAAGAGTATTTTAAGGTTCAATTCATGCTATTAACAAACCATTAACTATGACTTTTGCCTCAACAAACTCCTAATTTGCTGATTATTAATAGTTAGTAAGGTAGTTGTTAGGTTTATGTATTGGGTAGGATTAGGGATGTAGAATATGGTCATGCAAAATATGTGCTTTATAAGTGTTAATAAATAGCCAATATGTTAGTAATATGCATGCTAATAAGCAACTACATAATCGTGAGAATCGGTCACTATACTAAAGTGTTACCAAAACATCTGAGAAGGGCTTCTTCTGAGCAATAAAAATTCCCTTTAGAGATATAAGCACACATGAAAACAAAATTCCTACATTTAAACTTTTTATTATCTCACTTTTTTAAAAAGGTAATGTAGAATTATTAATTTTAATATATCTTTAAAATGAGTTTACTGGGGTCTTTTCTTAGGAAAAAAATCATACATTACATTATAATACCGTTAGAATTTTTTTAAAAGTAATACTTTTACCCAGCAAAGATGCGTTAAACTGATTTTGCATTTTTTTTAAATGAATTTATAACAATGTCATGAAAATATTTATTTCAATGCTAAATGCTGTTCTTTTGAACTTTCTATTTATAAAAGAATCATGAGAAAAAAATTCAAAACTGTTTTTAATAAGAAGAAATCAGTACTGTATATTAGAATGATTTCTGAAGGATCATGTGACACTGCAAGACTTGAGTAATGATGCTGAAAACTCAGGTTTGCATTACAGGAATAAATTTAAAATGTATATAAAAACAGTTATTTTAAATTGGAATAATATTTCACAATATTGCTATTTTTACTGTATTTGTTGATCAAATAAATGTATATAGGCTTTCAGCAACTTTGGAAGTCAAGAGGAAACATTTGAGACCAAGTTCATCTCATGAGCCATGAAAAAGCAATCACTGAGCAATAACATTTTCCTTTGGGGACAAAAGTTGGTAGAGAGCGATAGAGAAGAAAAAAATGAGCCCAATCCAGACCCGGTGGCCAAGAGAGAAAGAATGAGTCTGCGAGAGATGTATTTCCTGTTTTAATCTCAAAGGAACACACCGTGCAGGATGAGGGGATGTTCTCGCTCTGGTGGGAGGCGGCGATGGCACAGTGACGACTCCTAGGCAACCAATTTGTTTGTTTATTGTCTTGGTGTTTTGTCGCGGTTACAGTTCATTGCAGTCTGCCTCCACTCCAGCACGCTCTTTTAAATGGCATCTATAAAACATGCAGCCTCTTTCGCCCGTCTTCCTCATCCCTCTCTCGTTTTTGTATCCCCCTTTCTTTCTCCATCCCTTTATCCCTTCCCTCTCCTTCCCTCCCTCTGTTTCTTTCTGTAACTGGTTCTTTCTCTCTTTTTGTCTCTCACTCCTCACATCAGTCAAGCATTATGTGGCGGCACAGAAGCTTCCAGGATGCCCACTCACATTCTCTGCGCTCACAAAGCCGCCCTGCTCTCAGCTAAATCCAATCACACACAGAGCTGCATTCGACAGAGCACATCGGCACAGGGAATAATCGCTTGCAAAATATCCGCAAGGTTACACTGTTGTATAATCAAGGTGACGAGAGTTTAGCGTAATGATATCCAACTAGCTCTTTATGTATGAACAATAAAATTCAGTTTTGTGGATCTTTCTGCCTAAAACATTTTAAAGTTGAAGTGACTTCTGCACCACTGGGGTCAAAATAATGACTGTTTTCAAGCAGGTTTCTAGATCACGCTACACTCTAAAAAATGCTGGGTTAAATACAACCCAGTGCTGGGTAAATATTGGACAGAACATTTGCTGGGTTGTTTTCAACCAACAGTTCAGTTAAATGTTTAACCCAACCTTCTGGGCAGTAACCCAACCGCTGGGTCTAAACAACCCAATCGCTGGGTTCGTCCATATTTTACTCAGTGCTGGGTTGTATTTAACCCAGCATTTTTTAGAGTGTACCTGCTTGTCATTGGTTGAAAAAACAAAAAGCCCTGCCCCCAGACTCACATTATTGGATCAGCGGATGTCTGGCTGCAAATGGTATAATGTTGCGAAAGCCTCATACTTTTCAGGAGAATCAACCTATGATTATTTTACTTATAGTCTCTGCATATTAAACTGGAATAGGAGAAAATATTTTAACAGAGAAAAAAGTATTAAACCACATTTAATTTCACAATATAGGTATAGAAATGAAACGAAGCAAAATAAGTACTATTACAATTAGTTTTTTCTAGAATTAAGATTAATTTATAACTTTTAAATTGAAAGTTTAATTCTGGGATTAATTGCATTTTAATTGCATTTTCAGTAAAAAATAAATAAATTAGGGTTAGTTACACTGTAAAAAATGACTGTGAATTTAACGGTAAAAGACTGTAAAAATGCTACAGTAAAAACCTGTTAAATGGTTAAAGGTAAGTTCCCCTATTATATGCAACTGTATTGGCCATATTTACAGTAGTATACCGTTTTTGGTAGTGGAAAAACAACATATAATTTACAGTGAATAGCCGTAACTGTCACGGTGCACACACGAGGGAGGAACCAGGAACACGCAGACGAGGATATAAACTCAAATAACACTTTACTGAAGAACATCAAGGCAGGGCAAGACAAGGCAGGACCAAAACACAGACAGGAACACCGGGGAGTAACGAGTAGACCAGACGAAATCTAACTAAACAGACAGGACTAATATACACAGGTAAATCATAGCTAACGAGACGAACACGGCTAGACAAGAATTAACTAATGATTACGCTTAACAAGGACAGGAAACAAACCAAATATGGGCACAAGGGGCAGGAACACATGACAGACACACAACAGTTCCCTGACATAACTCCCCCCTCCCGAAAGGCTCGTCCCGAGCCTTAACAGTTCCATCGGGGAGGGGGGGTGGGCGCTCTGGAGGCCTCTCAGGACAGACACGGACCACAGGACGGGGACCTCCAGAGCGGAACAGACAGACAGGACCCATGGCGGAGCAGGGAGCTCAGGAGGCCATGGCAGGTGGTAACTGTGGCCATGGCATCCTTCTTCGGCCCACCCACTCCACCCAGAGCTCTACTACCCCCCCCCAAAATTTCCATGGGGAATCCAGGGGGTATCAGGAGCCCTCCGGGGCTAGACAGACAAAACAGTACAAGACACGACAGAAACCCTCCAGGGTCAGACAAACACGACAGGACATCCCACAGGAACCAGAAGCCCTCCTGGGCTGGCTAGGAAGCTGAGTCTTCCTCTGGGCATGACGAGGAGTCAGGGGCCCTCACAGGGTCCCTCAGCGACCTCCTCCACTTCTGCGACAGGGGGGGCAAGCGGCTGCGACTGGCCTCCATGGCCACAACTCAAGGAGCCGCCTGCCCCAGACGAGTCTCCATGGACAAGACATGACACGACAAGGTAAGTTTAAAATGTTCCTGTGGGCACAACGAACACAAACACGGCTCTCCTGGCCGTGACATGTGGACTTGATCCACGGAGAGGGTATGGGCGACCGGCAGGCTTGAGTCAGCGGCAATCCGGTGGGCTTGAGTCAGCGGCAATCCGGTGGGCTTGAGTCAGCGGCAATCCGGTGGGCTTGAGTCAGAGGCGGACCGGCGGGCATTGAGTCAGAGGCGGACCGGCGGGCATTGAGTCAGAGGCGGACCGGCGGCGTGCACAGGGGAGCCGCGGACGGCGGCGTGAACAGGGGGAGCCGCCGACGGCGGGTTGGCTTTCCCCGCGGACGGCAGCGTTGATCTCCCGCGAACGGCGGGCACGGTGAAGCCGCCGACGGTGGGTTGGCTTTCCCCACGGACGGCGGACTTGGGTGAACCGCAGGTGGCGGCGTGAACTCCCGCGAACGGCGGGCTCGGTGTGCCGCGGACGGCGGCGTGAACTCCCGCGAACGGCGGGCTCGGTGTGAGCGGCGAGGTTGGGAGCCGCGGACAGCGGCGGATATCTCCCGCGATCGGCGGGTTGGATGAGCCGCGGACAACGGCGAACTTCTCCCGCGATCGTCAGACTGCAGGGCTCGCGGCCAGCGGACTCGCGGCACTCGCGGTAATCCTGCCGAACTCCCACGCCGACTTGCAGTGGGCTAAAGCGGGATGTCGAGTGGCGACTTCCATGCCGCGAGGGACAAACAAAACAGGAACAAACAAAAGACTTTTAAAAAACGGAAAACAAAATGAGGTGAAGGGGCGCCGCTTACTGTTTAGGTCTGGTCTTCTGTCACGGTGCACACACGAGGGAGGAACCAGGAACACGCAGACGAGGATATAAACTCAAATAACACTTTACTGAAGAACATCAAGGCAGGGCAAGACAAGGCAGGACCAAAACACAGACAGGAACACCGGGGAGTAACGAGTAGACCAGACGAAATCTAACTAAACAGACAGGACTAATATACACAGGTAAATCATAGCTAACGAGACGAACACGGCTAGACAAGAATTAACTAATGATTACGCTTAACAAGGACAGGAAACAAACCAAATATGGGCACAAGGGGCAGGAACACATGACAGACACACAACAGTTCCCTGACAGTAACGTAAATAAATTGACATTCCCGAAATTCCCTGTGTTACATTTCAAATTTGATGTTTTTTTTTTTTTAATAACTATGTTTCATCTTAGTTTTTTCTTATCAGTTTTGCACATTAGGGTTGTACTGTATATGTTACACCTAATGTTGTTAAATTAATGTTTATTATATTATTTCAGTTTCACGTGTGTTTTCATGTACCATGATGGCGTTTAATGTTTGTGTGAATGACACTGTACACCTTCTATATGCTAATATTTAAAGCTGCTTGGGATAGGCTTTGGTTCATCATGTGACTTTCTCATCACCACCTGGTGGTTATAAGTGTATTACAAAGGTACAAAACAGATTTCAGTACTTCAATAGGTTGGTATATTAACATTATATCAGTTAATTAAATTATGGTATTTAACTGTAAATTTAAGTTAAAACCGTAAAACCTCCAATTTTGCTACCGTATTTTTTACAGTAAAATTCTGGCAACCGCAGCTGCCGTTTTTTTGTTTGTTTGTTTTTACAGTGTAGCATTAGTGTTTCAACAAGGATGTGCTTGCAGAAAAATATGATAAGAAATATTAATTCATATTTATTTTTAGAAATATTAATGTTAATCTGCTACCAGCTATAGCAATTTTGTTGTCTTAAACATACATTTAGGATTAAATTAATGAAACAACATACTGTTCAAAAGTTTGGGGACAGTAAGTTTTTCAAAGAAGTTTCTTATGCTCACCAAGGCTGCATTTTTTTTTATTAAAAATAGACTATAAAGTATTTACTGAAATATTAATAACATTTAAAAAGACTGTTTTCAACTTTAATGTATTTAAAAAATAAAATGTATTGTTTCATATACAAAATATACTAAAATATATTCCTGTGATGGCAAAGCTAAATTCCAGCAGTCTTCAGTGTCACATGATTCTTCAGAAATCATTCTAATATTTCTTCTTATACTTTTGAAAAAAGTTGCACTGTTTAATATTGTTGTGGAAACTATGATGCATTTGTTCAGGATTCTTTGATGACTAGAAAGTTCAAAAGAACAGCATTTATTTGAAATAGAAATCTTTTGTGAAATTGTATAAACGTCTTTACTTTCACTTTTGAAAGTCTTCTCTACCTCTCTATCTATGCTGATACTTGACTATTTGTTGTTATTTTGTTGAGGCTTTGTCATTGTTCTTGCACACACACAGTAAGATAAGTCGCGGCTCCTATGAGCCATCACAGCTTTCTCAATTGGCTACGCAACTGAGCTTTGGACACATTACGTAGAGTGTGACATCCATCTCAATGTGTGCTGTAGCTGCTATATTTGCAGATTCAATGCTCTGTAGTGGCTCTGAATTGGTAATTCAAGCATGCTGTTTTGAGACTGCTTTAGTACTTTTAATTACAAACCCAAAGATTAGGATTCGAAGGAGGAGAAATCCCCAGCACTGCTTCATTATCCATGCTAGCTCTGTAAGAATGTACAAACCAGGTGGATGTGCTAAAATGAAATAAACACATTAAGCGAAGATTGTAAATAGGAAGATTGGGGCTAGTTGTTGCTCAAAAAAAAGCTTTGGGCATGTTGTCACACTACATGGGGTAAGTTGTCACAATGGAATCTGCTATTAAACAGACTATTATAGGTTCAATTTAGAGAGTGAAACATTTATGAGACGCTAAACAATTCATGAAATGTAAACAGTAACATATAAAACATTGGTCTTTTGACCGAAAACCTCATAGTTCCCAAGCGTTTGTGACAACCTGCCTGTGTTTCATCACTTTCTTGCTAACAGAGGCCAGACTGGCTGAATGATTATAATTTGACACAGCAACGGTGTGATTGCACCGAGCAGAGCCTCATTTCTGAGGCAGGAAGACAATGGCAAATCCATCTCGCATCGATTGCAGTTCCCTCTTGCAAGCATGCAAAGCAATATCTCCAAATTACAGCCTCTGGAATTCGACAGGCTAAAGGCCGAGGACACGACTAGAGCGCTCTGTTCCTCAGGAAACAAAACAGGTTGGACGGGCCTCTGCCTCGCCTCCGCAATAAATCACCTGCCATCTCATGCATGTATAGTGATCTTAAACACCCCTCCCTCCGAACCAAATCTGCCCGAGTGATGATCTATGATTGGTCGGCGTGTCTAGAAGTATAAGTTGGACCGTTATGAGAGATGCAGAGCAGTGGCTCTCACCTCGTTTTATATAACAGCTATATGTGTGTGTGTGGACATTGTCTTTATTTATATAGCTAAAGCATTTATTCATCACTAAACATTTAAAATATTATATTATATAATATACAAAATAAATGTCATTTTTTATTTTTTTTAACAAATATGATTTTTATATGATTTTTATATTATTTAGATAAAATAGATAAGAAATAATTAGTTAATTAAAATATAATGTAATATAAATTATTATATTAATTATACTACATATAAATATATAATATCTACAATTTAGTATATTTTATTTATTATATAGTGCATATATAATATATAAATTTATTACTTTTTAATATTATGTATATTATGTTGTACACAAACAGTGTGTGTGTGTGTGTGTGTGTGTGTGTGTGTGTATATACTTGGTGTATTTATTATATAGTGCACATACATACATATTATAATTATAATTTTTGTTCCAAATTAAAAAAGCACACAAAATGTTTATATATATACATTATATATATGCCAATTAATGTATTACTTTTAATATATTTTATTATATTATATTATGTTGTAATTATATTTTACATACAGTATATTTTGTGGAATTATTTTATATGGCTGTTAATAACTCTGTAATATAACTGTTTTAACTGTAACTTGTTGAAACTTGCATTTAGAATTGTTTTTTTTACGTGCAGAAGAGACTTGCAACTCATTTCTACGCCAGTTGAGAACCACTGGCGTAGAAAACAAAAAGGCTGCTAGACACCACCTGCTTACCGGAAACTTCCTTTCCTGA
This sequence comes from Barbus barbus, assembly GCF_936440315.1. Classification (NCBI taxonomy): domain Eukaryota; kingdom Metazoa; phylum Chordata; class Actinopteri; order Cypriniformes; family Cyprinidae; genus Barbus; species Barbus barbus. The sequence goes on along the minus strand of NC_136753.1, from coordinate 25,476,675 downwards.
AACCATTGTGCAATAGTATAAGTGATTCATGCACCTGCTTCTTACACATATTTAAGGCTTATACTTGCAGACAAAAACTAAATGTGATAAAGATATGCTTCATGTGTAGTTCACCGATCCATTAGTCTTGTTCTAATGGTCCTGACCTTAAAAGCAAATGTTAAGTCCTGTATAATTGCTAGCGCAAACGTCTGTAAAAAAGTATCTTGTCATCCTATTACCTCTAACGATTGCTGCATTGACCTGCCTTCAAGAGGAAGTCTGAGAGCTCCTCCTACGTGCCAGACCGCCATCTATCTATATCTCACAGATCAGAAGGTCACACGCTCTCAAACGGATAGTACCTGAGCTTGACCACGGCTACAAATGAGAAACATCTGTTCCTATCTAACTGGCTTTCACTATATTGTCAGGTGAACCGCTTGAAAAAGCACTCTTCGTTAAAATGGTGTCATTTTCAGTGTAAGATTAGAGGAAAAAAACATTGCTCTGCGCAGGAGGAAGGATCTTGTCAAGAACAATGTTCTGAAATATATGAAAGCAGAGTTTTGCTGCAACCTCTAGTTAAAGGAATAGTTCACCTAAAAACTTCAACATGTCTTGATATTTTAGAAATGCATGTATGCAGGACTGAAAAAGATTTCAGTGAATAATAGCTTTAATGTTGGTATTTGCATCATCATATAGCTTATATATAAGATTTAATGATTATAGGAGTATGTCTTACAAGAAAAAACTACTTCAGTCTATGTAAAAATGTACATTTAATTCAGTTTCTTTGTAGTTATTTGTACATTTTATCTGAGTTAAAATATATAAAAATGAGCAGCTAAGACCCATATACTGTAATTAGTTATAGCGACTTAAAATTTGTTGAGATAACTTAAATATCCAACTTAACTAAAGTTAACTAAACTTAAAATTTTAAGTCAATCACAAACAGCTCAAACATTGTTACTTATTATTGTAATGCTGCAATCATTTTTATATGCAAATGTAATATATGTGCATATTAAAAACAAATTACATTTCCACATATTAAAGTAAAAACATATATGAATCCAATTAGAAACTGTAACAATTTCATATATTAACATATAGCCATACAAATATGTATATGTATGTGTAATAAGTTTTTGAACATATATATGAGTTTGGAATTTCAGAATTAGAGCTTATGGGTGAACTATTCCTTTAATGAGAAAAATAACAAAATCTTTCAGTGGTGCTGCAGAAAATGATCTGAAATGCCAATATGTGAGTGAAACCGAGCGTCTGATTCAGTAATGCACTGTGATCAGTCATCAGACTGTCAAATGATGCTCTGAGACGTGAGACAGATTGTGATGCTGTGACCTTTGTTTGCGTGACCCGGAGAGCATAACCAATTTAAGTTGCCCAGCAGACACACTGACTTAAACTAACAGAGCAGCGCCGCGTTTCAGTGAAACCCAAAAAAAATCTGCAGCTGCCCTTTTGTCTGTCTGTCAGCAATTCCCACAAATAACACGGCACAATAAAATCATCGCCCAACAGGCCCACAGGCGTTTTCAAAGGCTGCTGACGGCGATCTATAAAGCACAGTAATGGGCGACTTGTCATGGGGCGTGAAAGGGAAGATCTACAGCGGCTCTCCAGTCGCTCTCCTGGGAGCGCAATTAATCAAGGACGAATAGTATCAGCATGCAACAAAAGCTGTAAGGTTATTACAGCCACTGTTCTGCTGGATGAAATGCGATGATAGTGCTAATTGCAAAAAACAGCTGACCGCACACGAGACGCCAAAAGCAAGATGAAGGGCAGATGAAAAGGATGGAGACAAAAGAGGGGGATGTGAAAGGAGGAGAAGTTGTGTGCGAGTTGGTGAAGTCAGGGCCGACCCTGCTGACAAGATAAGCCGGGGTGTTCGCTTTCATTTCTACTGCTGTACTTCTTATACTTGTTCATTTTTACACTTAGGATTCATTACAGGCTATAAGTGAATATGCTATCAGTCTTGATTACTAATACATAGGTTGTTCTCGAACCAAAACGCAGCCTGCTCGCCTAATTAAACAGATAGCATTGTTAATTTGACGACACCTCTTAAAGGGTTGTTTTGGACCCCATTGACTTTCATTGCAAAGTCAGAATATCTGTTTTGCAGAAGAAGTAAAACCATGCAGGTTTGGAGTGACACACGGGTGAGTAAATGATGACAGAATTTTCATTTTTGAGTGAGCTAAAAATTGAATATGCAGCGAGAATATGGAGCTAACACTTGAGGAGGGAAAACACTTCAGTTTTGCTTAGACCCAAAATGAGCAAAAATATGCAGTGCAGATGTTTATTATCAAAAAGATGACATTTTGATAGCTTGTAATGTAAATCAATTCGATTTTTTATAACAGTATAGCAGACTACTTATATAAAATGCATATAAATATCAGTTGCCACTCTATATGTGTCTTAGTGAGATGATATTTAAATGCTTATTTTTATGATCAAATCTCTGGGCAAAACATATAATGCATTGCAATATAATAATGACTTTATGGATGTATAGATAATCAAAAAAAACTTCAGTAAATGTTCATCACTTTAGTATAAATATTAATGAAAAATTTTTCATTTAAAAAAAACATGCTGAAAGGTCTTTTACTAAAGTATAATTATAAATCAGAAGGCAAGAGTTTTTATTGTAATGATAATGCAAATGGCTTAGAAATGAATGTATCTAATATGATACAGTAGGGTGAAGTTGTAATTTGGAAATATTGACTATGCTGTTTAAATTTGTAGGCATTTGGGGTAATGTAGATGAAAAATAGTGAAAACCATGCCAGAAAATATTACTTATTTATATGGTTTATGAGGCTACAGGTGTTTGAGACTAAACTTAATTTCCCATCATTCTCTATTGGCAGCATGTGAATGATAAAATCCACAGATAAACATCAGTTATGCTCCCGTTGTGCAACCTTTGCTGTCCACTTTGTTGCAATAGAGCTAAAAAGCTTGACTTTGTCAGAATATGAAAGTTGTATGAAAGTGCCTAACTATGTCCATTTACTTCCAAACAAAATCCCTCCAATGATTCACCAAATCACTCGTGAATCATCATATCATAATTACGACTTCAAAACTCAACATTCCTTAGAAGGCTTTGGATTCTGATGATCTAGAACAAATGTAAATGAGCTTTAGACAACCAAGTGACTATTTAATAATCGCAATGCTTAGAAGGAATACAATTCCAGATGAAAGGGGAAAAATTGAATTTATTAATTGATTTACTTTCAACTGTTACGTCAGATGCCATTTTTATGCTTTAAACCAACTGCTTAACTACACCGACAGAATTGTGGCATTCATTGTCAGAGAGGGATAAATAGATAATGCCTTTAATAACCACTAGATGGGGCAATATCTGAAGATTTGATGTTACAATAAACACGAAACAATGTTCGAAATGCATTCAACTTCTGTAATGTGATGTACTTCCGGGTTAAACAGGATATTTACTGAGAAAAGGGGGAGGGATGTAATTTTGGGAATTGATCGAATTGTGAAAAGCTATATCTGTTTGGTTTTTAGGGGAAGGAGTGAAGGAATGTCAGACGAAACTTTACACAAACATCGGATTCCAACATGCATCCCTATATGGATAAGGCATTATTTTGAAGATTTTGGACAGAGACGTTGAATTCATTCACAAAGGTGCACACTTGTGTGTACTGTGGCCTGCAGCACAGATGCTGACTGACTATAATAATACATGTTTGGTAATTATAGATAATGTGACATTGATCTGCAACCCCAACAACAATCAGCAATGATTCAGATTCAAACAAGCTGATTTTCCTTTCAAACTCACCAACGCTGAAGATTTTGCATCAGTCGCCTGGATGTTCCTCATGTGTTCCACCATATTAGGCAATGGCCAACTTTAGTGGGCATCATCTTTCTATTAACCACCCAATCCATCACCATCACCATCAGATCCGGTAGGATCACTACCATCTTCATCTTCATAATACCAGCTCTAGATCATCTTTTTGTAACCAATATTTCCCATAGTTCATAATTATGAAATAAAATTGATGCACTTTAAATCAAGCAAAGGTAGAACAGCAGTCAATTATGTTCAAGGTATTTCCTATGATTATGACTAGTAAACTGCTAAATATATATCATATATATTAATACTAATTACATTTATATACAGGCTACATGTAATTTTTTTATTTATTTTGTGCGTTCTAAATTTGGAACTAAAATTCTGACAATTCAATCAGTTTAAAATATGTATTAGAATAACACAAGAAGTACAAAGCATTTCTTATTTTTTTAAGAAAACCAAAGCTAATTTATGATATGAAATAATCCAGGATTTACCTGTCGTTGAGCTGTCAGTAAAAGTGAAGGGATAAAGCTCTCATTTGCTTTTCATTGTCAGAAGTAAAACCCCAGCAGAGCCAAAGACTGATAATTTCCCTTCGCGCAAAAACGATCCCAGGAAAAGCATCACCTACAGATTCAAACAAAGATTCAAATGAAATGAAACCGATTCCTGCACCAGTTCAGAAAGTCTGAAATGAGTCCTCCAAACTCCCACTCTCCAAAGTTCCTTCAGATGCGTCTGAACTTTGCGCGCTGGAACGGATCTGAATGAGCGTGTGATGAGATCTTTAGTTGCATTTATTATAACGAAGGGTTCGAGTCTGCAAAATCCCTTTATCCATCATAGGCTTGTCATGCGCTTCTGGAGTGAGGGCTTTTGGCTGCTGCAGTCCTGTGTTCAGGATGGCTGCTCGCTGTGTTGTGTGGAGAGGATGGTGAGGAGCTCGACTCGCCTCTCAAGTGTTCAGCACTTCAAGCATCCGCTCGGAACCCATGGGAGCTCTCCGCGCGCGCTGCGCTGTGGTTCAATGGCGCCCCCTGCTGGCTGCTGACTCGCTGTACGTGATTAATGAATGCCATTGCGTTACAGTGAAAAACACAAGCATATTAAAAAAAATAAAGTCATTTAATATTTTAAATTATAAATATTTATATATTTAACATATGTCATCTTAGAGGTACGATTTGGTTTATCTTACTCAATAATAATAATAATACTTATGTATGTGTTTTTTATTATTATTATCATTATTATTAAATGATTTCAAAAGAAAGCAGACATAATTTTTTTTAAAGTAAAAGACAAAAGACTACTGAATAACAAAAATGACAAATAATATTTACATATTGTACACATTTATTTAACTTATGTGCTATCTTAGAGGTTCGATTTGGTTTATCTTACTAAAAATAATAATAATAATAATAATAATAATAATAACAATACTTTTTTGTTTATTAGTTGTAGTAGGAGGAGGGAAAACAAAAAATATTATATTATAAAGATTATTATAATTAAAATGATAAATTGTTATTATTATAATTAATAATTCCAAAATAAATCAAAATCATATAATTTTTTTTAGTAAGCGACAGAAGACCACTGAATAACAGGAATGACAAATATTAAATATAGCCTATACATATTTAATTTTTTTATCTTTTATCTTAGAGGTACAAATAATAATAAAAATGGTTAAAATAATTCTTTTTAAAAATGGTTAAGAAATTATTTGATATTTTGCATATAATGCAGTGATTTTAAGGTATTTTAACAACCTGAGAGAAAGTGATCAGTGAGAAAATTTTCATACATAAAATCACATTGAGGGGAAAAAAAATGGGAAAAGTCATTACATAAATTATTCAGAAGTGGTTATGTGAAAAATCTAGCATGATTTGTTTAAAGTTGCCACTTTATGTGGTATTTTGTGTGTAATGCAATGACATGAAGACATTTTAAGTGTGCTGCTTAAAATCCCAAACACTTTTTGAATCAAATGTAATGGCACTGAGTAATTGAAAACACATTAGTTAATGAACCCCAGATTGCACAGAACTTCAATCACTAATCATTCCTAATTGACTTTGTTCAATCAATTCCAACATGATTTGCACTGAGAAGCTTTATTGTGACTAAGTTTGATATTACATGAAACTTGCAAAGATGCCACAAAGCAAAATGTTCATCTTTGCACATGTAGGTTTTTGCTTCTTTCTTAATCTCTTGTTAAGTCTCACTCATAAAATGGCTCCATATGGTAATTCCAGTACTATTATGAGTTCATCAGATTGCTCTGGCTTCCCACTTCCATAAGAAGCAGATGGGAAGAATAATCAATGAGGTCAGTGATTGCTTTGGCTCAGGGATGATGCACAGTACATTAGTGCTCACCTTTAATGACCACAGACACTCTACTAGCATCATAAACAAACCCTCCCGCTGATGGGCAGTGCCCTGCACAAACCGATCAATGTTTTTTGCTGTTGTTGTTGCCTTTTGTAATGTTGGTCCATTTTAAAAACTTTTCAAATTATAAATTTTTAAAACAGATGAATCAATCAGAATGCAATCATGGTCCTAATGCAGGCTAACATGAAGTATCCATCCAATGGATAATTCTTTAAAAAACATGTTCAAGTCCAATTTTATTATATGATTATATATCTATTTTTTTATTATAATTTTTTTATAATGTTAATGTATTTTTTGCATTACCGTAATGAGGGAGGAGAGTGGTGGATATGAGGGAGTAATATGCTATATATTTTTATTATGACTTAAATTGCTTAAATACTTCACAGAATAAATAGACTATATATATATATATTTTTTTTTTGCATTGCATTACATTGCATTGCAATTATTTATTATTGTATTGCAATAATCAGAATTGGGGAATAGAGGAATATGAGGGAAGAATATGCTATATACTGTCATAATTTATAAACAAGACATGTTCTTGACAGGATTCTTTTCTTGCTATATAAAATGATGATGTGATTTCGAAAACTTTCAACATTTACAGCCCTTATGCTCAGATGAACAAAACTAATGTTTTATGCTATATGTGCTATATGAAATTAAAGATCAAAACCAATAGAAAACTAGTAAACAGAAATGCAGTTTATCCAATATAAGCATCCTCAGATGTGGTGGTGTAGCACATAGAAGATGAAGAACATGACGGAGCTGAATTGTGGAGTAATCTGTCCTCATTATCCGTGATGGATGCATGTCTGTGGGACTGCGTTATATAACCTTTGCACTGACGGTGCTTCATCTTCACTGGCCGTGTAATATTCCCAAAGAACTGATGGCAATGCATCAAAACAAAATTGAAGCAGAGCACCGCTATATCCAGGTTAGTGCAATGCATGACACGATTGTGAAATAACAGATGTCAATCTCTGGGTCATTTGCACAAATACTGAATTCAAATGGGTCACAAAACTGTTCGTGAAAGGCACATGAGAACTAGTGACAAGTGGCTCGCATACTAAAGAATCACACCTGCATTATGCTGAGGATAAGGACTGCTCACATTTGTTCTTATTTATTGGGAGCCAGCACTTGTGTATCTCATTTAGTCGTTTGCTTAAGGGTGCAACTCAAGCCTGTAAGATGAAACGTATGTTATATGTTTCCTGAGATACCTTTATTGTTTCAAGACCAAGCAGTCAATGACACTGCTTTGCTTTTTTAAAGGTTAAAGCACACACATTATAAACGTCAACTGTGTTGAAGGCTGACTGGTGAATGCAGTAGTATTCTGAGTGCTATTGAATGTGTACTTTAAATCTGCAAAGTGTATATTTAAAAAAAAAAACTGTATTTGCAGACGATGTAATAAAAAGAGATACACTTCCATGACTAACACACTTTTTAAATCATTATGTTTTATTAATCTTTTGTCAAGATTTAAAAAGTAAGCCTATTTTGATGTGTTGATTAACATACTAAAGCACATGTAAAGTACTTGATTATACCCTGTAAAAATCCCTTTGATATTAACATATTATATAATTATATCTAATATATAATTGCAACTTCATCATTATAAATGTGTACAAATACATACAGAAATGATCAATAGAAATTATATTAAGTATATTTTAGTTTACCAGGCATGATTGTCAGTGCAATTATTATATGTCAAAGTCATTGGAATTATGAAATTATATATAAAGATGTATTTAAGTCCTATTAAACAGGGTCAAAAAGTGCTCTTAAATTGAAATTGAACTGCATTTAATATAAATTTAAATTACACATTTATATTTAATTGTAAATTACATGCAATTAAGTGTCTGAATACGTTACATTTAGTATATTCTTTTAAAGCATATTATTTAAATTTTTTCACAGGAGTCATTAACCTTTATACACTTGCTGAAACAACATTTTTCATTCATTTCTGGAGTGAGAACTGTTTGAAAAACTATTATCAGATGTAAAATGTATACTTCAAGCCCATCTTGAATGTCCCATCTCAGAGGTCTATAAATTAAGGTCTATATTAAGCTGTATTTAACTTTTGTAGAAAATCTATTTTAATTGCATTTAATGAAACATTCCAGTTATTATTTTTATTTTATGCAATGCAATCACATAACTATTGGTTTTAAATTGTATTTATACATATCCCAAATCATGGAAACAGGATTTCAGATATTGCATACTTCATGGAAAATGAATTGAGTTTATATGATATTTAATTTAACCTACTTGAGGTGGTCATTCAACATTTTCTGAAGCAGCTCCTTTCATTAATTTCATCCATCATTCACTGCCTTTTAGAACAGGCAGTAAGCACAAAACCCATAGGCTTTTATTTTTGAAAGATTTCACACATCCTCACATCCAGGCAGACTGAAGCGTACTGTAGTCTAACAGGGCACAGCTATATTCAATGAGTCTGAAATAAGAAAGCTTGAACACAACTCCAATGTCCTTCGTTTGAACTCACAAAGACTTGTCTGTGAATACGACGAGTCCAGCTTGTCATGTGCTTTTAAAATAAAAAACCGAAAGGTAATGTAGAGAGAGAATGAGGAAGTAATGGTTTCAGGGGAAAGCAGCAGTGAATCAATAATTCAGTGTGATTTCCTGTTATTGCCAACATAATGCAACAGGTTCACAGCACACTGAGCACTGAGACATAAGTACACATTACTGTGTGCTCATTTACACTATAATCAATAGATTCTCATAATAAAACCTGGTATTTGCAGCCGGTCAGTATGGTTAATCCAGTTCCTCACATTTGAATGTTTTTCCTGTGGAAAAGAAAATAGAAATATTTTAGTTGGTAAAATGATAGGTTTCATAATTAAGGTTTTAACAGAATGGAAAAGAATCACGATTATCAGTACAATGACACAAAAAGGTTTATAGTCTAATACTGTATTGCTGGTTTGCTTGCATGGGCAAGTAACTTGCAATTTCATGTAAGAGCCAGAAGATGTCAGTATTTATCTTAGAATGAGAAAGAGAGCACATTTGAAAAAGTGGATGTTCAAAATAAAAAAGTCAAGGAAAAGTAGTTTTTGTAGTTACAGTCCAACTTATCCTCAGCATATTTCATAATAAATAGATCAGCATGTATTCAAAATCATGCTGCGGTTTAAAAATAGATTAACTCAAAAACTGATCATACATAAAATAAGCAAGACATAATCCTTTAGTGAAAATGTAACCCAAAAAAAGTTGATGATTAGAGGCCTACAATGTTTATGACATATTATAAACTTTATGCATGACCTAGATTAAGTCCTAGATTTCTTATAAAGCACCAAACTATTAAACAACACCATAAAAGTAGTAAAATCAATTGCATGAGTAAGACTCTTACCCCCGGTTTCACAGAGAAGGCTTAAGCCTAGTCCCAGACTAAAATCTAAGTCTGAGCTGTTTCAAATGAAAGAAACTTGCTCTGGCTGATCTTAAAATATATCAATACCTTTATTTTGTCTCAAAATGCACCGCAGGAATGTTTTAGCAGTAACTATTCCTTCGATATCCACATTCATTTTGCATCCTATGCAGCATTTACTTAGCCAAAACTAATATGATGAATGAACTCAGAGATATAAGTGCATGTGATATGACTGTGAAGAGGTTTGAGCTGCTCTCTGCATAGTCAGCCTTAATTAAGATGCCTGCTAGGCAACTAAATGTAAATTACTCTTATGGGCAATCAATGCAATGATAATACTGATGATAACACTCAAAGATGATTGTTTTCAAGTAGCTGCTTCGTTTTGTATGTTAAGAGAACATGAGAAAGAGCAAAAAAAAAGGGAAAGAGAATGAATGGAGAGAAAGCAACAAATGAATCATACTGAAAAACACCAGGCTCATACTTTTAAATAGTGTTATTATTATTATTAAAATATTTATTATTATTATTAAACTAGAAAATATTTATCTATCTATTTATCTATTACTATCTGTGGTTTATGCCATAGGTTGGTTTAGCCTCTATCAAGCTGAAATGAAAGAGAACCATTGTGGCAAACCCTGACAGGTTTTCATGATAATAGTATCAGATATGGTATTTGAAATGTTTATCAGGGTCACATTAAACAGCAGGGCAGGCCGAGGCTGTCTGTCTGAGTCATGGATGCTTCATGTTCTCAGAACACAGAGAAGAGCAGAGAGAATCCTTCAGAAGAAGCACATCAGGGCTCTGAGAGAATAGCGAGCATCTGAAGGCAACTTTGATTTAGCATATTTCTGACTGTGTTACTGAGAAAACAAAGCCATTGGGGTTTCAAATATATTTATTAGTGCATCATTTCTTTTCAAGGCATCTCATGGGAAACACTGCAATCCCAGAGAGCTTGTCAAAGACACCTTTGATTCTACAAAGATGTTTTAATAATGCACAATCATGTGTTAATGTGTCACATTTGCTATACACATCCAAGGGACTGTATCCTGTATTTTGTCTTAAAGGGACAGTATACTAAAAAAAACAAGCAAACAAAAAAATCTGTCATCGATTACTCTGCTTTCATTGTAGGCATCATTACAAGCCTTTCATTTTTTTATTTTACATTTTCATTTTATCTATCTATCTATCTATCTATCTATCTATCTATCTATCTATCTATCTATCTATCTATCTATCTATCTATCTATCTATCTATCTGTGTGTCTGTCTAAAATTAAACTGGATAACTTAAATCCAGTCCCTATAAGTTTTATAGCCTGTTACTGCCATAACAGAGAGTGTATAGTGCATTCGGCCTTAAAGGGATAGTTCACTAAAAAAATAAAAGAAAACTTATTTCAAAGTTCCATATATATTACAATAACAATGTGTTTACATATTTTTAATGACAACTGCATTCCATTCATGAAAAAATGTTTTTTATTAATTTTAAAAAATTATACATTTATAATGTGCTAATGACAATTGTGAGAACCTTGACAGATTTCAACCTGAAATTAACCTTAAATTTACATTTTATTATTATTATCATCATCCTTGAAAAGACAAAAACAATTAAAAATCATTAATTGACTTCAAAATATTAATAATGTAAATATTAATGAAAACATGTAGCCTAAAACATTTTTGCTATTATATTTTATTTTATATATTAAGAGAACAAAAATATGTTCGCATGCTTTTTATTAATGAAATGTTGTTATTAATGAAAAAAACTGCGTTTTATTCATGTTTAAAATTATTATTAATTTATATTGCGCTAATGACAATTGGTAGATTAACTATTATTATTACTATTATAAAATTAATTAAAACGACTTTTTTATTGTAAAATAGTCCCCCCCCCATGAAAGTCATGGTATAACCGAGTGGTCTCTGTGTACCTTCACTGGCTGGTCGGCTGAGAGTGCTACAGCATACAGCATCTTCCGTGCTATAGGCGGATATAAGACTCTCGGGTGATGATACGCACTCTGCAGGGAGAGGATTTTTTAGATGAGGAACATTCTCTGTCAAATGTCACATGGGGTCAACCGCTTCCTGCATCGCGACTGAACCACTGTACGCGTTTGTGCGTTTTGTTTTTGCTGCTGGACTCGTATAGCGTCGCATCGTTAAGATTACCGTCCCTCGCGCGCCGCTGATGTCACATATTTTACTGCGATGATAAGCAAAGTTAAAAATGCCATGTCCTCGCTGGTGGGCGGAATGATCCCGCACGGCCACCACCACCACCATCAGCAGCAGCAGCACGGATCCGCGCAGAACGGCGGCACTGACGGACTGCCGCCGCGCTTCCCCTACAACAGACCCGAGTTTCTGGACCTGACACCGGAGCTGCTGCAGTACTCCACCGAGCACGCGACCAGACCGGTCATCGCGCTCAAGAGAGACAGCAGGCTGCCCTGGCGAACTGGATACGCGGAGTGAGTCGTGCGTTTTTTGTCTAAGACGCGCATAATAAATCGATTGTGGGTTAAAAACGAGAAAGCTGGAGTGACGTCATTGCCCAGGAAGGTTATATGTCAAGCCTAACCAAGGGCAATGGCTCATCCTCCTCATCCTCCCAGCGTTCTAGAGTCAGCTGGAATGTTGGAATGTTTTCAAATATTTAATTCCTTATACCTGCACTGATGACGTAGCTTACAGTTTCCTGAACTAATCATTACATTTAAACATGAAAACGCTGCATATGTCGGGTTATATGCGTAGCTTCTATCCATAGGATACTGTAGTACTCATTGAATGCATCTTTACCACAGTACAGGAAGGAGAGTGTACCACAGTACATTGCAATTGCATTCCCACTGCATGTGCAGCTGAGAAAACCTGCAAAAGCCTGATTCCAGGCCTAATAGTAAATCTTGGATTTCTTTAGTCGTGCATTATTCTGGTTATGCTCAGCTTCAGGGCTGTTGTCAGAGCAGAGAGAGACACCTGGGAGCATCGTCCCAGGTTCCAGTGATGCATTGGGACGCTAAGGACCTATATGATATTGCTGCATTTCTAGTCATAAGTGCACTTATCACGGTTGTAATTAAAAGGGAAATCTTAGGTCTTACAACTTTCCTAGAAAAGTAAAAAATTTATGTGGTAGCAAACTGGTAGGCTATTGGTTAAAAATAAGTAACTGTGAATGTTAACTGTAAAGTATGCTTATGTTATAAATGCTATAAAGCAATTACGCATTTACTAAATGATCAACTTATAAGATTTTCTAGTAATTTTTTTTTTTTTTATGATTTTTAATACATTTTAGTATTTATAATTGTTGATTTTTTTTATAATATAATAATTTTATAATAAAACATTTAAATATTAATTATTAAAGATGAAAAATAATACAATTTATTTAAGACATGAGCAAAAAAGTTACAGTAATGTCACGCGTTGATATACTGTAGGTGAATATAATTAATGGGTGATAAAGGACTTTTTAGCATTCATTTTTAGCAAAATTATACCTGCTTTATCAGTGGATACATTTTTAAAAACTGCAATGCATTTTATTTTGTGATTTTTCTTTTTGTGTGTGTGTTATTTAAGTCCTAGAAAAGTATTAAGCCTGAAAAGTCATGGTCAAAAGGGATGGGAACCTTGACTTTCATCAGGCGTGTTCTGTTGAAGATCAAGGCCGTACATGCAAACGGTGGCCAAGATTAAAGCCAGGATGATGATGCAGTCTTTGAGTCACACCATCAAATTAATGAATATAATGTTAAGTTGTTTGGAAAAAAAATATGTTTATGTAACATAGACCTTCTCTGAGCCCAGTGTGTGGAGGAGCTATCTGAAGGAAGAGAGACTGAGAGAGAACAGGCGCTGATACTGAAAAAAGTCCTGTTAGCCTCTGGTTATTTAATCTATTATTAACTACTGTACAAGAGGAGAACTTTGTTTGAGGCCGTGTGATGACAGCATTTGAAACTGAGTGCATTCTCTCAAGTGGCGAAACAAACAGACTTTCTAGCTGGTCGCTTTAGCATGTGCTCACAGACACGCTAACAAACAAAGGTAAAGGTAAATACAAAAGGTTTTAGCAAACATTGATAGTGATCATTTTCAGCAGCAAGTTCACTTTTAGTTCTAATGTGATGTATTTCAGAATAAAATATGCAACTAGAAAAACACAAGAAGACTGTATAATAGCTGTTTTCCATGCAGTTTCAATTAATTGAGAACTGAAGCTGTAAAGATGCAAAAGCACCATAAAAGTATTATACAAGTGTTCTATATATCTTCTGTGATATGTTTTGAAGACAGCCTAAATACACCAAAATACAAGCTTCATAGATCGTGATCAGGTTAGATGCCTTATCGAATTTAACATGAATGAAAATGAGGCTATGAGGCCATTTTTACAATGGCACGCACTATATAAAGGTCCTAGATCATGTAATTCTAACTCCCAAAATAGTTGGAGTATTTGTTTACTGAAAGCTTTTTCTGAAAGACATGAACAATCATCATTATGTTGTTAAATAACAGTATCCATTCAATGCACTAGACTTCTGTTACTCACAGCCTCGTTTTCATTCCTGTGAAAAATGAAATATGGCTCTATCCTGACTAAAGTGTATTGATAACTTATCCTGAGATTAACTGTTAACCAGATCATTGAAGCAGGGGGTTGAGAGTCAGAACAATTAGATTAATAAATTAATCATTCAAAATAGTTTTGTAAAATATACTTTATACTGTATAAGGTTTAAATACAGTGGTGAAAAACATTATTTGATCCCCTGCTGATTTTGTACGTTTGCCCACTGACAAATAAATGATCAGTCTATAATTTTAATGGTAGGTTTATTTGAAACAAAACATGACTTTAGTACTTGGTGGCAAAACCCTTGTTGGCAATCACAGAGGTCAGACGTTTCTTGTAGTTGGCCACCAGGTTTGCTCACATCTCAGGAGGTATTTTGTCCCACTCCTCTTTGCAGATCCTCTCCAAATCGTTAAGGTTTCAAGGCTGACGTTTGGCAACTCGAACCTTCAGCTCCCTCCACAGATTTTCTATGGGATTAAGGTCTGGAGACTGGCTAGGTCACTCCATGACCTTAATGTGTTTCTTCTTGAACCACTCCTTTTTTACCTTCGCCGTGTGTTTTGGGTCATTCTCATGCTGGAATACCCATCCACAACCCATTATCAATGCCCTGGCTTGCTTCAATGCCCTGGCCCTGACGGTACAAGTCTATCGTTCCTTTGATGCGGTGCAGTTGTCCTGTCCCCTTAGCAGAAAAACACCCCCAAAGCAGAAAATTTCCACCTACACGTTTGAAGGTGGGGATGGTGTTCTTGGGGTCATAGGCAGCATTATCCAAACTCCTCCTCCAAACACTGCGAGCTGAGTTGATGCCAAAGAGCTGGATTTTGGTCTCATCTGACCACAACACTTTCACCCAGTTCTCCTCTGAATCATTGGCAAACTTCAGACAGGCGTGTACATGTGCTTTCTTGAGCAGGCGCTGCAGGATTTCAGTCCTTCACGGCGTAGTGTGTTACCAATTGTTTTCTTGGTGACTATGGTCGCAGCTGCCTTGAGATCATTGACAAGATCATTGACAAGTGTAGTTCTGGGCTGATTCCTCACCGTTCTCATGATCATTGAAACTCCACGAGGTGAGATCTTGCATGGAGCCCCAGTCCGAGGAAGACTTGACAGTTATTTTTTGTTTCTTCCATTTGTGAATAATCGCGCCAACTGTTGTCACCTTCTCACCAAGCTGCTTGGCGATGGTCTTGTAGCCCATCCCAGCCTTGTGTAGGTCTACAATCTTGTCCCTGACATCCTTGGACAGCGCTTTGGTCTTGGCCATGGTGGAGAGTTTGGAATCTGATTGATTGATTGCTTCTGCGGACAGGTGTCTTTTATACAGGTAACACGCTGAGATTAGGAGCAGTAGAGCCAGAAATCTTGCTGATTGGTAGGGGATCAATACCTATTTGACACATTAAAATGCAAATCAATTTATAACTTGCATTTTTCTGGATTTTTTTGTTGTTACTCTGTCTCTCACTGTTCAAATAAACCTAACATTAAAATTATAGATAATTTCTTTGTCAGTGGGCAAACGTGCAAAATCAGCAGGTGATCAAAAAAACATTTCCCCACTGTATGTGTTTCTCATACATGCTATTGTAAGGCTTCATAAGACTACAGCACAAAATAATAGGTTATAATACCTTTATAGTGTTTTTGCACTCTTTTTGAAGTTCCATTGTATTTGCAGCCAGCACAGTTCTTCCGAATCTTTCCTTTGCTGTTCCCGAAAATAATTAAATTCATACAGGTTTGTAGCAATATGAGAGTGAAAAGTTCCTTTTAAATTCTGACAGTCTTAAGAGTTTAGATTAATGGCTGCACTGTAGACTCTTTTACTCTTAATCTCTCTCTCACACACTCACACACACTTACTTACTTATTATCTATAAGATATTGCTGAGTCATTCACTGTGGATCAAGAAGATTGGCTTTCTATGAACATTGTGTTGCCAAGCTGGCAAAGTTAAAACAGATTCATGCTGCAGCAAGCACCCACGCCACAATACATGAGTTCCTGTCAAAAAATGTATGACTGCAAGTGAATTATAACGTTTGGTTTTCTGTAGGGATGGGTTGATACTAGTCATTCAGTCGCCCAACATCCAACTAGTCAATTAGTGAGTTAGACTTGATTATCTAGATTTTTTCCCTTTCGAGTTTCAGTTTTGATATCTTAAGCAACAGTTCTTTCATTAACATGTTGACACACTGCTCTTTGTTTAATTTGTATGGTAAAACCTAGTCAGTTTTGAAAACATGCACTTTTGCATTGAAGAATCCCATTCAAAAATCATTTCAGTTTGACAGTTTATGTGACACATTTCTGTGCAGCTATTAATGGAGGGGTCAGCGCAACAATATTAATTATCCAAATAATGGGATATACTTTCGTTTCTCTGCTTTTTAGATTTCTTAAACTGCTTGACAACTGACTAAGTCAACAGGCACAAGTCAAGATACACGGCGCCATAAAAAGGATTTCATTTATTCTCTATTCTTAAACACAGTGGGTGGAGGTGAAGAATTACTCATCAGGTTTTTCGATATTGAAGCTGTATCTCTCTCCTGAGCTCACAGCTATGTGAAGATACAACTATACACAATTATATAATGCACATAGTAATCTTCCTTTAAAAAGACACAGAAAGTGGTTATTGGGTTTGATTAAGAATACTCTACAGTCGTTTTTATCGCATGGGGAAGGATAAAATCATAATATATACACTAGCGAAAAAATCTACCAAAATATGCAATGTTATACAACTAATTTTTTAATAGCCGTCAATGGAGAGAAATGCTTTTTACTGTAGTTCTACTATTCCATCTGCAGGCCCATGCTAACCAGCCAAACCTTGATTTTTTTTTTTTTTGATGGTTTCACAAATCAATTTGTACTAAATGTTCACGCTGACATGTTCATAAAAATGAACTTCAGCCCCTTTCTAATGTTAGAAATGGGGATCCCTCAGAAGACTTAGCACGAGGAATACTGACTGCTCTTTCAAGAAAGAAAACCATTGTCAGTTAACCAAAGTTACCAGAAATGCTAGCTGTGTCTCTTTTGTCTGGTGTTAAAGCCTTGCTAATAAACGGTTCAGTTTGTGGCTTTAGCTCATTGCTCTACTCTGTATTTTCCACTGACAGTGACTTTAGTTCTGCTTCCTTTACAGTACACGTATGGTTGTGCTTCTCTTGAAAATCACAATTTTCCATTTTAAGTGTTACTTTCATTTAAAGAAATTGTACTGTTTTGAAACCTAATGTGGCAGAAGTGAAGTGACTTCAGAAGAAGGAACTTGCTGCAAGGAGACACTTCCTCTTTTGAAAGGAGCTTAAAGTGGGACTTTATCATCTGAATCTAAATGAAAAACCACATGTTGCAGAATTCAGTTTACATGTATTTGTATTGTGCTTTTCACGAGACATAGTGTTTCTAAGCAGCTTTACAGAAAACCAATATTGATATATTACAATTAATGCAATATTGTGGCTATATTGTTTTATATTCATTAGCATTTTTATTTAGATGATGTGTCAACTTTTGATAAAGGTAAAGACAGTTTGATAAAAGTACTGTTGTATATCTAAGACTGGCCTGCTTTCTGGTAATGCTTTTGATTATTTTCTATTGTCAGAACTTAAATAATCAGTTGGACTTTTGAACTGCTTAGTGGTTCCATTTGTAGAAGAAATATTGAATAATAGTCACAAACTTTTGAAGAAAAGACCCCTAACATTTCTAAATATCTCGTCAGGTCTGCTGGCTCATCATGACTGTGGCCTGAAGCATCTTACTGCTCTCAGCAGATTAGGAAGAGAATGGCTTTTTATAATCCAGATTTGGCAAATAATGGCTTGATGTTTCTCTTCATGCTAGACTGTTGTCATACTAGAAGTGATATTTAGCTGCATAATAGGTATTCTCAAATCTGAACGTTATTAAACAAGTAGTTGCACAAATAGGGACAAGGGCTTATTGTTTAGTAATTTCCAACAAATGTTTCTGCTTTGGATCTGTTAGACTATTCAAGATATATTGATATATGTATATATATATATATATATATATATATATATATATATATATATTGATATACAGTCATAAGGGTCATCATTTTTTTTCAAACTTGAGATTTATACATCTAAAAGCTGAATAAATAAGCTTTCCATTGATGTATGGTTTTTGTTAGGATCACACAATATTTGACCGAGATACAACTATTCGAAAATCTGGAATCTGAGGGTGCAAAAAAATAAAAATATTCGCCTAAAAATCGCCTTTAAAGTTGTCCAAATGAAGTCCTTAGCAATGCATATTACTAATCAAAAATCAAGTTTTGATATATTTACGGTAAGAAATTTACAAAATATCTCTACTTAATATCCTAATGATTTTTGGCATAAAAGAAAATATAATTTTGACCCATGCAATGTATTTTTGGCTATTGCTACAAATATACCCCAGCGACTTAAGACTGGTTTTGTGGTCCAGGGTCACATATATTTGTGTCCTTATGACAATGGAATTGTTTAGCTGTTTATTTTTGACGCATGGTTGCAGCAAACAGCGAAGGTCATTGTGTCTCTCACTGCATCATACATTACCTGGTCTGTATGTGAAACCATCATTTTTTTGCATGCTTGCAGCTGATGAAGCAAACTTTACATGTTTTCTCATCATTACAGAACATACCATCTTTATGCTACAATTTATGAGACTATACTGTGCAGATTTGCAGTGTAGCACTGATCACGAACCCTCTGACACCTTGTTCTTTTACATTCTCATATAAAATCCATTAATCTCCCACTTTATGCCCTCATATATGGATCAGGTTTGCTAGCCCAGGTCAGATCTGCCTGGTGGGTCAGATTACTGTGTCGTTCTGGGATACTCTTTTCCCTCTCTTCTGTGGTAAATGAAATGCTTACATTTTAAAGCTCCATACGGTAGCATTATTTAGACCGTTTAAAGATAACTTTTTCCAACTCATTATAATGGAAAATAATATATTTAAATAAATAGTTTTTTTTTTAAACATTCTATTCATCAAAGAATCCTGAAAAAAGTATGGTTTCGCAAAAAAGAAAAAAAAATAACCAGCACAACTGTTTTCAACACTGATAATAATAAGAAATGTTTCTTGAGCAGCATATTAGACTGATTTCTGAAGGATCGTGTGAGACCGAAGACAGGAGTAATGATGCTGAAAACTCTGCTTTGCTTTATATTTTGAAATATACTCAAAGTAGTTACTTTAAATTGTAATAATATTTCACAGTATTACTGTTTTTAATAAATGATTAAGTGATTTGGTCTCTCTTTCAGGGTGATAAATGCTGGGAAGAGCATGCTGAATGAAGACCAGGCGTCCTGTGAACTGCTGTATATCAGGAAGATGAGTAGCAAGCAGCAGCGCTCCTCTGCGTCACCGGAAGACAGTGGGGTAAGTAAGTCTTAGACACTATATCCTGAAAAGACCAATGCAGGATGTAGACTGTTGTTTGCATGAAAATATTGCTAACGCCAAATTCTATTGAAATCAATGGTAATGCAAGTTTTCACTGCGCTTCAATTCTTGGTATCAATATTTATGAATCCACTGAAACATCTATAAAGAAGATTCCTAATCTACTTTTTAATGGAACTATTGTGGACCAATTGAACTGGGCAAAACTGGTCTCAGGTAAGATGATGAAAGATTTAGCTTGCTGACAGAGCACTGAACTCACTGATTCTGGAGTTCCCATTGAGCTCAGGCATCTGTTGCAGAAACCTAATCTAAATTTAAAGAAAATCCAGATATGCTTGGAAGGCCTGGCATTTTGAAACTACGTTACAGAACACTAAAGTTCTTGAAATTGACCAAAGTTCATTTCTGAACTGAACCCCTAGCCTTCAACAAGCATACTGACAATTCAAACTTTTATTCTCACAATTGCAAATTCACAATTGACTTTTTCTCAGAATTGAGTGATATAAACTCATAATTGTGACTTATAAAGTCAGAATTGCATGATATAAACTAGCATTTGTAAGAAAATAGTCCTTTTTTCCCTCAGAATTGGACTTTATAACTCATAATTGCGAGTTTATATCTCACAGTTCTGAGAAAAGAAATCAGAATTGCGAAATGTATACTCACAATTGCAAGAAAAATGGTAAACTTGCGAGTTTATATCTAGCAATTCTGACTTCAGCAAGTTTATATTTACATCATGCATTTCTGCATTTTGAAAAAAATTCAGAATTGTGAGGTAAAAAGTTGCAATTACATTGCTGTATTTTTTATTCAGTGGCAGAAACGGGCTTCCATAGAAATGCACCAATCCACCAGTAAACGTCAGCTAACTCAGTTGCATAAGTGGAGTTTGTCTTTTGTGCTTTAATAGGTTATAAAATGTACAGTTCTGGTTCTAGTTGCTGATTGGTCAGTACCCTGCTCATAGCTATCATGGGAAACTCAATTATTCAAAACTACATCAAAATATAGACCAGCATCTCGTGCTTCATTGCATAATTGCTGATCTAGAATGATAAAATGAAGCTGAAGTTTCCAATACGAGCTGACATTCAAAAGGCCTAAAGGAAGTGAAACTTCTTTTTTTCCTTGTGAAAGTTTTGATCATGTGATGTGGTCTAGGCAGTGTTTTCACCAATCCTGGACTTAAGACCTTCAAAGTGTTTTTGTGTTTGTATGCGGGCATAACACTGATCTCTCTGATCCTCATCCGCAGTCTGACCCTTACGTCCGTCTTACCCCATAATAACATGTAATCCAATGCAAAATGGAAAACATCCTCTTAGATAATATTGCATTGACAATTGAATAAGGAGGATTGTGGTGTCTGTTTAGAGTCTTTGGTATTGTGCGATCTGACGAAATCCTCCCTTTTACACACCTCTCTCTTAAAAGGGTCCTATTATGCGTTTTCTCTTTTTTAAAACTTTAGTTAGCTAGTGTGTAATGTTGCCGTTTGAGAATAAAAAAAGATCTGCAATGTTACAAAGCTCAAAGTCCATTCTAAGAGATATTCTCTTTAAAGGAACACTCCACTATTTTACTACGGTAAGTGGAGTGACAGAAAATGAAATACTAAGACTGACGGAAAATGAAAAGTTGAGATTTTCTAGGCTGATATGGCTAGGAAATATACTCTCCAGCTAGGTGGGGACTATTTTCAGGCGCCGCGTAATATCATTGTGTCTGCTGCACCCATGGTACGGCAGCAAAGTTCCTTGATTATTACGCCAGAATGAGAGTATAGTTCCTAGCCATATTGTCCTAGAAAATCGCAACTTTTCAGAAGAGTCTTTGGGAAAAATTTCATTAAAGGCAGGGTAAGTGATTTTTCAAAAACATTTTAGAAAACTGAGTCGGGGCCGAGTACCAAAACAAACTTGTAGCCAATCAGCAGTAAAAGGCTGGTCTACTCATGATATGGAAGAGAGAGCGTTCAGTGAACAGCCGAGTCGAGTGACAGAAAGAGAGATGGCAGATAAAAAACAAAAGAGGAAAATGTCTGCGGAACGATAAGGCAAGAAGTAGGACCCGTGTAAATATTGGATCAGCTTTCCAGCACTGGAGAGAACTCGAGGAGCGGAAGGCCTGCGATCGGACGCGAGGTTGCTTTGTTTCTTCTCGATAGGTGAGTAACACCGTGTCTACACCGGACATGCCGTGCCGCAACAGCTAAAGCCTGCCTACACTGGACGCGTGTATTTCAGACGAGAATGGAGTTGTTTAAAACTCAAATCTGCAATTTATTTATAAAAACAGCGCCTATTTGAAAAATGTGCTTCGCCGATTTCGGAGACGTGAGCTTCACGCGATCACCGGGTGCTCAGTGCTCATGTATCCCGAAGAGAGGTGCATAACCTAGGCTAGTCCTTCTGACATTTGCCGTGGGCTCTGATGTCTCTGTAGTGGTTAAACATAAGCTATAATTTGTTTTGGGTAAATCTAACAGGTAATCTTTGGTCTTTATTCTATTGTTCTATTAAAGATGGTCATATGATGCGATTTCAAGTTTTCCTTTCTCTTTGGAGTGTTACAAGCTGTTTGTGCATAGATAAGATCCCTGAAGTTGCAAAGACTAAAGTCTCAAAACCAGAGAGATATTCTTTATCAAAGTTAAGACCCTGCCACGCCCCCCTAAAATGGCTCATTCAAACACGCCCCCACATGTCTACGTCACGATGTGGAAATATTTGCGTATAGCCGCCCAAATATTCATGCAAAAAAAGAAAGCGTGGTTTCAGTAACCGCAGTAGTGTTGAAGCAGCCAAGTCAGGGAGACGCTGTGTGTTTCTATTTGAAAGCAAAATCACTTTATTTGGCCTTCCGAAAGTAGATGCATTTAGGAATCATTAAGATTACTTACAACAGAACAGCACAGCCCAGATGTTATCACAACACATTTTATGGACGACCGTTTCGTGAACCTAGGAGAGGAGGTAATTCTGACTTTGCTATGACAATCTGCTGCTTCTGAATCAGTATTTGCTATTGACTGTTCAAATGCGGAGTTTTGCGCGTCGTGTGCGCGCGCGCGAGAGAGGGTCACAGTGGAATCTTAATCGCGGCTTGTGTGGAAACACATACGAGCATCATCACTGTGTCTGTCACACGACTCTGTTTCCCTTTAGGGCTTGAACTGATGGTAAAACTAAGGACATTATTAACTGTCTTTACTTTTAGTTTGAAAGATGAAGCTCGCGATTATGGAAAGGGGCGTTACATTTCCAACGCAGCTTGTGGTGTTCGGCCAATCACAATGCCCTGTGCCAGCTGGCCAATCAGAGCAGACTGCGCTTGTCGGAAGGAGGGACTTTGTAGAAAACGAAGCGTTTGAGAGAGGCGGGGCATAGAGGACCTACAATTATGAACAGTATTTGAAAAATAATGTGTTTCTTGAACAATAAAGCATGTCAGCATATTCTGTTACACCAAATACACAAAATAATGATCTTTAAAAAAAGCATCATATGACCCCTTTAATATGTTAAAATGAAAATGAAAACAGGCAATGTTTGATATAATATTTAGTTTCATTGTAATGCATGTACATTCCCCGATCTACATTTCTGCGGCTATTAATATGTTTAAATGAAAACGAAAAGAGGCAGTGATGTTTGATATATTTCATATGTAAATACAGTGAGGAAGATTGCAGCAGCCAAGGCGAGCTGACTGACGTTATCAAGTACGCTGCTCTTTGCAGAATTACAGAGGAGCGTCTCGCTGCAGCCCACAAGATCCAGGGGGTGTGGTTGGATCCAGATCCAACTCCTCCTACCTTACATATACCTAAACCTACCCATCTCCACCCCCTGATCCCTAAACCCACCCCATCTCCACCCCTAAACCTACCAATCTCCACCCCCTAGATGTGGATCCAACCACGCCTCCTGGATCTTGTTAGTCTCAGCCTCAGACGTGACGCCCACGGACCGTTGGCTAAGCGTCTGATGCATATGGCACACTTTTCTGGAAACACTTCAGGAATGTCAAAGTCGTCATCTGACTGGTTGAATTAAACTGGATTTCCGGGAGACGCGAGTGTCGCGTTTATTTTCGGTCGGCCGGGAAACAAACATGCCGTGGCGCCAAACCCCCTCACGAAAGAAGAAAGCTGTCGTGTTTACAATTGTGACGACGAATGCTTATCAGGGTCAACTAAACACTGGATTTTCAAAAGTATGTGAAATATTTAAAGTTTGCGGCATAGAATCTTTAAAATACATCCAAGAGTTTTACACACCGGTCTGTTATTGTGGCGACATTTCCACGCCCCGAAACATGACGCTAAACGAAACTAACTGATTGGTTGTTTGACATGTCGGTCAAATGGCTTCATGGGCGAGCCTTGACCAATGAAACCTGCCATAGATTCCAGACCTTCAGCCGTCAGTCTGAAGGTCTGGCTACGCAAGATTGGGATCGTGTGGACTGCAGCGAGCCCTACTTAGAATTACCGGACTTGCATCGTTCCTCCGCGGGAGTTCACACTCCCGAGTCTAACTCGTTAAGTCCGAACTACCGAGGATGCAAGTCTGAAATTTGCGTACTTGGTATTGAGAAACATGCACAGACCTAACGTTAAGTCACCATACTATTTGCCTAATCTTCTCGTTAGTTTAGACTGCGATGAAAACGCAGACAGCAACAGGTCTGGGGGGAAAAAGTTCCTGGGACATATTGTTCCAGGTAATTTCGGTGGAAAAGCGGCTTATGTTTCACAGAACTAATCGTTGCCTGGGTTGCGTAGGCTACCTATATGTGGGGCGGATCTATCAAAATAGGGGAGAGACCCTTTTGGGGTAGGGGCGTGTTTATTTTGGTGATTTCAAATATCAACATTGGCTTCCAGAAATCTCTTACCCTGCCTTTAAAGTGTAATTTGATTATTTAGTTTACTAATTCGTTCCCTCATTTTAAGTAGATTGTGCACTCGATATCGTAATTTGTTTCCACATTTTAAGTAAATCATGTGCACAAAATAATTTGTTGGAACTGCATAATTGCATGGAATAATTTTAAGTGAGAGGTGTCTACATGGGTTTATGAGAATGCAGACAGGAAGTAGAAACAAATTCTTTTTTTGTGCACGCAATTTACTTACAATGAGAGAACAAATTATATCGGCCACACAGTTTATTTAAAACAAGGGCACAAATTATTATTTTGTGGGCACAATTTACTTAAAACAAGGAAAACAAATTAATAAATTGTGTGCACGTTTTAGTAAATCGAGGGAACGAATTAGCAAATTGTGCGCATGATTGACTTTTTTCCCCCTGCATGTCATGTGTGTGGCTCCGTAAGGGTGCGACATTTACAGAAATCACTCTAAGCGGTTAGCCAATCACAATGCACTGGGCCAGCTAACGAATTTCGGAGGGAGGGGCTTCATCAAATCAGGAAGTAATTGGTGTGTTTGATACAGACTGGGAAAAGAGGTGCTGCAATAATGTAAAACAAATGAAAAATAATGTGTTTATGGAACAATTGAGCATGAAAACCTATTCTAATACACCCCAAAAACTAAATCAAGTAATAGGACCACTTTGGCCTTTCTCACTTATGTTCAAGTATCTAATATACTAATCTATCTAATATCAGGTTAGACATGTTAGAAGTTAAAAGGTTGATCTGTATTTGGTTTTGTTGACAGTAAAAGGTATAGAACTAGGTTTTTGGTGTTCTGAGCATGATGCTGTATGATTGCCAGGGAGATTTATTATCATTTTGCGTTATGTTACGATGACATTTGCTCTCTGTTTAATTTCATTAATGTGTGGGAGAAACAGTTGAGTTCATTGACAAGATCTTACTCACAGAATCGCCGGTAGTTTCCAACAATCAGAAATGGCCTGGTAATCTCCAGCAGTGTTTACTCGCGCGAGGTTGTTAACCAGGACACTGACCTCTCTCCTCTCTTCCCTTCGCTTCTGCTTGCATCACGTGACGTTGCCCTCCCCCACTTAATACCCCTCTCAACTCCTCTAAATCAATTATATCATCCTATCATCTGCTGCGCTGCCTGTCTGCAAGAGTATATATACAGACAAACAGGCCAAAAAAAAGGATAGCAAGGCCACGTATTCACTTGACTTGGACCTCTTGCTCTTTAGAATCAGAGATCCAGCCACAAACGTTTGCTGCTGCCACAGGCCTTGCCAGCTGGCTGCTGATCTTACATGACTGAGCGAGTGTAAACTGTCCGAGTTAATCTTGTCAACAGGTAATGACAGGAAATTGAGATTGGAGAGTGTTTCTAGAAAAGCTATGGAAGGGGTCCAGATGCCCCCCTGTGGTTTTCAAAAGGCTTTACATGTTTTTGTGCCATCTTGCATTGCTTTTTGATACTGATTAGTCTATTGTATCAATTTTTTTTTGTCGAATATTTTCTAAATTGTATAACTGATATAAGTCCCATATTAATCTGCTAGCTTGATTGGTTTATTCAAAACTTCTAGCTTTTGCTATGGAAAATTATTAAAGGGGAAGCGTGTCTTTTTTTTTTTTTTTTTAGAATACCTTCTCCTATTCCAGCTGTAGAACAGCTATAAGTAAACCACTGGTATTTTGAACCCCTAAAGAGTGCAAACATTGTGGTTCATTCAAAACATTGCACTGTTTGTTTGAAGCAAGAGGTCACGATTCAGCTAGTTAGCATGAGCCAATTAGCCCCCTACTGGTAGAAATTGTTACTACAACATTATGAAGCATCTTAAAACGCATAAAAATAAAATGCATCTTTTCAAAAGTAATTCTGACTAAATAATAATAATAATAAATATATATAATATTTTTAACTTGCATATATTGCTTTATATTATATAATATTTGATATATATTGTATGTTTATGTATTAAATTATATATATTATATTTGATATATTTGATATATTTTATAAAAGTAATGATAAATCATTACTAATAATAATCAATTCTATAAACAAACAGTCAAATAAATAACTTAATTAATTAATTAATTCTAGATAAATAATCAAATATTTCATATAAGTTTGGGATAGGCTACCTCATTTACTTATTCTGACTAAATTAATTGTATGTATTTTTTTTATTTACATACATTTATTTATATAACTTCATTAAAATGTATATATATTATATTTTTATATAGATTATATAAATTGTTACTAATAATCAATAATAACTAATAACTAACAATCAATCAATCAGGTAGGCCAGTCCCAAACTTACCAAATTAGATGTATTATATTAAATTATATATACATGTTTTAGATTATTGTTGTTGTTATATTTGTTATATTATTATTATTATTAAATCTTTATAACCCAAATTCAGGAAACGTTGCAACGTTTTTTTTTGTTTGTTTTTTAATTTGTTATGTTATCTATCTTCTTTGAAGATAAAATATTGGCTCATGTGATTTGAAATTCTTTTGGTTTTCATTTTCCCAACATTTCCAGAATACAGGTTGTAATATAATAATATACCCAAGCGCATAAGACAAGTTTCCTGTTTATTTGAACAATGAAAAAAATGAAAAAAAGTTATTGTTTTTTCAATTCTGTTTCATGCCGCTAATGGTGCAGAAATGACACACCTTGTCCTCTTTCTCATCCCTTCAGGACACCACAGGCATTCCCATGTACTTCTGGGGAGTGTTTGATGGACACGCCGGCTCTGGTGCTGCTCTCATGGCATCCAAAATTCTCCATTGTATCATCCGCGAGCGACTTTGTGATGTGGCTCATCTTCTTGAAAATCAAAACAACTCTCCGCCTATCTGTCTGGCTAAGAACGGCAGTCCCTTCCAGGCTGAGGCGAAGAAAGGGGCCTGCCTAGATGGAGAGGAGCAGGATGGGCTCCTGGATGAGCCGCGGTTCCACATGGAGAAAGACATCAGTGTGGAGAGCCTGGTGATGGGGATCATAGAGACCGCCTTCAGAGAGATGGTGAGAACTGTAAAAGATAAGATAAGCCTGTGGATGTTTTTATGGAGGACTAGGTGTACCAATTCAAAATTAAATAAATAAATTATCTATTAATTCAAAAATATATATGTAAATAAATAAATTAATAATTTTTCAAATTGACATTTGAAATAATTCATTTAATTCATGTTTAAATTTTATTAGATAAACTGATATAATTTTAAAGTGCAACAATTTTTTGGCACAGATGTTTAAATGTTAAGACTGGGCTTTTAACATAGAATTCATCTCGAAATTTTGTTATGTTGTGTAGATGTGAGCAAACAGAGGAGAAAACTGAGTCTGTGTCTGTGTGTCCCACTCTATAGGACGACAGGATAGAGAAGGAGAAAGAATCTTACAGCATCTCTGGCGGCTGTTGTGCCTTGATTGCTATTCACTTGTTGGGGAAACTCTATGTAGCAAATGCTGGAGACAGCAGGTAGGAGGACTTAAAAGATACAGCGATTAAATGTGCATGTTATATTAGCAATTCAAAAGGTCTATTTTAGTTAAAAAGCTTAGTATACAAAATAAATGAGGTTGAATGTCGACCCTAATCTTGCCAAGATGCAAATTCTAACTGTGAACTTGTATATCATAAGAGTGTGATGTATTTTTGTTACAAAAGGACATTGTATTATATTTGCCACTGAAATGTCTGTCTAATGAAATATGGAGGAAATTGTTGTTGCCTGAAATGAAAAGATGACATAAATATGTCTCTAAGGAGACAATGTGTCTTCTGCTTTACTGTTATTACAACAGTACATTCCATGTTAGTTTTGTTGGCCAAATGACTCCATTACTGTGGCAGTTACCCATGATGATAATCTTGGGGATTTTAGCAAGAAAATAACTGCAGTAGGTACTGTATGGAATTGTAAATAGCATATATAACTTGCTATTGACAATATCGTCCAGTCTTTTATAAACTGCTTATAAACAGCCAGTGTAATTTTCCCACAGAGCTATAATTGTCCGAAACAATGAGGTCATCCCAATGTCCAATGAATTCACACCAGAAAGTGAAAGACAGCGGCTACAGTACCTGGTGAGTCATCTGGTGTTATTGTCCTAATATAATTCCCGTTCCATTTCTAGCTTCATTCTAAATCCTGTTCATTCATTTACTGTGTCTGCTCCATTTTTATTGGATATTCTGTAACCCTTCCATCGCGTTTGTGCTGTTTTTGTCTAGGGCTTCCTCAAACCAGAGCTGCTTGGGAATGAGTTTACACCTATTGAATTCCCCAGACGTATACAACACAATGAACTCGGCAAGAAGATGCTTTTTAGAGACCACACAATGACTGGCTGGTAATTCTAAATGGGATGAACTTAAACAGGCTTAATTGTATGTATATACAGTATATAAAACATAACCATTACCTGTTATTATTTCAGGGCATATAAGATAATTGTAGAAGATGATCTCAAGTTCCCGCTGATTTATGGGGAGGGGAAAAAGGTAAGCGGAAAATTCTACTTCAAATGGATTATAAATGGATTATATTTAAAGCTGCATAGCGGTAACATTTGTTACAGACCTAACATATAATCTAATGAAGGTGTCTGAAGCTTTTTTCTGCCCAGTTTTCACAGCTATTTGTTACAAAGCAGGAGTAGTGAGCTGTTGCAAATGGGAATTGCTAAAATGTTCTGCCAGTTGTAGGCCAGAATAATGTCTCGTTTGATAAAGTTTGCATGAATATAAAGGAACCTTTTTGCACTAATGGCACATGAATCTCCAGCTGTGAGTGTGTGTGTGTTTGTGTGCTCTTAGGCTCGAGTCATGGCTACTATTGGAGTAACGCGTGGTTTAGGGGATCACGACTTGAAAGTGTACAACTCCAACATTCATATCAAACCTTTCCTATCCTGCTGCCCAGAAGTGAGTATATTATTGGATATTTATATGCAAGGCCATTTATTTACTCTACTAGTTATTAAATCACTTCTTGATTGAAATAGACAGGTTACCCAAAATGTTTCATTACATGTTATTTTAAACCTGCTTTTGTGTAAATTCAAAATATATGGCATACGAAGCATAACAGCACCATAATAATAATATAATATCACGCCCATATCTAGGTCAAGGTGTACAACATCTCTGAGCACAAACATGGGTCTGATGATGTCCTGGTCATGGGTAGTGATGGACTATGGGACGTTACAACTGACAGAGATGTTTCTGACGCAGTATCGACTTTCTTGTCTGGTCGTGAGCCCAATGATCCCTTGAGGTAAGTGCTGGATTTTTCCATCATAACTGGCCTGATCACATAATGGACAGTACACATTTCCCCCACATATTCACGAAAATGTTCTAAATGCAAATAATAAAACACTAACTACCATTCAAAAGAGATTTGTTTTGTCTATAAATGTTATTGCAGTCTAAAATAACATTCAATATTTTAAGATTTAAGATTTTTAAAAAGTAATTTAAAGTTATGGCAAAGAATTTTCATCAGTTTCACACAATCATTTAGAAATCAATCTATTACGCTGATTTGTGCACAATTATTATCAATGCTGTTGTGCTGCTTAATATTTTTGTGGAAACCATGATCATTTTTTTCCTGAATTTTTGGATGAATACAATTTAATTTATTTATTTATTCTTAATTGTTTTATATATATGATTTCAACTATATATTTATTTTTTATATAATTTCAAATATTATTAGATACAATTTGATTATATAATACAAAATATAATAAGATACAATATAATTAAATATAAATATAAAGCCTATATACATACCATACATAGTTTTCTTTATTTGAAATAGGAATCTTGTGTTACATTATAAATGTCTTTTTTGTCATCACTGCATCCTTGCTGAATAAAAGTATTCATTTCTTTAAAAAAAACTTTTGAATGTTAGTTTATATAATTATGCATAGTTAGGATAGCTAAATAAATGAGTTGATAATTGGCTGATTCGGGTGTGTTGTAGTAGTTAGACCAGTAGATGTCAGTGTACAGCTTGTCATCATCAAGGCCCTCTATTGTTATTTTTCATTTACGTTAATGTTCAAATGCTGATGGCGTGTTTGTCATTTCATGTTTATAAAGGTACACTTTAGCAGCACAAGACCTCCTGATGCGCTCACGTGGAGTCCTGAAGGAGCGAGGCTGGCGGCTGCCCAATGAGAGACTTGGCTCCGGTGATGACATCACCGTGTTTGTCATTCCATTGGCCGGGGCAGAGTTAGAAACATGACCAGGTTGGTCCACCTTCACTGGACAAGCACACCAGGACACGTCCCTGGCTCCATCCCAGAGAAAGGGCTAGGAAAACCAAGAAATCCATTTTCAATCCGTCAGATGGCTCGGATACGAGAGACGTTAAATGCAACTTCCCCTTGTCCTCCTTCTTCCTCTCCGAGTCGTACCATGAATATCGTCAAGTCCATGTCATGTGTGAGGTGACATCATCAAGTGCCATTCCTCTCGCTCTCCTTTTCCTTTCTGATTTGTCGAACGCACCTCTGCAAGTCAGTACGGGACAGTAGGGCTTGTAACCCTTGAGTATTCTTTAACATCGGTGGGCCGTTTTAATCTCAGTCTCAGTGTGGCAAAAGGAATAAGCCAATACTGCTAAAAAATCAAAGTCCAGATGGCAAGAGAAATAAAAACCGAAGCACTTTATATATAGCAGAATCCATTTGAGCTGTAATTTAAACTGCTGGTTATATTTCCAATCTGCTCACTGACTGTCTCCAAAGAGTGTTTCTTTCGACTGAGTTGAAGGTTTTCTATAGCAAGATGCAATCAACAACAAAAATGATGGGCATTTCCTGTAAATGCAGAATTTTTTGTTCATTTCAGCTGTTTGGGGTTCAAACAGCATCCTTTTACATGGAAGCAAGGCAAATGGCAAATGTCTATATTCTGGAACTGGTATTAAATATAGTTCTGTAGAACTAGGCTCATTTTCCCTAGACCTTCAAAAAGCCATGTACAAATAACCCAAAACATCTAGTACAGCGTAAATCATTGACGTGCACCAGGCTTTCCATTCACAGCCAAACTGATTGCTTGAACTGCTGTAGAACATCGTAGCTGAATGACCTGTTTATTTTGCTGTAGATAAAACCTAATTTGGTCTGAAACCGTGTCCGTAAAGAATCTCAAATCCAACTATCATTTAGCTCCAAATCTGAAACTGAGAAACCTGGAATTAGTTTCATCGTTCATCAGTTTTTTTGTACACCTCGAATGTACCTGATTTCCTTTACTTGATGTCAGTGTTGTGTCTGTGAAGTAGTAAATATATATTGATTTCTGCCTTTCAAACGATGATTCATTGTCAAAGGATTACGCTTTGCAAATTATGTGACTAATTCTAAATAAATCTATCCTTTTTATAATGACTATGTTATTTTTGTGCTACATTAGTTTGCTCTATTGTGCATGAGAAATGAGTGTTATTGGTGTTGTTGGTTTCTGGTGCATTAATTTTTGTACACAGTAACTTGTATTTAGAAGCAATTAATAGATGCTTATAAAGACTATAATAAGGATTATGATATATGCTGTTCAGTATAGTGACCAGTCACACTCTCAGAAAAAAATAAAATTAAAATAAAGCTGGGATGGTACCCTTTGAAAAGGTACTTATATGTATTATTTAGGTACTATTATGTACACTTTAGGTACTAATATGTATCTTTAATGTACTAATATGCAAGGTTTAGCACTAAATAAGTTACAAAATGTAGCCTACCTTTTGAAAAGATACTGCCGCAGTGACAGCTTTTGTACCTTTTGTCTAGTGTAGCTTCATATTCATCAAAAATACAAAGTAAAAACAGATATTAAATCATTGAAACCTACTGAAGGCTAATGACGCATATTTTACAGTGAAAAAAGGTCATGTGAAATGTTATTACAAGTTCAAATAAGTTTTCTATTTAAAATGTATATTTTAAAATGTAATTTATTACTGTGATGGCAAAGCCGAATTGAGGTATATAAGTATTATTAAATAGAAGTATTTTGTAACATTATATCAGTCTTTTCTGTCACCTTTGATCAATCTAATGCATCCTTGCTGAATAAAAATATTTCCTCAAACAAATCTTACTAACCCCAAACTTTTGAATAGTAGCCTATTATAAACTTTTGTGCACAATTTAAACAGTGAAACAATTATGAAACTTACAATTAATCCAATAAAACAGCTGAGCATACATAACATACATGAAATTATTAAACCAAGTTTTGACCAAGAAATGTTTCAATAATAATAATATTAAATGCATGCATTTAAAACACGTAACAACTTCCCTTTTCTTTTATGTAAAATATTGATAAAAAGACAACATTTTATCCTACTTGTATAGACCTTGTCTGAATGCATGACAGCTGGATTTTATTACAAAAAGATATGTCATAAGTAGCACGGTTATATGTATAGCAATAGCCAAAAATACATGGTATGGGTCAAAATGATCGATTTTTCTTTTATGCCATTAGAATATTAAGTAAAGATCATGTTCCATGAATATATTTTGTATTTTATATCAAAACTATTTTTTGATTAGTAATATGCATTGCTAAGAACTTAATTTGGACAACTTTAAAGCCGATTTTCTCAATATTTTTTTTTTTATTATTATTATTTTGCACCCTCAGATTCCAGATTTTCAAATAGTTGTTCTCGGCCAAATATTGTCCTATGATTCCTAACATCAATCCATACATCAATGGGAAGCTTATTTATTCAGTTTTCAGATTATGAATAAATCTCGATTTCAAATAAATTGACCCTTATGATTGGTTTTGTGGTCCAGGGTCACATATTAGAATAGGGACCAGGCTAAAGAGTGTGTTTTAGTGGTGTGTGTGGTGTATGGCTCTCCACAGCGATCAGAATGATGTCATTATTATCGGTGGCGGAGGGAGGGACCGCAGTGCTCCTCCTCAGCGGTGAACCGCCTCTTCCTCCACCGGCCAACATCCAGCAGCGCAGCGGGCGACTGCGAGTCCCATTACAGCGGGCGGGTCTTCTGCGAGTCGAGCCTAGCAATAATCGCGT
The DNA here is from genome assembly GCF_936440315.1 of Barbus barbus. Taxonomy (NCBI): domain Eukaryota; kingdom Metazoa; phylum Chordata; class Actinopteri; order Cypriniformes; family Cyprinidae; genus Barbus; species Barbus barbus. The sequence goes on along the minus strand of NC_136753.1, from coordinate 25,442,757 downwards.
GAAATTTCTCCACATTGCGCCTAAAACTTGGACACGAGATCGACAGGGAATTTGAACCCCGCGACGAAATAAGGTACTTGTGTTTCCATTTGCGTGCATGACATCTTATTTGACGGACTTCAGGAATGTTGGTAGAAAACAAGTTTGCTAAGGCGGTGCGGGGAAAGTAGGTGGTGGCTGGGAGACGCGATACTTCTTAAACGAGCTCGTTATTGTTTTTAATAGCTCGCGTTTTGTGGGAATTATGTCATATTTGTAGTTTAACCCGACTAGGCAGTGTGACAACATTCACAGTTCTGTAGTGAGTTATAGAGGTATTAAAAATGATACAAAAGACATTTGCGAATCATAAAGCTCCGCGCGAGGTTTGGTTATTCTTCGATATACTGCGAACTAATTAATTGTTTGCTCGCTGTTCGACGTGCCGTTTCTAAATCAGTTTCCTTCAGTCATACAAGGGCGTTGTAGTCGGAGTTGTGTGCAAAACTTTTCCTCTAAACCCAGCCGAGCGACTAACTAACCTGTTGTTCCACCGAGGAGTCTGTCAAGAGGACATGTCGGCTTGTCTCAAAATGTGCCTTAGGCCAAAGGCTGTTCTGTGGCAACAAAATACTTCGATAGGCCTGATCTTTAATCCTTGAGGTGTTGTAGGCCATTTTATGCTCATTCAGATAGCTTTGAGCGACACTCCATACACAGATTTCAGTATTTTATATGATATAAGGGGAAACTGTTGTCTGCACAGTGGTTCTGGAAAACCTAGAAATGTCAGGGAAAGTCAAAAGTTAGATTTTTCCAGGCCTGGGAGATTTATCATGGAAATTTAATAAAATTGTAAAAGAATATGGAGATTTCTAATAGTCAATCATTTTTCCTAGTTATGCTCTGTTTCTTTGACTGTAAAATGTTTTTGCTTCTCTTCAGATTTGAATCTCTATAAAATGATTTTAATCCTTATGCAGTCATCCCAACTGGAAAAGGCTTTGATCTGATAGAGAGGGTTATAATCTCACTTTGTGAATAATACGATATTTATAATGGGTAACATGGGAATGAACTCTTGTTTCAACATCAGGACGTTTTTGCTCAAAGTTATATGATTTTATATTTTTAGATTCTGTACTGGTCATCATTTTTACTATTCATTTTAATTTTTTTTATTGTATTTAATTTTTTTATAATGCATAAAATCCAGTTTGCGTACCCAGAAGCAACTCCGTTAACACAAAGAATACTATGTTTTGGGCCCATTTTAATATGGGTTTCTTGGGGAAATTCAATGTTTTTCAAAATTCAAAAACCTGGGGTTTACATTACCCGAAGAGACTTTTAGGTGTTGTTCCATACAAGAATCACATAGTTTTTTTGTTTTTGTTTTTCAGTTTAAGTTGCTAACAAGTTGCTATCTGAAATGATTCTCAGAGTCAAGCATGTAAACCCCCATCCTTGTGTTATGGTCTTTAATTAACTTGTTTGCAACTCAAAAAATTAATTGCTTCAAAATTGATGTTTATGGTTTGACTTTTTGTAATTAATGTTGTAGGATAAAAAGTCTTATCAACACCTTAAATTAGAAATAAATTAAAAATGCTATTCAAAAAACAAGAACACGTGGATCAAAAAAGCCTAATTCTCATCCAGGGTTTATGACTACAAACTAAGCTGAATAAGTCCCTCAAAATGTAGTTTAAAATACTTTGACATATAGGACAGATATGTACGACATAATGTCTGCCACAAGTAGAATTAAAAGGCTATTAACAAGGCTTGTCGGGAAATGACAAGGACTGAGCGCTTGCCTAAATCCAAAGCTTATTAACTGTTGGTTTGCACCTTCTGTTTGTTCATTGTTTTTCTGATTATTTAATGCATTTAAATTGGAAGCGAGACGAAGTTGGTGTCAAGACAATTCATCATGCTGCTGATCTAATGACTGAAGACTAAATGACTGAGATTTATATATGTATAAAAGTTTGATGATAAAACTCTTGTTGCTGTTTTATGCAAAACATGAAAACTTTGAAAAAGTCTGCTCATGGTCTAATAAGTTTAGAGTCATGGCATAAATATATTATGCCTATGGTGCATTAACAACACTTGGAGTCTGACCCCAGACTGAGATAAATGAGCTAATATGGATTGTAGGTTTGCTGAAAATGCCTCATTGACTGCTTTTAGACCAGCTCCGCATTACGAACTGCTCCCAGAATCCTCAGCTTGCTTCCTGTTGCATTAAGCTTCTGGCTGCCTTTGTCAACCTGCCATCTGGTGAACTTTGCCACACTTTTCAAATATTTTCCTGGAGCAGAAATGCATTTTCAGGTCCACAACCTCTAAGGCACATACACCATTTCATTTTTGAGTGACCATGTGGTGTCTTCGAGTCACCGGACACACTGTCAAAGCTTTCTGAGATAAGACACTAGTTAGTCCATATCCCACAGCAGCCCCAAACTGAATCAAAATATAGTTGAATTGCATGAGAAAGTCTAGCAGTAAATTAGGAGAGAGTTTCTCCTACACACTCGGATGGATACAAGGAAGGCAAACCAGGAAAAATGTTATCAGTGTTTACCTAAACCAGATCTCTTCAGTTTATCATCTTCAGCATTGATGAGGTGTTTGTGAGGTCGTTGTGTTACTCGCAGTGCTATATATAGGCCATCTGTCCCTCGTGCCATTAAAAAAACATGATTTCATTCATCATATTTTTGTTTTGGTGGTTTTATGCCATTTTTAATGTAAAGTTCTGTTGTTCAAGGGATAGTTCACCCCAAAATAATAATTCTGTCATTAACTACTCACCCTCATATCATTCCAAATCCGTAAGACACAAATTAAGATATTTTTGATGAAATCCGAGAGCTCTTTGACCCTTCATAGACAGCAACGCAACTGACACGTTCTAGGCCCAGAAACATAGGAAGGATATTATTAAAATATTCCATGCGACTTCAGTAGTTAAACCATAATTTTATGAAGCTACAAGAATACTTTTTGTGCGCAATTAACTATGCAGAGTCAGAAAGCTCTCGGATTTCATTAAAAATATCTTAATTTGTGTTCTGAAGATGAACGAAGGTCTTACGGGTTTGGAATGACACGAGGGTGAGTAATTAATGACAAATTAATTTCATTTTTGGGTGAACTATCCCTTTAAGTTAAATGTAAGTTGTGACAGATGCTTTCTTGAGGAGTTTTTGTTCATTTAACTCGTCATTTTACGTCAGTAAGAGTCATTCTTACAGTTCAACTGAAACTATGAAGTACAGTACTTTAGTTTTATCCATTCACACATTAATTTTGGACTTTGATCAGTAAGCTCCTACAAACAGTTTTTTGGAGACATTTCAAGTGTTGGAGTTTGCATTTGAGTTTGCTCTGGTTGTGTAACCTTATAACCTTACTTTAGGCCATGGGGAGTATTTGTCGTTAGAATGGAAAAATAGATGTGTTTGGGATTAGTTGGACAGTCCTCTCATCCTCAATAGCAACTTGTTCTAGTTTTGTTACTAAAAATGATGTTTGTTTAGAAGAACTTTGAGACTTGTCCAGATGTGTCACAGGAAGCATATTTAAGCCGGCGCTGTTTGCATGGAATTGAGTTTCTCTCTTATTCTGAGAGTCTTTAACAATAGTTCAAGGTGTTTAAAGTTCCTTCAGTTTGCGTCTGTAACCTGAATTACCTGTATTTGTGTGCTTATCTTTTGTAAATAATTGTAAAAGCATTTTTCAGATGACTCATGTTAGTGTTTTGAACGCATGAAACACTACAGTAGTTAAAGGCCTATTTACGGGAAGATGGAAAACAGCAGGGAATTCCATGCGTTTCAGACTCCGCTTCGTAAGCAATGCTTAAAAGGAAGTCTTCCTGATCTGTTGCATATTTTTTTCATTCTCTTTCGTTCAAATAAATGTGCTCCCTGATCATCAACGAAGCTTAGTTTCTCTTTTGATAACTCAGAAATGGTTTTGAAAAGGGAATTCTGTAATAAAACAGATCACACACTTTTTTAAGCTGTGTTGTGTAACATTTAAAATAACAAAACTTTCTCTTGTCAGAAAGAGAAAGGTTAGTTATGAAAGTTAGGATTATTAGTGGTGTTTGGTTGTCAAAGTTACCATGTTGACTTGTTGTGATAATTAAATATGATTTAACATTTTAAATTTTATATGATTGCTTCATTCAGTCTTTTAAAAAGATTTCTAGTTTTATTGAACTTTGATTTTCTACAATAATATAGTACTCCAAAAATGTTCTGTATAGTATCACATTAGAGCAACAAACTCGTATGATTTAGTCAAGTTCTTTTCTCCAGTAATTTCTGAAGGCTTCCCTGTGCTCCCTGTCTTTTAGTAGAAACTAAACCCCTGTGTTTCCTGTGGGTGGATGAAACTTCATGTGAGAGAGACAGAAACCCAGGCCGTACTAAAAATAAAGTTCTTTCTGCTCCTAAGCACAATCTGATGGAGGCCTGTTGATAAGTGGTTGTGTTAACATACGCCCAGACAGTGGAGAAGAGTGAGATTACCAAGGAAGGATAGATGAGTGTTGGGCGGCTTGGAAGGATATGCACAGCTGTGCATTCCTAGTGGCACACATTCATCATGGATGCGGGACAAATCTCCCTCATCACCCACATAAAGACCCAAGCACGACCTCTCTCACTTCTTCCCCCAGAATTATCACACTACCACAAGCTCCTATAAGCAAGCGAGTTTTAGTGTGGAAATTGATGTTGGCGATCAAATGCATGACAGATCAATGCGATAATAGCTGGTCCTCAGAGATCTCAGAGAAGTTGATTATGAGTAAATGCTTTCCTCTTCCGCCAAACTGACAACTTGCAGTTTATAGCGCAACTTGATTTGAACTGTCCAAACTTGAACACTCATCAAATGGCAGATGTGACTAAAATTGGGATTGCTGAGTAAATGCGACATACTACAAGGTTGAAATCAAACTGTAAGAACATTGTATGCGATTAAAATAAAAGATGTTGACAGGTTTGGTTGGGTTCAGAAGCCTTGAGTGTATTGTAGCCCATGAGGATGGTGTCCGCAGGGTGAGTTTGGTATCAGGTTCATGTTAAACAGATGTTCATATCATGTTTACATATGTTTTCCTCATCTGCTTTTGATTCAGCAGCATTCATGTGCCTTCAGGTCTGTTTTCTGTTATGGTGCACAACATATGGCTGAATGATAAAGAAAACATTTGGCTACAATTTGAAAAAGAGCAACACAAGTTATTTTGGTGTTGCATTGGAGGATCAATCAAGAGCTGTTGTAGTTTTGTGTTGAATTTATGAAGAATTTCCTGGACACTCTTATAAATAACGAAAGTGAATCTATGAAGCTGTTCCTAGGAAAATATTATAAATGTATCAAAAAGTGATCCAAATATGACTTCTGAATGTATTAGATTGTGATGTGACTAACAGATGGAAATTTCTTGATCTTCTTTCATGAGTGATGAATTTAGACAAATTTAGGCCGGTTTTGTGAACTGATTCTTGGAACGATCCGAATCAAAAGAACAATTTGGTCTTTTTGGACTGGAACCCAACTTGTTTATATATTACATTGAACTCATATTTTCCAAAGATAAAAATTTCATGATATGGAGCCGTTTGTTGTTATAGCGAATCTTATTTTTCCCTCCCAGGTATGGCGGCTATCAGGAAAAAGCTGGTGATCGTGGGAGATGGAGCGTGTGGGAAGACCTGTCTCCTCATAGTGTTCAGCAAAGACCAGTTTCCAGAAGTCTATGTGCCTACTGTGTTCGAGAACTACATTGCAGACATCGAAGTCGACAGCAAACAGGTAGATATTGATTCTTGGCCGCCTCCAAACCCCCACAGCCTGTTTTTGTACAACTCTTCTAAACAATATTTCCAGTCCTTGAGGTTTGGGTTGGTTTTGAAAATCTCTGATTGTGAAAGCCAAGCTGAGATCTGTCAGTAAACCAGAACGTGTTGTGAGGTTGTTTTTTTTCCCAGTTTATTTTCCTTAGTCATTTTTGCCGGCTTGTTTATTCTGAAACCAACGTTGAATCTGTCAACATTGTTGTTATTTTATGACCGTATATCCTCTATAGATACATTTATCCAGATGTTTATTCACACAATCGAGCCAGTAAGTGTAAAATAATAAACGTGAACAGTGTTGTTATTGTGAACTAAATATAGGAACAGTGTTGTTATTGTGAACTAAAACTATTAAAATATATATATACACTCACACACACACATCTCAAATTAAGAAATACTCTAATAAATAGTTAATAAATACTTTAATAGTATATAAATAATACCAAAATAAAAATTATTAGCCCATAGTCCTGATGTTTTACAGCTCTGACCACTCTGAAATCTAAAGGGGACTCAGCAAAACAGGAAATGGCTGTTCTCTCTGGTTTCCTGACTGGACTCAAGATATCCCGCCCCCTGTCGCTGTGACTCACCAACCCTATATAGCATGATTAAACAGACCACTTCATTTCCTGTGAGAAGAAGGGTTTTTTGGGAAGGTGGGCTCATACTGTGTCTCCAGCACAAGAAATGTTAAAGTTAAGGAGCAGATGGCATCTCTTTTAAACCCCCTTGCTCTCTCAGCAGTGTTACGCTGCTTAGTTTGTCAAAATATAGAAGCTTCCCAGTGGCGATTGAGCATCTTTCCATCCTTAATCTTTCTCCAAAATGTGGTCTGCAACCGATATTATGTTCATTTTTGGCTGATGCAACGCATGTACACGCTTTGAAAAACTATGAGCCATCCAAAGCATTATGGGCTTGTTTATTCTGCACCTGAACAGATTATTATGCTGTAGAGCTTCAGATCAGTGTGTGCACAGATGGAAAAAATAGTCTGGTCTCTGAGTGAATTGAGGAAAGATTGTGTAATGATGTGGCATCAGGCTGGGCGTATGACTCAGCGACGCTATGAAGCCTCATTGCTGAGCTTCAGTCCTACAGGAGAGCAGAAGGGATGGAGTTTGATTCCCTCTGATCAGCCGTTCAACTGATTAAATTTATTAGGCTTGCTGTGATTGGATACGCCAAGCCATGCTGTGGCCCTGTACAGATATGTGAGGGAAGAGTGACGTATGCAAAGGATTGATACTTCGAAGTTCATTTGCATTTTCCTTAAGGATCTACAGTATATCTGAGACCATATCACTGCTGGTTGATAAATGTATTATTTTAGATTATCAGCATTAATCTGACATTGAAAGCAGATCAAGGTTTTCTATGATAGGTAAAAAAAAAAAAAAAAAGTTTTTTTTTTTGTTTGTTTGTTTAGTGTTTTTTTGTATATGTATTTATTTATAAAATATTATTAATAATATTTTTTGTTTTAAAATATCATTGATATTTGAAATGAAAATATTAAAAATATATATTTGAAATTGTTTTGTAAATGATTTATTCTTAAAGCTTAGTTTTAAGATCATTTTAATACTTGAAATTTAAATATAAAAAATATTTTAAATTTTGCTTTTATATATTTCAATATTGTATTTCAATATATTTTTTCAATTGCTTAATAAACCAATATAGAATAGCCAACATGCAGCTATTTTTGTCATGTGACAGAAAAATGATAAAACAGGAAATTATATACCAGACTCCTCATGACTCTTTGTCAGTCTTTAAAAACATCATCAATTATATATATATTTAATAAACTAAATGTCTGACATTTAAAACATTTTAAAATAAGTGTAATAAAATCATATAATTTTAAAATAATTATTTAAATAAAATAATTTTAAATAAATTATAGTTTTTATTCCCAAGGTAAAATGATAATTTATTCTATTTGTATTTAACATTATTTAATTTTTTTTGATTATTTGTTATAAAAAAAAAAAAAAATAATATATATATATATATATATATATATATATATATATATATATATATATATTATTTTTTTTTTTTTTTTTTTTTTTTTTTTTTATAACAAATAATCTAAAAAAATTAAATAATGTTAAATACAAATAGAATAAATTATCATTTTACCTTGGGAATAAAAACTAATTTATTTAAAATTATTTTATTTAAATAATTATTTTAAAATTATATGATTTTATTACACTTATTTTAAAATGTTTTAAATGTCAGACATTTAGTTTATTGGCTGTAGCATAAAAGTTGTTGGTATAATCGGTATTCTATATTTGTGCGTCTGTAGCATAGAGAGGCAAAAATACATTTGCATTGCTTAGTATCCTGAATATATCTGGTCAGTATATGTCTAAATAGATAGGGCCTGTGTACATGTACATTGCACATGTACTCACATGTTTACTATTAGCCATCTTAAGCCAGAACTCCTATTAGGAATGTGTAATGCTTGTTTTTTGCCTCATTTCTTGGGTTGTACACTCATAAGGGGATGCTTATTGAGACAAGGTTAATATGGTCTTAAAATATATATTAAGCGCACTTCTGCTTTTGTGTAACATATTTGATTGCAAATGAGTCGTCATGTGAAGTCCAGCATGCTGTACTGATCATAAAAGGCTTTGTCTAGTTGTCACAACTGAGCTTTGACTCATTCGGTCCAATTATGATCCACAGGTGGAGCTGGCATTGTGGGACACAGCAGGACAGGAAGACTACGATCGTCTGAGGCCTCTGTCTTACCCAGACACAGATGTCATCCTCATGTGTTTCTCCATAGACAGTCCCGACAGTTTAGGTAATCCCATTTCCCCAAAACCCAGAAATCTTGTTCATATCTTTTATTTTGGCTCATCCTTATTTAGGTCAAGGCCTTTCTTACTGGAAAGAAACGATTCACTGAGTCATCACTGTATGCAGGAAGTTCCTGTGTTTTGTCTAAGAGCCGAGGCGCATCATGATAACTCTTGCGTCCATGACGTCACTGTCCTTTATCTCCACCAGCTTCCCGAAGGAACATCCTGGTTTTCTTCTGTTACAATAAGTGTTGGGAAGCTTGAACAAATTCTGCTCATGCTAGCATTGTAAAAAGGTCATCGCAGACAGTTCTGAGATTATTTGTCAGAATTCAGCCGCATGATTCAGCAGAGTTCATAAGATCAATATTACATAAAAATATCAGTCATATAATTCATCCAGCAGTGAAATGAGTGTTGGAATGGAACCACCATTATTCTTCCGAAACTCTAAACATGAATTACCTCTGAATAATAGGATTGGATTTGTTGGGACAAATCTCTTTATTTCACTCATACTTCATTTGGGTCACATTATAAAACAACGTTCTATAAGACTTCTTTCTTATCATTTTTATACAATTTATTTTATAATACTACATATATTAATTATATTTATATAAAATTTTATAAATATAATTTTCTTTTTCAAATATAACTGAATAAAAATTATACATACACACATTTTAATACATATTTGAAAAAGGTTATATAAAATATGGAATATATTAATCATTAATATTCATGCTTATATGAACGTTTTGAAGTGTGTGTGTGTATGTATGTGTATATATATATATATATTATACATATACACACTATTAAAATATTAAAATTTTGGATACATTTCCCCTTATTGTATTGCATTATAATTTTAATTTTTTATTTTATTTCATGTACATTTGATCAATAATCCACTGTTTTTTAACACTAATGTACATTTACTAATACTAAGTACTATACTAATACTAAAGTATACTAAATACCATGTACATTTTCTATATACGTGTGTGTGTATATTTTATGATTATTTAAAATATTTTCATGTATATTTACAAGTTTGGAAACACCATCTTATGTTTTTATTCTTATTTAATAAACCTGTGTGTGTGTGATCTCTCAGAGAACATCCCAGAAAAGTGGACGCCGGAGGTGAAGCACTTCTGCCCCAACGTTCCCATAATCCTCGTGGGCAATAAAAAGGATCTGCGGAATGATGAGCACACACGGAGAGAGCTGACTAAGATGAAGCAGGTGTGTTCCCGGGGCCGGCTGCACCTCCACTATGGGGAGTCCCATTAAAAAGCTCTTAGCAGCCAGCATTACTGCCTCTCTAGAAGGCCTGATCGTTATCATTTGTCAAACTCATCGCACAATCAGTCCAACCTCTAATAACCAATGACTGATGCCACCCATAAGATGCATCAGCGATAGTGTTCGGTCAGACGGCCTTCGTTAAATCGATCCATTTAGTAAGCAGTATTAACGTCGTATGTCATAAGTCAGACAGACAGTGCTATGCAATTGACATCCATCATTCAGTAACGGTAATTCGGTTTTAAATCTCGTTGCATGTAATGATTCAGTTCCAACTCCGCTGTTTTGCAGGAGCCAGTTAAACCGGAGGAGGGCAGGGACATGGCCAACCGCATTAGCGCCTTTGGCTACCTGGAATGCTCCGCTAAGACTAAGGATGGCGTGAGGGAAGTATTCGAAATGGCCACCAGGGCGGCGCTGCAAGTCCGCAAGAGGAAGAAGAGGAGCGGGTGTTTGCTGTTGTGAGAGAACTTTCCGGTCTTTTCCAGAATGATCTCCATAATGACCAGGAAAAAAAAAATAAGTTTTTGACCAAACAACATAAATACACTGGACTGTGTGTCACATTTCATGCAAACCAACATGTGGGAAATGGAGGAATGTGAATAAAATATGCATTAAATGAACAGAGGCTGAGCAGAAAGGCAGGTTAGATCAGTATATATGTCTTGATTTAGTTTTCCTTATGGCACGATGTTTTTCAGAATATACACTTTTTTCTCTTTTTCTTCAGTTTGTACTGTAAGGATAATGTCGGTCGTAACGGTATTGTTTTTTTTTGCACATTTATCAATAGACTATTATAGATAAGTCTGGTTTTCATATAATTGTAATCGAAAATAATATAACCATGTAGAAATATCTTAATAGCACAGAATTTGGTAATAAAGTCAGTGCCTTCATCACCATTCCCTCCACAATTTGAATGTACTCTGGTAAAGTGCTAGTTTTGTGCTCCTCTGTGACTTTACACACTTTTCTAGTAGTGAGAAACTACGTATTTAAATGTTTCAAAATCTCCAGTAATATTGAGTATGTTTATATCTTTCAATCCCCAAATAAATGGTAATTACATGTACTTTGAAGACTCAGTCAGACCTAAACTGCCAATTAGGAATGTGACGCATTTCATTTGTATTATCCTATTTGTCCTCCACACATGCATAAATGTACGTGTGTGCACATGAAGCTCTAAACTGGTTGAACCTGCCTTGACTATCTGGGCTGAGCTCATGCGGTCACATAATCTGACTGTACTTTCCTCACGTTAGCCCGTTGAGTATTGTTGATGCACACTTTACATTTAAGTTGTCATCACTTACTAGGTTTCTAGTGCTGTAAAACGTCAAATAAATACACCTTTGATTGCTAGCAAATGCGTATTAGTTAGAAGAGGCCTTGGGTGCCTTTCCCACTGAATTGTGTGCCTTTAGTTTGCGGTCTTTAATGCGTTTGGTTTGAGATGAACGTTTATGTGCATGCACATGTTTTGTCCCAATCAGTGTTGTAATGTTGCATGCCAGTAAATCATGAGTTGTTTGGGCCATCTGGGTTTTGAGAATAACCGTAGCTAATTATACAGAGTTGTGCTTCTAGAAAAAGATCTGTAGCTTTTATTCGCTGGTGTAGAATCCATATAGTGATGCCACTTCCGCTGCTGTCCCCTGCTGGTGCTATGAGATGCCTGACATGAGGTAAATTAGCAAGGCTACATAAATCCACCCCCGTGTTTCCTGTCTGTTGACTGTTTGAACCAGTGCTGAATTCATTAGCATGTGTAGCTCAGTTTCCCTCGTCTGCTATTGTGAAATTAGAGTGTGAAAAGCACACAAATAAAATGTCAAGTTGTCCTGGGTCATATTTCAACCCAAAAATGAAAAAAAGAATATGGTTTGCATTAAGAAAATAGATTTGTGTGGAAGATGTGTGCAAATTTTATACAAAAATAATCAAATATATATATATAGCACTCTGATGTGTGTATACATAAACACGTACCTTTTATAGTTGTTTTTTTTTGTTTTCCTCGAGGTAAAATATGACCCAGGATGCCCTCATATTTAGGTTCTTCCAAACACTTTGAGAAACTATCAAATCTTCCTTGTTTTGGTCCATCAGAAGCACACAGAACGTGAAACTAACCATCTGTATAATTCGTGAACACCTATGGAAATGATTTCTAAGTTATTAAACTGGGCATTATTAAAACACTGACTGTGCCCAAGGAACATCCCATTAAACCAAGTACAAACTACATACTACCTGCTAATAAAAGAGGTTTTAGATTTTTTTTTTTTCTTCTTCAATGTACTGATTTGTGAAATCCTCAATGCAGATGTGAGAACAGACCCATGACCGTTGTGAAGTCATCATCTGCATGAGCAAATTACTGCAGCGACCAGTCTTTGCATACAGAGCTCCTCTTTAACTCTGAGATCAATCTGCTGTGTGTTCATATGGTCTCTTCCTTTTTTCTGGAAGTATTAAATATGACTTATTAATCCAGATTTTTATGAGCGCTCATAGTAACAATGCTTTGTAAACGGGACTAGTAGTAATTGTTTGAATGAAGTGAAACCAACCTATGTTAATAAACAATTTTTTCGAAACAAAACAATGTTGCACTTTTTCCCTTTTGCGTGAAATTAAATGCGATGAAAAATCATCCATTCTACAAATGCTGGATCATTTAATGTTGAAAAATTATTATTTTGCTTAAGTCTTTTCTCCCTAATTTTTAAGTACAACATACAAAACAATACCACCATACCACGCATTCCATACAATATTCTAAACATAACGCCATAATATAAAAATAAAAAAGCTAAATATATATATACTGGCATGATTTGCATTGACTTTTTTTAATGACTACGACAGTATTTTTATTATATTTTAATAGTCATTTAAAATAAAAAAGACCCTTTATTTGCTAGAAACATTTTTAATTAAAGAGCTACAGTAAAGTGCTAAAAAGCATTTGAAATACGCAAATCTGCATTTTCAGTGATAAAGAAAAATAAAACTAATTTATGTAATAAATGAAGCATTACTAAAAATACTGTGTTGACTAGTGTAAGCGATGATGCGACTGATCTTTAATCTACATCAGATTGCACAAGTGCTACAATCTGTCCAGTATTAACTCAGTAGTGTATAAACGGACTGTTTTGCTGAATTACCAATTGAATCATTCATCTGCATTGTTTTACAGGCAGAAATCAGCAATAAAATGAGTTTGTCAATACTGCTTTACCGATTAAAAATAAATCAAATTCCCATTTGTTCTGGTCTCATTTGATTGTTGTAAATCTGGTCCTCACTGCTCAGATCTCCACTCCGGATGCATATGCTGCTGTAGGGGGCTCTCGTCTATATCTAGACACAAACACGCAATGAGTCATACGAGCACATAATATAGTTACACTTCAGGTCTGAAAGTGTTACATAAGGCTGCGTACCATCAGAGCTGATTTTTAAAGACGCCAGTCGGCTGACCACATCCTCCTCTCCTTCTGCATCCTTGTAGTCGAAGCCAGTGTAGCCCTGCTCGAGCTCACAGTACCGGATAAACCTACACAAACAAATACACGTTAATGAACTACTCCATACAGATATCAGTGTGACATTTTGCAACCATTTCCTGAAATGAAACAGAACTCGTTTCACTTTCAAATCCACAAATAAACAATCAAGTATCAATCACAGTCCACAACCGGCGTGTAGTGCTTCTGGAAGAAAAACAGGGAGATTTTTCTCTTGGGCATGTGGCCAGTGTAAAGCGAGGTCATTGTTTTGCATAAGAAATACTAATTTGGTATGTTATAAAAGACGTTGGCAGCCAATCAGATGGTTTTGAAGTTCAAAATGGTTTTGTAAGTGGTGGTTTTGTGGTGAAATGGTTTTGCAAATTTAAAATGGTTTGTAAGTGGCCTGTAGGCGTTAAGACTATTTGCCATTGGGTTGGTGGCAGGTTAAGCTTAGAGGAACATACATTACCTCTGCCAAGTAGGATCCTTGCTTAGGATGACTGGGTTTCCCACCACGATGAGCAAGGCTTTGGCTCTGGTCATGGCCACATTAAACCTCTGTGGGCAACAAAAGGGCTTTACTACAGGATGGCATCCAAACAGATGGTCAGAAACATGTGTTTGACCTCTACTGCTCTGATTATGAGCTTCTGTGATAAACTTTTCAACTTTTATTCTTGTAGCTAAAACAACCGCTATTCAATTCCACAAATGCCAACTAGTCGCTCTAGTTCAGACTTTATAAACTTATGACCAAATGTTTGGGGTCAGTGTGATTATTTTAAACAAAATGTATTAGTTTATTCAGCAAGGATGGATTAAATTGATCAAAAGTGACAGTAATATTATATCTGTTCATCAACGAATCCTGAAAAAATGTATCACGGTTTCTACAAAAATATTGAGCAGCACAACTGTTTTCAACACTGATAATAATAATAAAAAGAAATGTTTCTTTAGCATCAAATCATCATATTATGATTTCCGAAGGATCATGTGACACTGAGGACTGGAGTAATGATTTAGAAAATTCAGCTTTGCTTCACAAGAATAAATTAGATTTAAAATATAAAACATCCATTTTAAATTGTAATAATATTTCACAATATTACTGTTTACTGAATTTTTAATCAAATAAATACAGCCTTTAAAAACCTTTCCAAACTTTTGAGCAGTAGTGTACATATATATGTATATAAACCAACTTATTCAATAGAAATGAACTACAGACCTTCTCATTTGAGAGGAAGCCAATGTTGAAGTCTTGGTCCATCTTGACATAGTTGACGCTACTACGGACGGTAGAAACGATGATTACTTTTCTCTCTTGCCCCTGAAACTCTTCCACTGAACCCACCTACAAGAACCAAATAAGGAACAGCACAAATGACTCATAAATGAGCTCGGAGATGGAGAAAAAAATGAATAAATAAATCAAAATCACAGGCCAACCTTGATGTCTTTCCACTTGTTCAACTCTGCCACAGTGTTCAGAGCTTTCCGAATTTTTTCCACCTAAATAAATAAAACATTTTGTTAAAGAGTATAGAGGGGTATTTATTTCTATAATATATATTTTTTACTTTTTCTTTCTGCATAAAATAGCTATAAAAAGTGTTTAATCAAATGTTAATCCAATAGGATTAAAATTATACATTTTATTAATTCCTCATTATAAGCTAATTTTTACAACTCAAAGTAAAAAGATCCATTCTCAGTCTTGCCTGTTTCCTGTAAGGAGTGATAATGCCAATGTCACTGGTGCTGAGTTTTGGCAGGCCCTTCTTGCCCTGCGTTTGAATGATCTTGTTGAGGTAGCTGACGATGACCTCGATCTCAGTCACGTTGAAGAATGAAGGACTGTTGGCCTCCCTTTCATCTTTCCCCATCACTCCATGAAACACGACAGGAAATCCCTGTTCATTACAGAAACAAGAAAAGTGCTTTATTCATTCATTGTACAACATTTGCAGCTTTCTACTGAAAAGTGACACATATAAAAACAGGGATAACTCAACTACACTCTTAGTTCTTTATTGGCATCTATGATTCCATGAAAAACATCCATGGAAACTTTCAAGGTTCCTAATAATAAAAAATGGTTCTTTAGATTTAAAATTGTTCTTTTAAGAACTGTTCACTAAAATGTTCCTTAAGGAACCAAAAATGAAACCTTTATTTTTAAGAATGTAGAAACAGGATCACGCTGATTTACATATTTCAGTGTGTTCAGTATATTTTCGTTCTGATTCTGTTTGGACATCCAATTATCTACAAAACCAGCACATGTTTTTGCTTCCTACATCTTTATCAAACAAAAAAGTTGTGGTGTAGTGGTCTGGTACCTTCTTAAGGAGATGCTCCCAGCGACAGAAGGCCTCCCGCTCCATCTCGTTTGCAAACACCTGCAGTTCATTCTCATAGAAGAGCTCGTTGGGGATCATGAGGATGGCGGGATGAGATCTGGGATGGGGCGAGACGAACTTGACAATAAGTGATCCGTCATCACTTTTGACATTAAAAATTGATGAAAGATAAGATTAGAACCTGTAGTTGCGCAGAAGTTTGGTGACGAAGCGGGTGTCAAATCCAGAATGACCATCCTGGCTCTTCTGATAGAGAGGGTTCTGTTTCATCAGCCTCTCCAGGAGGGACTGACCTGTTTCATATTAAATGGTAAGAAAAATCGAGCGTAGCGTTAATTCTGGCAGGTCACGTTAGTCAAGCTCGCGTCAGCTGACTCTCAGCTGATCCCCATCTACCTATAGGAATACGACACCTATCTAAGCATCCGTATATAAGGTCGTCAGTATTATCAGCAGTCTTCGCATTGCTCAATAGCAAATTACCCTCCTCCATCCCCATCTCCTCCTCTGTCAGTCAGCATCCAGCCTTCTGATTCTCTTTTGAATCAGACAAATTCAAAAATGTGTACATAAAATTACTGAACTTTTTAACAAATCTGCAATACTTTTGTTGGTTCTGTTCTGTTTACCCTTGGGGGTTATCGCTGCTCTCCCTGCTCTCATCCATGCTAGGCTGCAAGGATGCGCAGGGAGTTCTTGTCCAGAACAGAACCATTCCGACAATCCAAACTATATGCTAATTATCAATCATCTTTGATGATAGTGGTCCGGACAGAAATATCATTTTCGGACTGAACTATAGCTAAGTTTAAGAAGAAGAAATAAATGCAAAATATAATGGAAGTCATGAAACATCTTTGAGTACCCATTCCGTGAAGTTGTGCCAGTGGAGATCTCAGAATGGGGCCCAACTGCTTCGGGTCTCCGGCCAAAACCAGCTGGCCTTTCTCAGGGTCGAGCAAACCTTGGGCAGAGAGAGAAAGCGCAGTGTAGAAATGTACAATCTGTTCATCTAATTCAGGTTCTCAATCTCCTCTCCCAACCTTTCCTCATTTACCCGCAATCCCGATGATACACTCAGGCTCCATGGCTTGTCCGGCCTCATCTATGAAGATGTGTGTGAAGTGACCCTTACCAACACCTCCTGTCACGAGCCTGAAGAACACACAAATAGATATTCATTTTTAGCCAGCAGAGCAGAACATCCCAGCTAGCACAAAGTAAATTGAGAGAATATGACAGGACTATTATGGTACTGCACACAACCAGAATGGACCGAGTTTCAGGTGCTATATTAATGTTACCAATGCTGTACCTTCCAGCGGTGACCAGAGTAACAACAATGACACTGTAGTCCATCAGAGCTTGTATAGATGGGAGCAGGAAGCTGTCCTCAGCCTCATTCCAGTTACTGTGTTTCTGTAAGGAACAGATACAAGAATATATGTATATGATGGAAATATATAACATGTTATTTGCATGACAATTATTTTGAGATATTTTAGCAGTACATCTCTGATAAATGTGACTGAATTTTTACATTGTAGTATATAAATAATATTAATATACTATATTTAGGTATACACCTTTTTGGTTCATTTGAGTGAATTTATTGAACATAGATAGATAGATACATATTAAAAAAAATAACATTACATATATATATATATATATATATATATATATATATATATATATATATATTTATTATAATGTATTCATAATATTTACATATATAATATAAATTATAACACATTTTGTATTATATATGTAAATATTAGTAATACATTATAATTTATATAATATTCAAACAAAAGGCGAAAAGTTGAGTCATTGGGGTAGAGTATTCTGTGCAGTGTGCTGGTGTTACCATCTGCATATTCCATGCATCCTTTTGTGCACGATCTATACTACATACAATAAATACGATTAATGGTAGTATGTCATTCCAGACACTGCCCATGTGTATGTCTTACCAGCAGTTTCTGCGGTAAAGTGCGTGGGTCTCTACTGGGGGCACAGAGTCGGTAGAGGCGATGGCCGTCCACATATCCTAATAACCTCTCACACAGGAGGTCACAGGCACTGTTTGAGGGAGCACAGGCCAGGATATGAGTTGTAGCCTTGGATTTATTCACCTGGAAGCAATAAACAAACACAAAGTCATGTGTCACATGGTTGTTTAAGGCTGTAATAAACACATGATTGAAGTAGTCCTTATGATTGCCTTTACCTGCTTTATGGCTTCCACCACTGTGACAGTTTTGCCTGTGCCAGGGGGTCCAAAGATCAGGTAAGGTGCTGGTTTGGATGTGCCCGACACGATGTGCTGCACTGCCGCCTTCTGCTCAGGGTTGTTCTCTAAATCTTTATTGAACATGCTACAGAACAAACACGGGTTTGACAAAAACACACAGAGTGAGGGCCAAATCCAAGTCCACTATTTATTTTCTTATTTTACTGAGGGAAACACACAGCTAAGGTTACAGTTTGTACTTGTGAGGTTACTTTGTATTCCTAATCATCATCTCAGAGGAAATTCCTAACATATGTGCATGTGCGCATGTACTGTAGCTGTCCATAAACAGATGTGTGTGAGTGTGTGTGCATGCAGACCTGAGGTGTGGTAGTGCTGTGTGTCCAGTGTCCTTATCAGAGGGGAACAGCACATCTCCCAGTCCATGCTGGCCAGCGAGCTCCACTGCCCTGTGCTGAAGCCTTATGGGGAAGCGATTGATGTTGAACTCCACATCGAACTTCATGTTGCTGACAAACTTCTGGAGAAGCCTACACACAGAGCCAAAGACGTTAGTTCATGTTCTTAAAAAAGTTTTATAATTATTATAGGCCTATAATTATTATTAAGAAGTATTATTAGGGGCCAAGCACCGCAGGCACCTATTGAAACCGTTAGGATTCTTCTTCTGCCATTGCGTCTATGGCAGCCCATAGCACCCCTTGCGGGAAAGTTGTCAAATTTGGCACACTGATAGAGGACAGTGCCAACATTAACCATAGCAAGTTTGGAGTCTCTAACTCAAACTCTCTAGCGCCACCACTTGTCCAAAGTTTCAAAAATTTTAGGCTAATAACTTTTGAACCGTAAGCTACAAAATTATTTTTTTTTCCTCTGAATCCTTGGCTCATGCCGAGTCGAATTGACACCAAAATTAAAAAAATCGTAAGGTTTAGTTTTTTTTGCTATTTTTAATTGTAAAACCTACTTTTTCAAACTCGATTTTTACCAAAATTGGCTCAGATCATCTTCAGACCATGCTGGCAAAAAGTGATGGAATTCAAGTCGATTCGTCCAAGCGTTCTCAGATAGCACACTAACGAATTCGCCGAAAAGGACGCAAAAATGGATCTGAGGCTATATCTCCGCAAGGGTTTGGCGTATTGAGACCAAATTTGGTGTGTGTTATAACAAGCATGACCTGATGCTACCTGCAGTGTTTCGGCGCTGTGCCACCTAGTGGTAAGGAGATATGAAAAATGGCTATTTTTGCTGATAACTTGTGAATGGTTTGGCCAAAATATTCACAAAACTTTCTATCTTTAGATTCGGTGCATCATGCCGAGTCAAACCATAATTTTCCCATGTCAGCCATTTTGCGAGTCAGCCATTTTGAATTTTGTAGTAAAATGCTATATTTTATGAACGCATTGACGTATCTTTACGAAACTTTGTATGGGTCATCAGCCTGAGATATTTCAAAGCAGCGCCACCTAGTGGTAAAATCAAATATTCACATTCTTATAACTTTGGGTGGGGTTGACCCTTTTTTTACGGGTGTTACCTTTTTAGACTCCTGAATCCTTGCCGAGTCCAACGATACCAAACTTGCCAGATTTTGGCTTATGGTTTGTGCTACGTTGCATTTTAGCGCTTAAAAAACATTTGCCAATATCTTAGAAACCGTTACTCTGATTGACACGAAACCACTGTAGGAAATTTGAAAACATAGCGTGCCGGCTACATGCTAATGCCCAATTGCCAAAATTTTGATAGTAAGTGGCACAACATTTCACTGCTGGTTATACCCTGTATAAGTGTGTATGTGACAAATAAAAATCTTGAAATCTTGAACAAAAATGCAAACAAAGTCAACAGTCAGTAATCTTACTCATATACAAATATGTCTATAGCTCTAAATCAAATGAGATATTTTCTCCAAATTTGACACAAATATGTATGGGCATATACATAAAAAAATCTGGCGGGATTGTGCCTCTTGGTGGCGCTATAATTGAACAAAACATGAAATTGCCATTGACTATAATAGAGCATTATGATGTAAAATGCTATATTTTACGAATGCATTGGTGTACCATTACGAAACTTTATGTGTACCATGGAGACCATGACCTGAAAGTAGACAGTTCCACCTTGTGGTCAAAAGTTACAATGAGAGGTCAAATAAATGCTAATAGCTTTCTGTGAATTTTGCCTATTGTAATGAGACTGGTATTAATAGATTTCTTGGGTCATGCTGAGAACAGTGATACCAATGTTGCCATAGTCAGCCAAACTTCCTCTCTGCCCTTTTGATTTTCTTTAAAAACCTACTTTTTCGAACTCCTAGACCGTTGGTCCAATTTTCACCAAAATCGAATCATATCCTCTTCAGACCATGCTGACCAAAAGTTACGGATTTCGTGTTAATAGACAAAACCGCTTTTGCATACCACAACAACGAATTTGAGGCATGATGCCAAAATGACACTTAAGGCTGTATCTCTGCAATGCTTTGGGATATTGACGCCAAACTTTGTGTGTACCATTGTCACCTCACACAGAACATACCATAACGATAAAGGTGCCACCTGTTGGTCAAAAGTGAAAAGCCATTCAATCTTATTACTAGTAGTTTTAAATTATTTTTCAGGCATTTGGACTACAATTTGCTAAATCCCCATCACCTGTTTTCAAATGGAGCGGCATTTAATACACGGAGCCGCAGTACTGACGAGTTGCGCATGCGTTATATCGCCCAGCCCTAGTCTTCAGTGTCACATGATCCTTTAGAAATCATTCTAATCTAATGATTTGATGCACAAGAAACATTTCCTATTATTACCAATATGGAAAATAGTTGTTTCTTAATATTTTTGTGGAAACAGTGATTCTTTAATGTATAGAATGTTAAAAAGAACAACGTTGTTTGAAATAGAAATCTTTTGTAACCTTATTAAAGTCTTTACAGTCACTTATGTCTTTAAAATTAATAAATAAATAAAAATCTCACTGACCCCAAACTTTTGAACAGTAGTGTATATATATAAAATGAGGTATTTAATACAAAAACATGTCAAAAACATGTTACAGTGTGGTTACTATCCAAGAAAGCTACGTATCATGTTATCACTGTTTGTAATATTTCAAATTTCTTACTTCTTGGAGAAGCCGAGTTTAACTCTGTCAAGTTCTACACGATGGACATAGCCTTCATAGACAGTAATGGGCTGGCTCCTGTCCTCCGATAGACAGACATTCAGTTTATCTCCTCGTAGTACAGACGGTCTGTTCTCTGCCACCCCTGGTACCTGAGTAAAAGACAGAGACAAAGTAGTTAAAAAATTAAATCCATTTGGCATGAATAAGAACACATCTGGTGTTAGATAATTGTACTTTTCACTCACTTTGAGAATGAGCAACTTTTTGTTTGATTTATCGAGGGTCATGGTCTTGCCGTAGAGATCGTACTTCTTGATGTCCACCTCCATCTGAATCTCTTCCAGGTGTAGGAGGAGGTGAAAGCGCTCAGTGTAGTTATTCATGCATAGCTGACTGTCCAGCACTCGCCTGAGAACATACAGATGCATACTCAGAGAGAGAGCTGGGTAGCTAACTTTAAACTTCAGTACATCAGTTCAACACAATTTCCTTGCTCTAAAAGAGTCCATGCTTGCTTGCCTCACTCTGGGAAGTTGCTGTCGTGCTGGGGGTGAAAGGCGCTCAGAGTCCTCCAGCTTGTGTTTGGCCAACTCTTTCAAGTAGAATGGGTACTTATATTGATTCAACTTCGCCATAATCCTCAGAGTATGTGTGATGGAACTATGAAAAATACAATGGGAGAAAGAGTGATTCAACAATATTGAACACAACAGATAGACAGATGGACAGACAGACAGACAGATAGATAGACAGACAGATGGATAGACGGATAGATGGATAGATGATAGATGGATAGATTGACAGACAGACAGATACTATGTAGACAGACAGACAGATAGATAGACAGATGGATAGATAGACAGATTGATAGATAGACAGATTGATAGATAGACAGACAGACAGATAGATGATAGATGGATAGATAGACAGACAGACAGATACTATATAGACAGACAGACAGACAGACAGACAGACAGACAGACAGATAGATAGATAGATAGATAGATAGATAGATAGATAGATAGATAGATAGATAGATAGATAGATAGATAGATAGATAGATAGATAGATAGATAGATAGATAGATAGATAGATAGATAGATAGATAGATAGATAGATAGATAGATAGTGCGACAGGTAATAGCCTATATATGCCGAGTTTCAGTTCATTTTTGAGACAGGCTTAATTTGTTCACAGAAAGGAAACTCAAATGGCAGAAAGCAACATCCTGTTTGTTTTCTTTATTTTATAAAAGCACAATGTTTTGTTTTCATTGTGAGTGTACACAAATAAAAGCAGACCTTTATACAGCGATGCATTATTAAGACGATAAGTGTTTATAGTTGATTCTGCTGGTATAAAGAAACAGCGTCACACACACACAAAACACATCCATTCCAGCATTGCTAAAGTTGGTACTTTATCAAAATAAAATACAAACATCAGCGCACTCGCCTCTGTGTCACCGTTGGAATGCGACTGAAGTACAAAGCCTATAATTTACATAATAAATAATAGTTAAGCATTCAGATAAGTTACATCGCAAATATGGATATATTATGGAATATTTGGATTTGTGTCGAATGAGAGAAGTAGAATACACGAGCACAATTCTCCATTTTGCAAACAGTTGAGTGCACAAGCCTTTAAAGTATACTCCTTTGTCAGTCTATGTGAGAGACACGTTCAGATTCAGCACATGGTCACTGTCTAGGGGGCTTTGTTTTCAAGTGCACAACTCACGGCATTCGCTGTTCTTCTGCTGGTGGTTATCAAACAGCATTGCATTATTGCGGCCCCCCTTCTGGATTGAGGGTGAATTGCCTGTATTCGTTGTAAGGCCTCATGCACCGAACCGAGATGCCTGTACCGTGACAGTTCGGTACAAATACATGTATCGTGCCACCCCTTAATAGATAGATAGATAGATAGATAGATAGATAGATAGATAGATAGATAGATAGATAGATAGATAGATAGATAGATAGATAGATAGATAGATAGATAGATAGATCTAACCTCTCAGGTGGTACCCCTTCTTCCACAATCCTTTTCTCCGGTCGGAGTCGCCTGTTCTTTTTGGGGTTATATGGACTCTCTGGGCCCAGTGTCTCAGCTAGTCCAGTCTGAACCACTGCCTCCAGTTCTCGGACTACACAGAAGGGCTTAGCGGAACCTGGAGGATCTGCCTCTGGACAGAACTCAAAGTACATGGTGGCTGGAAAGTGCCCATGGTGGTGGACTTTGTAATGCACTTCAACGGCATAACTCTCACCTAGCAGAGAGACATCAATTTGACATTTTTGTGAGCATCTTAAATTAATTTGAACATCTATCTATCTATCTATCTATCTATCTATCTATCTTTCTATCTATCTGTTAGATCAGGGATCCTCAAATCTGGACCATTCCTGCAGAGTTTAGCTCTAACCCTAATCAAACACACCTGAGCTGCTAATCAGAGTCTTCAAGATCATTAGAAAATCACAGGTAGGTGAGTTTGAACAGGGTTGGAGCTAAACTCTGCAGCAGATTGGACCTCCAGGGTAAGATTTGAGGAACCCTGCGTTAGATGATGGTCTCTTTTTTTTACCTGGACAGAGGAGAAGAGGAGAAACACGGTTCACTCTCCTCTCATCTATGAGAGTGAAGCAGCGCATCTTGTGCAGAGCCGTGTAGTATGTGAAGTACACACAGTTCTCGCCACGGTTTACGATGTGAAACTTCACCACAAACAGCTTCCCCTGCTCCTTGATGATGAACGTAACCTTCCCTTTGGTGGCATTGGGGTCAGAGGTTATTTCAACACCTCCTTTGTCCTTGATGAGTTCAGCTCTGAAAGAGAAACACACGTAACAATGAGTTTCAAAAGTAAAATGTGCCGATAAGATGTGATACCTGTGATAACATTCATATTATTAATCTTTCACACATGCATCATGTATTTAAAGGCGATTTTGTTCAAACAGGCAGATTATATCTCTGATGATGATCACCGTTTCACTCTGAGTTTGTTGAGGATTTCTGAAGCGAGCTTCCTCTTCGGGGTCAGGACAGGTTTGGGGGAAGAGGATGCTGGGGCCGATGTGCTGGTTTTCTGCTGTGTGAAAGACTTCCACTGATCGCAGTAGTACACACGCACCTGTCAGAGGAGGGGAATGATGAAATGAAAATATGCAATATGAGTTTCTTGACAAATGGACTTAAAGACACAATACATGTTCATTTGATTTCACCTTTGGTTTCCAGTGAAAAATAACTTTCCCAGGCCTTATACTGGCTTTATTAAAACAAGATAAGGCACTGATCACATTGGAAAATTTGGGTTCTCTGCTTCCATCCCTGAAAAAAAAAAAGAAAAAGAAAAAAAAAGGGAAACAATCACATGCAACTGAGTTAAACCTAGAAAAACAAAGCTATTGCATCAGTGCAGATCCTGGACAGTGATATCACACACACACACACAACACTTGTCTACAAATGGCACACTATGTTTTTTATTCCAAACTTTGTAGATACAAAGATAAAATAAAGCAAAACTTGACATGAATGAATCTTGCAAAACAGATATGCCAGATACTGAGCAGCTGACTCTTGAGTCATTGTGGCAAACCTTTTAAACTCAAAGTTGTAAATATCCTGAAGCTCGTTTCTGTCTGTTTTCGAGATCCTCTGCCCCAGAAACTCCAGGAAATCAAGCCCTACTTCGTATGATGTTCTGAGAGAAGGCATTGTGCTGTTGTTTATATGTCAGTAGTTTGGGATGTTATCCGGACTAGGCGATTCCGGAATCGAAACTGACTGCACGCAGTCTAACGGTGACCAAGCAAGGGTACATCAGTGAATTGTCGCATTGGGTCTCAAACGAAGGAGCTCTGGCAGTTTCTTCACTACTTAAATTACTTGTCTTCTTAAATGCTGAATTCTTCCAACAATGCCAATGCATAAAGAAGCATCAAAATGAGTCAATGCTTTGCAAACATTACGTAGTTACCAGTCATAAACGTTTATAATTAGAAACTCTCTTTAGCGATACTCCCTAAATCTGTTGCGTTACATAAGATCCATAGAGGAGAGACAGTTTTCATGGATAGTTAATTATCTGGATGGGGTTATTTAATTCAAAACTCCGTGAGCATTGGTAAATCTAGAAACTAGAAACTAGACATCTCTATTTCCGTCAAATTAGACAAACTTGTAGTCATAACCAAATATGGCCAGATTCAATATTTATTGAGTAGATTATATAATGGAAATTTAGGCATTAAATATGAACAGTTAAAACAAGGTAAATTAGTTTATAATAGTAGTATTATGAACAAGTGCAACTTGCATAAATATTTGGTATATCATACTTATAGAGATGCTTTTTAAAAACATTTTGTATTGAGAGCAACATACAATATATAATAGAAATTCAAGAGCATAAACAGGATACAAAACAAAACTTCTACAGATTATATGCCTGTATAATCGTCTAAAGGATTATAAATTTTCATACAAAGACTTTGAAACATGAATAACTTTTTAAGTTACATACAACATATTTTTTTTTAAATTAAATCTCATATGGTATACAAAGTGGTAAAAACCGAACTTCAGTAGCTAAATATAACGTTAAGTGTGTAAATATGGAATTTTGAACTCATTTGTCATGTTGATGATGGTTTTCCCGTGATGCAGTTCGATAGGGCAGGTCCGGTTGAGCCAAGATGGCGGACTTTGAGGAACAGCTTTCCGACGAAGAGAAGGTATGTGATTATCGATTCAGGCTTCCTGATTTATCTTCCCTCCTCTGTTACTGGGATATGTACAACTTATATATTGTCACGAACATGTCATAAATGTTATTACGCACATTGGATGTTTTAGAGTTTATAAAATCCGCGATGAACAGCGTGCTAAGGAAGCTAGCAAGCTAACTGAAACTCGATCTAATCATGATCGCACTTCCCTCAGACGTGTAACTGTGTAGATAGTGACTGAGATTAGAGATTCATATTATTAATACTTAACTACTGTATGTGGAAAATTTATTCTATTAGATAATATTTGCGGTTTCACATCAACATTGAAAGTATTACTGAGTTTACGGACTATTAGAAGAGGCTCGGACTGGTGCATGTAAATCAGGAAAAATCACTTAAGACAACATTATAAAATATTTTCGTATATATTTGCGACCATGCACTTTTTTATAATTTGTTACATTACTTGGTACAGTTAATTTTCATACAAAAACTTAAGATCAGTTTTCCTGTGTTGCTATGTATTTGTTTCTAATAGTATCCAATGTATAAATGGCTACCTTTAATTGTCGTTTTAGATTAATGTAATGAGATCAAGGGGAAGTGTTTTTCTTGCACTATAAACAGGGGCCCAACCTCAGCTCCTGGTCTTGTTTGTATTCTCAGCTGAGTGTTGGAGACCCAGCCCTCTTTCTGCATGCTCTTACATGCGAGCGGCTCTTCCCGTCTGTGGCCCCCACCCTCTGCTGCAGAGCCGATGCGAGGAAAGGGCTGTTCTAACGCGCGGACTCGCCCCTCCGCAGAAATCGAAATAGTCGTGTTGAGGCCAGTTAAAGAAGCATTTCAGAAATGCTTAGATGTGGAAAGCGTGTTGCAGCTGCAAACTGCTCAAGATTGGCTAGATGTGATATTTAGATTCCACTGTTATATTATTCAGCACACCAGTGGGGGATAAAGACAAAAACTTGTTTTGTGCTTCAGGGCACAGGTATTGATTTCCCTCACTGCCTATCAGTAATCAGGGTTGTTTGAACATGTGATTAGACAAGGAAAACAAGAATAGCTAATTATTTTAGTCATCTTGTTTTATGTGCACCGATCGAAAAACTTACAAAAACTTTTTTCACACAGATGCTGTGTCATTTACTGGCCGTTTCTATTTCTTACTGTTCATATAATGGTGTATTTTATATTTATAGAAACTATACACATTTTTTTCCATTACCGATGAAAAGTTTTGGGTTCGTAAAATTCTTAATGTTTTTTGAAGAGTCTCTTATGCTCACCAAGGCTGCATTTAAGGTAAATACTTCATATTGTGAAATATTATTAGAATTTTAAAAAACAGTTTTGTTTTGTAATGTATTTTAAAATAATTTATTCCTGTGATACAAAGCTGAATTTTCAGCATCATTACTTCAGTGTCACTCATAATAAATACTGACTTCAAACATTTAATCAATGCTTTATACTTTTTGTCTTAGTGATAACAAAATTATTTAAAAACATATATGTGGCAAATCACTAACAGCATAATATAGGAAATGGCACTAATCAGAATAGTATGATTTTGTTGCACCCATTTTAGCTGTGATGCAATGAATGCTTTGGAGAAATAAAACTGTAGAATCCTAGATAACATCTAGACTTAACACAGAATTAAAAGTTGTTATATGATGTATAAGTAGTGGCAGATTTTCTTAAGATCTTACAGTGGGATTTAAACAATTATGTTGCATTTCCAGTGTGATTTATTTATTTTTACAGCGTGACTATAGTTGTTTGTGGACAGAATGCTCTACAGGTGGTCTTTACAGTATTTGTTTGTTGTTAGTCTGTTTTTGTCACTGAAGACAGAGCCTGTAGAGGTTTCCACATTCAGAAGTGCTGGAATGGGTCCAGAATGGGAAACATCCATGGAGCCAGAGCTGGACTCAATGTCACCGGCCCTTAATGCTTACATGTGCACTGCTAAGAAAAGCCGCAATTCTGCAGCCTTCTAAGGAGTGGCTCAGTGTGTCATCTCAGGCAGCATTTGACCTGTTTTCAAAGGAAGCGCAAATATATAATTGATATGTGTTCTTTAAGTTGCTTTTGGCTCCTAGAGTCTGGAAATGTGTGACAGTGGCATTAGGCTGTAGTTCATAAAAATCGTTTGGATGTGTGCACACCACCTCTCTGCCTATTCTTGAACGAGACCGTTTTTGGGGGGATGTTTGAGGTGTTAGATGTTTTCTGCATAGTTTGAGTAAACGCTGACACCTCGGTTGTGAGTTGTGCATATGCAAACACCGCTCTTGTTTTCTTCATAAGTGCTTTTGTGTTTCCTCAGGTCCGCATTGCTGCAAATTTTGTCATCCATGCTCCCCCTGGAGAGTTCAACGAAGTCTTCAATGGTAAAATATGAATTCATCATATATACAGGCATACAAAAATAAATAATAATAATTCAGACAGTTTGGGCTTGGTAAGATTTTTTTAATGTTTGTGTAAGAATTCTCCTATGCTCTCCCAAGGTTGCATTTATTTGATTGAAAATACAGTAAATATTGTGAAATATTATTACAATTAAACAGTTTTCTGTTTTAATATATTTTAGTGTAATTTATTCCTGTGAAGCAAAGCTGAATTTTCAGTATCATTACTCTGATCCTTGATCCTCCAGAAATCATTCTAATATGCTGATTTGCTGCTCAAATTTTGTAAATTATTATTATCAATGATGAGTTGTGCTGCTGCATAATTTTGTGGAAACATTATACGTTTTTTCTCTCAAAAAGTCTGTATGAATGTCTAAATTGTCAGTTTTGATCAATTTAATGCATCCTACTGAATAAAGTTTTTTTTCTTTCATAACCAAAAAAAATCTTACAGTCCACAGGTTTTTTTAACAGTAGTACTGTATGTTAGCTGGAATTTCATTATATTTTTATGCCAGAATATGACTTGCTGTCTGACATCATGATGTTCTCATGATATCACATGACGTCTTTTCTTTGGTTTCAGATGTGCGGCTACTGCTCAATAATGACAATCTGCTCAGGGAAGGGGCGGCTCAGTGAGTAGCTTGTATTTATTACAGTATATGAATGCATATTATTTTACTATCATTACATAAACCTGTTTTCTGCAAGCAAAATATATAAATCTAGATTATTTTCAAGATATGCCATGAGTACACAACCAGTTTTCAGTGTCTCTTTCAGTTTAGATTCCCCTTCACAATATGAATAGATCTATGGAGAAGTGGTATATTTAGCTCTGTGGCTTTATCAAAAGCCCTTTATTTAAATTAGATCAAATTTCGTGACTCATTAATCCGTGATGATAATGATAATGTTGCAAATTGTGAAGATTTTACACTAAACGCATTGTTTTCTGTTTGTGACAGTGCCTTTGCCCAGTACAACATGGATCAGTTCACACCTGCTAAACATGATGGAAGTGAAGATCAGGTGAATATAACAATTACTTTTGAACTGAAAATACACCCTAATTAATTTCTTAACATACATTCACATAGTCATATTGTGCATGATGTACCACGTTATTCCAAAGAAACTGTTAACCTTCTTGTCAAAAACATGTTCTCCCTCTGGAATAATGTTAATCAGTTGCCAAATATGCAACTACAGCTTCCACAGTAGGAAAGAAGAGTCGTATTAAATTGTACTTGAACTGCTTCCAGGTTTTGATCACAGAGCATGGAGACCTCGGCCACGGACGTTTTTTTGACCCTCGTAAGAAACAGTCGTTCAAGTTTGACCACCTGAGGAAAGAGGCGACTGACCCACAGTCTCATGAGGGTGAGGCGGCCCTCAGGCCGTGGAGGGATGCTTGTGACGAAGCTCTGAGTGCGTACGTCAAAGATCATTACCCCACTGGAGTCTGCACTGTGAGTTCACTAGACCTCATTTTCATTTGTTAAAGGAACAGCTCATTTAATAAAGCGAGTTCTTAGTGTTTTTTGCAACGTTTTTGCAGACAGATTCTTGTATTGTTTTTAGGTTTATGGGAAAACCATCGATGGACAGCAAACTATCATTGCTTGTATCGAGGGTCATCAGTTTCAGCCCAAAAATTTCTGGTAATTTCTTTATCCTTCTCCGTGTAATGGTATGACTTGAATCACATATTCGAGTAGTGGTGCTCATCCAAGTGACTCAGGTTTGAGTCTGACCTGCAACATCTACCAATATCATTCCTCACCTCCACAATTTCCTGTCCCTCATTTATATTTCTGATCAAAAGTAAAAAAAAATAATAGCAAGCACATACGCCTAAACTGCGTCCCAAATGATGCACTATACACTATGTACTCAACCATGTAGTGTATGAATTTTATAAGGTTATTTTGTCATTAATAATCAGAGTCTGATAGCCCCTCCCCCTTGTAATTAAAGCTGCGATGGTTGAGTGCATGAAGTGCTCAACATTCCACACTTAGTTTTTTTTAGGTTATTTAAGTGCATCATATGGGTATTTAAAGTGCACTTTTCATTTTAAAATTTTCAGTGTGAATGCACTACTCGCACAATTTATTCTACGAAACATCATAGAATAGTGCATAAGTATGCGATTTGGGATGCACCTCAAATAAAAAATTTGGACACATTTTAATACATTTTTAATAACCAAAAATATAAATTCTGCCCTATTTAGACAGGAGTTGCTTCTCATGCAGACATTGGTTAAAATATATTTACATGGCTCCTCAGTGATAAAATTGATATGTTTAGATGATTTATTTTCAATGGAGGAGCAAGTTTTGTGATCTAATGCTGGGTACACACTAAAAGATTTTTAAAACCTTATAAGATCTTCAAAATGTGAGAGACCACAAACATGAGGGGAAAAAAATCCTAGATTTAACCGTTTTGCTCCTATAGTGTGTGGTGTCCTCGCGGTTCCACCCACACATTACGATTCGCGATCGGGGCGCCTCCGATGTTCTTCCGAGCAGATTCAGTCACTCTTAACACACCTCACACAACAGGAAAATCTGATAAGATAATCTTTAGAACCACCAAGATAATCGGGACATTACTTAGGATTGTCGGAAGGGGAGAAATCGGCCCAAAATCAGCCTGCATAACAGACCCGAAATCACATTTCTCATATGTTCAGTCACAACACAACAGTCACAATTTTATCATTTCAAATGGTAATGGATATCATTTTTAAAATGTGGAAATTAGCAGAAATAAGTTAAGGCAGCCTTTTATTTACATCAGGTAAGCAGCTGCTTGGTCAGCTAGTAAAATGATTTTATAAAATTTTTTATATATATAATTAATTATTATTTTTTTAATTTCAGTTTTAGTTATTTTAGTACTTCAACTTAAAACAGGTGAAAGAGAAGTGTAACCTTGGCAACAATCTGACGTAAAATACATTATATATACATTAAGTTAACGTTCATATAACACTTCTTTTTATTGTTTTAGTTTTAAAGATAAAACCCTGGCAGTGACACATTATTGTATGATTTCCCAGGATCCGTTGAAGTTGTTTAAAAGAAATCCTCTTGTACTAAACTGGAATAACAGAATTATGTGTTACTAGACTTTTGACTAATACTCTTAACATGTTAACAAGGATAATAGTTGTTCACTCTTTGCTTTGCGTGAGGCTGTATGCCTGACACAGTTACCGGCTTTGTTCCAAGTATGATATATGATCTTTAGATGTGGGGAATGAGCTCTGCCCCCACCCAGATCATAACCCTACTGTATCTAGAGACTATTATGTGTCTTTGAATGGAGAACAGGTGCACTAGACTGCAAAAGTCGCCTACTCATAGTACTGACAATCTAGTTTGGCTCTTTCACACGTTAAGATATCACAACACATGGCTTAACAGCACAAACGAACATCATCTTTAAGCAATGTGCACAAACACTGAGATGTCATGTGTATTTCTAGGAACTAAACAGTGAGTAGTTTTTGCATACTGTAGGAATTATGACGGATTGCATGCAACATTGGCTTTTGTAGTACAATATAGCTACTAGAAATGCAATCAGTCTCGTTCTTCTTGTCTGTAAGACCAGTTACCGATAAACTTCCTCCATTTGTCTGCATACAGGAACGGCCGCTGCCGATCGGAATGGAAGTTCACCATTTCTCAGCCCACTGCTCAGGTGGTGGGAGTGCTGAAGATCCAGGTTCATTACTATGAGGATGGCAACGTGCAGCTGGTCAGCCACAAGGATGTTCAAGAGTCTCTCATCATCTCTGTAAGTTATTTGAGCCTGAGCTGCTTGGGTTTTGAGCGAGTATGCTTCCTGTTAATGAGTCAGTACAACACAAACAACCTGCCTGATAAAGGAACAGCCGACTGCCCTATGAATGACTTGTCTGCTGACAGTGGGTGTTGTGCTGTTTTGATAGATTAAGCACATGATGTCACATGATCTGTTTTCTGGACTTTGAATTGTTGCTGCCTGGAATGGCAGAGTGATATTTACTAGTTAAGTTTAGACTACCGTTCAAAAGTTTCTTTTTAAAGAAACTCTTTTATTCAACAAGAATGCATTAAATTGTTCAAAAGTAACAGTAATTAAATGTATAAGGGATCTACAAGACTGGAGTAATCATAGATATACTAGATGCCTCATTACAGCGACTGTTTCTATGGGCAGCTATACATAAGCCATCCGCCATATTGGAGCGGTGAACTTGACCTCATTCACCATAGTAATCACTGAATATTCGAAAGATGCCACAATCATGCACAGAACGGCTCAATGGATTTCTGCGATCCTACAGTATGGTGAATGACGTCAAAAATACCGTTCCAAGATGGCGGCCGTATCTACGTGCCATTTGGAGATCTCCAGGCTGCAGTTATACCCTTATACCCTTCTCGAAATTTCAGCTTTAAAATATATTCAAACAGGAAGCAGATATGTAAAATTGTAATAATATTTCAATATATTACTGATTTTACTGTATTTTTGACCAAATAAATGCAGGCTTGATGAGCAAAAAGAGGCTTCTTTCAAAAAAAATCTTATCAAACCCCAAACATTTAAACAGTAGTTTATATTAAAGGATTAGTTCACTTTCAAATGAAAATTTCCTGATAATTTACTCACCCCCATGTCATCCAAGATGTTTATGCATTTCTTTCTTCAGTCGAAAAGAAATTAAGGTTTTTGATGAAAACATTCCAGGAATTTTCTCCATATCGTTAGTTTCAATGGACTCCAAACGGTAGAAGGTCAAAAATACGGTTTCAGTGCAGCTTCAAAGGGCTATAAACGATACCAGACAATGAATAAGGTCTAGCGAAACGATCGGTCATGTTAAAAAAAAGTGTATGCTTTATAAACACACATGCTCGCCTGTTCTGCGATGCGCGTTCATGACGTCACATACGTTGCAAAGGTCACGCTTGCCGTAGGCTCCATCTCATCTTTTCCTCCAAGTTCAAAACCGTCCGACATCATTGTTTTACCTTGTAAACTCGTTGAGTTGTAACTCCCTTTTTTTGTAAACGGCGTTTGACTTAGTATTCGCACGTTCAAATTGTAAACACCGACTCGATACTTTCGCCTATGTCAAGCGTGACGTTTTCAATGTAATTACGTCACGAATGCGCATCGCAGAACAGGCGAGCGTTTGTGTTTATAAAGCATATACATATTTTTTTTTTTTTAAATGACCGATCGTTTCGCAAGATAAGACCTTATTCATCGTCTGGTATCGTTTATAGCCCTTTGAAGCTGCACTGAAACTGTAAGTTTAACCTTCTACCGTTTGGAGTCCATTGAAACTAACGATATGGAGAAAATTCCTGGAATGTTTTCATCAAAAACCTTAATTTCTTTTCGACTGAAGGAAGAAATGCATAAACATCTTGGATGACATGGGGGTGAGTAAATTATTAGGAAATTTTAATTTGAAAGTGAACTAATTCTTTAATGGCATTTCGAATGGATTTTCCAAAGTGGTATTAATTAAAATAGCTTTGTGAATGTAGTTTAGTCAGCCTGCTGGCTCAAACAAATCCCTTTTCCCAATATCCTAATGCTCACTTACGACAGCATGAGAATGATAAATTAGAAAAAGCATCAGTTAAACACCTGGGGCACGTTCAGGTTCACACTGGTGCCCAACGTTTTGCTAAGGTTTCCAGGTTGAACGACATGTTTCCTGTAAACGGTGTGCAACGGGGTTTGAGATACATCGTGTCAAAAATGTCAGCCCAATCAGCAGCAACATGTATATAAACCACACGGTATTAAAGAGACCGCTCGCACAATGGGTCCAAATGAAGTCATTTAATGTGTCTGCTGCAGCTCGGTATATGCAACAATTGAAGATATTAGAAGACATGTTTGTCATAAGAGTTTTATAGTAACATACCATATCACCATGATGATGATGATGACGGTGAATTTGTAAGTAAATGTAATTAACATCTAAATAAATTCACAAGAGCAAGTATATTGTTTGCACATGTTTATTTACATTAAAGGCAAAATAACTGAAATAATAAGAGCACATGTATAAATCTGGAACTTCTTTAAGTCTGTCTAAATATGTAATAATTGCTATGTATTCTGCTCCATATCCTTTCCTCAGGAAGGTGTGCTAGACACTGATTCATTTAACATAAAAATACTATGCATATTTATATATTTTGCTATTGTATTGTGGAGTGACACTTTCATAAACTTTTCTATGCTCCTCTGATTATATAATGGTAAATATTACAATATCATAGCACAACAGCAGTGATCAGCAATAATAATAAGCCTAATACTCACAATAAAAATAATAAGGTCATATAGATCATAACAGTCTCGGAGGTAAGAAGTGGATCATCCTTCACCTGAATTTTTTGTCTTTTCATCCTGAAATGTTGGATCACAATAATTAACCACAGTTTCCACAAATCTGTTCACTTGATATAGGGATGTTCTCTTTTATTCTGGACGGCAAGGGCAGTGACTGTAACATTGAGCGTATTTTGCAGTATTAAACACGTATTTATACTGATTTTATCAGGCTCTGAAAATTCTTCAAAAAGAACACACAGCTTCTCAGCCTTCTCAGCTGCCATTGTTGCAACACTTGCGTTATCAGAACAGGGTGTTCAAAGCATCACCGTTTCCGTTTAATAAACGTTTTGCACCGTTTTTTCGGGGCTGAACGCAGCCCTGATGTTCTTCCTTTTCCTTTTATGTTGTACTAGCGCCATATGCTGTTTTGTTAAGAGAAAAGAAATATGAAATTGCCCTGCAAATCCATTTAATTCTGACAAATTAAACTCTAAAAGAAACACATACTGTTTCTGGAATTCTTTTGGAAGTAATTATGAGTGTGCAAATTAGCCACTTTTGGTAATTATTTTTGCTCTTCTTTTTCAACAGAATGAGGTACAGACTGCCAATGAGTTTGTCAAAATCATTAAAAACGCTGAGAATGAATATCAGGTTTGTTGATTTATGATTGGTTAGTCATTATTTTACAGCATTGCAATTGCATGTTAGTCTTGGAGGAAGAAATGAATTATTTTATATCACCTGATCATATCTATGATGTGCGAAAAGTCATAGATTGAGATTTCCTGTCGTTTGCCTTCCAGACGGCCATCAGTGAGAACTACCAGACCATGTCTGACACCACCTTCAAGGCCTTACGCCGACAGCTTCCCGTCACCCGTACCAAGATCGACTGGAACAAGATCCTCAGCTACAAGATCGGCAAAGAGATGCAAAACGCTTAGACACACGGCATGCCTCCGCTCCTGCTCGCATTACAAGCAAAGAGACAAGCTACGAGGGGCCCATATCTAAACCTGAACCTATACCTGAATCAAGGGCAGGGCCAAGGCAAGAAGCTCCTTCAAGAAGTGTGTTAAAAATGTCTGTCAATTTTTTTTTTTTTTCTTCTAAAGCCACGGTTTGACCTCAGCTGAAGAGACTGCCTCCTTTTCTGTATTGTAGGAGGGCTGCAAGCTTATTTTAATGGGTTTAGCAAAAGTTTTTGCTGTTGAACAAATACCTCCCACGACACCAGTGTACAGCGTCATAAATGGCCCCCCTAATATCACTTGCACCTCCCCTAGATCAGCGCTCCCAATGCTTGACACACTGAACTTTTTATTGCACTTAGTCCATATGATCAATTGAGTCCACTTTGTTTACTTTTTTTAGCAACTCAACAAAGTTTTACTTCATGTTGAGTCATAAGATATAATGTATCAATATGTAGCCCATCAAAGCTCTCTGTCTGGTCATAATGTCGTGACACCAGTTTATGATCATTGTGTTGTTTTCCAACCTAACGATTGGTCTTTTTTTTTTAAAGCATTGTTGTAAGGTGCCATCATTTGAATGTTCTGTCAATTGATCACAGAGAGGGTTGTGCCAAAGTGAGCATTGTTTTTGTACAGTAAGTCATTTCAGGTTACTGTTCTGTGTGGAAATGGTCCCATCGTCGTACTCTGGTGTCTAAGAATGGTATATATACTGTATGCAGTTACACAAAATATTTGTTACCCCTCACTTCAGCCTCCTACCCTAGCTTTTATTGCTAACTATTTTTTACAAAATGTAAGAACAAATATGATCCCAGAGGAATAAATGATTTGCACCAAACTGACCTCATTACTATTATTTATAATGTATTGCAGCACCATTTAATGTCATAATATTAAAATCACATTATACTTCAAATGAGGGGTTTAAATTTGCTCTGAAGTCAATTGCATTGGTTTTTTTTTCATTTAGTAATGCATTATGAATTCTAAAATTTGGCCCTAAATCAGTTTAACATTAGTTGTTTTGGTGTTCATTAATGCGTTCATTAATTACTAAGTGGTTCATTAAATTTCATTAGTTTATTAAATACTAAGCTGTGTTTTTATTTTGTATTTTTTAGTGTATTATTATTATAATAAATTCTGTAACTGGTGCATTAAAATTGTATTGTTAAATTGGTGCATTTCCACACCCCTGCTTATATTGCTAGAATATTTGTTTGGTTCTTGCCATAAAAAGGATTTTAAAAGATTAAAAATATATGCTATACTTATAAATTTCAATTAATTTTTATTTGGCAATTGGTGGTATTTTTTTTCCTCTGGATTGATTTTGTTTATTTTATTTTTTAATATTTATATATTTTTTTCTATTTAATATATTTAATTATTATTTTTTTCTAATATAACCATCAATTAGGTTAACAACAGAAAATGTTAAAATATGGGAATTGTTTTTTTTGTGTGTGTAGTAAAATAGTAGTACGCTAGAACGATAGTCTGAGCTGATCAGTTTCACTTAAATCTAGTATGCAGTATATACTGCAGTATGCTATTCTGGAATTCCGTCGAGTATATATGAACGGAAGCTGCGCCCTCTGATGGAGAGCCTCGGTACAGCACACTCTCCTCCACTATCCCACAATTCTAATGTTTACGGCTAGTCGGTGAAAGATGGCGGACAGCAGTGGCAGTAATCCTCAATCACCCGGTTTCACGGAGAAATTAAAATCATGGCTGTGCTGGTCGTGGACGTACATATGCGCGCTTTGGTTCGCCATGGTCTTAACGATGGTTTATGTGCTGAGGAGCCCACTGAAGCTGCAGGAGACCGTTAACGCAGGTGTGTGTTTGTAATCAGCTGTGTGGATGTTTACAGCTAAACACAGGATATCTTTCTGCTCATTGAAGGAAAAGTTCACACAAATACACTAATTCTCTCGTCTCTATGCAAACCCATGCGAGTTTAATTTTCTGTGGAATACGAAAGGAGACATTTTGAAGTCCATGCGATGTCAATGAATGGTGACTGAAGAGGTCAAGTGCCCAAAATGACTCTAAATTGCCTTTAATGATCATAACAGCACTCGAGTCGTGCAGTATATAGTCGTGCAGTTGTTTGAAGTCATACTATAGCACTGTGAGAGAAACAGACCTGCATTTAAACTCATTACTGAATCACTGAAAGTGATGTTTACTTCAGATACAAGCAGCTTGTCTTGGAAATGTTGTGTTTTTTACATTAATATAATTCTGAAATCAGTTCACTTATGTCTCATAATTGTCACATTTTGTTATGGTATCAGTATCCACAAATTTAATTTAATTTTTTACTTTTCCATACTGAAGTGTGCATGTGATGTTTGTGTACTAGCATTATTCAGAAGGATATACTAAGATAATGTGATATGACACAGTAAACAAATACAAATATGTTTAGGTTTTATCATTATTTTTTATACTAAAAAAGTACTACATAAATAATCAAGTAGCCTAACTTGTATATGAATTTATATATATGAGCTACTTTATTTTCCAGTTACTGTTTTTAACAAAAACAGTATATGATGCTTATTGAATCTAGCATCACACAAACAGCATCACTCCTATTACTCAAGTTTAAAATATAATATATAAAATATATATCAAATGTAATGTTTTAGTGTGCGTGTGATGTTTGAGTAGAAGCATTATTCAGCGGTTAATTTTAAAGTGAATTTTAATATATATTTAAAATGTAATAATCGTGATTTATGGCTATTTTTTATGAGTTTAATTAATTATTATATATTTAAAATCTACTAAATACATCCCCTCTCTTTCTCTTTCTATATATATTGCTATTTTGCACTGCTTTAAGCTAGTGCTGTGAAACGATTAATCGTGATTAATCGCATCCAAAATAAAAGTTTTCATTTACATAATATTTGTGTGTGTGCTGTGTATATTTATTATGTATATATAAATATACACACATACAGTATATATTTTGAAAATACTTACATGTGTATATATTTATATTCATATAAGTTATATTATATGTGACCCTGGACTATAAAACCAGTCATAAGGGTACATTTTTCAAAACTGAGATTTATACATCATCAGAAAGCTAAATAAATAAGCTTTCCATTGATGTATGGTTTGTTAGAACAGGACAATATTTGGCCGAGATACAACTATTTGAAAATCTGGAATCTGAAGGTGCAAAAAAATCTAAATATTGAGAAAATCGAATCAAATTAAGTTCTTAGCAATGCATATTACTAATCAAAAATTTAATTTGGATATATTTACAGTGGGAAATTTACAAAATATCTTCATGGAACATGATCTTTACTTAATATCCTAATGATTTTTGGCATAAAAGAAAAATGGATAATTTTGACCCATACAATGTATTTTTGGCTATTGCTACAAACATACCCCAGCGACTTGTTTTGTGGTCCAGGGTCACATATATAAATATATTTATTATATAAACAGCATATTTTACTGAAATATATACGTGCATGTTTGTGTTTTTATATATACACATAATAAATACACACAGTACACATACATATATTATGTAAACAAAAATGTAATCATTTGACAACTTTAAGCATTTTTCAAGACTGACAGGTGTTGCAGTTTTTGCTTAATATGAGTATGTAAAAATGATTAGACTTTCTTTGTCTTACTATATTGTTATTCATCCACAGCATCTGTGTTTTTAAACACTCTCACGCCTAAATTCTACGTTGCGCTGACTGGAACCTCCTCGCTCATCTCGGGCCTTATATTGGTGAGTCTTTTTCTTGGCTTTGGTCAATTGGTTGTCAAATAACTTAATAAAATATGTAATAACTGTACTAAAGAACTAGCTTCAGTTTCAAAGCTGTGAAAAATCCCACTCTTTGTGTTTGTCTTCAGATATTTGAGTGGTGGTACTTCAGGAAGTACGGCACATCCTTCATAGAGCAGGTGTCTGTCAGTCACTTGCGCCCTCTGCTCGGAGGAGTGGAGAACAGCAGCTCTACGGGCCTCTTCTCCTCTGTAAACGGCGATACCGAGCCGAGAACCAACGTTGCAGGTTTTTGAACGCTACTACATGTTTCTCTTTCTAAATATTATAAAATGAATGTAATATTATTTTCTTTTTCTTTCAGAATGTAAAGTGTGGAGGAACCCACTGAACCTATTCAGAGGTGCCGAGTACAGCAGGTATATTGCTGGATGGTTCTTTAAGGTTTCAGTTCATTTCAATAATATTTGATTTTTAAAATATGACAGAATTGTAAAAATCATATTCGTGATCCTTTCATTCCAGGTACACTTGGGTGACGGGAAAAGAGCCCCTGACATACTACGACATGAATTTATCTGCACAAGATCATCAGACCTTCTTCTTGGGAGACACTCAGCAACTTAGACCAGAAGACTCTGGTTAGTCTCATGCTCTTCCACTTGAATAAAATACCTAAATTTGATCAGAATTGATGTTTAATCATGATTGGTATCTCTCTTGTTTGTTCTGCAGTTATGCAGAAGGCCTGGAGGGAGAGGAACCCGCAGGCACGCATTCGAGCAGCTTACCAGGCAATTGAGCTGAACCGCGAGTGAGTTCCACGCATCCTTCTGATTTCATCAGACATGGCTCATCCAGTCAGATTTTACAGCTGAAAGGATCCATTTAATAAACAGCCATTTTTAAAAATTATATAATAAATAAAAACAAAACGAATAGAATAGAAAAAGAATAGAGCAAGCTGGTGTTAGAGGTCTTTTTTGCTTTTTGTTAATTATATAATAAATAAATAGAATATGAAAAGAATAGAGAAGCTAGTGTTATTTTTTTTAAGTTAAAAGTAATATTTAAAAACATAACGCATTTAAATGTAGTCTTATTTTTTATAATGTGCATAATAAAGATGATGACTAAATTCACTTGTAACTTTGTATTTTAATTTTTAACGTTATATTTTTAAGTTATTTAAATATACAACAGCATGAAGTTGTAATATAAGCCATGTATCGTTATTTAATTACTGTCTTTCTGTTTCAGCTAGATGCGAACATAGTTTTTCTAACTCTCTTTTTATTTTTTGATTCTATCTATTTTATCATATCGTATTAGATATTTAATTATGTATGCTCATTTTCTGTCACTTTAAGCTAATCTTATCACATAATAATCACATAATCTTAAATATAATAATAATTTAATAGCACTATTAAATGTAATATTTTCAAAATTCATATATAATAATTTTTCACACTGCATTAGGATATTGATGCCTGTTTTTACTATTTAAATTATTTTTATTTTTATTTTAAGACATAACAGTATATTATTGTATTATAAGCCACGTATTGTTATTCACCGTAACACAGGAGTAATTACTGGCTTTTCTGTGTCGGCCGGAGTTTTATCATCAGTGCATCTCTAATGTTTGCATCGAATGGACTTTTTCTGACTCTCAAGCGTATGACTCATTCATTTGCAGATGTGCTGCGGCATATGTGCTCCTGGCCGAGGAGGAAGCCACAACCATCACAGAGGCTGAACGGCTTTTCAAACAAGCGCTTAAGAGTGGTATGAAACTTTCACACTGTCACACATATATAGCCAGCATACAGTAAATCACACTGCTGCTTATTCTCGTTGCTTTCACAGCCGGTAAAGATACCAATCTTGTGGTCTACATCAAGCGCAGACTGGCCATGTGTTCAAGGAAACTGGGTCGCATCAAAGAAGCTGTAAAGATGATGAGAGATGTGAGCGAAGCAACATACCACTTACGATGTTTAGGTGTTGTAGCTGTAAAAAGTGTGTTTTAGTGATAATCTTATGGGGCTTATGCCTTGCCACATAGACTTTTATAGAAATTATTTTACAGTAAATTTGTTTTTTTATTTTTTGAGGATCTAAATGATTTTCTGTGGTTTTCCACAACCTGATTGAACATTTATGTAACTTTAGTGCAGATATAAAAAATATTTCAGCCTTTCTGTATTCAGTTTTACAAAAAAATTTAAAACTCTAGTCACATGACTCTA
Source organism: Barbus barbus (assembly GCF_936440315.1). Taxonomy (NCBI): domain Eukaryota; kingdom Metazoa; phylum Chordata; class Actinopteri; order Cypriniformes; family Cyprinidae; genus Barbus; species Barbus barbus. The sequence continues at coordinate 25,400,873 of NC_136753.1, read as the reverse complement.
AAACACGTCGTCACTCCGCATCTTTAGAATATCCTCAGGGCAAGTTTACATTCAACATTTACCTGAACATACCTTAATATTTTCTTTGTGATTCTGTACATTAAAAAAAATTTACTTTGAATTACAACTATATTTAAAAATGTAAAATTCTGGTGTCTTATATAGCATTTTTTATACTTAAAATATTAATGTTCTGTAATCATCAGAGAGTAATTTCTGGTATAATAATTGAACACTTACAATTTTTTATGAATACATTGGAGCTCAGCCTTTACTTGAAATGTAACATACTACTGGACACATTTTATTTTATTTTACATTTCATTATTTTATTTAATTTTCTTTCATTTTAGTGGTATCTTGCACTTGAATTATGTTCTGTTGTGTAATATTGTCATTTTCTTGTTTCCTTGTACAGTTAATGAAAGAATTCCCCTTACTGGGAATGTTAAACATTCACGAGAACCTTTTAGAAGCGTTATTAGAGCTGCAGGCCTACGCTGATGTACAAGCAGTCCTCGCAAAATATGACGGTAAGCTCATTCAGCTGTACATTTCAGAGAGGATCAGTAAGAGATGCTAGTATCCTTTTTATTAACTGTCTGATGTTTTCCCCCCTCAGATATCAGCTTGCCAAAATCAGCTACTATATGCTACACATCTGCCTTACTGAAAGCCAGAGCAGTGTCAGATAAGTAAGTCTTCAGCATCCTGGAATTATTTTTTTTTTTTTTTCAGTTATGTCTAATATTACATAGCATATTACTATATTATAGGTGATGTTTATGGATGATAGTTTGCTGAATGAATCTGTATGTGTGTTGTATGGCAGGTTTTCACCCGAAGCAGCGTCTAGACGAGGTCTCAGCACAGCAGAGATGAACGCAGTAGAGGCCATACACAGAGCTGTGGAGTTCAACCCACACGTACCAAAGGTTCGAATGAATCTTTTTAAAGGGTCCAAAATTCTCATCATATGGTGATGACCAGTGAATGAAAACATTTACAGATTTATTACTGTATTTTGCATAACTTAAGGCCAGGAGATAAAAAATTATTGGTAACAAGGTTGGTAAAGGAGGTCTCTTGTGCTTACCAAGCAAGCTTTTTTTTTCATTAAAACAGTAATATAGTGAAATATGATTACAATTTAAAATAACTGTTTTCTGTTTTAATATATTTTAAAATATAATTTATTCCTATCATTATTCTAGTCTTCAGTGTCACATGAACCTTCAGAAATCATTTTAAAATATCCTGATTTGCTGCTTAACAAACATTTCTTATTATTATCAGTGTTGAAAACAGTTGTGCTGCTTAATGTATGTGAAAACCGTGATAAATTTATTTTTTTTCTTTGATGAATAGACATTTTATACATTTTAATATTTTTTTTAACAATGGATTCTATTTACACCAAGCAGTATTTTTTAACGATATGCTATTCACACTAAGCGCAAATAGCTATAGATTCTATTTACACTGTTAAAATAGCAAGATGTTCTGCTATTTATACTACTTATTGCAAATAGTGGCAATTATCTGCATCTCAGTATTGTAGTACATTATAAAACAGCATGCAGTAATAGTAAATTATTGTTTTAATTAGAATTATTAAATGGATGCTACCTTATTGGGACAATAAAGCCCTCCATATACCTACCCTAACCCTACCCGATACTTTTTTATTGAAAATAAATGCTTTTCCGATGCGATATGAGTTTTGAAAAGGGAGCAAAAAAAGTTCGGCAAAAGGCAGGTTCGAACTCTGGTCAATCGCATCAAAAACCATGTGCCTTACCACCTGCGTCACTGAAACTGATGTGAAACAAGCATCTTTTTTCATTGACTAACCCAATCACACCTTAGTGGGCGGAGTTAGTGTAAATAGCCTTTGCCAACAAGGCGGTCTATTTGCACTTAGTGTAAATAGACACTCCGTTATTTAAAATTCAAATGTTTGTAACATTTTAAATGTATTTACTGTCAATTTTAATAACTTTAATGTGGCCTTGCTGGAAAAAAAAAACTTTTGAAAGATAGTGTATTTGCAGTACCGTTTATGCAATCGCTATTAATGTGTCACCACATGGAGTTCTAGAATTGCAACAGCAAAACAAAACTTTTGACTTTTTATCTCTATTTCTGATACAAAATGTTGATTGGTTTTGCTAACGTCCAATAATAATAAAAAATACCAGTTGATCTTACCCTAGTAAAAAGTAATATATTTAAAACATGTTTATTTCATACTAAGTATAGTTCAAACCTATTAGCATATTTACTGACATATCGCTTGAGACTTACTGATATAAATATTCTAATTCAACTTTAATTGGAGTACTACTCATGTCGTGCACAATGCACATTTCTTAATATGTGACCCTGGACCACAAAACCAGTCTTAAGTCACGGGTATATTTGTAGCAATAGCCAAAAATTCATTGTGTGAGACAAAATTATCGATTTTTCTTTTATGCCAAAAATCATTAGGATATTAAGTAAAGATAACCTACCGTAAATATATCAAAACTTCATTTTTGATTAGTAATATGCATTGCTAAGAACTTCATTTGGACAACTTTAAAGACGATTTTGTCAATATTTAGATTTTTTTGCGCCCTCAGATTCCAGATTTTCAAATAGCTGTATCTCTGCCAAATATTGTCCTGTTCTAACAAACCATACATCAATCGAAAGCTTATTTTTTTCAGCTTTCATATGATGTATAAATCTCAGTTTCGAAAAATTGACACTTAAGACTGGTTTTGTGGTCCAGGGTCACATATTAAGCTTAAAATGTGTTTTAATGTCACTTGATGAGGATTGTATGATCTTTCAATAATATTAGTCTTTACATGCAAGATATTTAAAGTGGACCTGAAGCATACTTGCAACAATTCCACTTTAGCACAATCAAATGTACTTCAGTATATCCACTTCAGCACCACTTCTGCACAATTAAAGTACAAAATTCCAGTTTAGCAGATTTTAATCATACCAGTTTAGTATACTTATAGTACAATTGCAGGATTTTTTTATTAAGTGCATAAATATATAAATAGATTTGTAGTATGCTTAGCATGAAATAAATATATTTGAAATGCATTTAAGTGCATTTATTTTTTACTGGGGTATCATAATGTAAAATGCCCTTGTTGTTTTTCTTTTAAGTTACTTGCCCACACATCAGCTTTATCTCACTGTTATTCATGAATGCAGACTCATTGTCTTGACCAGGAGGTGATGCTGTTGAAGCACACTGCAGTCTTCTGCACTAAACAGAAACCTTTCTAATATTCACATCAGGAGGGCATCGTTCACAGTTTTACATTGAACATAACTGCAGGTGGGCTTGTCGACCCAAGACTGCCGCGCATAGATTTTTGTAAGCTATGTTTAGGGTTTAAGTTGTATCACCTTTGATTTTCTTTTTGGTTTTTAAAGATGTTTAGACCCTCATCCACTATTTCTTTCTTTGTACCTGGTTACAACTTGCCGCTCAAAACACTAGATCGGACTTCAAAGTGCTTAACCTCTTCACACCCAAACACACCGTCTCAGTTGAGGGGTATTTACGCACATGCGTGCAACTCAGACGTGCTGTATCAGACTACAAAGTACATCTGTTTGAGATGTGCAGCAAATATCAACGCGCACACACACACACACACACACACACACACATACACCTGGTCTTTCATTTGCCAAATCTGCCCCTAGAGCAAAAAGGACGATCCAGAATGAGCAAAGAGGGTGTTGAATGTCAGTAGTATTACTATTGCATTTGTGTGATCACTTCAGACAGAGACTTAAGGTTATACCACCAGCTTTATAGATTTAGTATTAAAGATGTGGACTTGTAGAAATTGGGCAATGCAGGCATTTTTAATGGTATTATTACAGAATAAAAAAAGATAAAAGAGACCCTTTACAATGTATGAATTAAAATTTGTGTCCTTTATATTTTTAGTATGTATAATAGGGTCATAAAAGTGAAATATCATGGTCTCTCCTTACTTATGTGGGTGGTTTTCAAACTTTTTGATGGGAATTTGCCCCAAATGTTATCCCCTTGATAAAATATATAATCAGATGGAAAGCAAACTTTACAAGTTTGATATTCTAAAATTGTTTTTTTGTAAATGCATTGTTGTTGTACTAAAATTACTAAAATATTATCTGGCAAATTTACTTTACTTTTTACTTTTATCATACACCACCATTCCAGTTTCATTCCAATCTCTTGTGCTCACCGAGGCTGCATTTATTTGGTCAATTTGTGCAGCTTAATAAATAAAAAAGATATATTATATAATCACTTTTGATCAATTTAATGCGTACTTGCTGAATAAAATCTAAAAAGGAAAAAAAAATTTGCCCCAACTTTTGAACAGTAGCATATCTACATCTAGCATATATAGTGGTAATATTAATTTTATAGTTAAAAAAAACGAAGTACTATAATTTGGCAAATGCATTCAGTTATTGTTAAATATTGAATTAGTCTTTTAAAGGTTAACTTTGACATCCCAGAAAAATGATAATGCATGATGTCATCCATCAGTCTAAACCTGTACCTCACCTTTGCATCTCCAAGACCACCGCAGTGTGATGTCATCGTACAGGGTCTGCACGGTCAAGTGAAAAGAGATATGAGACAGACTGAGACATAGGCTTATGGGAGTTCAGCAGGGGCTTAGGAGGAACCTCCACATAAAAGAGACCCATCACTGACACTTGATCCGCCATTAAAAGAGGTGACCGTGTTTGTGTGCGGGCATGTTGTGTAGAACAGCTGCCTGTCGAATGTCAGCATGATCATAAAGCTAAATTACCCATGTCTGCGTGCATTTGACATATCCAACATGGTGATTGTTACTGAAAGATATGTTTGGATATTTGTTCATAATTCAGAAGGTGTGCTTTACACATTGTTGTAGGAATCAGTCGAATTGAGCTGTAATGTACCATAATCACAGCCAGGGGCATTTGGGTAGGTTATCCTCTGGATAATGCCATTTAATCCTGCTGTATTGCCCTCCACAACATTCACCCCGGGGCCCAGAGCAGGGGAGAATTTAAGTACTACTTAAATTCTCAGTATGAGTATAAAGCTCTCATATGTACACTTTAAGAAATGGTCGTTAAAAATATGGCCTAATATACATTGTTATTATGAAATAATTTTTCATATAGATTTTTTCACAAGTGTTGTGCCAGTATTTTTTAAAAAGATTTATTTTCTGTGTTTTGCCTTTACTATGATAAAAAGCAGACAGGAAGTGAAGTGGGAGAGAGAAGGGGGGGTGGGATCGGGAAAGGTCCTCAAGTCGGGATTCGAACTCGAGACGCCTGTAACGGCGTTATATGTCTGCGCACTTGCCTACTGAGATATCAGCACCGACATTATACCAGTATTTTGAATTACATTTTACCCCAATATTAAAGGGGAAAACAATACATTATATTTTGCATTAAGAAAATAAAGAATAATTTAGCATTTTTTAACTGACCATTAATATTTTTGTCATTGTAACATTATTTTCATGACAAATCGTTGCCTTTTTAATTGGCCCTTGACCATAATTGCCTGAATGCATTCGGTTTTTTTGTATGTATGTATTTAAATATTTTACCACATTAATAATGTAATATTATACATAATATATTTATATAATGAAAATTATTTCTATAATACCTTTTTGCGTTATGGTAGTAAGAATTGAGAATGCTTAATTTGCTTTTCATTTCTTTTGATTTCTTGAGTTAATGTAATTAAAATAGTTTTGCTTTGTGTGTCGTTGCAGTATTTATTAGAAATGAAGAGTCTGATTTTGCCACCTGAGCATATTTTGAAGAGGGGAGACAGTGAGGCGGTGGCGTACGCTTTCTTTCACCTGCAGCACTGGAAACGGGCTGAGGGGGCGCTCAACCTGCTACACTGCACCTGGGAAGGCAGTATGTACAGTGCACATCTGTTCGTTTTTACATACTATCACATTTATGTATAGACTACGATGATTACCATACTCATTTACCATGAAAATTACAAGGTACTTCATTAATACTTAAAAAAAAGCTTGGCATGCTATTATCATCATGTAGTATCTGAAAACAACAAATGTACTCTGTTGTAAGCTGTTTACTGTAAAACAAAATGTAATTCATCTCACTTGATATCAGTTGACACCTTTTAACTCTTGTAGCTTTCCGGATTATTCCATACCCCCTGGAAAAGGGTCATCTCTTCTATCCTTACCCAGGATGCACAGAAACTGCAGACAGAGAGCTTCTGCCTTGTAAGTATACACTATATAAGTATACACTATATATCCGTTGTTATGTATAAATTGTTAATGTTCCGTCACTTTAGAGTGATTTCAATAAAAATTGTGCATGCAAAAACAAAAAGGCCCATTCTCAATAGTGTTGAGATGAAGCACTGCTCACACAGACGTCACTTTCAAACAAAGCAGCTTTCTGTTGGTCAGTGTGGCAAATTCACAACCTGAACATGAGCGAAATCTGTGTGGTGAACTATTTTGCATGTTTTGCAAACTCCAGATTATGTAGATTCTTATTGGAATGACAGGATTTTGCCCCTGAAATTTCCCCGAGCAACACTAAATGTGACCATACCTTTTGGAAAATAGGGTATTTATTGACCTGTTTTTAAGATAAGTATCTTAAATCTGTCTGTCTTTGTCTTTTTCTTTTTCTTCCAGCATTTCACGAGGTCTCAGTGTATCCGAAGAAGGAGCTTCCTTTCTTCATCCTCTTCACAGCAGGCCTGTGCTCCTTCTGTGCCATGTTGGCCATGCTCACACACCAGTTTCCAGAGCTCATGGGGGTCTTCGTCAAAGCCGTGAGTATCTGCATGCACACACCAAACCCAAAAGTGTGGGGGGTTTTTCTCTTGTCCCTCTGTGCCCTTATATATTTCTTTTTTTGTTTAGAAGAGAAAGTACACAATCACTGAACTCCCAAGATAAACATTTCTTTGTGTTGCAACATAAGAATGAAGTCTGTCAATGGCATTCTAGATGGTACAAACTGTGGCTTGTTATGAGACCATATACAGTCATCGCCAAAAATATAGGCACCCTTGGTAAATATGATCAAAGGCGGCTGTGAAAATGAATATGCATTATTAATCCTTTTGATTTTTTTATTAAAAAAATTCACAAAAATCTAACCTTTCTGTGGATAATACGAATTTAAAATGGGGGGAACTATCATTATGAAATCAATGTTTTTCTCTAATACACACTGGCCACAATTAACGGCACCCTTTTTTTCAATACTTTTTGAAACCTCCATCCAGTCCCATTTGAAGTTCCAGTCGTGTCTGATGAATATGCTGGAGTTTGTTTATGGATGAGCTAGGAGAATTTTTCTTGAAACCCTCCCAAACAACATGTGGTGATGTAGGTGCTGTTTGACCATTTTTTTTTTTTTTTAAGGTTTTCTGACCCCGAGACTCAACTATTTTCTACAATTCTCCAGCTGTGGTCCTTGGAGAGTCTTTAGCCACTCAAACTCTCCTCCTCACCATGCATTAGGACAATATAGACACGTCCTCTTCCAGGCAGTTTCGTAACATTTCATGTTGATTGGAATTCTTAATTATTGCCCTGATGGTGGAAATGGGACTTTTCACTGCTCTAGCTCTTTTCTTAAAGCCACTTCACTAATTTGTGAAGCTCGATTATCTTTTTCTGCACATCAGAAATATATTCTGTGGTTTTTCTCATTGTGATGGATGATTAAGGGAATTTGGGGTTTATTTTTCCTCCTGTTTATATTTCTGTGGAACAGGAAGCCATGGCTGGATAATTTCATGTTCATAATCACCCTAGAGTGCTCAAAATTGCGTGAAGTCTAGATTAGTGCAAGTGCGTATTTAGAGTGTGTTCTTTCACTGCATGATTCAGTCTTTTAAAACATTTAGAATAACAAAGTTCAAGATATGGGGACAGAAAGTGTGTATTTCTATCATTTCATATAGTTGATCAATATCAAACAAAGAGTGCTGTTTTTTTTCTACAAAAATTACCATGATTACAAATGTGAGCTTGTTTTTCCTGTTTTTGTTCTATTTCGACGACAAAAATAATTCCAAACACAGCCACAGCGCTGTTTTGCGTCTCTGAGCAACATGAGGGTGTTTCGTTCTTGAATGAATCAACCGTTTAAATGATTCAGTTCAATCGCAATGACTCGCGTATTAACAATGACTTTCTGCTCCCTTCTGGCGGTTTTAATTTCACATTCAGAGTATCTTTTATTATTTAAATAATTTCAAACCTTTTATGATTAATATATCTTAACATTATTTATGCATTTGAAACTGCAGGTTAAATGCATTCATGTCCTGCATTAAACAGTGTGTAAATACATCTAAATGCCACTTCAGATGCAGCGTCTGTGTTTCCTCTGCGAAGATGAATTTTGTTGATACTGATTTCATTTGCTTGGTTTCACAGCCCACATATCTTCTTATTCTAATTCACTGATAATGTAAGAATTTGACTCAAAAAATAATGAACACCTTTAGAAAAAATGGCTTTATGAAGGTAAAAATGCCCATAAAATGTAAAAATCAGTTTAAACTTGTTGGAAAAGATTAATTTCTATCAGTGTGAACAGAATATGAAGAATATCAAAATCTTTAGGAGTCAGGTTAAGATATCAGCACATTAACACAAAATATTGTCTAATTATCGTTATCGATAAAATCCCAGAAAATATTGAGATTATTTTTTTGTCAATATCGCACACCCATAATATAGATTGACTTAACAATACTTTACACAGTAACTTATTTACAGTCCTTAGTCAATGAGGTAGGTAGCAGAATGGAGAAGAGAAATTCAAGAGCAGAAGTGAAGCCAAGCCAAGCAGGCCTTTGAACTGTTCGTACAACAACATTTAGCATCTCCGAAGGCCAGGATGCCCATTTCATGGCAGTGTGTTCTTTTCTTATCGTTGTTTACATACATTTGGGTGAATTAATAGCGAGTGATTGATTTCAGAACAAGTTTGAGTTGTTGCACTAGACGCCACGGAAGGGCCTTGCCTCTGACTTGCATTCGAAGTCACTCTTTTTTCATTGCACTCCCTCGCTTGCCTGCGCACATACACACAAGCTTTGTTCCCTGTCCACTCCAAACATCTTGTTTTCCTTGGGGAACAATACCCTAATTTGTAATTGCAATAAACTCCTGAAATGTGAGGACATGCAGCCTCATTGGCCTTTATCTTTTTATCAACCTCGTATGTCATGTTACAACATGTATTTACGCTAGCACTATCTATTTCCTGGATCTGGGTTATAATGGATGATACCTCTCCAGCCTCCTCTCTTCCCATTTTCCTCCCTCTCCGACACGCGGCCCCGGGCTTCCTTTCCCATATTCCGTCATAAACATCTGTTCATCCGTGAAACGTATCGCTTCATAAACACATTAGAGGCTTGTTTATGGTGGATTGAATCATAGAGGTTTCAGTGTTTTTCAAAGGGACGGTTTCACGCCAGTTTTATAGTCCTGAAGTTGGTTGCCATCCAGAGATTTTTTTCTCCTCTTGTTTGTGTCTGTCAGGACCTCCATGTAATATCCCAGAGGGACAAACTCTATCATACTTATGTCTAGCACTTCAGGCACTTTAAAGGCATCTTTCTGACAGCTTGTGGTTCAGCCACACTGAGTAGTCTATGAATGAGGTAGACAAGACCAGAAAAAGCACTACTTTCATATTTTTTCTTCAGGTTGGACCAGCAATTCTCATAGATTTCCTCATGTCAACATCAGCTCCCAGCGGCCATGGTCACACTTCAGTTTAGGGCTGAAATTCATTCATTTCACAAAATTGTTGTCTGGTAAAAAGGTGTTTATTGTCCAACAACACCAAACTACTGTACAGTCACTACCAGAGATTGGAAATTAAACCTCAAAAGTAATTATTAATTAATTAAATATTCAGTGTTAATTATTAACTATAATTTTGTTCTGTATGTTTTTCTTATTAATGAACATGTACGTTTATTTTAGATTTCAATAAATGACAGTAATCGGGGGCAAACTTGAAATAATTATATGAAATTGGAATATTTCTAAATAAATCCAAATACAAAGTTATAATTTTAAATGTATAATTGTAAATCCAAATATGTACTTAAATCTAATTATTCTAAGTCTAATATAATTAAGTGAAATTTAGCTCAGGAGCATTCATATTGCTTGTAGATGTTACTACACTTCGACTAAAGTTAACCTGTGGCAAATTCAATTGAATGGATATGATTTGGAAAGGCACACACGTCTTAATAAAAGGCCTAACAGCTGATAATGCATATCAGAGCAAAAACCAAGCCCTGAGGTCAAAAGAACTGCGTCAGAAACAGGTTAGTGTCAAGCCACACATCTGGGGGAGAGTTCAGAAAATAATTCTGCTTCATTGAAGGGTCACAGAAGCATGTAGTCTCTGTTACCCTTAATGGAATATGTTTGAAACAACCAGGACTCTTCCTAGAGCTGGCCTCCTGGCCAAAATGAGCAATTGATTGAGAAGACCAAGAACCTGATGGTCACTCTAGTTGAGCTCCATGATCATATGTGGCGATAGGAGAAATCTATAGAAGGACAAACATCACTGCAACACTCCATTGATCTGGGCTTTATGCCAGTGTGGCAAGACTCAATCCTCTCTTCAGTGAAGACACATGAAAACACACTTTTTGCAATTTGCAAAACAGCACCTAAAGTACCCTCAGAGCTCAGACTGTGAGAAACAATATTCTCTTAATTCTAAGCATCATATTTGAAGGGAAGCAGCTCTGCTCATCACCTGCAGAGTACCATCCCAAAAGTAAAGTGTGCTGGTAGCAGCCTCATGCTGTGGGGCTGTTTTTCAGCAGCAGGGACTGAGGGACTCGTCAGAGTGGAAGAAAAGCTCAGTGCTCCAAAATATTGAGATAAGCCATAATAAAAACCTAGTTCAGAGCATTTAGAACCTCAGACAGGGCAGACGGTGCACCTTCAAACAGGACAATGAACCTAAACACAGCAAGAGTGGTTTAAAGACAACTCTGTGAATGTCCTTGAGTGGCCCAGCCAGAGACTGAGCGTGAACCCAATCAAATATTTCTGGAGAAACCTGAAAATGTGCGTCTGCCCCCATCCAACCGGACAGAACTTGAGAGATAAAGAAGTGAAGAGAAGAATGGCAGATAATTGCCAAATGCTGATGAGCAAAGCTTGTCGTATCTAACAAAAAAAAGACTTGAGGATGTAAAGGTGATTCAGCTAAATATTTAGTTAAGGGTATGAATACTTATGCAATGTACTTATTTCAGTTTTTTTATTTTTAATAAATTTACGAAGTTGAGACAATTCTGTTTTTGCTTTGTCAGTATGGTGTGCGGAGTGTAGATTGAGGAATAAAGTAATTTAAAGCAGTTTAACATAAGGCTGCAACATAAAACATGAAAAAAGGGGGGTATGAATACTTTGGGAAGGCACTGTATATGCAGTTATAGATCTAAAATATAGTTGTAAATCTGAAAATATTTTAGTGAATTAATCTCTCTCTGTATATGTGTGTATATCTCACACACACACATATATACATATATATTTCTTTCAGGATTTTACATTATATAATTATAATATAATTGTATAACATATATAATATAATAATTATATAATATAATTATACAACATAGTGTTCAGTCTGAATAAATAAATGTAAAATCCTGGATGTGTAAATTTGAACTGCATACATATTTATAAATGCTGAATGTAAATTTTCCATCTTTCTATTTATGCTTTCCACTCAAAAATTTGGTTAAGTTTGGCAAAGTACCCATTTAATGTACAGTTGAAGTCAAAAGTTTACATACACCTTGCAGAATCTGCAAAATGATTATTTTACCAAAATAAGAGGGATCATACAAAATGCATGCTATTGTTTATTTAGTACTGACCTGAATAAGACATTTCACATAAAAGATGTGAGCATCTTTTAAAACTCTGTTTCGTAAATATCTTGCATGGAATTTAAGATGTGTGTGATTATTCATTCAGATCCATCTGACTGTTTTCTCTCTCTCTCCTCTCTCTGCAGTTCTTCAGCACCCTCTTTGCACCACTGGGCTTTTTTGCAGACAAGATGGAGAGCTTTATGCCCTCCTGCCTGTGGCATCAACTAGCAAACGTCTGAAGTACACACACAGCTCACACATACTTGCACTTGAAAACACTACTGTACATGTAACACATGTGTAAGGTGCCCGTTAGCCACCTGTACTGACAATAAAAATGTTATGGCTCTTTGACGCACTTTGCCGTCTCTTTTCCTGTAGTATTTAATGCCTTCTGACATAGTTGAGTAGAACAGCAGAAGTCAATATGAACATGTTGACTAAATGCCCGTTTCTCAACCTCTGTGCCGTGACTGCCTCTAATTCCGCTTAAATATGCCTGCTATGGCCGCAGGGCAGGTTGCCACAGTGATATAGCGCTGATGCAATCATTGAAGAAAAAGACTGGCCTTGTGTACCCTGAAGATTCGGCAGTAAATCATGTATCTGTTTTTAGAGGACCTCACTAAACAAAAGTTCAGATCCACAGCATGCATGAGGGTGAGTTGGTTGCACAGAAACTGTGTTTTCATACAATACTATTATAGTCTTTATCATCTTTCTTCTAGAATGAAGGCTTGAAGACATTGTAATTTAGAATTTTACATTAGAAAAGACTGTCATGCATTGCGGTTGTGGTCATGAATATCAATCGGTTTATGGTGGTATGTCATTCTACAAATGGGACATTCTTTTAGAAAGACTTTTAGAAAGATTTTAATAATCCATCCTGCTTTAAAGAGCTCAGGTATTTAAAGCGGCAGACTACAAACCTTGTGCACTAAAGTTGATGCTAATGTAGTAACAGTATCGTTATAGTTCTTGGTTTTAATGGGCAATGGTTCTGGAGATAATTGATGAATTCATGTTGCACGTTACTGTTCACAGATTACTGAATTTGATCTTTTAATATTACTGTTTTAAATATATTACGGCACTTTAAGTGTTTTTACAACGTTTTGTCGCACTGTTTATGATGCTTAATATGGATTTCAAATGGCCAAAACTTGCATTTTGTTCAGAAATACCTTTGTTTTATTCTTTTGAGAGGTGATCTAAATATTTGCGGCTGGGAAACATGAAAAATTGACACGTGCAGCAGTTTTATAGATGTTTTGCCCTCCAAGTCTTCGAGCCGGTCACGTGACTGAAAACTATCAATTGGCAGGCTTTGTTTTCAAGGCGGGAAATGTATGTCGCGAGTGGGAGGCATGTGATGCAGAAGGCAGGTCAGTATACAACATTAAATTAAATACACTTATGTGTAATTTATGCACGCAAGGTGTTGCCATTTGTCTCATCATACACATTTTTAACGTAATGGCGGATGTGGGCATTTTGGGGTTCAAAAATTGGGGTTCTGTAAGATTTTTTTTATGTCTTTAAAAGAAGTCTCTCATGTTCATCAAGGCAGGGTTCATTTGATAAAAAAAAAAATGAGTAAAACTGTAATATTGTTTAATATTATTAAATGTTTTAACATATTTTTAATATTATTACATTTTTTTTTTTTTTTTTGAAGTTACACGGTGTTGTTCAAAATTCTTTCCCAGGTTTTACTCCAGTGTCTTTAAAGCACAGCTATTCCTCTCAACATATTTGGCATGGACGTGGATGTTCACAGCTACATATGAGACGAGTGCATAGTGTCTGATCATCAAAGGTCCCGCTACCACCTGCTTTCTTTGGCAGTCGTCCATGTAACGGTCAGACGGGTTTATGCAGGGTCTGTATAAAGCTCCATAAAGTACTGCATGTAGAGTAGAAAAGAGCCAAAAGACTGGTGATGATTATCCAGTGTTTATAATGTTTGTTCAGTGATATATTTACAAACAAACACTGCTTAAAGAGGTAAATGCCCCAGAAAAACAACCCGACGAATGCTTGTGAAGGATGAGGGCATGATGATATCGCAGGCCTTGACAGAGCTGGTGGCCTACAGCTGGATGAAGTACATTTGGGGGTGTCTTAACTGGCGCTCTCCAGGGGTCTGGATTTGTTCAGGTTTGCAGTTTACTGCAGGCTTTGGCCTCCGAGTGTAACAAAAGCTAGTGACAGCCAAGCAAATAGTGTTTGCAGCAGATACTGTCGCATGAGATCCTATGCAAGTCTTTGCTGTGTTAAATTAAAGCTGTGTCTGTATTACAGCACATCATGCCTCTCTTATATTGCCTTAGTGCTTACTAAAGGGGTGTTTGCACGACACTGTTTTCAACTAAAAATGAAAAACTTGTGTTTTAGCCATTCATTTACATGACAACTGCATTTTGGAGGCCTGAAAGCGCAAACTTCTGAAAACTGGTTTGAAAGTGCAACTTTTTGAAAATGATACCATTATCAGCAAATTTGTGAAAACTGTGTCATCATGCATGTGTGTATTGTGTGTTCGGTTCAGTCTATAGGTATGTGCAAGTAGTTGAAGAATGCATATGTGCATTAAATGTTCCTTTAAAAAGTGACATTGCCAATTTCAGAATTTTTTGATGTTTTTGTGGGGATCGTTTTGACAGTGTTGCCATCTGTATGTGAAAATCTTCAAAAGCGCAAAGGAAAAACTTCCACAGGTTTTTTTCCCAGTAAAATCCTTAGGGTATCTGATTTTAACAGTACTTAAGTATTTTACTCGTACTAAATGTAGGCTCAACGATGCAGTAGTCCACAAACGCCTCAAAATAAATCAATAAGCAATAAATTAAGGTCGACACAACAGCTTCTTAAACTCTGAAGTCTCGGTTAAGCGAAAGTACTTAAAGGAGTCATCGGATGCAAAAATCACTTTTATATGTTGTTTGAACTGAAATGTGTTTTGGCTGTGTGTGTACACAACCACCATATAATTATAAAAATCCCAATAAATCATAAGCACTGTCTCAGATCAAGCTATTCACAGATTCAGAGTGACATCACACAGACCCAGGCCACTCCCACGATTGTTGACTGACACTGGCGTTTAAACATAGACCCACCCTGAGTGAGCTGTCAACAGTCTGCCATTGTTTTGACGCTGGAGCAGGTGTAGACAAGAATGTCTCCTAAGCGATTGAGGTGTTTTGTTGTTGGATGTAATAATGAACATAGCAGTCGTCATTTACTCTCGACATCTGAGCCACTGAAGACACAGTGGATTTCTTTTGTTTTTGAGGGGGAAGCGCCCCCCGTTCTACCTAAATGTTCATGCGAATCATTCGTGATCCAGCTTCACCTACAAAAGCAGTGAGTATAAGGTTCATTTGAATGAATCTTTGCAAATCACCATTGCTAATAAAGTGCTAGTTAGCAAGTTCCATGACAAATGCGGTTAAAGTTTACCGTCTCATGAGAATGGCTCATCACCCCAAGGAAGAAAAGGGCAGGGTCAGCAGAATTCATTAGCATTTAAAGGCACATGCACCAAAATGGCTCGCTGTGAACAGAGCTGTTTTTGACAGGGTAAAAAGGGTGTTGGTTTACGCTACCAGTGAGAAATTTTAACCAAAGTATGCTATGGACTTTTCATTAAGACCCTAAAGTATCATATCAACTTGTGTAAAATGGGCATCCGATGACCCCTTTAAAAAGGGCGTAAGTAAATCAGTATCCTTCAAAAAGCTCTCAGCCATGTCCTCATCTCATATACTGTATAAAATACATGTGATTCAGCAACTACCTGCTAATGCACTTGCATTCACATAAAGTAGCCTTGTTGACAAGTTTGGGTGAGCAAAGGCAAAACACAAGATGTCATGCCTTCAATGCTCCATAGATGGCGATATCACTTATTTTGTAGCAGAAATACACTGTTGCAGAAATAGTTAGGCATCATGTAAAATGTTACTCATCACAAGTGTATTGGAGTAAAGAGTGCATATATTTATTAACAAATGAAGTAAAGTAGTGAGTAAAAGTTGCTAATATTTTTAATTCTCAGTAAAACTACAAAGTTACCAAAAAGATTCTTAAGCGCAGTTGCATGGCAAATCCAAACTATTTTATGTTTTATCAAATTGTTGGCAAGTACGTTCTCAACTGTATGTTTTCACATGATCTGCTTAAGCCCCATTGACTGTTAGGTTTTGGAATGAGGTTAGGGTCGCATCTTTGTTTTGTTTTTTTCTAAATATCATGCATTTTTGTACAAATTCAAATTCGCTGAAGTGTAAAGTTATGTAGTTATGTTTTCTCAAATCTAGGGACTAGAATATTGTAGACACTATGGATGGGCTTGTCATCTAGCAACTGCATAGCAACACCCTGACAACCACCCACAACACCCTAGTATCTAGGTCTGGGTAGTTGCTAAAATGTTGCTATTGTCGCATGCTATTCTGGAGTGCGTTTTCCAAAAGCATATTTAGCTAACTATGGTCGTTAGTTCTATTGAACTCTATTGATAACGACAGAACTTGCGACCATAGTTCCTTTTGGGAAACGTACCACTGCCTGGTTGCTAGAGTACTGGAGTATTTGCAGTTGCTAAGGTGTTTCTCATATGTCTTCACATATCTCCATCTCAAAACGTCTTTAACAAAAAATAAAGAGCTCTGTTTCTACTCCCTGTAGTGCTGCTGTGACTCTGTTTACTACATTCTTGCCAGCTGACTCACAAGATAAGAGTTTTTATGTGTTAATCCAACGCCGCCGGCCTGTAAGCTCCGTCTGACAGCAAGCGTGCTAACGCTTGCACCCGCCTGCTTCTGCGAGCCAAGCTACACTCGTCCCCAAAGGTCACGTGTATATATAACGCTTATCTACCCTATAAATCTGCCCTCAAGACCAAACACTTGCTGTGGATCTTTGGGCTAAAGCCTGCAGTGGGAAGTACACCGTTCCTAATGTGGCTTTCCTGTAGGAGCAAGAGTATTCGTAAGGATGCAAAAGTATTTTCAAGTGGTGTAGTAGTAACCAGTACTTGGTTTAGAGAATTATGAGGATAAGAGACTAAAATAATATTTGCTTATGCAAAATCCAGTGAATGTCACGTTCGGTATCATTTGCCATGCAAAAATCGTAATTAAAATTGCTTAGAAAAGTCATAGCACGCCTCGCTAGAATACATTCATGATTTAAGGCAAGTCATCCGGTTTTTTTTCACGCATCTGCCAATTTTGAGATTAGTCTTTCTGAATTTTCATGAAGTATTTTTTCAGACTTGTGGAAAGAAACAATCCAAAACACACTTTTAAGTGTTTCTTTTATAGCACTTTATCTATTTGCATCTGTAGATTTCAGTTACAGTCCAAAATCTTATATCACGATATGAGTAATTTTATTTCACTGTAATGACATAAATCACAATATAGTTGTTTTGCTTTAAATAAGGTATTTATGATATCTTGATAGAATTTTTGAAATAGATTTCATAATTATTGACACCAGTGTCAATACCACAAAAAATAATAATAGTAATAATTCCAGCCAAAATGTAAAAAAAGAAAACAGACAAGTAAACAGTCAGCAATTAAATAAAAATAAGAAAGTAATTACATGCAAAATGTCAAAAAATGAGAACAAATATATAAGAAATGCTACACACATTATATAAAGTAATCAAATGCATAACAATACTGCATGTTTTTATATTTTATATTATATACAAATACGGGAAGTCGTGGCCTAATGGTTAGAGAGTCGGACTCGTAATCCAAAGGTTGCGGGTTCGAGTCTCGGGCCGGCAGGGATTGTAGGTGGGGGGAGTGAATGTCCAGCGCTCTCTCCACCCTCAATACCACGACTGAGGTGCCCTTGAGCAAGGCACCGAACCCCCAACTGCTCCGGGTGTGTGTTCACGGTGTGTGTGTGTTCACTGCTGTGTGTGTGCACGTTGGATGGGTTAAATGTAGAGCACGAATTCCGAGTATGGGTCACCATACTTGGCAGTATGTCACTTCACTCATATAAATTATATATAAATTCTTCTTATTAAAGTTACAAAAGTGATTTAGCTGTCACGGATCCAATGCTGTTACACGTGTTTTCTGTCTCAGTTGTTTGGTTTTCACTTAGGGCCTAAATCGCTGTTTATGAGGGTACTTGCAAAGATGAGCATTTTGACACATACAAGTGTATGTATTTAACCGTTCAAGGCCTATAAAGCAGCAAAAATAACTCTGTTCAATATGCACTTTGAGCACCATCTTCACGTGCGCACACCTCTCTGATAGCGCTCAGAAACAGTCCCTCTGTGTGCGCATATGGCGAAAAATAAGTTCTCTTTTGCTGCTGATTTCATTTCCATGGCTTAAAATCACTTGTTTTACACAATACAAACACAATACATAAAAACACATGCAAACGAAAACTTTTCATGACCACGTAGCACAGCAACATCACGTGAGCGTGTAACCGCCATAAAGACGGTTAATAATAATAATAATAGTAACAGTTAATCATGTCTATTGGTATATCACCCACCCCTAAATCCATATCTTTACAGTCTGTTTTCTCAAAATGTTATTTTTCTCCTGCACTGAGCCAAAAATCTCCACTTCAGCAGCACTTACATACACCAGACTTTACGGTTTTATTCCTGTCTATATTATTAAGGTTCTTACAGGGGCATTTGTTCTAAAAATGTATGCAGATGATAGCATATTTAATTAGATAACACCTAATTTGCATATTTAAACACAGCATTTCAGAAAACATGTAATGCAAAAAAAAAAGTTTGCAATTCTTAATGTAATCACTCAACTGGAGAATATGGTGATATCTATTGGTTAATTAATTTTACCCTATTCAGCTGGGGTGTCCCTTAACATAATATTCAAGTCAAGTCACCTTTATTTATATAGCGCTTTTAACAAAGTAAATTGTGTCAAAGCAACTGCACAATATCAAAATAGGAAAATAGTGTGTCAATAATGTGAAATGACAAGATTAAACACTCAATTTTCAGTTAAAGGCATTTCATTATTGAATTCAGTGATGTCATCATCCAGCTCAGTTCAGTTTAAATAGTGTCTGTGGAATCAGGTCGACGATATCGCTGGAAATGAAGTGTCCCCAACTAAGCAAGCCAGAAGCGACAGCAGCAAGGAACCAAAACTCCATCAGTGACAGAATGGAGAAACAAAACCTGGGAGAAACCAGGCTCAGTCGGGGGGCCAGTTCTCCTCTGGCCAAACAAACCAGCAGTTTGTTCCTACTGCAGCAAAGTCAGATTGTAAGGGCTCAACTGGTTCCAGTGGTCTTTCCCGATGGCTGTCTAAGTGGCGTGGTCCTCACTGGGGATCTGTCTCTGGCGGTCATCTCGGCGTCCTGGTCTCCGCTGACGTTCAGGGCTGTAGAGGTCATCTCTGGGTGCTGATCCACCATCTGATCTGGATACGGACTAGATCTGGTGACTGCAGTGACCATCTGGGCTGGATATGGACCGGATCGGGTGGCTACGGTGACTGGGGATATTCAGGTCCGCAGCACAAACAGTTATGCGCTAAAGTGTAACATGGGGTTTGAAAAACTCTATGCTACCCTAATCTTTGCCTATATTGCTTCATTGAATTTTTAAGTGACTTTTTAACCTCAATATTAACGTTTTAAAATCTAGTTGTTCACGTTTTTAAATTTTTCTGTCTTTGAAACAGCTAGTTTTGTTTTCAGCATAACAAGATCTGTATCTTGACTGAAAATGAATGCAGTTGTAAAGACCACACACATATTGGGCTCTGAGGACATGATCACGTGACTCAACGAATATACACAAAGTCTTCGCCAAAGAACAAAAGTTTTGAATGCTATTTTAGCTTTCAGCGCCTTGACTCTATCAATACATCCTTATACGGATTAGTGCGCTAATTAAAATATTAGCCGATTCTGTTTAGGAACACATAAATTTCAACACTAACCACATAGTGGTTACGCGCTGCCAAGGGGGTAATTTTACAATGTTCAAAAGTAAACATACTCTGACATGTTTTCCACAAGTCTTTCTCAACACAGAAGTTTTTCTGGCAAAGACGAGGTGTGAGGTGGAGCTGTTGAACAACGGAAAACATAATCAGACTAGCTGTGGGAAATTTCTGACATTCCACAATTGGAAAAATGTATCTTTGGATGAGTTGCTGAAAATGAAGCAACAATAGAGGGCTATTGGCGCCCTTTGAGACTTCAGTCTTGATATAAGAATTACAGAGGCGAAATCGAATCCAGTCAAACAGCTACAAGCAGCTCTGTCTTACGACGAGACACAAATTAGAATGGCTCGAAATCAGAATCGCTTGTGTGCAGGGGCCAAAATTAACACTCGCCGAGTGCAAAAAAACGAGTAAACATTGGCTTTGGCGAATTAATAAATCTAAACAAGTTAGGATTTTTTTAGGAACTGCAACGTAATACATGGCTAAAATCTAATAGTGAGAATGATCATCTGAATTTTGATTATGGGTGATTTTTTTTCTTCAGTTTCAATCAATAATATACAGTTCAAACTTATGATTTTGAAAATTCTTTGGAAGTTCATATATATATATATATATATATATATATATATATATTGTTTGTATAGCAACAGCTTTCCGTTTGGGCCTCTTTCGTCAATGGCAACTTGTACAATGACAAAATTAACTTCCACAGTCTTTACCTGACAAAGTTTCAGGTTGCTTTTGATTAATGGTTCCACCATTTTGGACATGCATTACTGACCATCGTGACAACCCAAGCGCTTCGTTCACTCATCCATCTTAACAGCAAATTTAGAAACATCCATGTTGTCAAACCAAGGTGATTCATTCAGTGCAGCAAAATGAATAGCGAAGAATGCCAGTCATGCTTACCTGACTATTTTTGCTGCTCAATCTCAGTAAGCTGCTGTCTTATTTTAGCAATGATTTGACATTTAGTGTGGGTTTTACATGGGGACATATATATGAAGCAAGCAGTAAAACATTCAGAGAGGCCATTTATCTTCAGAGTTGATGTTGTTGTTTTTTGAGTAGCTGTTAGGTTATTTCTTTGAATGCATCTTGAGGATACCTGGTTTATAGGTTTGATGCAACAAACATTGAAAACGGGTTAATTCAACAAGCTTGTTGTAGCAAAGTTTTATTCTCATAAACTGCACAGAATCTATCAGATTTTAGTGTGCGATTCTGTATGTTGTGTGCGAAATGCATCTAATTGTGTGCAAATAGTCTGTGGTCATGGTATCTGATGGTTTGGACTCTTTATTTCAATAAACATCACATTTCACTGAAAAATCCATCAGGGAAAATATTGAGATACTGATCGTAGACAAGTTTTTGGAACCAAACTCTACCAAACCAAAAAAAAAGTGCTCATATTCAAAGGGATGTTTAAGTGCTTAGATATTAAAAAGATAACATGAAAGATATATTTTTCTGATATACATTGACAATGGGATGTCACAATAGGCTCTTTCGCGCCGCATAGTTCTAGGAACTAGCCAGCATGGTGTTTCCCAGAGAACCTGTTCCTCACTCGGGCCATTTTCCTGGTTGCATTCGCACCGGCAACAGGAATTCTGAAGCGGCCAACAGTGACGTCTTTATCTGTGGTAATTTACAAACATCGACATTCGACGACCGGTCAATGGAGGACGATGTGATCAGAGCTGTGTTGTGGGTTTTGTGATAATGGGGATGGAATGTAAACGCACAATTTATGTAATTAAAAATGTTAGATGATCTGATTAAGTCGCTTTTGACAACTTGCAGTGTTATCATTGAGGCTGAGAAAAGAACACAACGCTGCAGACAACAGGTAAATGCCGTTATGGCTGTAGTAAATATTTTTCAAGGCTTTTTAAAAATGTTTTGTGTGTTTGGCCATCACTACATCACTGGTAGTTCCTATAGAACAGATTTAGTCCTTACTCTGAAGTAGGAGCTATTTGTTTTCCAAAAACAGAGTTCCTAGAGCGAAATATGTTCCTAGTTCCTGTGGTGTGAATACGCCAAAAACCAGGAGCTTCCGCCAGTAGCTCTAGGAACTATGAAAAGGTTCCTCCGGTGCGAAAGCGCCTAATAGATTGACCATTGATCAAATTCTTCCGTGTGTAAGTTGTGTATCAAAATTATGGTCCATGAAGTAAATAAAAGGAAGCATAGTTAACACTGTTGAACATTTTTACAGCATTTTTACCCTTCAAAGTATTATTTTGGACCATGAAGTGTAATTGTTCTTAGCGTGAAATGCGATTTGTTCTTTGGGAATCTTGAACTGATGCTGTATATTGTTCTTTCCCTAAAACCCATCAATGCATTTATCAAAGCTGTCCAAAAACATAATTTGATGTATATAGGCACAGATATTATCAGTAAAAGGTGTTTACCGTTTGAAAATAGTGAAAGGATTGTGTCCTGATCACAGTTCATTCTATTAAACACCAGGCAATGCCCATTGTATGATTTCCCATGACACCAACCGTCTACCAGTGCTCCAGACTGGCCTGTGATCTCTGCGCTTGCATCATTGAAGGAGGGTAAAGTTCAGGGTTCTGCAAGTGGAGATCAGAGTGTTATTGTCAGAAACTACACATTCCACAATGCGGTGGCCCAAACAAAAACCTGAGAACAGAAAAGCACCAGTAGCTGCTGATTGGTCATGGTCATGGCAGTCAGGTTAAATCGAGCCAGTCGGGTTTCTTGTGTGGTTTACAGGTGTGGACGTCCACAGTTTCCTCACAGTCCCTGCACTCCACAGCGCAACACCATTTGAACTTGCACTCGCATTTGCTCACACGATTTACACGCATAGTGTCGTACCCGCGGCCGCAGCACATGACCTCGCAGCCGTCCATGCCTCTGGAAGACTTGTTACACACCCGTCCTGCTGTACCCAGAGAACCTGAAATATAGATGCAGAAATGGAATAAATGAGGGTCATTATTTTTCAAATTTTTCAATAGGCCATTCACTTATTCAGATCAAGATTTGTTTTCTTTCGGAAAATATTACATGGTAACTATAGTTTTTCCATGGGGTAACTGGGTTTTGGGTCAGTTTGGGTCATATAGTTTTTCACCTCAAAACCAAAAAAATTTATTATAATAAAATAAATTTTTTTTTTTTTTTTATAAACATAAAAGTGTAAAAAGCTTATAAAATGAAACATATTTACTTACTATTGTAACAGTTTTTTTCATGATGATTAAGCACATTTTTCTTGGGTAGTTGTCATAACTGTAATGTGTCTAAGTGCTTTATCTCTCATATTTAATTTTCTATTAGTCATTTCAATATTCTGGTGGTTTTGGTGGTTCTCATTACTATAATAATTGTAATAGTTTTAATTATTACTGTATTACAAAAAATATGCTTAAAGGCAATTATTTTTCTCTAAATTGGCATCAATTAATGGTAGTGCAACAAATAATATGATGTATAAATACTTTAGAATTGAATGCATATTGTTTGGCCTTGCATTGCATTACACTGCGTTGTAGTAATAAATTATTTGAGGAATGTGTTTAATTTTCATGACCTACAACAATGCAAAATCATAAAAAATAAAAAAGTTTTCTATTCTTTAAAATGAAAAATACAATTTCTTATTTCTGTCTTGGGACTTTGGGGTGAAATATGAAATATGGCTGAATTTTGCTCAATTACTTTTTGATAACCCAACTATCATTTGGAAGCACTGTATAAACGCATTTAGTGTGCTCTTTGTTACTTACCTGCCGATCGGTCCATCAGACAATAGTCTGGAGAGTTCTCAATGTATACTAGATCATTTCTGGTCGTTCTCTTGTAATCTCGATCAGCAACCATGAAGCCTGAACCATCCTGGTTCATTGTGACCTCCACAGCAGTATTGTACTTTTTTCTCAAGTAGTCCCCCGTTCGCCGGAAATCAGACATAGCCAGCCAACATGTCCTGAGAGCACATGACCCACTGACTCCATGACACTTGCATTCAGTCTTCATAAAACGCTTTACTGCCTAAAGAAAACAGAACTCAACCCATGACCTATGAACTCAATGACCCAGATTAAAAGACAAGCTTGAGTTTTTATATTAGCTTTTCTAATGTTAGGACATGTTATATAAACCCCTTCAGGATCATAACCTGCTTAAGTATTGTTTTTTTTGCAACGATAATCAATCAAATGTGATCATCTTGACCCTTACCATTCTCCCACAGCGGTTGTTGTGCAGATTCATAAGTGCTCTGGCATCTTTGACCATCCTCTCTCTGGCGTCCACAAAAGCTTTGGCAAACTTGATACCGTAGTTGATGTTGTCGCTACAGCCACCCCAGTCAAAGTCGCCGCCTTCATCGCTCGCCCGGCCTCTCCTGTTGGTGTCGCAGCCACAGATCTTCAGCTCTCCTTGACTGCATGCTCTGGTGATGGCATAAACCACACCGGCAGAGGAGATCGCATAAACGAATGCTGCTTCACGGCTACCTGATGAAAGAAAAGTGAGAGATTTCTCATAATAGCATGTTAAAAATACAGCACAGTTCTACTGTAATCTTCAAAAAGAATATGTTTAGTGTATTATTTCTGGGTTACGCACAGCATTTTATGTTGACTTTAGTGTCAGCCAACGAATGGCTTACTTACAGTTGTCAGAAAGTGTTTTAACTTTAAAAACATCGCTTTTTAGTAGTTTAATAGAGCCAAGCAAGTTGATGAGGCATAAGGCTCTTACTATGGTGTTAAATCCACTGTGCTTTTGTTATATCAACTCTCTAACATCATCCCTAGATTTAAGCCCCTTGGCTGGCCTAAGTGTGGGAGGCCACCCTAGAGCTTTCAGACATTCGACTGATTCAGGCTGACACTCCTTCACCTTTAGTTTCTTTGGTCGATTGCACTCATAGCCTCGAGGTGTGTTTTTTTGCCAAAGTAGCGCAAAATGACCCCTATTTTGCTCATATTCCTCCTCCAGCTCGCGCACTGAGCCAGAACAGAGGGTATGTCAAAAAGAGCAGCTTTGTCTGTCTGCCAGAGTCATCTGCACAAATATTTACATCTCCTATTACTGTTTATACATCAGCTTGTAGAGAACCCCCTCTGACTAGCCACTTGTATTTGGAGAATATCCACTCTCTGTCAGACTTTCGCCCATTCTTGGGAAGTGGAGATTTTAAAGCCCTATTTCCCGACATCTATCCAACAGACACATTGATGGGATTGTTGTCTTGACTTCATGCTTTACACAGATTTTCATCTTGGAGCAAGTAAAACTGTAATGTTGCTCCATTAACTGTACAGTTATATGCCGACACCTCAAGCTGATTGACTAAAGCATAAGCTTATGGGCAAATATGCATGGGTGAACACATGAATAAAAAAGGCTATTTTAGGACATTTTAGGTCAAAATTCAGATAATTTATTTTTTACTTTTAAGATTTTGTTTGTTTGATTGTTTTGTTTTTCGTAATTTCCATTATTCTCAATTGTAGTTCACTTTGGATTCCCATTTAAAAATTACTTCAATAAAATATTTTTATATTTAAAACATTGCATAACAACCAATATTCACCATTCCAGTACTAGTGTAAAAATATTTTACAATTTAAATAATATATTTCATATAATTTTAGTATAATATTATATATGTATACAATAATTTAATGATATAACATTTTATATTATTTATAAAATGTTTATATATATATATACAGTGGTGTGAAAAAGTGTTGGCCGCCTTCCTGATTTTTTATTTTTTTTGCATGTTTGTCACACTTTAATGTTTCAGATCATCAAACAAATTTAAATATTAATCAAAGATAACACAAGTAAACACAACATGCAGTTTTTAAATGAAGGGTTTTTTTTATGAAGGGAAAACAAAATCCAAACCCACATGGCCCTGTGTGAAAAAAGTGTTTTCACAAAAACCGCTGCTGAGCAAAAAGAACAAAGGCTCGTCTCAGTTTTGCTAGAAAACATCTTGACGATCCCCAAGACTTGACGAGACAACGAGACAAACGTTGAGACTGATGAGACAAAAGTTTAACTTTTTGGAAGGTGTGTGTCCCATTACTTCTGGCGTAAAAGTAACACACCATTTCAGAAAAAGAACATCATACCAGCAGTAAAATATGGTGGTGGTAGTGTGATGGTCTGGGGCTGTTTTGCTGCTTCAGGACCTGGAAGACTTGCTGTGATAAATGGAACCATGAATTCAGCTGTCCACCAAAAAATCCTGAAGGACAATGTCTGGCCATCTGTTCGTGACCTCAAACTGAAGCGAACTCGGGTTCTGCAGCAGGACAATGATCCAAAACACACCAGTAAATCCACCTCTGAATGGCTGAAGAAAAACAAAATGAAGACTTTGGAGTGGCCTAGTCAAAGTCCTGACCTGAATCCTATTGAGATGCTGTGGCATGACCTTAAAAAGGCGGTTCATGCTTGAAAACCCTCCAATGTGCTTGAATTACAACAATTCTGCCAAGATGAGTGGGCCAAAATTCCTCCACAGCGCTGTAACAGACTCATTGCAAGTTATCGCAAACACTTGATTGCAGTTGTTGCTGCTAAGGGTGGCCCAACAAGTTATTAGGTTTAGGGGGCAAGCACTTTTTCACACAGGGCCATGTGGGTTTGGATTTTGTTTTCCCTTCATAATAAAAAACTTCTTTCAAAAACTGCATGTTGTGTTTACTTGTGTTATCTCTGATTAATATTTAAATTTGTTTGATGATCTAAAACATTAAAGCGTGACAAACATGCAAAAAAAAAAAAAATCAGGAAGGGGGCCAACACTTTTTCACACCACTGTATATATATATATAAAATAGGTATAATTAGGTAATTAAGTGTTTTGCATTACATTATTACATAGTTGTAATTACAGAGTTACATAATGGAAAAATGTGCTTAAATGAAAATTATGTTGCAATGCTGTCCTTAAATTGGCTTTTTCCTTGTGAAATATATACTTTTCGTGTCTTTCTTTTGATTTTGGGGTGGTTCTGACATACTAGGTTTGGTAAGACTCGCATCTCAGCTTGATGCTTTATGGAATATGATGCTTTTATACATGATACAAGGTTGCATGGTTTATGTACGTCGTGTCTTATTACTGTATGACTCTGATCTCAGCCATTGTTAGGAATAAAGTGTAACACAAACACTGACTGCGCAACATGACCCGGCCGAAAACAGTATGGTCTCGCTCCAACGTGCTGCAGTTCCAGCGATGGTGTCGGAACTGATGCTGGCATTCACGGATCCACTCTTTGGCTCCTTCTCCGATGGATTGCATGAGATCTGGGTGTCTTTGGCAGAGCTGCCTCTGCTTGTTCACCAGCCCTGGAATGTTGTCACATATGACCCGTGCACCTAACGCACCAATGTACCTGTAGAGACAAAGAAACACATTAGTTGACCTAGCATCTGCTAAATGAATAAATGTAATGTATAAATATACGCTACTATTGCAGTAGTTGCCCAATATAAATCAATTTAATTAATAATTATTGAATCAATCACGCTGAACATGAGAAACCCGCTTTATAGTTGGGATTGTTGTTTCAGTCAGCCTGCTGTTCTGGGTCCATCTCTTTTAGAGACTGAACCTTCAAAGTTCATGTTAGCCACACTTTAATACACAGTTTTAAGGAATTCTGTGGTCAAATATTTTTTTCATAATGACCACTAAACTGAATAATTGCCCATTTTCCCAGCCAATTGATTTCCTATAGCTGTGCAATTTTCATGTTTCAGTCTGTTTCTTCACACATAATAAAATAATTTCAACTTAAATCAATATTTCATCTCCCTTTATTTAAGATTTTTTGCAATAATGATACCCCTATCATACTTTACTGTGTCTGCAAAAACGTAAAATTGTCTGTTCACAGAGTCTTAAATACATAGTTCACACAAAAATGAAACTTCCAACCCAATCTCATGAGAAAACTTAAAAATTTTACAAGATGGCCATTTCATATGAATTTGTATGATATGATTCATGCAGAAGTGTACGATTTTTAGACCAAGTTCCACCCCAACCCCATTTCATTAAACTGTCAGTGGAGCAAAAACATGTGAATGAACAGTTTATACAAATTTATCAAACATAAAATACTTTCCATGATATTGCATTGGAAAATTCTGTCATCACAAACTCAGGCCGTTCAAAACCTGTGTGACTTGCTTTCTGCTGTAGAACACAAAAGAAGATATTTTGAAAAAATTATTTTTCAAAAGAGTGTTTTTTTTTTCTCCGTGCAATGAAAGTCAATGGGGTCCAATGTTGTTTTTGTGTTCCAGAAATGAATAAAAAGTCAGACAGGCTTAGAACACTATGAAAGGGAGTAAATGATGACATAATTTTCATTTTGAGACAAACTATTCTTTTAAGAGCTACTTCTTTCTCCATAATTTAGATACACCCCAATTATATCCCATGCTTCTCTGTTGACAAATCTCTGCAAGAGTGCAGCAACAATTGACAATCTTGCATTAATATTTGTCATTATGTTGCAGGTTTCTTGTTAAACAGCCTGACAAATACCTGATGGACCCTGTCTGTTCAAGCACACCACACAGACACCCTCGGCGAGGTTTACGCTGTGCTCACAAGCCCTTGTCTCCTTCCCGGATCTCATTATCCAGTCAGTCGTGTCTGGGTTTGTGCGACAGCACTCCGTACAAACCTACTGAACAATTTCCACTCCTCTTATGGCTGTCTCTATTGCTCTCTCTCTCTCACACACACACTGACATACTAGCGCAAACATACAGCCCAGCGAAAGACTTATTCCTCTCGCTATAGCATCCATGGGAGGGCCTGCTGTTGCCGGCTTTGCACGGTTGCCCTGTTGATCCTTGACACACAGAAACACAATCTCGCTCCCCGTCTCTGTTCCAGAACACTTATCAGCTGTATGCGGCTGGGATTGGGAAAGGCCACTGCACGTGAGCCAGAAAACCGCTACGCGTGAATTGATTGCAACGATGACAACAATCCCCATAACTGTATAAATTACCGTAGGAACTGAGAGATATTTATCACCACTGGCTCACACGGTTTTGGGCACACTGCCACGGCTGTCTTGTGGACTCACGCCGTCGAATCCCTGCTGCCTTATGGAGGGCAAAAGGGGCCATCCGTATAGTTATTTCAACATAGATGATACAAACGATAACCCTTCTTTTCCCATTCATGAAATACGGTATTATTGTCTATCGTGAGAGAAACCCAGCATTCATTTTAATTGAAAGTATCAAAAAATAGCATGGACTGAGATTATGTTGTTTACTCAGCTGTGGGGCACTAGGCAGTGCGCTGACTATGTTGATATTGCTACCTCTGAGACATGATGGGGAACTTATGAATGCTGCAATTAGAGACGTTTTTAAAGGTGAAGTCTGCCATTGTGTCATCGTGTCTGGTGTTATACAGTGAAGAAATGGAGATGAAAAGCAATAACTTCAGAACTAAGTCACTTCAAATCTCTATCACCCTAGCAAGTGTGTTTATCTGGAGCGTTCAGCCACAAGTAGGTCTGCTGATCCAGCCAAGACCTGTCATTGTACAGTCTGGAATGTGTTGATCAATGTCACTTTAAGACATCAGACTCCTCTTTCTTTACTAACAACTGCCCTGAGAAATGATTAAACACAGTACTATATGCATTTCTGCCATCACCTGCCATCTAGAGCTATTTCTTTTTTCTGATTGTCTAATTTTTTCACTTATGTTAGTGTGATTATACTTAGCTTTTTGCTATTTATTACTATTTATTTGCTAATTTAGTACTTTTCATTTGTGTCATACATATATCACTAACTGTAAATTAGCTCTTCCTTTTGTTATCATGCTCTGGATCAAATCGGTCTAGACTGAAAAAAAAAAATAATTTAAAGAGGACTGATTTATATAATAGTGTTAATATAATAATATAAATAAATGTTTTATATATATATATATATATATATATATATGCATATGTGTGTGTGTGTGTTATATAGTTTTTCCATAATGTTAAAGTCAATTTAGACTCTCAAATATATATTTACATTCGCTCAAAATTACTTATGATGTTATTATTTGGACATAGGCTTTTTTCAAACTTTAAATCCATTATTTCTCTACTGTAATCTGAAATGCTTTTTTTTTTTATTTTGTACTCTAATTAGGTGCTCAAATGTGTGATTTTTTTTCTGGCAGGTGAATCATAAAAAAGATGATCATAATCACATAATTTAAGGGTACCTGAGTCATATCTAGTGATGGACAGAAGTTGAAATTAGTTTACTGAATTCAGCCTGTTACTGCATAAAGGAAAAATACGTATTTCCCACCTTGTACAAAAGTGAATGCATTAAATATGATGTAAATATAAACTTAATCAAATTTAAACACTCTTTTTACAATAGTTTCGTCCCGATAAACATTGCTTTTCTAGTTAAATTCTTACAGTCATATAAGAATTTCTCTGAATTGCAATTTATTTTCATTTCAGTTCTGCTTCCTTGCACTAATCTTGTAATTTCTATCATAATTTGGAACCATTCCTGGGATTTTTTTTTTTTTTTTTTTTGTGTGTGTGTTTTTATTTGATTCCAGATTAGGCTATTTATTGTTATTATTTGTCCCAGATTGTAACATACATTCAATGTGCGTAGCCTTGTTATTGGAAACAGTTCTGTTAGTTTTATTTAGGTCTGTATGTACCTTACAGCGATAGATTTCCAAAAGAATATGAATATGTGCCAATGAGTGGCTCTTGTGCCACTTTAAATAAACCCAGGATCACCTACCACCAAGACGAGTCCACAGTGGGAGTGAACACGAGCAGCAGTAAGATGAAGGGCAGGTCAATCCTGTGAGCGGAGCCGCTCGGAACTCCAGCAAACTCTCGCATGATTTACAGTCAGTTTGTAAATGCTTCCAAATAAAAAATAATAAATAAAAAAAATCCAAAAACAAACAAACAAAAAAAAATCAGAGGTTCATAACAGCACTTGAGATATTTTACACTTAATAATTCAAATAATGTATCTTTCCACGATATAATCGATCAAATTACTCAGAATGAAAACAGAAACATCCATATACTGAGCATTCATTCGTATCCAAATTGAGTTCCTTTGAGTCGAATCTGAATCTGGTTGTTAATAGTCCAGTGAGTGAGGTACAGTATCTGTCCCGCAGAATCAGATCCAGAGGCAGGTCTCTGATTGGTGGGGAGTCTGCGCGCTCATTGGCTGATATCTGCACGAGGAGATGAATGAGCGGAGCGCGAGATGTTGTTGTTCTAAACACACTGTTTAGATGAGTTTCTCTGACTAATTACAAAGAAGCAGACCATCGTTTTTGGACACTACCACGATGGTAATACCATGTTTATTATAGTACCTTGGATTAACATCAAACATATATATAATTTAATGTCTATTTTAATGAGGTAACAGTGCTGTACCGTGGTATTCAGTGGTTTATAAGTTAACGTTACCTCCGACAGGCTAACTTACGTTACATTTTTAAAAATGTCTGAATAGTTTTGCGTTCACAACAAATATCAAACTAGGTTTCATTTATTTTAAAGACAGCACAAGTACAATTTTGAAGTAAAACATTGATAGTTTGATAGGTTTTAAATGATAAAACGATATACTAGGCTAAAATGGAGGCAAGAAGTATCTATCTATCTATCTATCTATCTATCTATCTATCTATCTATCTATCTATCTAACTATCTATCTATCTATCTATCTATCTATCTATCTATCTATCTATCTATCTATCTATCTATCTATCATCAGACCAGACGTCCAGTGTTTGTTTAGGTATCAACATGCCAGACTGGGGTATGCTAGTCTATATATAACTCAATGAATACCTTCTAAACAAAGATAGTAGCCATTGCTCATATATTTTGGGACGTGACATTGTCAATGTACATAATCACCCCAGCTTGCTCATAAAATAGACCACTGGTATTAGACGGAGGGGGGACTGCTTTACACACATTAATACAAAGTAAACAACAAAGAGCTCCAGAAAGAATGCTTCTGGTCACTTTGACTCACACGCTGTCCTTTAGCTTCCTGCCAAAGATCATTAAAGGAGGAAATACGCGCATTAGGAGATAAGTTGGTGTAGAATCCACTTTGTCTGCATGCCATTTGTTTACTCATATTGAAAGAACATAAATATGTATTTGAAGTCTTGGAAATAGACACTTAAATATATATACTTAATATATTAAAATAAATATATACATTATGACTTTTGCCACAATAAACTCCTAATATGCTGCTTATTAATATGTTTATTAATAGTTAGTAAGGTAGTTGTTAAATTTAGGCATTGGGTAGGATTAGGGATGTAGAATATGGTCAAACAGAATGTGTTTTGTAAGAATTTGTAAGCAAGTAGTTAATAGTGAGAATTGGTCCCTATACTAAAGTGTTACCCCTCTCTCTCTCTCTCTATGCCTTAATATTTCAAATACATAGGTTTACAAGTTAGTTCAGATCACTAACACTGGCATAAAGTGTGACCTATAGTAATAGTGATGCTTGCCTTAGCAACCACTACTAAATACGATTAAATGCCAAATCCACCACTGGGCTCATACAGAAGAGAGCATCACCTTTTTGTTGTCTCTAAACAGTGAGTGACTAGAATACTTAACCCATTGGGACTCAGGATGTGCACCAATAATTAGTGACGTGTCCTTTCTGTACTGAGAGGTCAGTGCCCTACCCTCCCCTGATCTAGAGGAGCTGGTGATTATAGCAGTGTGTGGGAGACAGATTTCACCAGGCCAGGCATGCGTCCCTGTCGGCCTCGCAACCTCGACCTACTGTCCCAAACAGGAATGTTAATTAGCAGCATCCACCAGAGGGGGTGACCATCCACTGACACACAGGACATCTACAGATAAACCAGTGTAGTCAGCAGAAATAGCAGCACTGATATTTTAGGGGACATTAAATGAGTAGTTCACAAAACATAACACAATACATAATTATTATATATAAATAATAAAATTAAGTTAATGAATATATTATTATAAGTTAATAAATATAATTTATTTACCTTTGTTGTATCATACTTTGCTGTGATTTTCCAGTACATGTAAATAATCACAGAATTTTATTTTTTTCTATTTTATAAAAACGTAAAAAATATATTTTTAATTTAAATTGGTTTTTTAATGTTATATTATTTTAATTTAATTTATATTATAAAATTTTTAATAGATTCTAATTCGATTTTTCAACTTAAGCCCAGCTATAGACTGTAAAAGCTGTGAGTTTGCGCTTGATTGGAACCTGGTAAGACCATTGTGACCGGGGGGCAGAGTGGCACATACTTCATGCGTGTTTGCCTCTCTGTTTCCCGGGCCACACACATATACACACACATAACGAGGGGATTTTAGATTTAGGGAGAGGCTCCTGGCTGGTTAAACTGTGATCCCCGCTCCTGTTAGTCTCACATGGATGCTTGTGATGCTCAGACATTTTTCAGACGCTTTGCCCCGAGTTTGAGACAGCAGATGCTTTAAGATCTAAGGGTCGGTTGTGCTTTCATTGTAACATCAAAATGAGAATCATACGTTGACTCATTTCTGTGGTTTTGAGCTTGTAGTGAGTGTTTAATGTTATCGGTTCACTAAAGGATACAACTTTATAATAACTTTCCTTATTAGACAGCTCTCTGGAAGACTTGATTCTGATTGGTCAGTTTAATGTTAAAATGAATACTGCAATGCAATAATGCAATTTTTTGTGTGACAAATAAATCGGTATCATCTGCAATTTTTTTTACATCACCACCATTATTTGAGCAGACTATCACAAGACTACCACATTTATAAACAAAATGGATTAAATCTCAGAAAAACTTTATTTCACATACTATTTTTAAAATACAGAAGGCAGTATATAGAGTATACTGTGCAGTAAGCTAGTGTACTAGTATTCCTTTCCAAATATAGCCTATGAATGGCTGAGGATGGGTGATACTGTGCCCTCTGCTGGCTAGATTTAGGCAGTACAAATGCACAAATCTAAAATCTTTTGCTCCAACCCATGTATACAAGTGTAAAAAACAAAAATGTAAAAATTACATTGGTTATAAAAACAACGTTCATATCAGATCACAAAAAGAATACAAACTTAAAAAATAAACAAAACATTATAATGTGATGCAAACATCTGTAACATGATTCTGAGCGAGATGTAAATATTAGGCTAAATATCAAATACCTTTAGATGTACAAAACAAACTGCTATGTGAGAAAGCAAAGGATTGTTTGCATATGCAATCTGTTAAATATATAATTCAGTGTAAAAACTAGATGACAGGGTAAAATGTTCAGATACACAATCATGTGCACTATTGTTCAAAAGTTTGGGGTTGGTACGATTTTTTTCAATGTTTTTGAAAGAAGTCTTTTATGCTCACCATGGCTGCATTTATTATATTATCAACAATACAGTAAAACAGCAATATTGTAAAATATTTTTACAATTTAAAATAACTGAATTCTATTTGAAAGTATTAATTTATTTTAAAAAACTGTACTGACCCCAAACTTTTGAATGGTACTTTTTATATAAATGTTATATTTGTCTGAATAACAATATATAAAACTATTTATAGAAGCTGGTGATTGTCAGTGATAAAAGTGATTTTTCTCATGGTAAAATACAGAATGCATATTGTATTCATGCACACAATCAACATGCATCTGACCGAGATATGGTAACATTGTTAAATTACAAATATTTGTTTCAGATCTTCTAAAATGATTTTAAAAACCTGAAATGTCCCTCTCAAAAAAATCAACAGTGTTTGACACGATGAAGTTCATTATTTGTGATTGCTAGCCGCTAGACGACAGCACCAGGTCTGGTTCTTTGCTGTTGTCTGAGTTGCTGCTGCGTCCGCAACCGGCCACCGTTTGAGCCAAGCGTGCAGCTCGGAGCGTGGCCGGTGAAGGCGGCGTGTCGGCGAGGCCTGGTTTCTTGGGTGGGATGGGAGGTGGGTTCCCTCTGTCAACTCTGGGAATAGTTGGAGACCTGATAGTGGGAGACAGCATCCCAGAGTGGGTCAGTGTGCGGTAATCTGTGCCGAAAGGGGAACTGTTGGGGGATGTTGGTTTGCTGGGACTTTGCGGAGAGCTGAGGCGATTCAGGGCTTGTGTGACAGTGCTGCGGGCCACTTGTTTAGAAGAAACGCTGTCTGGTAGAGCCACATGGGCTGCACAGGGTGAGAGGTCACATGGAGAATTTGGAGGGGAAGAGACGGTCTGAGAATCTTGATCAAAGGTGCCTTGGAACTTGTGACGGGCTGCATGGAAGCGCTGGATGATGCCAGCCTGGTATGTCGCTTGTATACTGGGCATGTCAAGTGAATGATTGCTGTTTACAGGGCTGTGAGCTTGTGGATTGGTCTGAGAACTCCCATTGGTTAACATGTCTTGCTTCTCAACATTCCCATCTTCCTCTGCAGGAACATGGTGTCCGTTCATTCGGGTCTTGTTTGAGTTCTCCTCTGCATTGTTCATCTCTCTCCTCAGTTTCTCTAGTTCTTCCTGTAATGCTCTACAACGCGCTTCCTCCTTTCGTAATCTCAGCCCAAGCTGCTCCCGTTCAGTGTCAAACTCGGCCAGCAGCTCCTCTCGCCTCGCTTCCATTTGCATAGCCCGCTTCTTTTCCTCCTCGATCTCCGCTCTCAGAGCCTGATTGACCACTCGTTCACGATCGAGGCGATGGCTGAGTTCGCTGGCACGCTGGGACTCCTCGTGTGCACGTGTGCCGGAGCGTTTGCATTCCCGACTCAGCGCCGTCATGAGCTGTTTATGCTGGACTCGCTGGTCTTCTAACTGATCATGCAGTCGTTTGTTCTCCCTCTCCATTCGGGACGTCTTTGCCTTCTCAAACTCCAACTAAGCACATGTATATAAAATACACAAATTAGTAGAAAATACAATGATAGATTCATAGTTTTGCAAAAATAAATTTTGTTAGATAATTTATTTCTAAAATGTTTGGTTTGGAAGTTTGGAGTTGTTCTTTAATTTTATGTTCACAAAGGATGCATTTATTTGTTCAACAATAGAGTAAAATAGTAACATTGTGAAATATTATTACAATTTAAAATACCTGTTTCAGTTTTAATATATTTAACAGTTATAAACCTTTCATATTAGCATCGGTCAAAGCTCATGAAGTGAAAATTTTGCACAAAAGTGTCACTTTCAAAATTGTTATCTTATGTTTTATGCAGGTTGAGACTTTTTCTTCTTAAATTATATTACTGCTAGTTGTCAGAAAGATTTTAGAAAATATTTATATTTTTCCTTGATATTTTATGTTAATGTTATGTTATGTTTATGTTAAAGAGCATGTTTTATTAAATATTTAAATGTCAAATAAAACACACTTTAACCAGTGACATTTTCTGTGGGATCAACTGTATATCACTTTTTTTGTAGTATGCAAAAATTTG
Organism: Barbus barbus; assembly: GCF_936440315.1. NCBI lineage: Eukaryota > Metazoa > Chordata > Actinopteri > Cypriniformes > Cyprinidae > Barbus > Barbus barbus. The sequence continues at coordinate 25,364,350 of NC_136753.1, read as the reverse complement.
CATATTTAGGATGATGTCTATATTTGCATATTTAAATTTGTAAAATTAGTTTTCATGTATTTGAGGTACTGTAGGGGAACAGGCTACAATTTTCATCCTAATCAAAATAAGTGTTTACTTTGTTAAAATAACAGAGCAAAAACTCATTTTGATTAAGATAATAAAAATTGTAGCCCATTCCCCTGTAGTACCCCAGAGTATAATATTTTCAGTTCTTTGTACCTGCTGTAGGAGGCGCTCTCTCTCCTTCTCCAGAATATAAGTGACATCATCTCCTTCTGCAGTATCCTCAGCATGCTTCCTCTTCTCCTCCTCCAAATCAGCAATGACCTGAAACCACCACAGAGGGGCGACAGAATGAGATAAAGATTAGCCTATAAACCAATCCAAGCTGTCCTTGACCTGGTAAATCCAATTTAAATGATATGATGCTCACATCAGTATCGATGTCAGTGGCTTTCAGCCGTTATGCAGTATAAACTCACCGTCCTGTGTCTGTTCTCAGCATCTGCCAGCTGTTTCAGCATCTTCTCCTGCATCCTTCTGCAGTGTCCAACCACCAGCTTCAGCACCGTCAAAGGATCCGAGCGAGCCGTGGCCCCACAGACCCCCTCTCGTCTCAGGGAGGAACTTCCTCCGTCACCCCTCGTCTGGCCGGAGCTCTGGAGGACCTCACTGTCTCTCTGCAGGGCCAGGAATGGGTCGCTCAGGTTGTATTTGCCATATCGCTCCCCCATGTAGGAATCTCTACGCTGGGCCTGTAGCAAGACAGACAGATAGGGATTTATTGGATTATTTTAGATAGATTTCTACACATTTCAGTTTAAACATTTAGTGTTTAAAATCCAGTTTTCTATAATCTTTTGATTTTGAGTGCGTTAACCCAGGGACGGAGCTAGGGTTGGCCACCCCACTCACAACTGCTGCTTCTGTCTCTTTTTTCTTGACAAGAATTCCCTCTTTTCAGACGCGCACTTCGGCTCAGCGCCAGGCGCTAGTTAAATGACAGCGCTCACTGTAGCCTGTATCATTTCATATTAAAGCGCGAGTGAAATTATACGGGCATGCGTGTCAGATATGCGTCACATTCAGCAGCGGCAGCTCTTAAAGTAATAGCAGCCAAATAAGCTAATAACCAGCTGCTGTGATGTCTGTAAATCACAGAAAAAAAAAAAGAGGAAATCAATAACTTTTGTAGCTTTAAGGATTCATCTATATTTAATTTAGAATTTAGTGTTTGAAAAAGTTTATTCAATTTCTGTATATTTCCTACTTGCTGAAGGGCAAAGGTAAATATGACATTTATTATAATGGGTTTATGTGAAGATTGTTTTAAATTCACTTAAATGAGAAGTTATTTTTTAAAGTCTAATTATTTTTTAAACTGATAGCTCACAACTATACTGTAACGTTGAATGGCTATAGTCAATGGTTAAATATTAGGGGAAAAAAGAACAATTTCCTAGAGACATCAGTAGTATTGGTATCAGTGATACTGGCCTTCAGTCATAAAAACGTTTAATGCCATTAAACATATACTGTCTTTATGTTGTTTCTACATTTATTTGAAGATTGAATGTGAAATTATTGCAATATAAAAGTATATTTAAAAACATTAATGTTAGTTGGGATTAACTGTGATTAATCGTGATTAATTTTAGAAAAAAATGTGTGATTAGTTTTTTTTTTTTATCAATTGACAGCACTACTTTTGATATGAAACAGCTATCCAAGATTTGTTGTCTTGTTAGTTTGCTACTCATTTTTGTAGCTTCTATTCAAAACAACTCTGCAAGCCTTGTAGAGCAGCCTCCGCTTTTCTCTTTCACACAGACACACTCAGTACATACTTGCTTTCTAAACAGGAAATGAGATGATACAGAGCATATGACCCTGCCAAAAGCAACATAAACCATTCTCTTAGGGTCTGTGTGTGTGTGTGTGTGCGTTCAGCTCCCGGTGTTTGTTGTTTTAAGTAAGAGGTCAAGCAAGGGGTGCATAAAATAGGGATGAAACAATCGCTACAGTTCAGGTAGGGTCAATGCAGCGAACGGGACACCAAAAAAGTTCCAGCTGGAGTAATTTAATACCTCCTGAAATGACTGAACTAAAAGAGCTCATTTGACCCAGAAAAAAACCCCACAAGGATAAGGAACCAAACGGAACTGTAGAACAGTGAAGAGAGAGTAGCTGATAGCTAAAGAGAGTTTTACACACACAGGTTGCCAGGTTATGGCTGCATAAGGTATTCTGGGTGGTTGCTAAGGAGTTACTAGGGTGTTCTGAGCAGTGTGAGTTGTGGGTGGTTACTTAAACTAACAAATGTACTTGGTTGCAACAAAAAAGGTTGAAGCTTAAACTTAAAGAGAAAAGCGTGATGAAACACTCCACCTCATACAGGGTTGTTTGGAATGAGATGGCAGGTTTTATGAGTCCAGCTGAAAGCTGTAAGACTAAGCTTCTGAAAAATGACTAGAAGTCTACAGGGAATAGAGGTATGAAAATGAATGTCAGGAGGAGGATAAAGACACACAGATGGACATACATCAAAACACATGCCAAAATTAACATTTGCCACACCTGTCAATAGAGGATGAAAATGTATTGACCATAAATAATCATTAGCAGCCACAAAACTGTATATTACCCTATACACATTGATGTTGTTAAGACAACTCCCAAAAACGCGAGTATATACTAGGGCTGGGTAAAAAAAATATTGATCTCTCATTTTAATTATAATTTTTAAGAAACAATGTAAGTGTTTTCAGTTAATGATCGGAACATTGTAGCGTGCCTCCCACTCGATAAATCGCACTAAGCTTTGAGCTGTTACTATGTTTTTTTTTTTTTTTTTACTTTGTTATTTAACTTTATTATCATAAAAACTTAATTGAGTGTAATTCAAGCGCTTGTATACAAATCAGTTAATTTTAACTTCAATAGAATAGTAATGTACTAACTGGCTCTCATGTTTATTTTACAACATTAGTTGAGAGATTTTTTTTTCCTTTAGAAAATTTGGCATATACTGTACCTGATAAATATCCAAAATAATCAAAATCGAATCAAATTGGAAATCGAATCGCAAGCTTGTGAGTCTGAATTGAATCGTGAAATTTGTGTCAAAATCCTGCAGCCCTAGTTTATACCATGTACATATACTATGTTGAAATGAAAAAGTCAAAGAAACGTGGATAGAATAGAGAGATGGCTCTAAATTAAATACAGATGCCTGATAGAATGACTGATACACCACAGGTTCTCCACTGCATTGTCAAATCACTCAGATCATGTTCTCTTTAGAGTGACGGATTCAAGTTGGAACATGCATGTCCATCTGGTAACTGTGTGTGAGAGTATTTGCTGTTTAATGGATTACTCTATTCAGCAACATAAAACCTTGCCATTTGAGGTAGATCTAAGACTCTGCTTCTCCAGGAACTAGCCATAATGAATATGGTACATGAGTGTAAGTCAGTACACTTTGACTGTTTGTGAACCTCTGTGGCACTGATGCTCGAGCAGATATACGTTCTGTGCAGACGTGACACAATGAATGAATGTTTTATAGTCTCTGAAGCAGAAGGGGTGAGAAAGAAAGAGGGTAAAAGCTGTGTTTTTGAGTAAACTCCTGCTGGAGGTGCTTAACAAGAATCTGAGGTTGATGGTGGGTGACATTACCACCAGCACTTTAATGAAAGCTTGCGCTTTCAAAAACAATGTAAAAATGACACACAGCAGCTTTAAAGACGAATGTAAGTTGTTGCATGCAACCTGTAACAAAAAGGCATGTCTTGGGATTTGTGGGATTTCATAGTTGTCACTAAGGTATGTATCCAATGACAAACTGGAAATAAATAAACATAAATAAGCATTCACTGGGTAAATTCCTTGTTCTGGGAAACATCCTGTGAATTATGTCGAAAAAAAAGGGGTAAATATCAATGGGAAAAAAATATAAATTTAGGGTAAGGCACTTCTGAAGTATACATCTTTAAGATAGGCATCTAGAAGCTGTTACATATTGAGTAAAATCTTTTTTATATGATATAACTTCTTTGATTTATATTTATACTAAGTCAGAAAAGAAAAGTGGGGGACAGAAGGGTAAAATAGGGTTACAACATGGTAGGTCAGACTATATATATATATATATATATATATATATATATAGTGCCCACCACTAATATCGGCACCCTTGGTAAATATGAGCAAAGGTGGCTGTGAAAATAAATCTGCATTGTTTATCCTTTTTATCTTTCATTCAAAAAATTAACAAAATTCAAACCTATCATTGAAATAAAACAATAGAAAGTTGTGTGTGTGTGTGTGGGTGGGGGGGGGGGGTGGGGGGGGGGGGGTCTCATTGTGAAATAAATGCTTTCTCTAGTTCATGTTGGCCACAATTATTGGCACGTCCTTTTCCCAGGGTAACAGCTATGAGTTTTCTCCTATAATGCCTGAAGAGTTTGGAGAACATCTGATAAGAGATCAGAGACAGAGACCATTTTCTTCATTCGAATCCTTCAGATTCACAGCTCCATGTTAGTACTTCTTCTCTTCAGTTCACCCCACTCATTTTCTGTAGGGTTTAGGTCAGAAAACAGGGACAGCCATGGTAAAAGATTCATTTTGTGCTCAGTGACCCATTTTTTGTTTATTTTGATGTTTGTTTTGGATTGTTGTCCTGGTGGAAGATCCAAACATGGCCGATTATAAGATTTCTAACAGAGGCAGTCAGGTTTAGATTTTTTATCTGTTGGTATTTGATAGAATCCATTATGCCATGCATCTGAAGAACATGTTCATGACCGAAAACAGGCCCACAACATTAAAGATCCAGCAGTGTGTTTAACTGTGGACATGGGGTACTTTTTTTTATCCCCGTTTGTACTAAACTCATCTGGTGGGTTTGCTGCCAAAAAGCTATTTTTTCAGTTTCATCTGACCATAGAAGCCAGTGCCATTTGAAGTTCCAGTCTTGTCTGACAACTGAATTTGCTGGAGTTTGTTTTTGGATGAGTAAGGAGAATTTTCCTTGAAACCCTCCCGAACAATGTGGTGATGTAGGGGATGTTTGATATTTTTTTTTAGGTTTCTGTCCCCAAGACTCAACTAATCTCTACAATTCTCCAGCTGTGGTCCTTGGAGAGTCTTTGGCCACTCAAACTCTCCTCCTCGCCATGCATTAGGATGATACAGACACACGTCCTCTTCCAGGCAGATTTTTAACATCTTTAGTTGACTGGAATGATGGAAATGGGTATTTTCAATGCTTTAACTCTTTTCTTACAGCCACTTTCTGTTTTGTGATGCTCAACAATCTTGTTCTGCAGAACTATATTCTTAGGTCTTACTCCTTGTGATGGATGATTAAGGGAATCTGGCCTTTGTGCTCCTCATATTTATAATCCTGTGGAACAGGAAGTCATGGCTGGACAATTTCATGCTCCTAGTCACCCTGGTGTGCTACTGGGAAAATACTTTTACCCATAAGAATTTCTAGGGGTGCCAATAATTGTGGCCAACATTCACTGGAGATATTAATTTCATCATGAGATTTTCTCCCCACTTTCAATTGTTTGACTTCAATAATAGGTTCGAATTTTGTGAATTATTTGAGTGAAAGATCAAAAGGATAAACAATGCAGATTTATTTTCACAGCTGCCTTTGCTCATATTTACCAATGGTGCCAATATTAGTGGAGGGCACTGTGTGTGTGTGTGTGTGTGTGTGTGTATATATATATATTACACACACACATACACATTATTGCATTTCTGCATTATATTTCTACAGGATTAAAAATGTAATTATGTAATGATTTAATGATGTAATATTATATCAAATGTAATAAATAATAAATATATCAGTTATTTTTTGTAATTGTTTACTAATTAATATTATTCCATTCTCCATTTGGCACAAAATGTAAACTAAATGAAAAGGACTTAAAAATGTTGTGTTCAAGCTAATTACTTTGTCATTTAAGCTCCAAATAGCCCAAATAAACAACAGCTGTATGTACTGTATGTAAAACCTTTTGTTTATCAAGTTAATGGATGCCTGCTTTCCATTCTATATTTATGATGCTTTCAATTGTGTGTGTGTGTGTGTGTGTGTGTGTGTTTAGGCTAATAGCTTGAGCAATTATGGGGGCCTTGAGAAGATTAACCTTACTAATGACTTAAGATAAGTCAGCCAGTCTGGTGCCTTCAAACAATCTCTCTATGTGTGTGTGTGTGTGTGTTAGTCTGTCTGAGAGATAAAGATACCATAAAGAGTATCTTCACTGAGAACATTAGCGAGACCAGGGATAAAATACTGTTGTTATCTGCTACCTGCACTCTCAAAATCATACTAGGATTTGACAGTAAAATATATAAAGCTATTTTTGATAATATATTTACTCGCTGAACACCTGGAAGACATTCTTCCTGGAACTCAAAGTCTATTTACTTGTTAGTCATGAAATGTTTTCAAGTTTTCCCGCAAAAGTCAACAGCTGCTAAGGGGCAGAAATAAGCATGGGAATGATTATTTGAGCAAAATACCATTTAGTTCCCCTCTTTTTTCAGAGAAAGCACCACAAGCAAATAATGAATAGTGTTTGTATGTACGATTAGTATGGCTAATGAAGTTATACAGAGATTAGGAGCTGTTGTGATGTGACATCTGCCCCCTTGTTGATTTTCCCCTTTACGTTTGAGCAAATGCATAAGGGTAATTTGTAATGTGTATGTGTGTGAAAGAGTCAAAGCAAAGAAGTCATGCCTTAATGACCTCATTCAAAGCAGGCAATGAGTGACAGAGATTGTAATCCCAGCATGCCAGAACATTGCCCCTAAAAACCACAGAGAGTTTTAGAAGAAATATGCAGTTGTGTTAAATATATGCTGTCTGCTTAAGAAGTTGCTTAAAAGTGATTCAGAAGAATGGTTAATACCCCAAATGTACTGTTTGTGATGCTCACATAGCCTCAGTCCAATGCTTTCAAGAACAGGAATGCAGCAGATAATATCTGTTCAGCCTTCCATAGAGATTTACCACAAAAAAACATGATCTGAGAGCACAGATGCTGAATTTTATTACCATGCTAACATGATCAGATGAACAGACGGCACTGCAATAAAGTTTAAAGCTGATACTAGACAAAAGGAAATGTGCATTATAATGTTTGACATGTTTGTGTGTGGCTTTGCAGAGAACAAACAACATTCAAAGGCTTGATCAGGGGCCCAGAGTACTGGTGTCTGTACGGACGCAAATCATATGCTCAAAAAGGGAAGTTGTCTTGCTCACTGTCTGGCTGATTCTGAGTCATTCCTACATTGCCAAATCAGTATCTCAGTAACTGCAATTATATATAAATTGAAAGAAAACTCAAATATACAGGATTTTTTGTGAACTGCACCATTATAATGGTGCTGAATGATTGATATATGTTTACATAGTACTCTAAAGGGGGGGGGGGAGTCGTGGCCTAATGGTTAGAGAGTCGGACTCGTAATCCAAAGGTTGCGGGTTCGAGTCTTGGGCCGGCAGGGATTGTCGGTGGGGGGAGTGAATGTCCAGCGCTCTCTCCACCCTCAATTCCCACGACTGAGGTGCCCTTGAGCAAGGCACCGAACCCCCAACTGCTCCCCGGGCGCCGCAGCATAAATGGCTGCCCACTGCTCCGGGTGTGTGTTCACGGTGTGTGTGTGTGTTCACTGCTGTGTGTGTGCACGTTGGATGGGTTAAATGCAGAGCACGAATTCCGAGTATGGGTCACCATACTTGGCAGTACGTCACTTCACTCACTATTCTCACTCACTAAAGTGCTTTAAAAAAAAAAAAGATTTGATTGATCATCCTGAGTTTAGTTCAGCCTGCTGGATCTGAGGCTGCGTTTGGAAGCCTAGTGTCCACCAGAAGTGTGGGATGAGGCCCAGCAACAGCACTGGAATGTAGTAGGAGACGAGACTCGCAGAAAAAATAAATAAATAAAAATTAAGCAGAAAAGAGTTTGATGAAAAAGCAAAGTAAATGAGATCCAATCAACTCCTAACCCTGATGAATGCTGTTGAAAATAACGCGAGAATGCAGTTGAGCTGGGAACATAGAAAATAGCAAAATACAGGAAGTACAACAAACCAAGTTTTTTCATTGGTATTTAGTTAAGTGTAGGTTCTTGGCAGCTATTCCAAAAATGTGTTAGCAAACTACTGACTTTCAATACACAATTACTGAGGTATACTATAATTGAAGTATTGACTTTTTTTGTATTGATATAATTTCTCATAAACAAGCAAAACCTCACCAGTAAAACCATCATGAGAACCAGAGATGGACAGAAAATTAAATTGATTTAAATCAATTATATTAATATTAGAATAATTACAATTGAATAGAATGAATTAATATTTTAAATAGGGGATATATATATATATATATATATATATATATATATACACACACACACATCAAACTCTGTAAAAAAAAAGGGACTAAATACAACAATACTAATTGATTGCAGATTAGTTTTCATCAGCTAATGTGACTTTATCAATCTCAACTATCTAGGATGTTATAAAATTTATTCAGGACAATCGGGGCTTGTTTATATATTTGACTGATAGGAATCTCCAAGGAATACCAAAAAATACACACCACAAGATAATAAGAGCCGCCAATCACAGAGAGAGTTGCCTCCCTAATGGTGTAAATTGATGTATGACTTGGGTCGCAGCTGCTCGGATAAACATGCAGCAACAGTGCTGTACATAGCTGCACATCTACACATCTTGAATGAATAAATTAGCCCAGATGCTCCTGAATAAATTGTACATGACACAGGAATGATTTTCTTTTTTGTCAAGTTCACTACTGGCCCACCATGGCCATATAGCTTGAGAAGACTTAGATATGTAGTGCACAGGATATTTGTAGTGCACTTTTAGGGTTCATTTATAGTGTTTTTGATCCAAATTAAGGGCTGTATGAAGATTCTCCAAAACTTCCACAGAAAAAAATAACACCATATGAGTTTGGAATGACATGTGGCGGTGTAAATAATGACAGAACCTTCATTTTGGTGAACTGTTCTTTTAAGAGCCAAGAGCAGCGCGATTTGCCCGTATTGTCATAGACTGCGGTTTAAAAGAAACTATAAAAACATTCTTATCCATTGACAGGTCTGGACTAACCTTGAGTGCCTGTATGACAAAGTCTCTGGCCTCCAGCTCTCCCTCAAGAACACTGAAGAGCAGCAGCACATCTCTCTTACTCAGAGCCTCCACTTTCAGCCTCGACTCCTTAAATGACAACAAAACAGAGCAAATGAGTGGGTGACTAAATACGAAATATAACTCAAATGCAATCAGAGATTCTAACGACTGTTTTCAGAAAACGCTACACTACATTAGGACAAAGTCTATGCTAAATTGTTTGGAAAACATGCAGTCAGGCAACAATCTCCATGTCTACAAATCTTCTCCCTTCCTTTCCATCTGCAGACCAAATGACTGCAGTCTGTTGTTTTCTCCATGTGCTTGTCTTTATTATACAGTGTGCTGCTTATTCAGTGCATGGTATATTAAAATAAACAATACAAACCCACAGTAAATAGATTAACTATATAATTTTTCTTTAGGTTTCCAGTATGGATGCAGCATGTAAATGTTTTCCAATGCAATTAAACAACAATACCACTTGCAGGCATATTTCATTCACACTCACACTCACACACACACACACACACACACACACACAGTGTGTCAGAGCTGCGAGGTATAAACTTTTGTGAGAAAAAAGTCAGAATTGTGTGTTTTTATCTTGCAATTCTGACTTCATTTCATGCAATTCTGTGAAAAAACTGAAAAAAGAATATCTTGCAAGAGATGAAAAATTACATACAAGTCGGGCCATGATTAAATGCATTTTTGCTTTATTCTTTCATAACTAAGTGCACTAAATGGACAGACTGAATTAAACCCATCACAATTTTCAGTCTCTTTATCTTTGAGCAGTTTGTTAGCAGCCATTATGCTTCATCAAAAGCAATTTATTTTAAGCCAGTCCTCCTGGAGTAATCAAGGGGTTAACAAGCTTGTCCAAGAACATAATGGCTATAGATCACAGCTGTGATCTCCGAAAAACTTCCATTCCCATGTTGTGTTTCTTTCGGTGCAGTTCACAGGAAAAGAAAAAAACAGGTAATTTTTTCCATTTTACTCTTATGAGTCAAAGCATCTGTCACACATCAAAGCTAAAGCAGCATTCCACGACTTTTCTATTGATAGAAAGCTAGAGAAAGAAACTTCTTGTTGGAAGACTGAAATTCCTTCCTGAGCTCTCGCTTCTAAATACTCAGTAATTGCGCATGAATAACCTTCAAAGTATCGAATTTCACTTTCCCATATAGCTGCGCACACCATAAATGCTTTGACCCTGTGCTGCAAGCTTCAACTGAAATAATCTTATGAAACTCAGTCTAGATTTCTTCCTTCTGACCCCACTTTGCTTTTAATGGTGCTTCATGTCGAGATTTGTGTGGTTAGCCAGTTTCCACATCATGAAGTCACGAAGGAGTCTCAGAGTGTTACATAATATGCCAGAGACGGAAGACGTCCAGCTACTGTGCTCCAGCTGAAATTTGGAAGCTTGACTTCCACGTCAAAGCTGCCATAAATCGCATACTGTACTTTGCAGTGCATGAATACAAATTCTCCTTTTCATCTGTGTTGTGCAACCTTTAGTTGAATTTGTGCTTGTAAATAGCCGTCACGTGTCTTTTGATGTATTGTGCACTGATGGGAACGGCGTACTAGATCTGAGGCCGTGAGTATGCAAGAAAGCTTTCATGGGTTGTGGTTTAACCATTCAAACAGTGCTAATTTGAAGCGTGTTCCTAAGCAAAGCCATACTTTATAGACGCGCTAATTTCACAACTTCACTTTGCCTTTTATAAAACCCAAAGAAAATTATATCATGCATCAGTAAGTGCTTTCAACTATCTAATAGTTATATAGATCACATGTGAAAAATACTTGCTTTTTTAGCAAGCAAGAGTCTCTTTACTAAGTGATTTAGAATGAAACATTATAGGAAAAGGTTATAAAAAGAGTGAAACATTCTTAGAGATCATTATACATCTACAAAACCTTTCTTTCATGTGCACTTGAGGATTAGCCGATAGTGTTCTTCATGGTTGACTAATTTGGCATTTTAATGGTGCCCATGCCTTTCTGAATTAAAGGGTGCTACACTATTCAACATCGGCCTGAATGCTTCTTAAATTACCCAGCATTTCTCCCTGGAGCTAGACTGAAGCAGTCAGTGTTTGAGTCCAAGCTCACCCGACATGTCAGAGGGTAATTAATTTAATCCTCAAGCTGCTTGTGAGCTACAAAACAGATGGCCCAATGTCAACTGCCTGTTGATGTGATCAGCTGTACAGACTTCATAGAGTGGAATATACTTTAAGCAGTTAAAAATAATATTCTAATAGATTTTGTTGTATAGTTGTGCATATTTCAAAAAATGTTCAGGTTCAAAGAAATAAATTAAATTACGAGACCATTTTCTGAGACCTAATTTAGTTATAATATAGTATAACATTATATAATACAATATATAATGAAAAGTTCTTTTTTTTCGTTGACTTTCTGTGATGTTATGCATCCAAACCTAATGTTACTGCAGTTCTGGGCATCATATCCGTGCAGTATTTTTGATGAACGCCTATTGATGCAAAAATGCCATCTAGGTAGGCAGCACACTACGTTTCGAGACACAACATCTGGCTATCTGGTAAAATTTTACATTTATGCAGACCTCACAAGCAAAATTCGATGTTTTTTTTTTTTTTTTTTTTTACATATACTTCTCATATAACAAACTCCGTGTAGGAAGGACTTGTGTACTGGCTTAAGTTGCTGTCAAAACTGTTGGCTATTTAAAACTAATTAGCATTAAGTATTCAAACTATTCATACAATCCTAGAAAGAAAAATAACTTTTTCTGCTCTCGTGCTCATTTTCTTCACACTTATTCTTTAAAAGTATTAAGCGATATGTAATAAAGATAATGTTCTCACCGTTGTGGGTGCCATGCCGGGTTTGATCAGTTTCCAGTATCGCTCATCGAGCAGCACCGATGTTGAAGATCGGCTTCACTTAAGTTCGTCTGTGTGAAGGAACGCAGACATCTTACACAGCCAATGGGGTGTAAGCGTTTTAGCTCAGTAGACCAATTAGAGACGAGACGCAGGGACAGGAGGCGGGACGTAACAGGAAAAGTTTATAAAATGGGATTCTTTGTGCATCGGTGGCACTATAAAGCACTCTTCGGTAATGAGCTCCCAACACGTCTTAATCACGACATATTTGGACGGGTTTCTCTGAAAACAAAGTTTTTATGCTATCAAGGTCGAGTTAGATAGATAAGCACTCTAAAACTCATCCTAAATGTTGAAAATATGTAGACGGGTGAGTTAAATTTGACGAAATGCACGTGTGCCACCTAGTGGTGTCCTATTGTAATTCTAAGGAGACAAAAGAGCAGCCCCAAAACGTATTTGAACATTCATCATGTCAGAGTTTAAAATAGATAAATGTCTTTAACAAAATATCAAACTGGGTGGCATTTTATTTAAAGAAAAATAAAGCAGAACGTTTCACAAAAATAAGTGTGTTAGGTTATAAATGGCAAAACAATATATTTATTTAAAGGCTTGGTTGGGTATTTAATCGATGTAATTGGAAAATTAAGTGTGGAATAAATAAAATAATAAATTAAGCTGTGCGAGGAAAATGTGATATAGGGTCAACAAATGAAACAAGCTGAAATCCTTCATTAAAAATGTTATATTACAAATTTCATTCATCTGATAAATACAGGCATTTCACAAAGCATTGTACAAAAAACACTAGATTAGCAACATACAATGACAAACCTAGGCACAATTAAAACCAAACATAGCGTCATTCCCAATATCCAAGACAAATACAATTTAATGTGCATCTTAAAACCTGTATGGACACACATTGAATAAGGCGCTGTTGACAGGAATTTTTCATACTGGATCCCTTCTTACAGGTTGTATCGGTTTTCAGGTTTAAAGTTGAATGTTCTGTTACTGTGCTTTTGTTATTCAAGTCTTCTCAAAGTAAATATGACAGTGAAATAGCACCAGTTTGTTGTGATTCAACTCTCTCACACACAAATTTAAGAATAATTTACTTAAACATTTGTACTGTACAAAAGCATCTGACATGTACAATAAGACAAAATCATAATCCTGAAAACAACTAATGTACAATCCAGAGACATCTGGGCCAAGACGTGGGACTGTACAACCACACGAAAATATTAGTTCTGTTTAGACAGCACTGTTGTGATACGTACATTATCCAAAGATTTCTTCTGAGCACCGATACTACTAGTTAAATCCAGTGATCTGTGAGTCCTAGTCAGAATTCATAATCACTGATTCATAATGCCTTCCATTTGGTATAAGTCACTATTGTGCGATTTTTCATAGGTAGTCGGGTAATTTTCTGTTCCAGCTGAATTTATTTCAGTTCTTTTCTTGAGGAGGTGCAGTTTTGGGCTTTAGCCCCAATAAGTTTTTAAAGATATTAATTATTTTTTTAAATGTTGTAGTGCAGTTGGGGTGCTGTAGTCACTAGGTCAAGGTCAGTGACATCAAAGGACACACACACACACACACACTTGCTGCCTTTTCAAGGCTTGGAATCTTTCAGCATGTTTATGCGAGCGAAGATCTTGAGGGCGGGTCCTAATTTAATATTCATGGCACTCATTAGGTGATCTTCCTTCAGTAGCAGCATGGCCTGTCCATCAATCTCCTGAGCACGAAACTCATCTGCAATCTCCTGGCAACCTAATTGTGTCACAAAAATTTGCACCATTAAACAGCATACTTTTAAATAAATTTGAAGTCATCTATTGTTGTAGAACACCTGATTTTCATCATAACTTTCCATTTCTTTTTTTTCCCTCCATATTATATTGTAATATTTAATGACAGAATATCATATCAAGTGCATGTCCGTGCATGTGTATATACACTACTGTTCCAAAGATTTTAAAAAATAATAAGTTTTTATAAGGAGTTTCTCATGCTCATCAGGGCTGCATTTATCTGATTAAAAATACCGTAAAAACACCAATATTATGAAATATTATTACAGTTTAAAATAACTATTTTCTGTTTTAATATATTTTAAATTGTAATTTATTTCTGTGATGCAAAGCTGAATTTATAGCATCACTACTCCAGTCTTCAGTGTCACATGATCCTTCAGAAATCATTCTAATATGCTGATTTGCTGCTCAAGAAACATTTCCTATCATTATCAATGTTGAAAACAGTTGTGCTGCTTAATATTTTTACGGAAACTATGACACTTTTTTTTTTTCATTTTTTCTTTGATGAAAAACCCAAACATCAGCATTTATTTGAAACAAATTTTCTTTTTTTACTGTCACTTTTGATAAATTGAATGTATCCCTGTACAAAATATACATATACCCAAATGATACGAGCAACTTACCTGGCAAAGAGTGAATGAACTCAAACACCTCCTGCACATTCCATTTGGTGGGGTCAATTGGCAGGAAGTGCTGACTGAGGAGAGGAAGCTCTTCGGGATCATTAGCAGCGACCACACCTTGAGAAACGATTGGGCCAGAACTGGTGGCAGAGAGCGGGGAAGTTGCTTCCTCATAGCTGGAGATATCCGAGCAGGGGCTGGACTCTCCTTGACTAGGCTGAGATTGGAGCGGTGAGGATATAGATTCTCCCTGAGATTGCTGAGACACAGAGAGCCGCTGTGGGATAAAACAAGAGATTATATAAAGATAATTTACTTTATGTACTGTATTTATACAAAAACATTGTGGGATGAACCACTACTACATTGTATTAAAGTAGCTGTTCACCTGCTTTTTGGCCTCCCTGCCCCTGGGACTATGAGACCTCCTTCTCCACTGATTTATCTGATTGTTTTTTTTAGTTCTGTCGGGGTGGAACAGACCAACCCGCTTCGTGCAACTTACACTGTATCTGTTCAAGAGTGTTATACATTACCATACAGACAAAATATTGCACGTCACAAAAAAATAAATAAATTATATATATATATATACACATACACACACACACATACACACACACAGCTTTGTTTAATCATTCATTTCTAGATATGTTCATTTGTAAAATGTTTTGGAATCTCTAACCTTTTAGCACAGACCAAGGAACAGAAGCGTTTTGAACGTTTGAACTTGTAGGCAAAATCGACCCATCCACAGAGCTCACATGTGAGCTTGGGCTCCTCCGGTTCCTCCTGAGTCCTTGTGTCTGATGAAAAATGATAAAATATTAAGTATTCAGTAAAATATGAAGTTACGTTTTATTTATGACTAGCTGAAACAGTGTTTGTGTGTAATCGTTGGAATGGTGAGGCATTGTGCTGCACCTTGATTACACAAAGTTTCAATGGTTAAGTTCACAAACAGGAAATTCCATATCTTATCATGTCTTATCACTAATGCATAATTGACGCTCCCTCGTTCAAAACAATGCAGGTTTCCAAACTTTCCAAACTAAAAACCGCTAAATATTGTATTATTTATTTATTATAAATAATCCAAACTTTCAAACTAAAAACCCTGACACTTAAAAAAGTCATGCATCTTAGAAAAACAGTATTTGTTTGAATCCGCTAAATGAAATGTCTACCTTGTTGTCCAGCCTCCTCCATGTCTGAGTTTGTGGCACTGAGGGAATTACTGCTGGCCGTTTTCTCTGGATCTGAGGGAAGCTGCGTGTCTGGTTTCTTGGGGCTGTCTGCCTGCACCGGAGGTCTCTCCACCTGACAATACAGTGTGCAAATGTAATGATGTCAGGCTGATCACTGGAAAACTGCAGAGCCTTGTGTTAGGTTGGAATAAGCAGATCAACAGACAATATTTTTTCTACAGATTAGTCTGATGTTCAGTGTAGCAAATCATGTCAACTCACTAACATACAATCAAATACATGATGTACAAAACAAATAAAATAAAGTCATTAATTAATAAATAAATGAATAATAATAATAATAATACAATGATGAAGATAATTATTTTGTAGCATTAAATTATTGTGAATAATAATAACAATTTTGGAACTACAACAATAATTATTAACAACAATAACAATTGTTATTATTACCACTGAATTAATTTTCTGTTTAAATTTGTAAATTCTTTGAAAGAATAATAATACAAGTTTTATTGTTGTTGTGTTGCATTATTAAAATGATTATGAATAATGATCATTTTAGAACAGCAACAATAATTTGTATTAACAATAATACCAGGTATTATTATTATTGAGTGAATTTCCCTGTTTAAATTTATATTAGCATTTATAATTAATTTCTTAATTAATCCTTCGGATGAGACGTTAAACCGAGGTCCTGACTCTCTGTGGACTCTCCCAGGATGTCCTTCGAAAAAGAGTAGGGGTGTTACTCCGGCATCCTGGCCAAATTTGCCCATTGGCCTCTGACCATCTAATCATCCCCATACACTGATTGGCTTCATCACTCTGTCTCCTCTCCACCAATAAGCTGGTGTGTGGAGGGCGTTCTGGTGCACTATGGCTGCTGTCGCATCATCCAGGTGGTGGTTGAGGAGATTCTCCCTTGTATGTAAAGCGCTTTGAGTGCCTTGAAAAGCGCTATATAAATGTAACGAATTATTATTATTATAAAAAATAAATGTTAAATTTATTATTAAATGATAATAATAAATTATCATCATTGACATTGTATTATTATTAGATCAAATTAAACTATAATTAACTGAATTAATAATTATTATTATTGTTGTTATTATTATCTTAAAATGACTATTATAAATTATTCTAAAATTGTCCACTGTTCTAAAATGATTATTATTAGTGGTGGTAGTAGTAGTAATTTTATTACAACTCACAGGGAATGGCTCAGCGCCCTCCTGAATGACAAAACCCTCGATGACAT
Organism: Barbus barbus; assembly: GCF_936440315.1. Classification (NCBI taxonomy): domain Eukaryota; kingdom Metazoa; phylum Chordata; class Actinopteri; order Cypriniformes; family Cyprinidae; genus Barbus; species Barbus barbus. Next base: position 25,347,310 of record NC_136753.1, on the reverse strand, counting down.
GCGTGAGGACGTGTGGTTTCACAATAGCTTGGGGTGGCTTGTTCTCGCCGTTTTGTGCCACATTTCCCGTCCCAGCTGCCGGAGGCGGCTCGCTTGGGGCTGCAGAGGTCATGGTCGGTGTCACCGGTGCTCCCGTGGGGTCTCGCGCTGTCTCCACACAGCCTGGCGGCACAGAAACAAAGCGTCGCCTCATCACCATAGCAACCACAACAACATCAGCAGCACAAACATCAACAGCTGCTGGAAATAAGACTCAAACAATGCACTTATAAAGCTTTTGGAAAATAATATCTCTTTCACCAGCCAGTACTAGAGTACAACGTAAATCGCGTCAAAATTAATCAAGTGACGCTCAATGACGTCCAATTAGAGCGGCGCGCCATTTTTAATCTTGACGCAAAGATATTTGAGCAAATCTGAGGGGAAGATTATCAGCCAATAACGACAAAAATTTTCCGTTCCTCACACAAAAACTATCATATAACATCAGAATGCTTAAAATATCAAAGTATGGACTACTTATTTGAAGGGTTTGTAATGCCATCCGCTGTCACTGTATGGACAAGATCAAGATGTCAAATGGCATAACCTTCCTGAAGTTCACCGAAGAAAGGAAATAAGGCTGGAACGATACGAGGGTGAGTACATGATTTCATCTTATGAACATTGCATTATCATTAGGCGTCTAAAACTTCTAAAAATCACTGAAATGAGAATACATCTCCCCCGCTGTGTTTGTTTACTGCGCTGTTTAAATAGAATATAAACTGGCGTCAGTTGCGTCGCGTTTTAAAAGCGTCAAGTCTAATTACACAGTTCAAAGAAACGCGCCTCTAGACCTCTGCGTTTTTCTTTTAAGCCCACTAACTAAAACTACTGGCTCCCAAACACAAGACATACTGTAGCTTACCGACAAAGCGCAATAAAAAGTCATTTTCCTCAGGGGCGCTCTTCAATTCCGTCTCAAAACACGGGGGGAGCCTCATTCCCACACGCCTGTTGTGATTATATTAATGACAGAATATCCAGACTACGCAACATACAGTGTGCGCTGCTCCTTTTCTAGTGCTCCACTCCCACGCACAAGCAATGCACATTCTGCCAGAGAGGCGGTTCACTCCTTCCCTGGATGGCAGCAGCAGCCTCAAGCGGCAGGTCACATGACTCTGTAGAGGTTCAGTGAATCTTTCACTGGCTGGTGGCAGCAGATGTGTCTATGCTGGGCAGGTTATACTGGGCATTATCTGAAGGTACAAAAGCACCCTGGTCCAAAACCAGTTTGTCTGTTAAATTGCTGACAGATTAGGCAGCAAGGCTGCTAGTGCCTTTTGCCAGGCAAGGAAGTCACGTGACTGGCCCAGAGTCAATTCTGGTCCATTTTACTGTACGTGGGAATTGCATGCCACCCCTCATCCTACTGCCTTCTCTTTTGGCAATTCTGGTTCACCGTGTGGGTGTTGAAAGCTTTGTATTTTAACGCAGCTGTGATTCTTTAATTCCTCAAACGCCTGCAAGCTGCTTGGTACTTGATACAGTGCCCTCAGAAAATATTTGGACACTTAAGTTATACACACAATGTATGAATGTCATTGCATTAGATAAGAAAATACAAAACACACTAAAGTCAGTTTGAAGTCAAATAGCAGCACACGCACACATTTCAAGCAAAACGCTGCTTGATCTGATGCATTGAAATGTATACATTTTTAATCCAACTGTATTTTGTTTTACTGGTTAGTGCATTACACTCAGTCTTTATTGATCGCTCAAATATACATTATAATAAAAAATATTTGTAGGGTACATTTGTAATGAGCACGGAAGTCTAAATTAATTAAGCGTTATTAATTAATCATCAAATTAATCATCATCTCTGTATCTTAAATTCTTGATGACTGCATTGTTTGATTATTAAACTATACTTGTAAACTTGCATATTTAGACTCTTTTTGGTCACTGTACCTTGAGTTTGAGATGTAGCATTAACAGTGTTGATTTTGGATTGTTCAGGGGGGTCGGTGCCTTGGGTCGTAGTGGTTGGCTGCATTTGTACTGGCGGACAAATCTCTCTTACCACCAAAGACGTGGGCTTCTCCTTGTCATCCTGAGCAAGTCTTGAAGCCTAAATATTATAGAAGTTAGTTGCTTCTGAAGTGTATACATTGGGCCTCATTCATGGTGTAAATATATGAGTAAATTTGGAGTAATTTGCCCTTAAAACAGACCTTCCTGAAAACTATTCTCCAAATTCATAAACGTCAGATTTGATCGTTTGTTCACTACTGTGTGCACACTTGGATGGGTTAAATGCAGAGCACAAATTCCGAGTATGGGTCACCACACACCACTTCCCTTTCCCCTAAACGTGCCAATCATTCGTAAATAGGGCGCACGTGCAAACTCATTCACAATGGCATAATCCCCGCCTATGAATTACAACTATGTAAATTACATGTCCAGGAATGCAGTGGAATATTCGAGACTCCCTTCTCAGGTTTGGATCCTGTACATTGCATAAATTCACAAAAGATTAATAGGCCACATGCCTAACAATAAATATTAAATTAACATGTGTCCACCTAAAACATTTGTAGCCTGGCGCTCTTCTGAAAATGGCCAGTTGGTGGTGTTTGAGAACGCTTTGGTGGTGCAGCATTTTTCCAGTTGCTTTGGTTGCTATGATTTGGAATATCCACAGCAGTAACGTATTACTAAGATCTAATTTTGAAGAATATTACTGAATATAAAAATGCAGTAACCAGCATTGTTCAGTCGTTGTTGTACAAGTAGGATCGTTGGTTGGTGAAGTGTTTGTCCCGCCCCTCCGACATTGATTGGACGGCTATGTAAAAAACGACTGTGACGAGCGCTATGTTTTCAACTCTCAGCTACAAAAAAATGAACTTGTGAAATATTATTAGGGTGGTGCATCAAAATACAGCAATGTAGTGTCATTAGTTTGCTAAAATGACCACATAATGCTTCACGCACCATTTACACATCATAGGTAGCAGGTGTACATTTCTTTCGTACCAACTAACATTTTGAAAATACAGACATTTTCATGAATTCAAAATTTTATGTCAGAGCGGCTTTCAGAATGATTTACACAATTTGTTCTGCTCTTGTTTCATGAATGAGGCCCATTATCCAGCTCTAGTAAGTGAGTCCCTTACCTGGCTTTGTGCTGGTTGGATTTGGAGATTGATGGCTGTCAGTTGGACTGGTTGAGCTTTAGCATGGGCCAGGCCTGTGTGTGAGCCGTGATGGTTGAGTGCATGGTGGCTTACGGTTGAATGGAAGATGGTTGCCTGTTGATTTTGAGCCGATCCATGGTTGTGAAGTGCTGGTTTAGGCAAAACCGGAATGATCCCTGCTACCGATGAGGTCTGGGCGGAGCTCTGGATGGCCAGTGAGGCTGTCTGTTGGTGGGGCTGGACCGAGGCGGTCTGCAGTAACTGAGGCTGGGTTCTTGAGGTGGGTGGGGCTTGGGGTTGAATGACAAACCGTTGCGGTTGCTGCTTAATCAGGGCCTGCGGCTGGATTTGGGCATACGCTGGAAGGAGAAACCACAGACAAACACTCACTATTACACACACACTGTTTCACATGATTACACATTAAATTGACAGTTCCAATTGTAAATGACAGTAAGGTTTACATGGAATTTCATACATTTGGACAATGTTTTTTTTTTTAAAGATGGCAAAGGTAAGCTCCTGAACTGCACAGGTTTCCCTCAGTCATGGGAATTTTATATCAGTATGCTCTGCTCTACAGTTTTGTTTTTTAATTAAATAATGCGCTTGTTAAACTGACTTGCAAGCCGTTAGTGAATTCTGATTGGTAAGCAAATTCATTTAGTCAATGAATCCATTTCGAACCAGTTCACAAATCCATCCAATTGATTCAGTAGTGAATCAGTCTGAATATAAATGATTCTTTAAAATAGTTATCCAGCAAATCATAAACATCTGGAAAGTACATGGAAAAGTCACCGCAATTCCTTGAGCCCAATGTGTGGGAACCTTGATTACATCTCAATAAATGTAATTTTATGTTTATTTTATTTAGTTGTTCAGTTTGTCCTTTTTGCTGTATCTAATAACATTCGTCTCTGTGTTTGGGTATTTCAGTACAAATTCTGTATCCAGGACTACGACATTGGAAACTGGATGAGTTTTAAAACTATGATTAGGTGTTTGACTGGAGCACTTGCAGGAAAGTGTTCAAATTTAATATTAACTCAGCAGGAGAACATTCAAACACAAAACCTTAAGAGTTGGGCACATTGAGATCACAACCTCAAAAGTTTATGAGCGGTAAAAGAATCTGAAGAACTCCAGCTGGCTGGAAAGTTAGCTAGCATGTGGTTTTTATGTTTATATATATACAGTATGTTCTGTCACGTGTGTTCTGTCACATGAAATGCACACCGGATATGTGAAGCAAACGTCAGGAACAAATACAGTCTTTCTTTAAAACTCTTAATAGCAAACAGAAAAGGTTCAGTGTGGGAATGTTCTTCTGTCTAATGTGAATGGTGTGGGATGGTGTGTTGATGACTCAATCCTCTGTGCTCACTTTCTCTCACTCTTTCTTTCTCCCGGATGTTCAGAATAAGGAGTTGAGTTATTCCCTGCAGAGCGCAACCCTGGAAAACCCCGAAATTTCCTGTCGAATGTTCAGCTATGCAAAGCCACAACACATAACACATTAAAACAATGACACATATGCTTGAAGACACACAATATCTATTTTTCTCACATGTTGGGCCAAATATCATCATATGTTTCTTGTGAATAGAGACACACTTTTCCTGAGATAAAGATCCCGGATGAAGACCTGAGATAAAAGACCTGCGTCTCCTCTAGGGTTTACGAAGAGATCAGTGTCTCAAATTGTGCTTAGTTTCCTAAGCCATGAGAAGCAATTTTTGAACAAGATTTTCCTATGTGGGTGCATTTTTCTCTACAATAAGTAATGTCATTTTCATTTTAGTAGTTTGATTGCAGTACAGTATTCGGTATGTTAATATCTGTGGCTCTTTTCTTTCCTACTTTCTTTTAGCAAGCCCGTGGTTGTATTCAATAGAAGAGTTTCATTTATTTGATACAAACAAAAGTATCAAAATAGTCGACTTCAAAACAAGCTATTTTTACTGGTTTTGACTTTGCCAGTTCCTACAAAACAAAAGCGAGGAGTGAAATCTGACAGTCAGATGGGAATCATATTCTCAAGAGATGTATAAGCAATTAGTCAGACAGTCTCTTTCCAGTATCAACATTCGCATGATTTTTTAATCTAATATTCAGATTTTTATAACATTTGGACATTTCTTGAGAGCAAACTGAACGATTCATCTAAGAGAATAATCCAGGATGAGTTTCTGTGAATATTGTTAATGCACAAGGGGAAAACCATGCATCACATCAACTCTCTGGAGCACACTGCTATGGAAACTACATCCCAACACACGTCAGGTTTTTACCCTTCCTCTCCACTGAGGCTCACTTGGATCCTCTCAAACACACTTGTTCAGTCAAGTTGAAGCGTGTTTAATCTTCATTCATTCTGGTTATTTTAATACATAAACAGTGGCATAAACCTTACACCTGCAAATGATCACTGACATAGTATAATGTGAAAGAAATGCAGCTCTCTAATGAGAAAAGTTGATGTAAATGCACAAATGTAGCTGCAGTAAAGACAAGCACAGTTTCATTACATATGAACCTCTTTTAAATAGCCACAGTAGTCATTAGTGACAGCCATCAATCATCAATATTTATGAATAATTTGATTCCAGAATTTTTCTTTCTGTAATGCGAAAGCTTTTTTTTTTTTTTCTTTCCCTCTTTTTTTTCTGGGAACTGATGTGAATATGTATTTTGCATTAGTAATTTTATGGCCTGGATTTAATTTGGTCACACTAGAGTCTATTTTTACTTCTTTTGGCACTTTATGCTAATAACGGACCCTGGAGCTACCCAAAGATACTTTTATTTTTTGTAAACAAAAATCTGAAGCCTTTTTTAATTCTTCGACCAAAAGCACAACTAAACACATAGAAAAGTCTCTACCGGCCTCGACATGCCCAAGTACCTGCTTCTAAATGTGCAGGATAATTGCACTGTGTGAGCTGTTATGATTAGAGACCAGTGGAATGATGGATGGCGTGTATGTCAGATGTTGACGGGCACTGATAGACTTATTTGAGAAAGTGTGTGTCCTTCAAAGGCCACATATGCATTAATGCGCTTGAGCATAAGCCATGTAGAACAAATGTAGCCTTGGGTGCATTTCTCCTTTCTTTGGTACTTAGTGTGTGATGTGATGGATAGACAAGTGAAGCTGGATCTTATTAGAGTGCACATGTCAGAAAGCATTTCTGTTGAAGTGAATTGAACCTTTCAGTTTGTTTAAAGACCAAATGTGTGCACACACACACTACAATTTGTGGACCACTTCTGACAAAAGGTGCTTGATGGCAACATTACTGGCTCAAATGTCAACCAAAGTGAGAGATGTTACTCTAACTTCTTAAATCCACTAAAAATCATTGCAAAAAATGCCTCAGCAAAGTGGAATAGTGTACTATTACTATTTATATTTTTAGCAGCACTATAGGCCATATAGGTCTGAGTTTACCTGGTGCGATTAAGGGATGTGACGAGGACACGTTACGACTCATGTTAACTGCTTTCAGCTCTGTTTGCCCTTCCTCTCCCTTCTTCACTCCATCCGAGGAAGCAGCGTTCATGTTGCTTTTCCCAGTTTCTGAGCTGGATGCACTCTGGCTGGATGTCTTGATGAGTGGGGTGGGCTGAATGGAGACGGGTGTCTGCTTTAAACTCAGTGCCTGGAGACCTGAGGACTGAGAGGTGGAAGACGCCCCCTGCTGGTTGCGCAGGGCAAGGTTCTGCACCTGTGACAGTCATAAATCAGTCAATAAATCTTTAAATACAAATATAACAAAAGATTTGAACTGTAGTATTTAAAGTTATATTTTGCGCAGAATCACCTAGGCTAAATATCCTAAAGTAATATGCACAATATTGCTGTTGGAATTGTTATTATAATTCGGAGCCAGTCGTAATCAGAGAAGAATCTTTAATGAATGAACTATGATCCTACTGCATAAACTTGATTTTTAAAATTATTACAATTTTTTTTTTTTTTTTTAAATAGCAGAATATTTATGGCATTATTTTTAATTAGTGTTATTAGTAATTAGTAATATTATTAAGAGTATTGCATTGGACACCACAGAGGGGCGCTACAGGCTTCCTTCTGATGTCCCAGATGAAGCATCCTACTGAGACAAACTAAAAGATCAAACATAAAATGTCGCTATATTGGTAATGTGTAAAATTCCTTTTAGTATTTCTGGATAAAAGAGTCTGCTGAATCAGTACATGTACTATAGATATATATCTATAGTATATTATAATTGAAATACCTAGTAATTCTGTAAATGTTCCTAAGGATTTCTGTGATTCAAGACATCCACAATTTTATGAATGTTTCATGAGGATAATTGTTTTAAGCACAGCATATTCATGAATGCGAATAAGAAATATTTGTAAAATCGTGGGTACGTTTGAATGTGCATGTATTACAGTAGTGTATATCAGCATGTGTGTGTGTGTGTGTATACCTGTGCAGAGGCAGACTGTGTGTTATTGGGTGTATTAGTGTCAGACTGTAGAGCAGTTACTGTAGCTGTAGGAGCCAGAATCAGCTGAGAGGACAGAGGGACGGCTCGGCCCAGACTCCTGGCTACATGCACAAGATTACTCTGCTGAGCCTAAAATATTCACACATAAAGATACTCATTAACACCACGTCCTCAGGAAACTCTCCATCATATTCAGGTTGATCTAGAATGATAGAGAGTGTTAACAGGAGCCAACGAATGCTCATGCAGCATCAAACATCATAAGTATAGCCGTTTTAATTATCAGGATCTGCTGGTTAATAATAAAAGCAAAGCATATTAGGATTCTTTTTCCAGTTTAAAAAAATTAACTATTATACGAGAAGAAATAAAATACCAAAGTATTAAATATCAGCCCTTTTCTGTAGTACATTTGGATGCATAAATTGATAGGCCAGCATCAGTTACTGGCTATAACATAAAATATTTGGAATAATTATTAGTGATCAAACAGCTTATCCCTAGAAAAATTGTGGTACCACTTTACTTAAAGCCTTTATGTATAACACATTATAAAGGTATTCATAATGTACATTTTAATGCATTATATCTTTATAAAAATAATAGCAACCAAAGGTAAAACGCATTATAATGTTTGAAGGTTTGTTTGACATGAGTTTTAATGTATTATACTTTCTACAGGTGTAATAGTTAATAGATTATAATGTATTATAACTGTGATTATAATTATTTTTAAGATCATACAATGCATTATAAGGTGCATTACAATGCATAATAAATACATTAAATCTCTCTATTCTTATGATGCATTAAACATAAAGGCTTTAAGTAAAGCAAAATTATTATAGTTCAGTTAGAAGGTATATGGAGTGCTATTGTCCCCTGATTTTAACCTCTTAGTTGGATGAATTCAACTAAATAGTGCCACTAGATTGACTGATATGGTCTTTTTATGACTGATGTAATACAAATGTTATGTTTGATTAACCAATATGCAGAACCATTTCTAATTGTTGCATCATTTCTTCCTTTTGACACTGTAATAACTATGTTCATTAGACTACAACAGTAAAAACATGCATTATGCATATAATTTTCACAACTATTGTTGTTTACGCCATTATATTTATGAAATAAATGTAAAATAGTTGCAAATGTATTTTCATTTTAGACTGTTTTATTGTGTACATTGAACAAGTTTGGAGTAGTTATCTAGACAGTAGATTTAACGTTATTTTAAAAACACAGTAAAATGATGTTCACACCAATTATCAGTGGCCTAATTTAGCTGAATTCATCCTACTTATTTCTGATATTTAGCAAAAAAGCAATGACTGATTAAAATGAGCATTTCACTCCTTAAATATACATAAATTATGGAAAGCAACCTCACAAACATGAAAGACTTGTGTTTGTGGCTATACAGGTGTGCTCACCATCTGTGCTCGCAGGTACATTTGAGCTTGGCTGGCTGTCAGGGTGGAGCTTGAGGCGTTGCCTAGCAACACAGCTTGCTGGGAGATGCCAGAGGGGGCGGAGTTTACACTCTGGGCACGACTGATCAGATGAGCAGTGGCAGGGGAAGTGGTTAAATTAATCTGAGAGACAGAGTTGTGACATGAGCAGCCTGAATGTTATGTCACATGCAAACAAAGATATTGACGTGCTTGTAATGTGCTTGTTTTAAGTGGCTGCATCCAAACAAAAGCTTACTGTGGTCTGTGATGGCCCGCTTTGCGTAGATGAGGTCCCATTCTGGTTTGAAGTCTGTCTGCCAGCTGCTAAACTGGCCTGAGAGGGAGAAGCCATGACAGAGAGTGTAAGAGTGTATTTGGGAGTATTATGCTTGCTGTATGAGACCATGGATGCTAACTGACCTGCTGCACTGCTGCGAGGCTCTGGAGCTGCGCTGTGCTGAGGTGCTGCTGCTGTAGAGCTGCCGTTTGCAGCATCAGATGCTGCTGTTGAGCTGCATACATCTGCTGCAGGTACTGCGCCGCTGTGTTGGGCTGCCTATGCAGAGCCTGCTGGATCACCTACCATTCAAATGAGATGGAGAAAGAGTAAGAAACCAGATTCGATCTCAATAATATCTTAATTGCGTCACATAGAGAGCAATGGGATTAGTTGGAGTGAAAATGGAGACTTTAGCTGAAGTCTCCAGATTCTAAGGTTTTGTTTTGGCCATTGTATTACAAGGCTTCTTTATGCGCACATGCCACAGCAAGTCTAATAACGAATAATAACAACAATAACGCATTGACATTGTATAGGATAACAGTTACATTTGTGATATTTATGTTTAATGACAGCCAAATAGATACTTAAACATCCAATATAAAAAAATATTTTGTATTGTCATACTCTAATAATGATGTTACTTAATAAAGATTGCAAACCATGTGGACAATGAATGAGAACCTTCCTAGATTAATAGTTGTTCTGTACTACTGTACTGATCCTGAGCTAGCATCCCATAATAAGACAAAAACATTCAGAACACAATCAAAACAAGATGTCGAAATACCTGAACAAGGCAGACGTTCCGAAAACATGTTCTGTATATGATGACAGTGTAGATAAGTGCATCGCTCTCTTCACTAATGATACCTTCCTATCTTTTTCTCCCAGCTATAATATGTTCCTTTATGTCCTCACTGAACTGCCCACAACAGCACAGTTGCTAGGCAACAGGCATCCTGACCCCTGGTCTTGGTGTGAGTAAAGTGCAGCCTGAACTGAGTTTAATGAGCAGTGCTGCTTGTGTCTGATCGTGCACAGATCTGAGAATACGCTGAATGAAGCAGCTGGGTCTTACCTGTTTCCAGTATATTTTAATGTCACTGTCATACTGTATGTATCACAATTTTTAAAGATAAAAATGTAGTTAGGTTTCGTTACACAATTAAGTGAAGTTAGGTTTCGTTACACAATTAAGTGAACATAGGGGAGTGCAGTTTAAATAATTTAACTACTTTGGATTGATTGGATGTTGCCATTTATGCCATTAACTCATGTCATGGGAATCACTTTGAGCAGCATTTTACATAACAATATTAATATAACAACATATAATAATAACAACAACAACAATGTATAGGACCCTTCATATTGATATTATTGTTATTTAAAAAAGAAAAAAAATCATTGAATTACTCATAAATGTACTACTATTACTGTTTAAATAGGATTATTAATATTACATTCGGCTGAAATCTAGCAACCGTGTTTTTAATTCCCAGCCTCTTCATTTATTATTAGGGAGAGGTCAAAGGTCAACCCTTGAGTCAATAATAAACAATAATACTCCACAACCGAGGAAAAAATTGGAATATGAAGCATGGAAATCATTCTTTCCCCTTCTGACTGCAGTAATAAACACACCAGCAGATGGCAGCATGGATTAAAAGTCCAATAATTAAACATCTAAGCAAGGAAAAAAAAGTGATGTGTGGTGCAATGCAGTGAGTGATTATACAAAGTTTGACAAGCAGAGATGTGATGAATCGCAAACATGCACGCAGATATTATCAACACAATTACTATGCATTTCTGAGCTCAGTTGTCTATATTTGAAGTGATGGTAATGTTTTAGGGTGAGTGTGGCGCACCTGTACAGTCTGTCGGTCAGGTATGCCGCTGTATACAGATATCTGTGGCACAGCTGCTCTTCCGCTGCTCACGCTGCTGCTGCTGCTGGAGCTGACAGTGTTGGCAGTGGAGGTACTGGTGGTGCCTGTGGAGTTTGTGATGGAGGTACTGGTGCCTGTACTGCTGCTGGTGCTGGAGGCAGGAGTGCTCTGCTCGCCCTCCATTGTGCCGCCCCGATGCCTCACCTTTGAACCACGACCGCCCCGCTGCCACACTCGACGCAAGCTGAGACAGACAGAGAATACTAAAATTGTTGAGATCGTTGAGACACTTTCTAGCCGGTAGTTATGAAATTTGATGTGTTAACAAAAAGAGTTCCATAGTACTATCATGTTATTTACACAGTGGCAAGGTAATACCATGTTTTTGATATATACCATGGCACTTATGGCTGCATGATTTGGGAAAAAAAAAAAAGTTGATTTAAAAATTCAATAGAAATTGAAAATGCAATGAAAATGCCAGAATTGTGTTGTTATATATCAATATGGCTATAAAATTAATAATAATAGTAAAAAATTATAACTATTTTTTACTATAGTAAAAATGATAATATGATATAATGATAATTTATTATTAAATCAAGGCATTGAAAATCACAATAGTCCATATCAGGGTTTCTGTTTTATTTAAATTTCTCGTACAACCCTAATGGTAGTACAAGAGTGTTCTTTGAAATATTTTGAAGTCTCGTAAATATCATGATCTATAAATACAGCTGTCATTCAGTATCATGGTATTACCATTTGATACCATCACAGTACTTTAAGTTTTTTTTTCAAGTAATATACAAAATAAAGGTCCGAGCTGTTAGCCTATGATGTAAACATCACTTCATTCGCATACTATACTTTTCTGGAAATGACATTATAATTGCATTTGAGCTCATCCCGGACACTGAATTTGAGTGTTATGTTTCAGTAAACCTTTTTTCTCAGCAGTCTCCAGTTACCAGCACATGAACGGCCATGGAAGATAGATTACACATCCAGTCAGAACAGTTTCCCATGTCAATATGCGATACAGAACCACGCTAAAGGTTGTCAAACAATACTTGCATCAACAAAACATGGTCTTTTGGTTCAGTCTGCTTTTATACAGAGGGATTAAATAAATTATATTGGTCAAGCTTTTTCAGCATGCTCTTGATTACCACAATTTCAACTTTTAATTCTATTTACATTAATGCACTTATTGATTGGGCCAAGAGAATTGCACAGATTCTGTTTTGAATCTGAATCATTCTTTAAACCAGACATAGACATAGATACAAGTATCACAAGAGAGTCATATGTCGGTTCATCCCATCATATAAACATGAAGCATGTAATCTGGGCTAATGAATGAAAAATTGGTGTCTGGGCTGAGGGCTCACCCATCTAAATCTCATCACCAGAATCGCCATAGGCACTAATGTTTAAATGACTTCTCTCCTTTCCTTTCTGTCTCTCTGTCTTCTGGGGTTTGTTATTCAGGGACAGAAAGTGGTAATGGGATTGAGATGGGGGACAGAAAGAGAACGAGTGCAGGGACAGGGTGGGGGGGAGACTTTAGAGGGGAAGTGTGGCATGGTTTCAATTATACTCATTTAATTACTCACACGCACATGGTTGAGAGCCACTAACCCCACACACTCTTCACCCCCTCCCGATCTACCCCGAATCACCCCCTCTTTACCCACAACAAACCATTATGCCTCCCCCCTTTCTAGGTCTGTTATTACACCAAGAAATGGTGTAACATCAATGAGCCCTCCCCCTAAACCATTTCCTGCGCTCTAAAGAACTAATGGAGTTGGGCATTGTAATTAGATAATCTAAATATAAGTCCTGAGCCTCATTAATATGCATTAATGGAAGGGCCATAGGGATATCTGGGAACATGGTTACAGAATTAGAATATTATTAAACATTGGTCAAACGCGAAGACACTGGGTTTTGCACAAGTTTACTTTAGTGTGTTCGCAGTGGCATACTAGCATGCTCCTTACTGCATACTGTGCTCATATAAGTATACAGTAAAATAAAGGATTCAAACAGTATGCTAAATGTCACATGGCCACCCTACGTTTTAAATTTTGTATGTGTATATATGTGTGTGTGTGTATATATATATATATATATATATATATATATATATATATATATATATATATATATATATATATATATATATATATATATATATTAGTATACATATATAGTATACACATACATAATGTGTTAAATGTTGGTGAATTCATCATTTGGAACTGGAAAGTGAAATTGGGAAATTTTGGAAAGAATGTAGGTATATCATGCATTTTCAGAGTTTACTGCATACTTAGTATGCATACTATATACTTCAGAAATAGTACGCACAGTACTATGGTAGTACTCCATCACAATCTTTTTAGATGTTACCAGCTGTGTTCCTTAGTAAACACTAGAATGTGCTATGGTGGAAATGCATCATGAAATGCCATACACTCATGATTAAAGCCTGCTTGGTTCATATTTAGCACTTGAGTGGGCCTGCTAATGAGAGGGAAGCTCTTATGTTGAGTCCAAGTCCCGGGCCCCTCTAAGCTTCCGGTCCAACCAACCATATGCATCCAGCCAATAAGAGGCTCTCTACAGCATACAGTTTAAACAACTATTAAATGCACTGTCACCTTTAGTAGAGCTAAAAATAAGTCTGTCAGTAATTCCAAAACACAGAACAAACTAACAATCCGTTAATCCAAAAAGCCAAAAAAGTTACAAGGACGTTAGGTAAAATGGAAGGATGAGGATGGAAATGGAAGACAGACGTGCATCAATATGCATGCACTGAGAGATTTCACAGACATCCAGGTTAGCCAAGGGCCCACCTCCCAGACAAAAACCCAGCTCCTACCTTTTCTGAGGGGCAGCACGAGCACCGTTTGGCCCAGTGGTGAGCCCCATGCCTCAGGACCCTAATGCTTCTTTGTCTAGTGTGCGTTCTGCACCCCAATCCTGCCAGATCACCGCTAGCATCCACCGTCCCAGTCGCCAGGCACAGACACACTCTCTCTCTCTCTCCCTGTTTCTCTCCATCTAACACATGCATACAAGCCCCCCCCCCCCCCCCCCCCCCCCCCGGTTCTGTGGTTTCCTAGCGACAGCCAACTGGGGTGCCTTTTGGAGCCCTATTGCAGAGCTGTGTGCTGATTGGACAATTGGTTCTTCTCTAATGAGGATGATGGTAATGATTTTTTATCCCCCTCTATAAGCACCACCGGCTCCCCCTTTCAGAATATTCACTGGTGATGCTCATCCTGCCAAAACAGAGGAAAAGGCCTGTCGCGGATAATGAGATTTTGATGGAAGTCATATTTATATTTAGTGTTGTAAAAAATGTACTTAGAAATGCGGTTTTGATAATACTTCAATAAACCTCAATTCTGAGTATTAAAATTTGGCATCTCAAATCCAATCAGATCCAATGCTAAAACACACCAGCATCCTTATAAGTTTATTTTGGCTTATTGATTTAGCAACACCCTGGCATTGCGGCAGCAAGTTTTGCTGAAGCAACTCCTTTTTTTTTTTTTTGAGCAAATGTAATATTATTAATATTACTATATAGTAAAGATAAGTCGTAATTAAAGGTGCAGTATGTAATATGGACAGCTAGTGGTTGAAATGGGTTCTGCAGTCCATATTTGAAATATTGGAGGGTGTTGTTTCTCCTGCCCCTCCCCCTCAGACTCGTCACTCACGTGGGTTGCCAGATTGAGGATATGCAACAGGAATGATTGCAGTTGACAATAGAAGGCGACGGGCTTAACACTCTAAGTTGATGAGTTAAATTAATTTTAATGCCATATGAAAGAATAAATCAATGACATAGTTTTAATGCACCTCTGGTCACAGCTCTTTTTAGATGAATGCTTGGTACAATCTGCGATCTCTGGTGCAGTTTGTTTGCTTGCTTCCATGGCAGCAATATGCTGTGTTTTCTGACAGCTGGCAACCTGTGGGCAGTGGGCGGAGTCAAACAGACCAAAATAAAAACAGACATTCTGACACGGAACACACGTATCAAAACAGAATAACTGGCTGTAGCATTGTTTTTCAGAGAAACGCATATGTGAACTTTCTTGTTTCCTAAATATTTGCAAACATACTATGGTATTTTTATGCTTTAGCACAGTCAAAAAATTACATACACCTTTAATGGCAGTGCTAAAAACAAAGACAAAGAAGAGACACCAAGCACAGACACAGTGGAGTCAGAAAAGACTGCAGTTCACAGTGTTGGTTGAAGAAGCGTTGTGCTGATGAGGCTGCCTCCTAATAATCAGTGATTAGAGCATCACTTAGCAAAGGGTATAAACCCCCAACCGCTGTGACAATCACAATCAAACCACACACTCATGAAAAACAGACCGCATGCGGCCAATGTGTTATTCAGATTGTGTGTGCTACAGAAAATGAATAGGGTTTTTGGACCCGCTTAAATCAGGGCACAACAAAAGACCATTCTGGTCATTCTGAAGAGGACCTACTAAATTGAAAATATACATACAAGGGGGCCTTTCTGACCTTGGAGGAGGAGATAAAAACGACACTGTCCTGAAAAGTAAATTGAGGCACTTATTGTGTAACACCTCTGGGCTGTGTTATTCTGAAATGTACTCTCTCATATAATATATTAAATGCACACAGAAGGGCATGGACGTCATTGATTGCCATCTGCTTATTAGCATATAGATTAGCTTCTGGTGGGGCTGGATAAATTAAGGTGGAAGAAGGAAGGTTAGAGAAGGAATGAGGAGGATGAAAGAAGGTAGGCAAGGTGGAAACTGCATGAAGAGAAGGAACGGACAGAGCAAGGTGACTGCAAACAACAAGATGGGAAGATTCTGCTTTTGTTTTATATATACAAGGGATATAAGTAAAGAAAAATAATTACTTCAGTGAATAATATATATTTGTATTTCCATTGTTTTTTGTTTTTTTTGGCACGATTGTTCAATGCTTTCCTTCTCTTTATGTTGTCCAACACCTCCCTCTTGTTTCACTGTCATTTTCACATGTGCTTCATCCATTCAGAAGACAGAGGATAGAAAGAATGAGAGTGAACAGAGAAAAAGATAAACTGGGAATATGTGATGAGACAGGCAAAGATATAGACAGGAAAATCAAGATGGACAGATGAGGAAGAGGCAGTAAACTGGGATGGGATGAGATGGGATGGGGGTGCTGCTGTCTGTCTGGTCTGGGTCTGATCCATATTAGTTACTCGTTCATCCACTCAGCATGAAATGAATGGGGGGCAGGGAAATGAGGCGGGGGTGGGCAGCCACCGGGAGCGGTGGAGGGGGCGAGGACAGATGCGAGAGCTTTAAGAGATGGAGTAATGCTGATTTCACGGTCTCTCACATCACTAAATTTGGACTCATTTAGCGCATTGTAATCGACTGCAGTAAAAATCATAGTAAACCTCAGTCTGTCAGTGGTAACTAGTCTGGTTAGGTGGGTAACAGTGCATCTCATCTCTTCCTTTTTTTTTTTTTTTTCTTCCTATTTTGTCCCTTAAAGGGTTTTATCAGCCTGTGTGTTGATTAGTGAGTTCATTGACCGTTGCAGATTTTTTTTATTTTTGTTTTTAATTTTTCTACTCATTTGGTAATGTTTTTTTTTGTTAAATTTATTTTTATATTGTATTCAATTTTAGATTTTTATTTTAGAAATATTTTTGTATATTTTTATTTTATACTATTTTAATATTTTATTGTTTTTATATTTTACATGTATGCTTATTTTTATTATATTTTATAATAGTTTTATTTTTATTGTATTTATATTTGTGCTGTCAAAATTGCGATTAATTGCATCCAAAATAAAAGTTTTTGTTTACATAATAAATATACAAAGTACAAACAAAGTATTGTCAGTCCTCTGTCGTGTGCGTCATGTGTTCCCTCCTCATGTGTCCTTATTTGCTTTTGGTTTGTTTCCTGTCCTTGTTTTATGTGATTATTAGTTAATTCTTGTCCAGCTGTGTTTGTTTTAATTATCTATGATTATCCTGTGTATTTATAGTCCTGTCTCTGTCTTCAGTTTGATTTCGTCTGGTCTACTCGTTACTCCCCGGTGTTCCTGACTGTGGCTACCTTGCCTTGTCTTGCCCTGCCTTGTTTGGATTTGATTAAAGACTGTTATTTTGAGTTTACTCCTCGTCTGCGTGTTCCTGTATCATCCTTGCTGTGTGCACCGTGACACATATCCATTTACCCGTATCCATACCCATGACACAGTCGCATTTAACAGATTAGAATATATTTTGCATGCAGTAATACAAGCAATTAAGCAGTTGAGATATGCACGCCATACTATATGGCCTGAACAACAAATCACAGCCGTAGAACACTTGCCGGTGGGCTTCGCTTGACTAATGGCAGCGCACGACAGTGAAAAGTCTAACCATAACCCTTTTTCACCTTCTTTCCATCCAGCTCTCTTTTCTTTCTCCTCTGAGACTCAGTTAATTGGTGTCCCTTCAGTACCCCATTCTGTGGCAGTAGAGCCGCTCTGGCCCCAGACATACATTCCCAAGTGACTCTGTTTCCCTCTGCAGAGCCGCAGCATCAATGCAGCGGAGATGGATTAACTCTCCCTAAGAAGGCTGTGAATATAGTACACTGATGATGACCACTAAGATGGGCTACAGAGGGGGCCCCTCATACTTATTAATGGGAAGGAGGATATGAATGTCAGTAATGAGCACCTCTGGAACCACAAACCTTATTATGATTGTAAAAAAAAAAAAAAAAGAATAATGATGTTGGCCTTGGTTGTTAGGCATTCATTGATTTATTCTTTTATATAGCTAGTGTAATTAATTAATTATATGTGCACTTGAGTAATTTTGCATAAATATTTCTCATTTGTTTAAAATAATATATACTCTCATTAGAGGACGATTCCAGTCATATTAGCTTATTAAATGTTATTGTATTTTTCAGTCTCATGAGAACCAACATAAGATCAAATGAGTAGCTGAATACTACTAACTTTGTCTTAGTGACTCCCTGGTATTGGACATTTTATTAGTAAATTAATTATGGTGCATGCAAATAGCACATTTGTGCAATGGCTTTCTATAGTAAATGAACATTTTTGCTTTTGCCTGATGTTGCATGAACATGCAAGTTTCAATGGTAAGAAATTTGACTTTTAGTTATAAAAATAAATAAATGTTGCTCCAGGCAGCTCTTTTTAAAAGTCCTACTTTACATGCCAATATTCATACCTTTGAATTCAAAACGTCCTGCCAAAAAAGTAGTTTGTGGAAAAACTTTTTTTTTTTTTCAAAGATTTTGGGCAAGTATTTGAAAAATCAGCTCATGTTCTTTCTGTTTAATATTATTGCCTTCAGTGTCACAGTGCTACAAAGCAGAACACCTCTATGGCTATCCAGGAGAATGTAGACATCAGCACTGCGCTGTCAGTGACGCAGCACACGCTGAACATCATGTGGACACTTAGTCTTGTCAGTGAATCCGAGAGCACATAAGTTACATTAGGACTCCTTTAATTAAGCTGGGCGATCATATCTACGGGGACAGCATGGACTGTGCAAACCCACAATTTAAGCCGGGTAAACGCACGTTTGTATGCACACTGAGGGATCCATCTTTGACTCTGGGTTAAAACTGAGACACTCAAAGCTCTAATTCCTTCAAGTAATCGGCACGTTAGAGTAAGCGCACACAATCAGGCTCCCAGTGCAATTAACCTTCAGTCCCACTCGCAAGAATTCTGGGTCACTGCACAAAGGAGGGAAGATGGTTTATTTAATAAAAGCACTTTAACAGACAGCTTGAGAAAAAGCTTCTGGATTAAAGTATGGGTGGATGGGCAGACAGACAGATTCATTCACACAGACTGTATTTGCTTAGACAAGCATAGCTATTATTACTCATAGTAGTTGTGTTATGAACGTGAATGATATGTCAAATCATGTGTCTTGTTGAGTAGAGGTTTGCTATTTATTTCCTAAACAGTCAGACTAAAGATTTACATCTGTCAGACAAAAAAAAAAATGGGTGGAAAAATCATTAAAAGAGGGACTTGAGCCATATGTAGAGACTAGAATATCATGGAATATCGCAAAACTAGTTTAAATGCACCTAGTGAAAGTCCAGAACACGCTAGCAACAAAGTGGTGAGTTTTGCATGGCAAATCAGCTCTCACTTTTTTTTTTTCTTCCGAAAATCTATAGCTAGTTTAATTTCATTGCTTTGAATCTGTAAGTGTGATTTTATTCACTTTAGAACAACCAGTCAGAAATTAAACAACACTGTCCTCTGGAACCGCAAACCTTGTAAGGATTGTTAAAACAGAATAGAGATGTTGTCATTGATTTATTCTGTCATATGGCTAGCCTACTTTGTTTAATCATCTCCTTAATAAACACCTCAGCATTTAAATTATAGGTGCACGGAGTAATTTACTGTCTTTGTCTTCATATAATTGATGTATACTCATGAGATGACTCAAGTCATATTAGCCTAAAAGATGTTGTATTTTGAAGTCTCATTGTTGCTTTGAATCTGTATATGTGATTTTATAATCTCGCTCACTGATTTTAGGCTCAACAACTAATTACATCTTAAATAAAACTGTCCCGTCAGAGATTGATGGAAACGCTGAGGCAGTTGCTTTGCACCATGTGAAACTGGTTCATTTACTGCGACAACAAAACGGCCCAAACACACCTACCATAAGTTATCAACAAGGTAATCAAAATAATGTGAGTGTTTATTATAAAGGCAATCAACCTGAACCAAGTGGCAGCATTATAAGTCCATGAGGCTGAATGGAATTTTGCATGTTTGGGAATCTGCAGATCAGAACGTTTTGGATTTAATACGATGCAGAAGTTTTTTTGTCACAGGATCTGGTTTGGAGCAATTTGTGCCTCTCGTTTTAATCCAGCTGTGTTATTTGGCTGAATCACCAACTTGGAAGTACTAAAGAGAAGAGCAGTTTAAACGTACGCGCACATGCACGCAATCATCCAATTGCACTGTGGTCTGGAGCACTCATTCACATGGTATCCATTCTATATAATCTGGCCTAATGTGGGTCACATGGAATGCCAAGGGCACAATGACCCAGCCCTGACCCCAGACTCGACTCTTTCAGATGCACATGCGTATACTGTACTTGGCATGAAGGAATCTAAAGTAAGTAATGTGTTATGCATTCAAGCTTATCGTTATACACAAGAATGGCAGGTTTTGTGATACAAAATAGGATTGTCTTACTAAAAGTGTGTTTTGTCTATACAGGTTTGCCAACCACGGGCCAGTGCCCTCACATCCACATTGTTGTCCCTCGAGCTGTCAGAACTGGGCTGACTGGCTTTGAAACAGGTCTGGAAGCATGAAGTAAGAAAACAAACACATTCCCTCTGCCTAAATCCTTCCACCTCGTTTAAGAACCACCAGAAGGAAGGAATTTCACAACATGCACATAAATAATGCCTACCTTACGCTTTTGCTTTGCCTTTCCTTCCTAGGATTGGATTATGTTCTGCTTTCCTGCTATCCTACACCATTTCTGGGTTGTGTTTGTACTGTAAGCTTTACCGCAGAGCAGAGAGAGAAAGTAGGGGGAGAAGCTTTGGAATAGCATTCCAAAGGTCACATGTGACAGCCTCAGCCAATCACAGGACAGCATGCTTTCATGACCCTCCCCCTTCTTCCTAAATCCCTCCCCTCCTTCTTGTTCTGTCAGTCTACCAGCACCATGGCAACACAAAGGGCTTTAATTCCTCTTTCGGATTTCATGGCGGCTTGCTTGAAATGCATGCTGAAAAGTTTACTAATGCCTTCAATGATGATCTGTTACACATTAATTGTTTAAATGTTTGACCTGTGAAAGCATAGCCATTTGTCAAATATATAATGTAGCTGTTGACTTCTATGTAAAAATAAGGGTTACACTTTATAATAATTCAGTTTGGTTACATTTTAAGCATTTATTATTCTTGGTTAATATTAATTTTGTATATACTAATGCATTAACATTTTGAGTTATGTAAAATAAGCTAAGCTAGTGTATAATGAATGAACATAATGCATAATAATATTAATATTTAATAAATATTTATTTAGAAGATTAATAAATACTGTAAAAAATAGCTGTTCTTTGTACGTAATGCATGATCTATTATTAACAAATTGAACCTTTTTTTTAAAGGGTTAATAAAATCTTTTTCATTTATCCCATGTTTGATATTGAATCATCTTAAGTAATTTTCTTCAACCTCTATCTCAGTTTTGAGACAATGCTAACATCCTATGGGCTTCTGGATTCTGTGTAGGCAATGGGGTTGCAATATATGCTAATATATTCAAATAATGGGGCACTAAGATCACAGTAAAACACAGTCCTCAAGGCCCTGGGGTTAAGCTGATTGGTTGAAAGGCGAATTCCGAGTGCGTTGATTGGTCCAGAGGGTGATTGGCCTTCATGTCAGTGGTCATGTGTTTGTTTCTCATCATGGGGGGAGGTGGAAGCCGCTGGAATATGTCTAGCATGTCCATGTATTTGTAAATGCAAGGCTGCAATATTTTATAACCAAAAAATATACATTTGTGTACCCTGATATGTTTGTTAACTCTATTTTTTTCTAGAAAAATCAGAACCGCTTTGAACCTTAGCAACTGCTACCCTAGTACCTTAAGGTGTTGAGTTTTGGACCAACAATCACTGTTTATATGTTCTTAAGAAAATTTGGAAGTCTTGTTTATTTTTCAACAGTTATGATTTATCATAAGGCAGAGCAGATTTTATTTCACATAAAATTGAATTGATTGTAGCTAATGTGAAGAGTTTGTGTATTACATGCCTGGTCTTTTTATCATGCTCTTGCAAATCAGTATTATATATCACAGCAATATGATTGCTAGGTACAGATCATGTTTTACACTGTATTTTAATTTCACACACCTCCCTATCTAGCATCAGATGTCTGATATTCATAAATCTCTGTATGCATCATAAAGATTATTCTTAAATAATTAATCTGCGATATGACTTATCTGGTTTGACCGGTACTTATTTATCTGGTCCCCAACAGCTCCCCTGATACTCCGCTTCCAGACACAGTGACCCACTGCCTTAACCTGTTTTCCAGTAAAACAGTAATTCCCATAAGCCCCACTGTGGAGAAGCAGAGGCATCCGGCAGTATATCACATTTCACCTGAGAGGTGGATTTCATAGCCGTCACCCTGTAGAGCAATGGACCTCCAAATTGACATGAGCATCATATTATGTGGGCGTGTAATAGAATATGCATAATTCATGAGCGAGAAGATGAAATATGTATGTGGAGTCCCTCTGTGCCGCTGATGTCCTGTTGTAGCACTGAGAAATACCTGCAGTGGTTCCTCTGATGTCCCCTGAGTATTTTACGCAGTATGATCGTGTGTGGAAAACAATAGGCTTTTAATTGAGAACTGAGGGTTTAATTTGTTAACCAAATTAGTGAGTAATTTTATACTGTTTGGTTGAACCTTTGCAAGCAGGGTCTATAAAGTGTTCTCAATATTAGGTTGGTATGTTATCACCTTATTTGACCTCAAAGCAAAGAGGAAATGTACCATTAAATGAGATCCCAGCTAGCAGAAGTGTTCTGCCATTCATAATCTTGAATGAAAGGCCGATTTATTTAGCATAAAGTTTTTCCACAGGGTAGGCTATTTTCAATTTGTATGGTTTTTCTTTATGTTGATTAAGGATGGAGGCGTGTGGATTGGTGTGATATCAAAAGTAGGTCAGCGTAAGGAAACACTTAAACTATGTTATGGCTGCCATCTAGTGGTCATAATTAGTTTTACATTTTGAATTTTGAACTTTTGTCATAAGAATGCTAGCTGGAATATTGATATGCCTGCTTTTTTTTTTTTTTTTTAAACAGTATAATGATTATAAATATTGTATAGTATATTGTAATATTTTCAAACAAGGAAGGAAGAAAAATAGTAGCATTTGATTTTTTTGTGGTTATTGTGAAAGCTATTCTTTATTATCCCATCGACTTCATCACCAAGGACAAATGCTGATTTCAGTCAGATTGAATGCATTCATGGCAGACTGTTAGTTATGTAATTGATTTAGTGTGGTTTAGTAGCCACCTGTCATCCCTCTTTGTGAATTTAACCACTGTGCTTTGCTGTCTCGATTGGACATGCATTCATCCCAACCAATATTTTTACAATCCACTAACCTGATTCACTTGATCCATATTACATATAGTACAGGGCACCATTTGTTTTCCTTTTTAAAACACATTTTTAATTGATAAATGTGGTTCTCTCCCATTCTTGCATGTGACAGGTCTCTGATACAGGGCATGTGTTTTCTGTAAAAAAATTGTGGGATGGTTGTGGCACACCTGTGCCCTCTAATGGTCTGGTGCGAAATACCAGACCTACAACAGAGGAAAGATGTGAGGTTAGTGAGGACATGGGTCAGAAATGAATAGGCAGCTGGCTCATGAGCTTGTGAGAATCTGAAGATCTGAACCTTTTATCGGGACATCTGTTCATCAGAATAAGGCATAGTTTAAAAAGGAATAAAAACTAATTCTTCCACAAGGGAGCTTGCATGGGTGCTTTTCAGTTCTTATGCTCAACCAAGACTTCATAGAGTAACTGAAATATGCTGAAAATCAACTGTAAGCATTTTGTGCAGAGAAAACTGATATAATAGTGGTGGATAGTGAATATTTCCCAGGTCGAGTTTAATTCTGAGTCGGTTTGTACCTTGACCATCTATATTACAAAAAAAGCAATTGAATATTGCCTGAAAAAAAAAAAACTCGGTAACATTTGATCTTTTGTCAATTGCTGTGCATAACGCTATAACTCTATTCCAGTTAATCTTTTTTATATTGTTGCTTTTTACCAATAGCATTTTTAGATAGTATAGTGTACAATATTTATACAATAATGTAAAACAATCAAACATTAATGGAACACAAATGAAAACAGCAAAAAATAAGACAATCTGTGTGCATGTGTTGCTGCCTAGGTGCGCTATGTAACAGAGCAACACTTTAAAATGTCACATTTAACCACAAATTGAAAAGAAACGCTCCCCTTCTTTTCATCTAAGGTCAGTGACTTAACCACTTCCTGCCGACTGAGATGAACCCTGTAAAGAAGATATATATATATATATATATATAGACATGTACATATTTGTGTGTGTGTGTGCATACAAATGCATATGTTTTATATATAAAACATATGCATATCTCAAATACAGCAGTTAGTTCCAGAATTACAGTAAAAGTTAATTTACACTTGAACACATATAATATAATATTGCATTTCAGATCATTTTTCCTTCCGTTCTCTCAGACATGTCTCTCTCAAAGGAAGTGTGGCTGGTGCTTTGATTTGGATTAGTCACTGAGCTTGTATATTTACATAGTAGTTGTCAGTATTCCTCTCTCATTGTTACTTGTTTATTTGTCTAGTTACGTGACTGACTTGTGACCTTTGCAGTCAGGATATTTAGTCTGATGTGAGAAGACGGTGAAGACCCTTGAATGATCTTCAAAGAGCCTATTTGATTCTTTGGATGGTGACTTAGAAGGACTGTTTCCACGTGGGATTTGGTGTTCACGTGGATGAGAGATGGATGTGTCTGCCTTACTGGCACAATGAGAAGTTTATTTCAAGTGCAGACTGACCAAAAGCAATCACACAAAGTGACCAAAACAACATTATCTTATCTATTTTTAAACTAGACCTGAGAATAATAGTTATTATGCTACATTATATTTATGTATTATTCTTAAATGTAAAAAGTCTAATGAACTTTTTTTTTTAAATTTCCTAGGAAAATTATTGATCATTGAACCACATTCCGACCTTTTGTGTTGATCCCTACAGCAGATGTTTTTTTTTTATATGAGATCCTGCAGTTTATTTTGAGAGAAATGCTTTATTTTTATTTAAATGTTTTAAAATTGTATTTCTGTTGAATGATTTACTATTGTTATGTGACACTTAGTAAAAGATTTCCTGACTTTTAAAGTCAAATTGAATTACTAAATGGAGAATAAATAAAGTACCTGGCAGACATTAGTGAGAAAAAGATCCCGCTGTACCTGTGGAGCCAGTTAGTCCACAGAACAGATTTTGCAACATTTTACCCACTGACAAACAAGCAAACGGTGTGTTACTAAACAAAGAGTGAGACTAAACTTATGTAATATGAACTGGCCGATGATGAGTTTGTCTGGCTATGCAGTTTCCACAGTTACAGTGGGATCGATTAAAGTATTAAAGCATTCACGGCACGCTCGCTAAGCTTCTGCAAGGACCAGTAAGCAAATACTAACACTCACTGAATGCTGTCAAAGCCTTCTTTGGGTCTTTTTTGTTCAGTTGCTTGGCCGCTGATCTGAATGTGACGTCTTGCAGACATTCAGTGAGCTTTGAGTTTGTTTTTGGATGTGTGTTTGTGTGCTTGAAAGGGAAACCCAATCCTCCCCTTACTAGTGTGAATGTTATTTGTCAGCAGGTGATTCTACCTTTCACTAGTAGCAGGCGGTTAGTGCCAGCGTAGTCTAACACCAACTGTATTACACACCATGCTGCACATTTCCCCTGTGGTGGTTATAAGTTTTGCATTTCTACATCCTTTGTTCTCGCGTTCTCATTTTCACTTTCAGAAGTGTGACTGTGGCCTTAGACAACCTTTGTGTACAACAATGAAAGATGGTTGTGCATCCATTTTGCAAATATATGAGATTTAAGATATTGCTTTTATACCAAAATTTAAACTTAAGTCATCAAAACTATTGATGAAAGTATTGAATTATATAGTGACAAAAATAAAATATTTATAATAAAATAACTTTTTGTAGCCACACTTTCTCTGAACAGCTTTTCACATTCTTTATTGGCTGCTTTAATCATAGATTGGCCAACTATTATTTATTTATTGATATGATTATTGGTATTTATTTATTTTTGTCAAGAAAGCTTAATTCAAGCATTTAGTTCATTCAGAAATGAATGTTGTCATATGAAGTTGTATTGACTGCTTTTGTGACACTTTTTAACACGCTTTGTGTCCTTTTTAAGGCTGAAATCCTCAGGAATTGCATGGAAACCAGCAACCAGCACCATCTTCAGAGTCTCTTCTCCTTGTTCCATGGAAGAAAGTAAGTCATACAGGTCTGGAACATCATGAGGGTGAGTAAATTATAACAGAATTGTCATTTTTGGTTGAATTTATTCTTTTAATTCATTCTCTCAACCAATGGTTTGACTGTACAGTACTGCATCTGCTATTTCAACGAAAACAAAGCAACTGAAATAGACATGCATGTGCATGTGAAATCTACACATGTAAAATTAAATGCAGAACCTGGAGGGTTTTGTTTCCTGCTCTTGTATAGACAGCATCTTCATTTGTTCAGAAACTGATTAGAACTGCTGACTGTTCCAAAGACGATGTTTAAGAAAGCAGAACAATATAGTATGTGATGCTACGACGAAACGTCACCGTTTCCATTCAGCTGATTTTGACTGAAGCTGGGCTGATGCTGCGAGGTTATTAAATTTTTCCATGGCTCTATAACGCAGGATTAACCGTCATAACAGGTTTGGTTAACACTTCAGGAGCTGAGCTGCTGTTTCATTCAAATTCCTGTTTAAACAAATAGATGTGAGATGGCAGAGGTGGGATGTGCCGTCAGATGGCAGACGTGCATGCTCGCAGACACGCACACATCTAGCGGGTTTGGCTTTCAGGGTGTGTATGTGTCAGCAAAAGCGTATTCACTTCCCCAGTAATGGGAATTAGGTTTAGGTAGAAAGAAAGAAAGAGAGTGTTTGTGAGTGTGTGGTAGAGTATAAAAGGGAAAGGCAGAGAGATGCAAGAACTGTGGATACTGAGAGGGACCAGTAATGGTTAATGGTTATTAAATAAATAATAATAATAATACCAATAGATTGTGCTTGACTTCCCAGGGCGAATAGAGTAAGTCTGATTGCTTAGAAAACTAGTATGAATTGAGGTGTCATTTATTTCCTTACCTATAATTTTGTTTCATTTTTTATCCTTTTTTAAATAAACTATTTTTTATAGTTGTTGCAATTTTAATGAATGAAATTAAATAAAATGATCAAATTAATCAGCATTTTGGTCAATATTTTATCATTTTTGTTAATTAGAAATAAATTTTTTAATAAAAAAAATTGCTTTTATAATTATTGCACATGCAGTTTTGTGACCCTGGAGGACCCTTAAGTAGCACAGATATATTTGTAGCAATAGCCAAAAATACATTGTATGGGTCAAAATGATCGATTTTTCTTTTATGCCAAAAATCATTAGGATATTAAGTAAAGATCATGTTCCATGAAGATATTTTGTAAATTTCCTACCGTAAATATAGCAAAACTTCATTTTTGATTAGTAATATGCATTGCTAAGAACTTCATTTGGACAACTTTTAAGGCGATTTTCTGAAAATTTAGATTTTTTTGCACCCTCAGATTTCAGATTTTAATAGTTGTATCTCGGCCAAATGTTGTCCTATCCTAACAAACCATACATCAATGGAAAGCAGATTTATTCAGCTTTCAGAGTGTATGTATGTATAAATCTCAATTTCAAAAACTTGACACTTAAGAATAGTTTTGTGGTCCAGGGTCACTTTTAATAAAATAATCAAATTAACCAGCATTTTGATCATTATTTGATGATTGTTTTACATTCAGTATTTTGATCTTATTGTACATGCAATTTTAAGGAAAAAACATATTATGTGATATGTATTATCAAATGCAGGTTCAATTTTATTATTTTATTTTTAGTTATTTATTTTGGTTGTATTTGCTGTATGTTGTATTAATTAGAAGACCAAAATTGAGACAATGGGATTATTATATATTTTTTTACTTTTAAAAACAAACTTTTTAGCTTTAACTTAAAACTTAACTTTTCCATTTACTTTCAGGTAAAATTTAACCATAAAGTTTGATGCACATGCAAATCTCTCTTATCATGAGAGAAGATTTAAGACTGAAAGGTTGAATAGGAGACTGTGATGGCAAGATAGCAGGATAAGTGGGGATTGTAACAGAAGGAGAGTAAAAGAAAAAGAGATGTGATAGGTGGCACACAAGCGTTACACCTCAGCATCACGTGCTTGTAAATCTAAACCAGTCTGATCCTGATTGCTAACACAAACACGCACGTAGTCAAACCCAGTTCTAATGAAAGACCAACTTCCTACACAGAGAGACGGTGCCATTTGATGACTCAAACGATAAAATATGTCACTTCCTGTATAATCACTGACTTCTTTGCAGTCATAAACCTGACCTATATTTTCTGGCATATCCACATGCTTTCAAAACACATCACAAATATATTCTGTTTACTAGTGGAATGCTAATATGTTCATAATGAAAGCTTATAAATGCTCACATTCATCCTGCGCCTGTCTAAAGGGATGGAGTTGTGGATTTTCCTCTGTCAAACTGATCTGATGAAAACTCTGGTCCATTAGCAACTTTGACAAGCATTTTGAATTACGCTCAACAGCTGGACAAAACATATAGACTCCACACAAACAGATATGTGGAATTCAAATATTCAATCAACTGAATGGAAAATACAGCTATTTTTTACATTTGTTTAGTCTGTCTGCATGCTTTTAAGAAGACCAGGTTGTTTGGACTACGAAGTGTTCTCTCGACTGAGGCAGGACGGTACCCTGATGCTCCACTGGTTTAAAAGTGCTTTGGCTTAACTCTGGCTGACAGCCTGTTTTTATATTGTGCCCGGTTGCAGGGAAAAGCTGGAGTGACAGATGCTTAATTGGACATAATGAATGCCAGAGGAGATGAAGCATGACTAGGTTCAGTGGTCGCTCACTATTTCCTCATCAGTTTTTCTTATTCAGTTTTATTTAAATCATTAAAGATCTAGTGGGGCCAAAAAGATGATCTTCCTTTTGAACAGTACACTATCATTTAAAAGTTTGGGGTCAGTAAAGCATTTTTATGTTTTTGAAAGAAATGCTCACCGATGCTACAATTTTTGGTCAGAATACACTAAAAATAGTAATGTTGTAAAATACTGTTACAATTTAAAGCAACGGTTTTGAGATATATCAGTTTTGATATGTGTGTACTTTTGCGCTATGTCTTTTGGTTTAATATTTTATTATGCAATGGAATAAGTTTCATACATTTTTCGGTCTATAAATTCCTAAGCTAACAGGCATATAATGGCATTCTTCAGTGTAGTTAAAATGCATAGGCCTGTTACTGTGCTGTTCCACATGCCAAGGCATTGAATAGGGCCTAGCAATAATTAACCATTGAATAAATAAAGGAATAAATGTATGAACTGATTAAAAAGTCAGTAAAAACAAGCACAGACTTTGATTAGCCCAGCTCAAGATTACATATTTTTGTTTTTAAGTGCTTTAGTGAATTTTTTTTAATATTTTGACATTTATTTAAATGCTTCTTTTGTTTATTGTATTTTATCATTTCATTTTAACAATCTAATTAGACAATCTAGTAATCTAATCTAATTAGCGAAAGTTGGAATTTAGTAGATTAATCCTTTTTTTTTTTTTAAGAGTTCATTTTTAAAGATAAATTGTGTGCAACGCTTTGTTTGGTAATGTCTATATATTCTCACCCCTCTACAGTCAGACGCTATAAAAACTCTTTATAATTGCTTCAGCCAATAGAAAATGTTGTAGCCAGGGCTACTTTTTCAGGAGGATGGCATCTACCTACTTAATGTCAGGTAGGTAGGATGGATCTCTTTAATGGCCCAGTCAAGAATGAGTTACGACTTTCTGTATCCCACCCTTACCGGTCACTATCTTTTTATAGTTTTACCAGGAAGTCTAAAGGCGTCCACAGAGAAACTGTTGATGCTCCATGGAGATGAAACTTCACGTTCAGAATCAAATGAAGAAGGCTTGTATTACAGAATCCTTTATTTTCAAGTTGGAGCCAAGAAAAATGGCACAGTACCCAAATTAAATGGCTGCACGTGGCAAAGGAACCATGGGAAAATCTTTAAAAGGGTTGCATGTTTACAAAAGGCCCGCATATTTCTGACTGTCCCTTTTCTAATGGCCCTTTTTAATTACTGTGAGATTAAATGTTGCCTGTAAACCCCTCTCAATCAATCAAAGTGGGCCCCCAGGTCCCGAGGGATTGAAAGTCATTGGATTAGCAGTCTGCACATTAAGATTTGTGAATTATAATCAAGAATCTGTGGAATTGAGGTCTCACAAAGATCCCTACTGAACAAGCTCTTTAATGAACAACAGTAGCAATCGATGGATGACTGCAAGTACACTTATCACAGCTGAGCTCCTTCGATAAAATTACCTTTGTAATTCACATGTAGATACAATATCCAGTATTATAGCCCAGCCAGTTGATATAGTAACCCACGGTCGCCTTCCAAGCTTCTTTCTATTAGCCATTCTGGACTATCATTAACAATTCAGGCCCTGTTTGCCCTAGACATGTATCAATTGAGTATTTTCTCTATAGGTGCACTGTTGCTAGGCTTCTGTTTACACTGACACAAAACAAACATCCTCATGGGTTACTGAACATCTGTAGTGACAGGTGTCAGCTGCTGATATATGGTTAGGAATATTTTTGTTTTAATTATTTATTTTTAATTATTAATACATTAAATATTAAATATACATTAATATTTAAAGGAATTGTTCACCCAGAAATGAATGTTCTGTTTTGTTTATATCATTCCAAGCCTGCATGAGTTCTTTTGTCCATTAAAAAAAAAAAAAAAAATATATATATATATATATATATATATATATATATATATATATTAGTGCTGTCAAATGATTAATCACGATTAATCGCATTCAAAATAAACATTTTTGTTTACATTGTGTACTGTGTATATTTATTATTTATATATAAAGACACACACATACAGTATATATTTTGAAAATATTTATGTTTATACGTCTATATATTCATATTCTCAAATTTTATATTATATATAAATATATTTAATATATAAACAGCATATTTTTCTTAAATATATGCATGCATGTGTTTGTATTTATATATACATAATATACTGTATATACATGGTACACACACATATATTATGTAAACAAAAACTTTTATTTTGGATGCGATTAATCGCAATTAATCGTTTGACAGCACTAATATATATATATATATATATATATATATATATATATATATATATATATATATATATATATATATATATATATATTCTCCTCTGAGTATAGTTCAGAATATAGTTCTCCTCTGGCCTGACGAATCAGCAGTTCAATTCCAACTGCGGCGAAGTCAGATTGTGTAAAGGACTCATCTGGTTTCCCGAGGTCTTGTCCCGATGGCCGTCTAGGTGACGAGGTCTTCACTGGGGATTTGTCTCTGGGGCTCATCTAGGTGTCCTGATCTCCGCTGACGTTCAGGGCTGTAGAGGTCATCTCTAGGTGATGATCCACCATCTGATCGGGATACGGACTGGATCCTCTGTTATCTTTCAGAGATTTGATGAAGTGAACCTTGCAGACTTCATTGAAGTATCATTCTTCCTCAGAAGTGCTCACTGCAGCCAGGTAACTTGTCAACAAAACTTTGCTCCCCAGTGAACTGATAAACCTGTGCATCATGTTGAGGCTGAAACCGGTCATCCTATGACATTATCAAATCAAAGTGGACTGAGTAAATAAGCAATGTAGTCATTTATAGTTCAGGGGTCGTACAATTCCAGTTCATATCTGTATAGCTACCAAAGTCACTATTGCATCAGCCAGACATTTCCAGCTGATATCAGTATAAAAGGGGAGTCATTGTTAGCAGAAGCCTGCCTTATTGTGTTATCTTGCGTGTCTTTAATTTAGTCAAGGAAATACTGTGGCAGTAAAACAATCAGACAACTTTTTATTGATAACAAGCAATCCTGAGTCTATTTGGTGGCTCAGAACAAGTTAGTTATGAAAGAACATACTAAAAGTGCCTCACCTTATTGGACTCCACCACATTCATGTTATGTCATTGTTTAGTATTTGCACAATATTGACCTAATAAACAAGTTTTGTGGTCATTTTTTTGTTTACAAAGTGAAAAACTTCACAGATGGACTTTTAAAATCAAATCGTAATACTAGTATTACTATTTAACATACTGATATGGTTATCAAAGTACAATCCCAACATTTATTTTGCAGTCAGTTTGTGATTGGTTGAATTTTAGGTATGCTGGCATTAGATAACATAATAATAGATAATGGTAAAAAGCCAGCAGAGCCATTTTAGGAGCCTGGTTGTTAATGTATGTTGACATGAACTGTCCGGGGTGAATGCATTTGAGACTTTTCCCAGACATCTGAAACACGCTATTATATAGAACATCTGCTATTATGTAACTGTTTAGATTATGAATGTTTTTAAATGAGTATTATTTACTATAGAATTAAACTTTGGCAATGAGGCACCTGTCAAGACCATGTGACAAATGCCCTTTTAGAGTTTTTAAGCTCTACGAATTGAACTTTGCTATTTAAGAATGTATTCTTCAGTTTGTATTCTGTCACCCAGCGGATATGAGATGTTTTGTGGGAATTTTTGTTGCAATATTACACATTCTACAGTAACAATCTAAGGGTTTTTTATCAGTGAAAGATACTATGGATTGGCTAATTAATATTTTAGATGTACCTATGATACATTAATATTAGCAGTGAAATTTTATTCATGCTACACTTTATTTCTTTGATGCAGTTATCATATAGATTGAGGGAGACGTGCCTCAATTAACATTGGACATTGAATTTTGCACAAAGCTGAATGAAAGGAATATAATGACCAAGATTAGACACAAATACTACTTTGTTAGAATGTTATCACTTCAAATTCCACCACGTTGATCTGATTATGTATTGTACCACTTTGCATATTTCAAGTAAATACTTCTAAATCTTCTATTCAACTTGTGAAAACAAGTGCAATAGGCTTAGAGCTCTAACATCGACCTTTGTGACCTGAAATGAAATTTTCCACATGTAAAAGAAATCTTTATGTATGCATATTTCTGCATTTCTTTAATAATGTGTTAAAACATTAACCTTTTAATGGCATTAAGGTTATTTTTCTTTCTCTAGAGACAAAAATGGCATACATACAAACTGATGGAACTATGTGACAAATTAAAATGTACATTAAATATGACTATATATATATATTTCCTTTGGCAGATGATGTCAGCAGTTAAAATTGTTGATGCTATTATACAAAATACATCTGTATGCACAAAATCAATGAACTGATAAATATATTTTTTGAAAATTTAATAATCTGTACATTTAGAAGGTAAAAATGCTGCTACTACACTTTTTGTGTATGAATATACAGTTAAAAAAACAGTGAAACAATTTTACACAGCACATAACACTATTAAATATGAAATTTTGCAGTAGAAAAACTGAAATATTTTATTTTTTATCTTGTAAAATGTCCCCCAAAAAATCAATTTTGCGTTGTATGTAGCAGTTGATGTAGTCTAACATCTGATTTAATAAATTTTTAAAAAAGAGCCTTTGTTAGTTTTTTTAAAGGAACGCTCCACTTTTTTTTGAAAATAGGCTCATTTTCCAACTCCCCTAGAGTTAAACAGTTGAGTTTTACCGTTTTTGAATCCATTCAGCCGATCTCTGGGTCTGGCGGTAGCACTTTTAGCGTAGCTTATCATAGATCATGGAATCTAATTAGACCGTTAGCATCTCGCTCAAAAATGACCAAAGAGTTACGATATTTTTCCTATTTAAAACGTGATTCTTCTGTTGGTACCTTGTGTACTAGGACTGACGGAAAATGAAAAAGTTGCAATTTTCTAGGCCGATATAGATAGGAACTATACTCTCATTCCGGCGTAATAATCAAGAAACTTTGCTTCTGTACCATGGGTGCAGCAGGCGCAATGATATTATGCAGACCAGAAAATATCAGTAGCCCCTCACTGCAGAACAAAGATCCGGGGG
Organism: Barbus barbus; assembly: GCF_936440315.1. Taxonomy (NCBI): domain Eukaryota; kingdom Metazoa; phylum Chordata; class Actinopteri; order Cypriniformes; family Cyprinidae; genus Barbus; species Barbus barbus. The sequence goes on along the minus strand of NC_136753.1, from coordinate 25,312,888 downwards.
GGGGCGGTTGGATCCACATCTAGCGGGTGAAGAGTGTTCCTTTAAGCTGTTCTTTCATAGTCCTTTTAGAATGGTTACTGATTGCTGTAGTCGTTATAAATCTGTGCTGAATTAAACAATGCCCTGCAGTGGTCCTATTAACAAACCCATGAGACATGCTGGGCCTTCTCCAGCTGGCCTAAACGGGGGCAGTGACTCAGCAGGGCGAAACTGGCAGAGAGGGCATTGGGTGATTCGGCGTTGTTGTAGCAGGCTTGTCAGTTCTGCAACCAACGTATCAGATTTCACAGCTATGAAAGCCCTTGCCTCAACTGCCCTGGTGCTAAAATGTCATGGGTAGAGTGAAGTTTAGATTACCAGTAAGAACGTGCATATGCAAGGCCAAAGTGTGAGTTGGCCAGGGCTGTGTCTGGATTCACTCCCAGTGACTCAAATGACACAGACATACTGACCAGGCCATTCATCCATCCTGTGCATAGAGGCCAAGGATGCCGGCTGACTGGGCATTAGTTTGGACAGCTAAGATTTATAGATAAAAGGTCAGTCTGTGGCCTTGACCACCCAGATTTTCTAGCATGATGCTATGCTAATTCAGTTATACGACCTTTTGACCTTAGCTATGCATTGTTTTTGGTTCTAAATAAAGCTGTTGCTCATATCAAAATAGATTTCTATATTATATGCCCTACAGTATATGCTCTGTCTAACCTTTTTTTTAATTCTAGAGCTAGAAGTGATTCAAATTAAGGTAAGATTTCCCAAATAAATCAACCTGTTGTGTGTGTTCTTGAAAGAACTTGTCTTTAGGGCTGGGCAATGCCTTATTATCTGGTCTTTAAATAACTACTATCAAAGCCTACAATAATCATAAAACATCAGAGCATTTAGTGACTTCTGCATTATACAATTAGATCAAACAACAAAAAAATGATAATACAGTGTAGATGTTTAGTTAAAAACCTCTTAAATTTCAATTTGCTTTTCACACGAATCTTGTATAGCTTCAGAAGACTTGGAATATTGTGCATAAGTAGTATGGACTACTTTTATGATGCTTTATGTTACTTTAGCATCTATTTAACGTTTGATAGCCACGTTTATTTTCTTTTTTTTACTTTCATTAATTTGAAAAAAAAGGGAAATAATTTGTCAAATTTTAACAAAAGTCGAAATAAGGGTAAGTAAATAATAATGAAAATTATTATTTCTTTCTGATTCTGAAGTGACTGGTGCAAATTTAGCACTTTGTGTCTAACAATTACCAGAACCATTTCTTGGCCAATAACACTAGATTGCTAGCTGAACTGTGTATTGGCTTTTCTATTAGCAGCGATTGGGGGCAAAAGGTCAGTTAAGGAGCACCCCTTTTCACAGTTATACATGCATTGTCCTGTTTTAGTATTTGCATTTCTATTGCATATTGTAGCATTTCTTGCAGTCTGCATTGGCATCTCGCTCAAAAATGACCAAAGAGTTTTGATTATGTTCCTACTTAAAGCTTGACTCTTCTGTAGTTACATCCTGTACTAAAACCGATGGAAAATGAAAAGTTGCGATTTTCTAGGCTGATATGGCTAGGAACTATACTCTCATTCAAAAACTCTAAAACTCAACTGTTTAGCTCTAGGGGAGTTGTAACATGAGCCTATTTTCAAAAAAAGTGGAGTGTTCCTTTAATTCATTCAATTTTATTGTAAACTAAAATGCCCGTTCATAGGGGAGTGAGAAAGGCCTTTCTATACTTGTTTCATAATAAAACATCCTCTTTTGAAGACCTGAATTTAGGCCTGAGGGGGTCCCACGAACGCGTATTCCAGCAAAACCACCCGCTTAGATGCAAGGTGTGATTATTTGTCTGTTGTATCTCGATGTTGTAAGATACATACTTTACTATTGTCCAGTTTCCGTATTCAGAGGTCAATTTTCACAATTCAGTCAATGAAACATCCTCACCACCTGCGATTTACTGGAAACCCAACACTGTGTAGACTCATCATTGTGATCCCTCCAAGGTAATGGTGTGTCTCCTGTAAAAAAACATTTCAGTTTTATGTTAAATTTATCTTTTGCAAACGTGGATGAATGAGGTAGAAAATAAAAACAACCCCAAGCTGATTTATATTAAACACATGGCTTTCTCCGTCCAGGCCTGCAGATCTGTAAGGAAACATTTAGTTGTCAGCTGGTACACAGATCATGTTTATTATCTAAAATGTGAAGTTATATCACCCTCATGAGCAGCTTTTATGTTTTGACAACAGTCTGAGATTGCCCTGCCTGTTGTTTGACAAGGAGAATGAAATGTGAGGCAAGGTTATCCTAAAACTGAGTATTGTTTTTTACTTTATTCACTGCTAACTCCTAATCGGGAATCTCATAGTGTATGAAGCACGTGGCTGCTGGTTGTTGCAGTTAATACGCACTATGGAATGAGTTTAGATGCAGCCTAAGCACATTAGCACAACAAAGAGCACATTAGTTAGCCCCTTACGTGCAGGAGTCCACAAACCCTGCCAAGAGAGTGTATGGCTGCTTGTTCTGCCTTTGACAGATTGATTGGGCAGTACTTCTGAATCAGGCCAACACATCACTGCATGCTGCCTGCAAAGGGAAATCCAAGCAGGAACCGATTTAAGGAACAATAAAAAAAAGACTAATGTAAAATTTTATTTCTAAAAATGTAAATATTAAGTATCACAATTCCATTTAAACTGCATGTGACTAGAAATATTTAGTTCTATATAAAAGTTTCTATATAAAATTTAATAATAGTAATAGCCTATACATTTATATTTAAATAATGCATTGTAAATATTATATAATTATAATGTAATTACATTTCATAATTACATATAATTGTTTTTGTATTATTTTCTTAATGTTATTTATATTATAATAGTACTAGTAGCATTGTAGGTAGTGTTTATGTTAAGCTTCCAGCAATTCCATGAATCTTATTTAACAGAGTTTGTTCTGATTGGAAGTCTTTTCATTTCAGCACCTTCCTGCGTTGTATTGTTTCAGCGCTTGATTCACTCGTTTCACGCTCTTCTGAAGGCTTGAGATGACGAACATCCTGGACTGTCATGCTTATTTTATTATTTTCTTTTCTGTCTCCCAGGTTTAGAACAGCCATCAGTGATTGTTCAGAAATGTCTGTTTTTGTTTTTCTTCGCATATCAAAGAAATGTAACAATGAAACAAAAGGTGCACACTCTTAACTTATGACAGTTTTTTTCTCATTTGTGTGTAGTTTTGATTATTGTGCCAATGCGCTGTTGTTTCCTGCTCTTGCAGGTTGATTATTTTACTTATGCGATAAGCAGATACTTCCCCACCAACTCGAACAAAACCTCTGTGTCGTAATGAGTTGTTACGTATTATCCCCTCTCATCTCTCGCTTTCCCACGATCCAAAAGGATTTGTCTGGAAGAGTGAGATACAATCGCTCTTTGAGCTTCTCTACAAACACTTGTTCAGTTTGACTGCAAGTCTGGTGGTTTAATCACTGATCTGGTACAAAGGGTCCTGAATAGGCAGCTCATAGTTACCTGGACACCCGTTTCCTCTCTTGGCAGGATATGATGTCTTTGCATAAGTGATTCTGCCACATAAGCCTGTATATCTCTTAAGACTTTATTTAACTGACATCTAAACTATATAAATAAGTTTAAGAAATGAAGAGTTGAGAAATAGTATATAATATTGGGTTGCAACAATTGTAACAGCAATACTTAGCATTTTATTGGTATATTAGTGTTTTTGTTGTTTTTCCTGGTTACCTAGACTTTTCTGTCGCCAGTACCTACTTTTGTTTTCATTAGATTTCAAAGGAATAATACATGAAAGGTTCTTTCTGTTTTGATTATGCAGAGAATTTTATTTAGAAAGATTGTTTTCTCCTTAATCAGAGATTCTCTATCACGCACTGCATTTTCTAAATATATAAAAGTGCACCTCTCACAACGAAACTGTCTTTTTGTTCTATTTTGGCATGCATTTGCTAAATATTCTTATGCCACACAATTATTTTTCTATATGCTATTGTATCATTCTATTCTATACAGTTAAGAAACTCAACAGTAATGAAAGCATATTTTTAATACTGCTGAAGCATGGCTTAGTGAACATTAATGGAGTTTGTATTAAGAGTTTTTAAAATGCATTTGTTTGTAAACTAATATACTAAAATATTATTAGAAACACTGAAGGCATGCTAACTCATCCCCGTCTCGAAACAGAAGTGTACTATAGTTAGTATTATCAAAGAATGACTCTCTTCTCTTTACGCAGCTGGTATGAGCCAATCACAGAGCTCTATTCGAGTCCGGCCCACCTCACTCCCGAATCCCGACTCTGTTGCGTCATACATATACCCGGCGAACCCAAGCTTCTCAGACTCACCGGCTCGAGCTGATAACTTTAGTTTTGTTCAAATAGACCAGATAAGAAGAAGAAGGAGGAGAAATAAACTTATTTAAGAACGAGGGAGCTGTCAGAAGAAGCTGAAGAGAGGCATCTGAAGGCATTTACTCGGTCTCCCTTTGAAGCTATAACTTACCATACTTGGCGAAGCTGTATTTATTTATTTATTGTTTTCATCCTTAATTTTATTTAAAAGTTGAATTCTGAGGAAAACCGAAGGAAAAAGCGAAGAGTCAACGTACGTCCAGACGTTATCGAATATTTGACAAGACGTGATGGAGGGCGAAAAGGTAATGCAAAAAACAAACCCTAACAAAACATTATGTGGAAAATATTATTGGTTTGTAATGGTATTACTGTGTAGTTTAATAGTTCTCTAAATGTCAGTCAGCTATTAGCCTCTTAGCCTTCATCTCGAGCTCTAAAAAAGTTGACAAACTAGTTGAGTGACAAAAAAGGCTAAATAAACCCGTTCCACATGTTGAGAGGTGCCACATGGTAAATGAATTGTGATGAACACATAGCAACGTGTTACAGTTTCCTAAAAACTGGTAGGTGTTGGTCAATGCCAAGAACTCGTTTAAAGACAAAGGCTGTGGTCTATAAACCTATTAAGCTGCCTACATAGACAGCATTTATGGGCATCATACTCGCGTTTTCTGGCCATGTCTCTATAGCACAATGAGCTGCCTGTGTAGACTGCATCTTTAGATATCAGTAGTGGTGCCTGTGATGCCCTAAAGTGCTGTCTTTGTAGGTAGCATACTGGGTTTTCAGACACAGCCAGAGAACCGTGGTGTACGTGCCTACTTTAATCCATCAGTGGCCAGATCTTTTTCTTTTCTTTTTAAAGTAACTTACTTTGTTGGCATTTTTGGGTTTACATAAAATATTTCCATTTATTACAATATTACTACACAAAGCAATAATATACAATATCCTATTATCTGTATATTTGTTTGCTTATAACATGATTATGGTGGTGTTTTGGTATGTGTGTGCATACTACACTTATGTTTATATATTTATAATAATGTGGTTGTGTGTGTGTGTGTGTATGTAAGTAAGTGTGACTGAATCATCTTGCCTTAGAATTCCCCTTAAAATTGATAAATATGTTTTAATTGGAAAGCTTCATCTTTAGTTTTATTTTGGGCATCATCCAAACTAGTGACTAATACAGCTAGAGCTAGAGACTCATACGTGACTAGTAGGCTGTTATACATGGCTAACCTAACCACAGCTGCATGATGATCACCCATGATAGATCAAGTGTCTTTCAGGTTTCCTGAGCTCAGCGACTTTACATGATCTTGTGGGTTTTATTTAGTGTTTTATCATTATAAAGCAAACCATAGAAACAAACAATTGGGATGCTTTAGAATTTAAGATGACTGAAATGCATTGGTTTTATACTAAATAGCGTGGTTGATATAAGATTTAAATTAGACCTAAAAAATTAAGAAATAAATTCTGCTGTTTTATGCTGTAGCTGCATTTATTCTAGTGTTTGGTTGACGTGCTTGGGAACGATGGAGATGTCCCTAGGGAAAGGAGAGCTACAGCTGGCTTCAAGCTAGGAAACACTTAACATAACCTTCCCAGTAAGGTCGTGTTCATGACCTGTTCCCAGCACACTGCTTAGCGTTTAGCCTGTGTTGTACAGGGCTCTTCATTCAACGTGCACACTTGCGTGCCTCTCTAATGCCAGAGAAACATGCACATTCATTGTTGTTTGTTAAGACAGCCCTCGTGCTTAGTCTTTTCATACCGAACCAGCTTCTGATATTAAACAACATGTGAAGAATGTATGCTTGACAGGAATGTTGTAGATATTACCATAAAACATGCTTAGACATTTAAAGTACATTCATCACCTTGTATTGTATGAACCTGTCAGGTTTTAGTATTTGGGTATTTAGGAGGACAACTCTCAACAAGGAAGCATTTTTGCTTTTATGAACGTTTCTCATAAGAAAATTGGTTTAATTACAGACTTCCAAGGCACAATGTCTAATCTAATGGTCTACAACGCATTCTAGTAACCTTCAGATAACCAAGCAAATATTTAATGGCTAAACAAAGATTATTTCCAGGTAAAGATGGAAAGATACCATGAAAAAATGGTAATTTATTAATTAATTTCATTCTTACTTACTTACTTACTTTACTTACGTCTCATTTAGCAGACACTTTTGTCCAAAGCGACTTACAAATAAGAAAAAGTAACTAAAACTAAAAAGTTACAACTCTATAAATACTATCTACCCACATATTTAAGAAAATAAATTAAATAAAATTGACACATGCATATAACAACAACATTTCAATAATAAACATATCATTGAAAAAATGTAATAAAAAGCTACTACTATCCCTTGCCGGTGTCCCTGCCCGGTGGAGTCGCACGGTAGAGTCGATGGTCTTTACACTCTTTGGTCTTCACACTAAGAGGGCTTCACACGACGACTGCCGCGACCACTGCCGCGGTATAATAACCTTTATTATACCAATCTAACAAATGATCATTTCAATTCAGCTGGACCCACTTTCCTGTTTATCAACTACAAATGGCCAAGCAAGTGCACACACTGACAAGATACACGATACAGTACGAGACCAAATGCGATTTCAGCAACTCTCATCCTAGTAAACAAAATAAGGAATTCTTCCTTCCACCAGTCACTGAACCGTACGCATAAGATAAGACTGTAGGATATTATTGGCTAAAAAAGTTAAACCAACCAGCATCTGAATCAGAGAGACATTCGAGATGTGCATTGATGTCTTTACCTATACTTCGTACGAAGGCAGTGTTATTCAGATTTCAGATATGGTTCAAAACATGTTATTCAGTCTAATCTCTTCAAAACTGTTGAAAAATTACAGCTGAGCTCCAGGACAGACGTAAAATCAAGTAATCGGGGGTGGGTGTACAGTTGACCTGTACTATATCAAGCAGAACTAACAAGCTTCTAGCGGGAATCTCGATTTGCGAAGAGACATTTGAAGCATTTGATCAAGGATTAAACCTAAAGCAGACTGTCAGAAGACTTAATTCTATTTTGCTTTCTCAGGACAGGCTGGTTTTCTTTTCTTATTCACCCCTGCATGACTGCATCTCTTGTATGTACTTCCCTGTTAATGTCATTTTAGCCTAATGGGTGCTAATAAAGGGATTTCTAACCAGAAACGGATTATGGAACGATAGAATTCCAGTGAGGTAATTTATTTCCTTGAAAAATCAAGGGGGGAATCAGTGCTGACTCTGAGCTGTAATTGTTAATTCCAGACGTTTAAAAGAGAGGGCAGAGTTTTTGCTTGAGGTCATTTACTGTAGGTTACATAATATTGTTTGTAATACAGCAGTGGCAAATCCTAGAGGGGTCCCGTTCCAGTGAAGGATAGCATTGTTAGCACTGAACAAATACAGAAATGTATGTGTTGCAGTGTGTAAAAGCAATTCAGTGTAGTTGTGAGTGGCTTGTGTTAAACCATGATATTAGTGGAGTGACTCCCAGACTTTACAGAAGTAGAAGCTGGCAGATAGATGCTGCTTGAGAAAGAGGACGTGCCAGTCAGAGCATCACCTCAGAGAGAGCGAGAGAGGCAGAAAGAGAGAGATCTTTGTCTTTGTTGCCGATTAAGCTCTTCTCCTTGAGTATGAACTAGACAGCCTATCTTCTTTATCTTGCAGGCCTAAATTCATCATTAATTGGCTCAAAATATGTTTGGATATTTAATTTGACGCCATCGGAATGCCAAACCCAAGTGGCATGTCAAATGCTGGATTTTTTCAGATCTAACATACGTTCTTATCAAAGTAGTCCCAGGTGATTTGAGTGCTTATTAGAGACAAGTTAGTTTCCCATTAACATCGTTCATCAAGTTTGCCAGCAAGAAAGTGTTCTAATACTTTAAACGGCATATTTATCATTTCATTGTTTAAAACTATTTTTCTTTCTTTAAGTAAGAAATAATGTAGATCCAGCTGGCTGTTCATGCAGAATAATCCACAAAAGGGTGATCAGGACTTGATCATCACCCTAAATGGATTTATTTTGCGATTTACAACTGGATCTAGATTATCCCGTTGAATATAAAGCTACTTCCCATGTAAGTAAATAACTGGACACAAAATATTGATCTGAGTTGAAAAGTTTCAGTAGTCCGATAAAATCTAAACTTTTAACCCAGACCAGACGAATGAACAAGTTCTAACTAGACAAACAGGGTGTGTTATACATGATAATTTATTAACCATTAAATAAATAGAGGAATAAATGGGTAAATTGATTGAAAAGTCAGTAAGTACAAGCACAGACAATGATTAGTTCAGCTTGAAATTTACATTTATGCATTTAGCAGACGCTTTTATCCAAAGCGACTTACATTGCATTCAAGTTACAGTTTTTACATTTTATCAGCTCTTGCTTTCCCTGGGAATCGAACCCATGACCTTGGCGTTGCTAGCGCCATGCTCTGCTATTTATTGAAGTTGTGATGGGAATCGTTGGGCCCTAGTTGGGCTGTATGCACCCCGTCTTGATGTCACGGGTCGGTATGCTTTCGGTTCAGCAAGAGGAAAAATACGAAACGTCAATTTTTTTTTTTTTTTTTTTTTTTTTTTTTTTTTACAGTGGTTTACTGAAGGTTACAATTAACAATAGAGCCCAAACTTAAATTCAATTACTATTTATTTTTAACAATAATAATTTACATTTAAATAAAAAAAGTGTATGCAAACATGTAAATTGTTTTTAAATTAACTTCTAAATTAAACAATCTACTTCTAACAAACAATTCTATTTGTTGTTGAAATATAATAATTTACAGTTGTTTCATAATGTATTTCTTTAAACATATACATTACATAATTAAGACATCACTAACAGGTAAAGTAAATATAATGAAGTACGGTCTAATATTTAGCAAAATGCTCTTCACTAGACATTTCTCTAGCAAATAACAAGCTGTAGACCCTGATGACTTGCCTGAGGTAAATGAAATGCTACATGACAATTTGTTTACAAGCTGTTTTATTGACATCTTTCCACACTAATTGAGTGATTAGATAAAGGGTGAGATGTTCATTTATATATGTAAGCATGTACACATGCATACCAAACAGAAAAACTCATACCGAAAATTTTCAGTACGAATATGTGTACCGTTACACCCCTAGTATGTACATTGTGTTCTCTACCTGATGAGAGGTAGATGTGTTATTGTGGCTTTATTTCATATTATTTTTACTTTTGCTACAAAACATGCTACAAGATACTTTTTTGTTGTTTGATTCACTAAAGATACAGATCCTCACACCACTGGTTTTTAAGGTTAATGAGGCTATAAAGAAAACTTCCAGTAGCGTTGCTGTTGATAAGTTGGTAATCTATAGTTTAGTAGTTATTGCACCTAGTTTAAGATGTCTATTGATCCTGGATGACCGAGGATACAGATATACATAGACACATTTTTGAGGAGGGTAAAATTAAAATAAAAGTTCTTATTTTTTATTCTTATTTTTCTCATGTATAGTACATTGTAAAGGACAAAAATAAATACATTGAAGCAATAATAACCCAGCTTCAGTCCAGAATCTAAGACTTTCAATGTTTTAAGCAATGTGAAGATCAGCTGAAATTTGTTACGTAACTCAGAGGGGCCCAAAAAAAATAAAAATAAAAAATGCCTCTGTGCTTTGCAATGAATAGTGAGGTTTATTTGCATGCTAGTTTGGTTGCTACAACAGAGCAGACATCCAATTGCCTATTGAGGAAAATTGTGTTTGCATTTTTTTTACAGGAAGTGATCAAGTTATTTTGCCTCTACTGTTTATGTAATGATGACGTTTAAAAAAGTCATTTTTACTCTTATTGTTTGAACAGTGAAAAGAAGTCCTAACCTTCCCCTAACCTAAATATAATACACTTACACACAATAAAAACACTGAGCCAAAATATGTGTCCAAGTCAACTGTCAGTATGTGCTATCAGCAGAAGGGGGACTGTTTATGGTGTGAGCGGCTTGAATTCAGGATGACGAAGCTAAAATCTGATCTTTTCATAAATATGTAGCACCTAAACCATTAATGTAACTTTTACAAAATTCTCCAAGCACAACACACATTAATATATTTAATGGAGAAGGCCAGGCCAACTTTATATATCTTTTTGGTCTGTGTTTATGTAGTTACATGTATGAAGTGTGTAACTAGGCATGTCTGCGTAGTAATATATGTAGTAAACTCTCAAGAGGAATGTTTCATAGCCAAACCTACACCCTCCCCTCAAGTAAGACGCAAGTCAAATCTTCCATATTTAGAGGTTTCAACTTTCTTAAAGAGATACAGGCCCTCTCCCCGCATCTGTTCTGAGTTGTGTTTGTATGAGAGCTAATGTTTTAGCGGCAGGAAGGCTGTAGTTAACTACTGGGGGAAGTCATCTGTGCCGAGGCTATTGTTTGTTGCCTTTTCACTTGTGCGGGCTTGGTTAACATGTTCCTGTGTGCGATTTTGACTTATATTTAAAAACCTCCTAGAGGTTTTGTGTTTGTGTGTATTTGGCTTCCTGTTTCAGAGCTGGTTAAACAGCATAGTCGTGAACCACAGGCTCTGTACACCAACATGAAGTGAAGGTGTGTCCACTTCCCGCCCCCTGTAAGCTCTTGCGTCTTGTTCAGAGGAATGTATGCAATACGCATGCGTGTGCAAATGAAAGGAGTGCACACGTCCAAAACTGGTATCTTTCTCACTGCCGGCTGTCTGTTTATAAAGGAGGAATCCAAGCTCTGAAAAATGTTCAGAATGGACAATGGAGATCTTTTTACAGTCTCATCTAGCATGCTAAATGCTAGCTCGAATAAGAACAGCTTGATATTTAAAGCTACTTTTTAGAGTTGTTCTAACTTTTAAAATGAATCAACAAACCAGAGACCTTTAACAGATATTAATTTTATTATTATTATTAATTATTATTGTTAATTTTAGATTTAAACTCTAAAATTCTTAAGTAATTCTTTTGTAGGTTGATTTCCTTGAAAGGAATACAAAAAGTGTGCTTGAGGCTCTGTGTGACTTCTGTATGTATCAGTGATGCAACGACAGTATTTGGGCTTAAGTTTTTCATCAGACATTCATATTTGCAAAGCTGTTTAAAGGTGGGGTAAGTGATTTCTGGTAGCCAGTGTTGATATTTGAAATCACCAACACAAACACGCCCCCTACCCCAAAAGGGTCTCGCCCCTATTTTGATAGCTCCGCCCCACACATATATATGCAACCCAAGCAACGATTAGTTCTGTGAAACAAAGCAAAACCAATGCTACTTTCTCGAGAAGAAACAAAGCAACCTCAGTGTCCGATCGCAGGCCTTCCCGCTCCTTGAGTTCTCTGCAGCGCTGGAAAGCTGATCCGATATTTACACGGGTCCTACTTCTTGCCTTATCGTAACACCGTGTCTACACCAGACACGAGTGGCGCGGCGTGACAAAATACTATAGAACTCATTATAATCACTGATGCTGTCTACACTGGATGTGTAGATGGTGCGACACGACAAATCCCCTACAGTAAACCGCAGCCATGTTCTGTTTATGACGTATTAACACAAATTTCTAATGATTTTCAGCGGTTGCTTTGTCGTGTCCAGTGTAGACAGACTTTAGATGTTGTGGCGCGGCACAACATGGGTCAAGTGGCTTTTTATATAGTAAACTAAACAATAAGCTTTAGATGATTTTGTTTTATAGCTGTGGATGGGTAACCATCTGGAAGAAAATGTCCATCTGAGATCCTCTCCGTGTGAATAATCCAATTCAGTGATTTCTGAAATAACAGAAACCCAAACAATGGAAATTATGCCTTCAGAGGAGAGGAGGGTTTACGCAAACCCATTCTTTATAGAGGCTGATTAAACCACTAGAAATTCTTCCATCAGTTGTCCAGTAGACTTGCATTATAGTCTTTCACAAGTTCATGTTCAGTCTTTGTAGTCCGCAAGTACAGTTTGTTTCAGGTCCAGCGGCACAGCCTCGCTCTGATGTCATTTCACCCAAACTTGGATAGATAATGTTGAAACAAATATAGTAAGAGGTTGAATCATGTGAAGCCTCTCATGTCCCAGTCACATTTTGCCTCTAGAAACCCAAGAAAAATATAGGTAATTATATTTTTAATAAGAAAATAAAGTTGTTTTTTTTTGTGCCTGAAGACTTTTTGCACTGACATTCATTTTCATGACAGTTAATCCTCCTCTGTTTTCATAGTAAGTAAATATATGCTTAATTTAATGACAATAATGTTAAATCATCTTATTGGTACATAAAATGTTTTTTTTCTCTTATTCTTATTTAATTTGATTATTATCATTTTATTATAATATTATATGATTAATTCAGGATTGACTATGTAGCATTGCATTACTGCAATATTAGCACACTATACTGTTTTAATGAGCTTTTTTCAGTTCCCTTTCACCTTCAAGGCTGTCTGTGTTGCAGACCGATTTCATCACATTTTGTCTAGTCATTTTCAAACCAGCCAGTCTGAAAACAAATATATTTCAGCTTGTTTGTTTTTTTTATTGTAGGAATGAGGAAAGTTATTTATTCTCTGAGAACTTATTAAAATATATCTTCCAAACATGCAGAAAAATAAACAAAACCTGTGGGGAAGTCATCCGTGCGAGTGAATACTTCTATTGAATTGAAAGAGAAGGAAATGCTTGTCATTTTACGCAGCACTAATCTTTAATGTCCACCAGGAAGGGGGTGATGCTGGATATTTGAACAATAGAATTCCTCTGAGATTACTGAATACTGGGGAAGAAATATAAATATGTTTGGGCTGTGTTTCTTTATTTTAAGACAACTGTTGTCATCTGAGCAGCAGCCTAGCAGTTAGCACAGTTTGGCTAAAATTATGTGTTCATTTTTGAGGAAGGACAGAATAAAAACAAGCTCTACAGCTACCATGACACTTATCAGAATGTCAAACAATAGGTCGCCACACCTCTGAAAATAGTTCTGATTATTGCAGTCAGGTCTGGCCAATCTTCGCTTTTGTCCTGTGGTTAATAGAGCTCTATTGGACAATGAGACGTGAGGGAGATTTAAAAACAATTCATTGTGTAGCACAAAATGACTCACTCTATTTTATTCTTCCCTCAGCAGCAACTGACCTTGCCGCTGTTGTTGACTGTCGGGACGGCTGTGATCGGCTCCCTTCAGTTCGGCTACAACACGGGTGTCATCAATGCCCCGCAAAAGGTGAGTGACGAGCATATACTAACACATGCGCAAACACATGAAAAAGTCTTTACTGTTCACCCCAATATCCCAGGTGTGTCCTTGGACTTTGACATTATCGAAAGCTGCCATTTCACTCAGTCATCATGTACTGCTGCAGCTGTTTCCAAATCCCTGTCTGTCAGTAGACACACACACACACACACACACGCACACATCAACATAACGCAAATGCCTCCTGTTCAAATCCAGGACTCTAGAGTTGCTCTATACATCTCCTCGGGGAGATTTTGCCTTTCATCTACATATTATGAGGCAATTTACATTTGTTACATTTGCTCTGTTCTGGTACAGGGTGTTGGTCATCTCTCACACATAGCACAGCTTGTTCAGACATGCGTGTTGAATTAGGGGCCAGGCTTTGCTTATGTGAATAGAGCTTTGTTTTTATTGCTGTGATTTATTATTTTTAATGACTATTTCACTTTCTTTTATGTAAAGCACTTTGAATTACCACTGTGTATGAAATGTGCTATATAAATGAACATGCCTTGCTTTGCCTTGCCTTTTCTGGCTTTAACACTATATGGAGTGTATAGATTCTATATATACTCACACTCCTCTTCCTGTCTAGAGAAACCAGAGCAGAATATAACTTATCAATATCTACCATAAAGAAAAAACATCTCTCTTACTCCTGTTTTCAGTGTCACATGATACTTTAAAATTGATACAGAATGATACAGAAAATTTAATCTACTAAATATAAATATATTTGAATCAAGAAACATTTCTCATTATTATTATCATTGCTGTTGTGCTACCTAATATTTAATATCAATACCATATCAGTTTTCAGTCTTTTTTTTTATTTATTAGTATTAGTCAATATTGGATATGTAATGCCTAATAGATATTTAATTGAGAATGCTGATTTCCCCTGTTTTTGATTTTGTTTTGATTGCCATCTAACACTCATTTAAAGTTAATCTTTAAAATGCTAATAATTTAATATCACTGTTTAATCACCAAATCACAAAATTAATACCCATTTTTTTATGCTGCACAATGTAATGTTGTATTACCTAAAGTCACTTGTAGCATTTAATTTTACCCTTTTATTTTACGTTTTAATGTTTTTATTAATTTAGACAAACATCGCCATTTATCTGCCCATTGTTATCGGCCAGAGTTTTATTATCATAGACAGTGTTTCATCTGCTTAAATACCACTAGACTCTGTACATACTGGCCTCTGGCAAAGAATGGTGTGTTTGCTTTCACTGTTTGCGCTTCTGATGGTTTTAACAATAGTTTAAGCACGTGAGATAGGGCTGTGCTGAGGCCTTAATACATGTGTAACGTGTGCGGGTGTGGGTCTGACGCAGACCCTCTCTATAAATAATCGCTTCGATAAGATTACTGCGCCCTCAAGGGCTCGTTGTCCACAGTCCCTTACTGAGACTGCACTCACAAATCACCAAAACTATCTAGCACTATCTAGCGTGAAACTCCTCTATGAATGGACTGTATTATTTGTGACCAGGTGGAGTTTATTCAGATAATGAATCATTAATGGTCTAATCAACATGGTCATATGAAAACTGTTATCTGTTTCTCACATTCATGTCTTTCCAAACCCATTTGATTTTCTTTTTTCATACACTGACAGTGGATTGGGACTGTGGACAACTGTATTCAGCATTTACTTTAACTGAAAATGCTTTCTAAAACTTGTGTTTTAAGAGATTATTTGATAAGCAGTTTAGCCCTTCAAATGGAAAAAGATTACATTTAGTATATGTTATAAGCTTGTGTAATAACTAAATATCACTTCCTGTGTGCATGTCTAATAGCGATTCTATAAAAACTAACACTACGGTGTTGTGTAACAGGTTTGTATAATGACGGATCAAACCTTGAGGCACATGACTTTAACCATGCATGATATTAATGTGATGCTGATGCGCTGAAGTGCTTTCTGCATACCTAAGGTGTCAGACAGCTGATGACGAGAAAGCAGAGACAGGAAGTAGAGCAGAGACCTGGCTTCCTGACCTTAATGCGTCAACAGATCATACAGAACAAGCTTAATTTCTTCCCCTTTATAACGCAGCTTGAATCTTATTGGGTGACATTCCTTTGAATCCTACAGCAGACAGTCTGTGTTTATCAACAAACACTTCCTGCTCAGATCCCAGAGAAACCTGACTCCCTCTGTGTGTCTCAGTTTCCATCACAAAACCTTGTTACCTAATACTGAACGAGGCCGTGCTGGACAGAATTGCTCATTACAACATAAATCTCCAGCACTCAGAGCAGACTGGTGATATTAAATGTGTATTGTATTAGTCTTGGTGTAAAATAAATAAATAAAAAGTAAAGCATAAAATTTACTATTTAAAAATGTAAAAATAATTAAGAATCACACTTTTTAATTTGCAGAATACTTTATTATTATATAATTTTTTGATAATTCTAATTTTGATGTTTTGCTCTCAGATAAAAGAAAATAATGCTTAACTACATTGTCGGAATTATAATAATAAAATATAAAGAACAATGTAAGATTTTTGCTGTAATTTGCTATGTGCAATCTGGCACGAAATAAGCTGTGTTAGCCTATAGTTTTTATTAACATTCAATCAGTGTTTAGTTGTATATTTTATGTTTTCATTTTACTTTTGTTGTTTGTAATTTTGTTGCTTTTGTCATTTTTAGTAGGCCTTTTTAATGTTTTTTTTTTATTTATTTTTTTCTCCTGTATAGTTTTTACTATTTTTTTTTTTTTTTTTTTTAATTGTATTAAACTGAATTAAAATGAGAAATGTTGCCTTGGCAAGAAGCTGAAATGAAATTTTTCTTTTTTTTCAGTTAACATTTGTCTTATTTTTAGGACCAATTTTTGGTCTTAATTTTAGTTTCAGTTTTAGGAACTATAACGACTTATAACAAGTGACTGTTTTTGTGTTGTAGATCATTGAGGCCTTCTACAATGAGACATGGACTGATCGATATAAGGATAACATCCCTAAAACAACCATGACTACCCTGTGGTCTCTGTCTGTGGCCATCTTCTCTGTGGGCGGCATTATTGGATCCTTCTCCGTGGGGCTGTTTGTCAACCGCTTTGGAAGGTGAAATACAGTTGTAACCACTGATATTGTTTTAACATTAATAATGGCACAGTCTTTTACATTATTTAATTACTTGTATACTATTCAGTCCTTGTTTCTGATGATTTTAATGTATTATAATTTATAAATCTCTTCCTATTTTTCTAATTTCAGGAGGAACTCCATGCTCATGGCTAATGTCCTGGCTTTCATCGCCGCAGCACTGATGGGCTTCTCTAAGATGGGGGCATCCTGGGAGATGCTCATTACTGGGCGGTTCGTGGTGGGCCTTTACTCTGGTCTGTCCACTGGCTTTGTGCCCATGTATGTGGGTGAAGTGGCCCCCACAGCCCTCAGAGGAGCCCTGGGCACCCTTCATCAGCTGGGCATCGTTACTGGCATCCTCATGGCTCAGGTACATACGTACTCAGGACGTTTTTGCAGTTTCAGTCACCGTTTGGGTGTTTCTCCATATTTATGTGCTGTTTATTGTATTGTAGATCTTTGGTATGGACGTAATCATGGGTAATGCCACCATGTGGCCGTTCCTCCTTGGCTTCACCTTTATCCCAGCGCTGCTGCAGTGCTGTTTACTGCCCTTCTGCCCCGAGAGCCCTCGATTTCTCCTCATCATCCGCAACGAGGAAAGCAAAGCCAAAGCAGGTTAGCACAGACTCATAGCACCTAAACATCTCCATTTATCCAGCAGTGTAAACAAATGTTTTCATGTGCCTTTAGTGCTTAAAAAGCTGCGCGGAACAACAGATGTGAGCGCAGACATGCAGGAAATGAAGGAGGAGGGCAGACAGATGATGAGAGAGAAGAAAGTGACCATTCCTGAACTGTTCCGCTCTCCTCTCTATCGACAGCCCATCTTTATAGCCATCATGCTGCAGCTGTCCCAGCAGCTGTCTGGAATCAATGCTGTGAGTACCTGCACGCATACACGTTTACTAGTACAACAAAGACAAACCTTGGACCGGTACCGTAACTGTTTTTATGTAAACTCGATTTTCATAACTTAACGACTAACTGGTGTAAACATTGTTGTGTAGGTATTCTACTACTCTACAAAGATCTTTGAGAAGGCAGGTGTGCAGCAACCGGTTTACGCCACTATTGGAGCAGGAGTCGTCAACACAGCTTTCACTGTCGTGTCGGTGAGTATCGGTATGCAAACAGACATCATGAACATAATTGAACCTATATATATATATATATGTGTATGCATGTATGTGTGCATATCCAAGGACACTTATAGACACCAAGGTCATTTATACATATACATATATAGCATATATTATTAATTGTATGTATAAAATAAAAGAATGAATACTTGAATTTACATTTGTTGACATTCATGAAAATGTAAAATAAAACATTTAAGTATTGTTATTATTTTATATAATTTGCTCATTTCACTCATAAAATTGGCTTGGTGTTAAACTAGCAGAAAATGTGCCTGAGTAATGAATATTGCATGATATTTAATATATAAATGTTAAATATTGAAAATAAATAAACTACATACATTGAATTAGCATGAATTTATATATACTCTATTTATCAAATGGCAAATTTCTGATATTTGACATGAAATCGATAAGGAAAATTGTATTAAATTTTATATAAAAAAAAAAAATTAATTACCATTATTTTTCTTTATTTTACATAAATTCATTTACATTTTAATTTAAGATGGTGCGGTGCTAACTCTTCTGTTAATTGTTCAATCAGTCAGTTATTCAACGATGATATTAAGTATTAATCAGCCTGTCTGATCTATCGCTATTGTATATTGCATCTCCTATATATATTTATTTTGCATCATATTAATATGATTTGTTATTGTTACGCAGCTGTTTGTGGTAGAGCGAGTGGGCCGCAGGTCTCTGCACCTCTTGGGACTGCTGGGAATGGCTGGATCTGCTGTACTGATGACCATCGCTCTTGCCTTGCTGGTATGCAAATACATATTTACTTTAATGGAATGGTGCTGATGTTTAGAGTTACTAATCATTCAAATAGTCATCCTTGAGGTCCTAAGTTTACAATATATTTGATCTGATGCTTTATTGCACATCTCTCTAACAGGAAAAGTACGACTGGATGTCCTACCTGAGCATTGTAGCAATCTTTGGATTCGTGGCCTTCTTTGAGATCGGACCGGGCCCCATCCCATGGTTCATTGTGGCTGAACTGTTCAGTCAAGGCCCAAGACCGTCTGCTTTTGCTGTTGCTGGATTCTCCAACTGGACAGCAAACTTCATCGTGGGCATGTGCTTCCAATATGTTGAGGTAAGAGGCCAGTGAAAATTATATCAAGGACATTGAAACATTTTGTATTTGGCTGGGTTAACTTTATTCTCTCTGCGCTTTAACAGGAGCTCTGTGGGCCGTATGTGTTCATCATCTTCACCATATTTTTACTGTGCTTCTTCATCTTCACCTACTTCAAAGTCCCAGAGACCAAGGGCCGGACGTTCGACGAAATCTCAGCTGGTTTCCGTCAGGCAGCATCAGGTGCTGAGAAGCACTCGCCCGAGGAGCTCAATAGCCTGGGGGCGGACTCTCAACTTTAAACCCCTCCTCTAGCCCCGCCTCCCTCACCTGGTCACTCTTCTGCATGCAACTACTGAGGAGAAGGGGTCGGCGGGCTATCAAACAAACATTTCCCCCTTCCCCCGGCTGCACTCATCTCTTAGTCCCCCCGAGCTCCCCGATGGCTTCGGGCAGACGCCTGGTCAAGAGACAAGGGGTTTGAAAGGCAAGGAGTAAGAGTAGCTCTCATATTGCTTTTATCAGAAAGATGATCATTTTAAGACATGTTTGAGGTGTTGTATTTTGCGTTGGAATTGCTTTGGCTAGTTTTACTAGGTTTTATGTTTTTTTTTTTTCTTAACTGTTACTTCTGCTGTGCTACGAGAGAGTTAAAAAAAATTACGCTCATCGGGTCACTCTTGACCGAGCCGCTACACTGTTGTGTTGACGTCACAAACCCACAGACCAAACATATGCAGACTGACAATTCAATACTGTATTCCAGATAACTGCATCTCCATCATAAAAGGCCTGTGGCCTTGATAAACCGAACTTAGCGTCATTAGCTTGGCGAAACAACATAACATGCATATAAACAAAATAAATAAATAAATAATAGGATTGTATGGGGGGGGTAAAAAATGAAAAACAAAATGTGTGTGTGTGTGTGTGTATATATAAATATATATACACTATTCAACATTTGAAGTGGATCAAAACCTTTCATTAAGTTGTCCTAAAACCAAAATGCGTTCTTGTCTTTGGACAACTTTGAACTTGTTTGATCCACTTTAAATGTTGACTACTATGATTCTTTTCCCCTAAAAATAAAAATAGTTAAACTAAAAGCCCCAAAATGCGTAATCTATGATGTCATCCATTGAAACAATGTAACGTCATACGTATATGTACATTTAATTTTAAAAGTCTTCTGCATAGTTATTTTAACTCATTACAGGGTATTTTGTCCCTAAATTCATATCGGTGTCTTCTGTTCTTGCTTTTCAAGATGCTTTTAAATGTATTTATATTTTGTAACGAGTTCACTTGCTTTCTCTATGAAATGCAGATAGTTATGATCACTCCAAGAGAAGACAAACAGAACATTTCTTTTCGTTTCTATATCGTTTCATCATGTTACTTGTCACTGAATATTACATCAAACCAACTTTT
This sequence comes from Barbus barbus, assembly GCF_936440315.1. Lineage (NCBI taxonomy): Eukaryota > Metazoa > Chordata > Actinopteri > Cypriniformes > Cyprinidae > Barbus > Barbus barbus. The sequence continues at coordinate 25,292,384 of NC_136753.1, read as the reverse complement.
TAATGTAAGGTCGTCACTTTATAATGCACAATCAGATGTACTCTTTAATGAAAGTATTAGCATCAGTGCAAGTGAATGTTGATCATTAAGTACTGCAAATATCTGACATTCAGTTATGAGTTATAGTTCAGATGTCAGTAGTTTGAAATGCGTTTTGCACAGTTGAGGGAAAATTGTCAAGTTGGGAAACATGGAGAGTGACCAAAAAGCACTGTGGCTCGTGGCGTGATTAGAGTGCACTGAACAGCCTTCCTCTTCCTCTTCATCTGATGGAAGAACTGCGAAACCAGACCATTGATGATGCTGTTAGTGCAAACCATGTGTCTGTTGAGCACCATCTGCTGTTCAACTTGCTCTGACAGACATGTTTGGAAACACAGTATGCCTGGCTCCAATCTGCCTTGTCATTTTTTTTTCCTTTCTTCTTATTTTTTTACCTAGTACGTTCACCCTTGATAGTTCATGCATAAGTATGTGATTTTTATGCACATCAAATGAGGGTTTTACTTATGTAAGCATATATATATATATATATATATATATATATATATATATATATATATATATATATATATATATATATATATATATATATATATAATCTGCTGTTAAACATTGTTCCGGTTTTTAAACACTCCTGAATAAATTTTAGTTTTTAGGTAAACAACCTACATGCTGTTCACCTGTCATAAATCACCTATATTATTTGTGAGTTTTTAGACATATCAAATACCTTTAAACTAGTTATTTTTTTTTCTTTTCACTTTTGAGTGGAGTTTGTGTGTGCATATGATATTTGGCCAGCGATACACAACAGGTCAAATGAATTTCTGTTTCAACAGCAGCAACCTGAATACATATTCACCCTCACAGCATTCCATATGGGAGCATGTGTGTGTTTGAGGTTTTGTACACATCAGAAAGACACAAGAGTGTGTTTGTGTGTGTGTTTCAGATCATATGCATGTTTACGTGAATTCTCAGAATGAGCGTGTCCCACTGAAATCACTGTTTGTTGTGTGGAATTGTCAAAGAAACTAATATTTGAAAGCCTATGGAGAATTTGGTGATTTCCCGCTGTAACTGTAAATAATGAATGTAAAATAGGTGAATTTTATGTCTCACAGTTTTATAGTGTGATTTTTATAGCTGTACCATTTTCATCTATTTTTATAATGTAGAATATGTTTCTTTGATGCACATCATGGTAGTCAATACTGTAAGACAATGTAAACATCTTACTGTTTTTTTTGTTTTGTTTACCATACTGTATTTATTAGATCACCTAATTTATTTAGTTTTTTGCTTTCAGTTTTACTTATGGAAATAAAATTGTTAGAAAAAAATACTGTTTGTGAATGAATTGAGGATCAGTGTGGGTAGTTGTAGCACTGTGGTTTCAAACAAGTGGCTCTGATTAATCAAACACACCTGATTTAACTTACTAGATAAAACTCCAAGAACTGAAATTAGTGTTATTTTGAAGACATATAATAACCACTGCTTAAGCTTAGAGCTGCAGAAATCAAGACCCTCAAGAAAAGTAAGTTGAACAATTTAATTTAAAGTCAACAAAGCAAATGAATCCTGGAAGTGTTGTGTAGTGAAGTTTTGGCCTTTCATAAAGCATTTGCGAGGGTGTGGTGAAATTCTCTAGTCATAGATAAATGAAACCGGATTCTTCTCATTGTGTTTAATATCTATAGACGTGTCCACATTAGGGAATGCAGATGCAAAACAACTTCTGAAAGGTAGGAGTAAAAAATATTGCTACCCTCTTTATTAATATTAAATACATGTAAGTGATAGAGATATGTATATGTCTGAGGTCACATGCAGCAGTTTGAGATGCATGTGAAAAAGTGTTTTTAATGCTTTTTTGCATGTAAAAAAGCATAGCATGTAAAATTAAAATTGATCCAGGTCTAAAATATATGTTGTTGTTGCTGAATTGCCAGTGTATAAAACCATGAAAATTTTTTTGGATGAACTTTAGCCATGAATTATTAAATAAAGCATGGAAAGATCAGTGCAGTGCTATACATGCAGATCTGCATGAAAATGTCTCGTGTGCCACTCATGCATTTATATTGGCATTCACACAGTATTATGTACCATCTCAAATTTATTCATTTCTTACAAAATGACATCAAATAATGTGACAGAAACTTCATGTAAACTTGCCAAATTAAAATCAAAGCTCTATTAAGCTTGATGCCAAAATAAATCAAATAAAACAATGCAAATATTTATACCTTTTAAATGTGCATTTGAAAAACTGCATCATTAAGCACATATATACAAATAGAAGACAACAAAACTATATATTCTGGGACGATCAAGAGCACTTTGGTTTGAAAACCCAAAACCTGAGTTTGACTCCAGTCCTCCCCCGTCCCGCAGAGGAGACGTACACAATCTGACATTTCTAGTACCCATCAATACTCTTCAGCCGGGGCGGAAAATAATAACATCTCAGAGTGCAATCAGAAGTGCTGCTCAAAGAAAACAGCATCGTTACATAAGAACAGACCTATTATAAGCTTCTTAAGAGGTATATGGTTCAGTAATGATGGGAATAAACATTTCAGAACCATCTATCATTGCAAAACACATACTAAGGATAAAACTAATATAAAAGGCAGAGCAATACAACACAAATGCTGCTTTATGGTAATTCTAGCTAAGCATGACACTTTTTGTCCTTCATCTGGTTTTAGAAATCATGTTTACTGTTACACACAATATAAGCCTGTCCTCCATATGAACAAAATAAATCAAAAGATCATTTAAAACTGTATAAACAACTAAAAATGTACACCTTTTTTCATAAAAAGGTTCCTATCAGCACTTGAAAATCAATGTTTGAGGAATGTAAAACTAAAATATTTTCTGAGAGAGCAAACAATCAAGTCAAACATTTGTGCGTTTTTGTTTTTTTTTGGTATCCGTACATTAGGAAGCTGTCTGATTCATTCTCTAAGAGTCCAGTGCATTTGAGCTTTACAATTTGTTTTTCTGTTTTTGCATAGAGTAAACCAAAGCTGAAGAATCATTTCAGATCCTCTTCCTCTCAGATGAATGATGGTTCTCCGTGAACTCTGAAGCGATACACACAGGTGTACTCCAGGTGACCCCAGTTGCTCAAGATCCTCAGCTCTGTCATGCTATAGATCTCTGACGCTTCCTGCAGCCAAGGAAACAGAAGCAACTTTATTAGAATTTTAGGATAAATTTTACAAGATCATATATCTAGGTCATACATAGGTACCACCCCAAAAATGCATTTTTTAAAATAAATGTATAATTAATTTATATGTATATAAAAAAAAAATACGCCTATATTAGTAACTTATAATTTTTTGCCACCGATTATTACTATTATTAATGTGTCCAGACATTTTATTATTGTTAATCAATAATACAATTATTATTCAGTGTAAATCTTAAATGACCCCAAATTTGTTCTGACAGAAAGTGACAAAGAAAATACTTTTATAATGTTACAAATTAAGTTTGAAATAAACTTTATATTACTCAAATAATCCTAAAAAATGCATCACAGTTTCCACAAAAATATAACTGTTTTTAACACTAATAAAATTAATAAGAAATGTTTTTTGAGCAACAAATCAGCATATTAGAACGATTTTTGAAGGATCATGTGACATCTCATACTGGAGTAATGATGCTGAAAATTCAGCTTTACAACCACAGTAATAAATGATATTTAAAATACATTCAAACAGAAAACAGTTATTTTAAATTGAAATAATACTTCAGAATATTACTGTTTTATTGCATTTTTGATAAAAACTTCTAAATGTAAATATTAAATACAGAAATACATGTACTACCACGATATAATGATGATAGATAATAAATAGTCTGTTTGGACTCACCGCAAGCTTGAAGGTCTGGATGGGCTCTCCATCCTGGTCATACGTGAATGTCCCAAGCAGCTTTCCATCTTCAGTCTCATTAGAAATACCCTGAACACAGGACAGCCGAGGACTCTCAAAGCTGTTGCTTTATCATTATTGAGCAGAAAAGAAAACATTGAAATATCAACTCACATAGACAGCAAAATCCTTCGGTGCGCTGTCAATGCGGCCCGTCGGTGAGAGCTCTTTGGGAAGGTGTTCGAGTGTCACATGGGTGATTCTTACTGGGTAAGACAGCGCGATTACCAGGAAGCCCTGGGAGCCTTGGAATGCCCAACACTTCCCGGGATACAGCTCCGGCTACAACACACACACAGAAGCTTAGAGAGTCAGATCTGTGTCTATGTGACAGTATTTGTGTGATCCGTTACCTGTAAAACCGTCCGAGGGCTTTCGGAATGATACCACAGAGGAATGCCGAATAAACTCAGACACGCAGATCTGGTCTTATACGTCTCTGAACAACGGGTGTTGAGCACACTGGCACCTGCACAAACACACACACTTAGTCGAGTAACGTTACATATATACACTACTGTTCAAAAATACGATTTTTTTTTTTATTTCTGAAAGAAGGCTGCATTTATTGATTAATAGATACAGTAATAACAGCAATACTTTGAAATATTATTACAATTTAAAATAATTGTTTTCTATTCTAATATATTGTAAATGTAATTTATTCTTGCGATACAAAGCTGAATTTTCAGGATCGTTACTCCAGTCTTCAGTGTCACATGATCCTTCAGAAATCATACTAATATTCTGATTTGAGCTAAAAACATTTTTTTATTATTATCAATGTTGAAAACAGCTGTGCTGTTGTTGTTTTTATCTCTGTATATATTTACTGTATATATACACACACATATACACAAGGGAAATTAGTACCAGAAGATTCCAAGGCATAGTCTGCCAATCCAATCCCATCCGCCCTGTACAGACTAACTGCCCTGTGGACGATTTCTTTCACATCCTGTTACATATATAAAAACAAATCTCATTAAAAAGGCATTACGATCCAGATGTATACTTCAAACTAAGACTAAAACACCTCAAACACACTGAAAAAAGATTGAATTTGACTTAACTATACTAATTCTACATTTGTCATCCTATTACACACAGAAACATACTTGTATAGTGATGGCTCCGGCTCCTTCCTGTTGCAGCGTCTCTCCCACAGTCCTCCAGACGTCTCTTCTGCTCTCTTTCTCATGCACTAGTTTGTCTAGTATGCGTTTCTCCAGATCCTCCAGCGCCCTCTGCAGCTCAGGACGGAGCACAATGGTCGATTCCAATGAGCTTGGATCTTTCAGGAGTTTTATTAGCCAATCGGATAGCTCTGCTCTCAGCTGCAGAGGAAATTATATCATTAGCTAAATAATAAGCAACTGTATTGATCACATCAAAGGAATTTAAATGCGCTAAAAGCACCCTTACGTTAGTGTTGAGAGTGTCTTGTGCATCAACTCTTTCTTTGAGGAGGTCTTGGGCCGACTGCAGGTTTGAGATGCTGAACTTCAGATTAGAAATCTGCTGCTCATGTTCAGACTCCGCACTAATGAATATTAAACATTTTATTTGATCACTGCATAAAATGATGCAACATGCAAAAGAATATTTAACAAACAACAAAATCAAAGTAAAAAACTGAGAAGACACTAACTTCCTCATCTGATCATTCACAGACTTCAGATCAGTTTGCATCATCTAGGAGACAAGCACATAATGACATCATTTCCTGTTTTGCGCTTTGTTGCTATGACAGAAGAAACAGAGGTGGTAGAAAGGAAGAGGGAGCTTTTCGCTTCATTTCCTCACCTCAGATTTGACCTTCTGTCTCGTGCTCTCCGTCTTTAGCAGTTCGATGTCTTTCTGTGATAACAGACAGACAAAGAGAAAGAAATTGGGACACTTCCTCTTCCAAAGACACAGACAGATAGATGATTAGATTTTAATTACCATCAGGCTCGCCTCCCTTTCGTGCAAGCTGGCGATCTCTTCCTTGAAGTTAGACAGACTGGCATGTTGGAGATGATCCTAAAGACCAAAAAAGTGACAATTAAGTTAAGAGAAATAACTGAGTATGAAACAGGACCTTTCTGAGGTCTAATGAACCTGGAGTCAATCTACTCACAAATGTTTCTTTCACAGGTCTATTTGGGTGTTTAACAGACGGAGTCTTGGAAACAACGTCTTGAGGAGGAGAACGAGAAGCAAACGGGAACCAGTACCATAGTCCTGCAACACAATATTAGGTAATTGCATATTAATGTTTATTACTCAATGAGAAATAATCAGACATGAACATGCATAAGCATTTTTACAGCTACATGTACTGTATGCAGTCTTAAAGGTTCAAAGTGGGTTTAGTCGTTTGAGATTTTAGAAGAGTCACTATCTCTTGTCTCACCAAAAATGAGAAAGATGAGAAGGAGGACCAGTACGACGGCCTTTCTCATATCTGATGTGCATCTACAGAGAGAGAAAAAGGAAATGTGATCATGAGTAAAAAATAAATGTTCTTCAAAATGAACAGAATTAAGTCTGAGTGCATCTAGAAAACTGTTTAATTCACTTAATTTAAGTTTTTAATCATTTCCAGACCTGGAAATCACAAGTATGTGAGACTGTAAAGCATTCTGATTTAGTTTTTTGTTGTTTGAAAAGATATTGATGTTGACCTAGACAATAAAAATGTTCTGTTTTAAGTACATGAAAGTTAATGAATTATTACATAACTATCATGCATATTCTTAAGGCCACACGTTTGTAATTACAACACACACACACACACACACACACAGAGAGAGCACTGTACCTGCTGAGCAGAAACACATTGATTAGAGACAGTCGAGAGGTCAGGCTGTACCATGAACTTCCCAGCCACCAGTAGAACATAACCAGAGCCTGAGCTGCAAAACACAGACGAGCGCTTGACTACTGCAGGAGAAAAAGGCTGATTGTTCATGATAGTGGGATGAAGGGAGGGTTTATACATTTAATACCTGGAGAATGAAACGCGTCCCACACGACAAATTGTGGTTCAGCTACAGACTGGGCAGAACCTGGAGAAAAAGGAAAACAAAGAGTAGATGTTTTTCAACCTTCTTTGCTTGACAAGCCAACCAATGCAACTAACTAATTAGCCAATAATTTTTTTTCCCCATTTATAAAATTTGTAATGCACACTTACTAGGGTTTGATTTTATGGATTGTTCATAATGCTCCTCTGCTGAGGAATATCCAGAGGAGAATCCCTGCGTAGCAAAGGGCATGCCTGAAAAACAGAGACATATAATAAACAATTCATATAAACATGATTTATTTTTATCTTTAATTATATATATATATATATATATATATATATATATATATATATATATATATGTGTGTGTGTATTTATATTAGAATTTTTTCACAGATTCTGTATCTGCAGATACTAACCATTCTCATTGTCAGTGGCAGTGAAATCCCTGCGCTGCCCAGTCAGTATCTGACTCGCACTGCTCGCACGACTTGAATTGCGGGAAACACTGCCTGTGCTCTTGCGACCGCTCCTCTTCTTGAAGATCCTGCAAGAAAGCATCTTTATCAGGTGAAAATGCACATGGAAATATCTATATGATGTACTGAGAGCTCCAGCAAATACAAACAAACCTGGTTGGGCTTTCTTTGTAAGAGACGTGGCCAGTGGATCCGGTGGAGCTTGTGCTGGCAGCGTCATCATCAGGGAAGGATGTCTCTTTGGACACTAACCTTGTGCTTCGCCTCGACATCTCTGCAGAACACATGAATATATAGGATGACGGAAATTGGGACATTTCAATAGGCTATTGAACCAAGTGAGCCTATAACAGGCTATTAGTGTTATAGTTTCATTAAAATAGTTGCGGTCTTCTTTGCAACTTCTACAATGGAGCTATGAAGACAATTAAATTATTTACACTTATTATATACATTGCGCTTTTTAAATGAATCAATTGATGTGCATTAGACGATGAATTGAATAGTCCCCTCTTGTAGGTTATGATTTAGTCAACCGAAAATAATTAATGAAGAATTATGAGAGGTTATGCTATTACACATACATTTCTAACATGTAAATTACTGAAGCCAAATACTTACATTTCCCCAAGCTGTTTAGCTTTAGTATTTAGTATTCATAGGCTTAATCATGAAGCATACAGTGGCCCCACTTTTAACTCTCTCTTTATATATTACCCTTATTGTAGATGGATGCATGGGGGAAGACAAGAGTAAGAAGTGCAACCAACACTAGGGAAGGCCGCTTTTGTCAGAGCCCTTGTTATTCTTAATTTTGACATTCATTTTCATTTTTACACCAGACATATATATCGGTTCAATATATCGGCTATCGGTCTACTTGGTCTGTAATAATCGGTATCGGCCCTGAAAAACACATAGCGGTCGACCCCTTTATATATATATATAAGTATTTTACCTTATTAGTGGTGACTAATAACATCACTAAGACTAGTACTACTGCTCATGTTTAGGTTATATATAAAAACAAAATAATTATATATAAGTTGGCTTTTATTTTTTATTTCAGATTTAATTTCATTTTCATTTCTAGTAATGTTGTAATGTTCTATTGTCATTATTTTTGGTTTCATTTATTTGTATCTTAGTTCTTTTTCATTCAGTTTTTGCTTATTTCCAGTCAGCAATTTTTGTGCTTCAATTTACATGTAGGGAAGTTGTGGCCTAATGGTTAGAGTCAGACTCGTAATCCAAAGGTCACGGGTTTCAGTCTCAGGTCCAGCAGGGGTTGTAGGTGGGGGGAGTGAATGTACAGCGCTCTCTCTACCCTCAATACCACGAGCAAGGCACTGAACCCCCAACTGCTCCCCAGGCGCCACAACAGCATAAATGGCTGCCCACTGCTCTGTTTGTGTGTTCACAGTGTGTGTGTGTGTGTGTTTGTTCACTACTCACTGCTCTGTGTGTGCACTTTGGATGGGTTAAATGCAGAGCACAAATTCCAAGTATGGGTCACCATACTTGGCCACACGTCACGTCACGTCACTTCCACTTAAACCGTTTCAGTTAATTCCCAAGGCAACATTTCATCTAACATTTTAATTTAATTTAATCTATTTGTATTTTATGTTTATTTTATTTCAGCTTTTATCTCAATTAACAAAAAAAAAAATGCTTTAAAACTGTGTTTTAGTTAACGATATTAACCCTGATTAAATGTTCCCTCTTTATTATTACATTTACTTAGGGATGTAACGGTATGAAAATTTCTAATCACGATTATAGTGACCAAAATTATCACGGTTATCAGTATTATCACGGTATTGTTAAAATGTGCTGGAGATGTTCAAAAAGTACCGAAACATAAATCACTTCACCAAGTTTCATACTTAAAAATCAACAAACAGCAAATAAAATGACTTTTTGTTTGCATAATCACTAAAACAATAACATTACCAATGAAGTCTGTATTTTAAATGACAATTTGACTGACAACAGTTTAATAGCATGTTCAAATAAATAATGTAAATGTTCAAATAAAGCTTTGAAAAAGTTTAACATAAAAGGTAGACCACACATTTCAGCCTTTAAAGAAAAGGGTTAAATTAAAATAATTAATAAATGATTATATGTATTTTATCTGCTCTATAAATAATTCTATATAGCATATCTGAATTGTTTAAATGTACATAAGTTTGTTTTTCATCAACCGGTTAAAATTTACAGCAGGTCATGCAAATTTGGTCCATTTTTTGGCCAGACAGAAACTGCACACAGACTGAATGTAAATAAGTGTCTGTAAATCCACTCTCTGGCAGCAGGTGGCGCTTTATATGGAAAAGCTGAATTACAGCTGATTCCTGTGAACTCCGCGAACACTTCCTTTAGGTATTACATGGAGCGAAGATGAGAACAAAATGCCATCAAATCGTTTCTGAAGACAGTCCGAACCTTCAGAGGTACATTCATATAATTAATTCATTGATATATTAATTTGTATAATTCCCTCAGCACTCTTTTAAAACCTCCCAGCTTTTCCGCCCTGTTTTCACTCAGAACGAAACTACTGTGCTGCTGTGCGCACGTGAGACTGTTACTGAAAACTCTGCTTTATGCCGGACAGTATTTATTTATCGCGAGTTGTTTAAATCACGGTAATCGAATACGGTTTTAATGATAATTAAAATATGAAACGGTAATACTAACCGCGGGGAATTTTATCATGATTTATCGTCAAACCGGTAATCGTTACATCCCTACATTTACTCAATAAGAAACATATACATATATATATATATATATATATTACAGACTCACAGCTCACAGGAAAACAAGAAAACATTGTGAATCAGATCACCAAGATGAAAAACAAGACAATATACGTGACATTTAACAAGACACTGCCCACAGCTTGTCATTGCGGTCACAAAGTGTAGTCAGAAACTGATCTTTATGTAATTCCTAATCTCACACGACAGGCTCATCCCGTGCAGGGTGACGGAGCTTTTAGCAGCAGATTATGTGAAGGAGAACACGTGGAGCAAATTCCCAAACCACAGACCTTCAGTTCGCCTTCAATCAATTACATTAAGTCCCTTTAGTTGGATAATCTCAACAACAGAATGCACTTTACACTTTAATTATCTAGGAATCCACCCTTCTGTGCAGATGGAGGAACACAAACAAACACTCAATCGACGCTCTTGTTTGTATTAATACAGCATTCATGGTTTGTAATGAAAGCACCTATTCTTTTTTCCCTACAAATCCTTAATCCTGATTGAGCTAATACCCTCAACGTGCATTAAAACATGCCTGTACATTTACAAACTGCTCAATGGCCAATGTTGGGGGAAAATGCTAAGATGAGGAAAGAAGCAGTCAAAACCTAAACATATCAAATAAGTAGCAAATGCTTTCAATGATGCAAAATAGAAACTAATGACTGAGAACTGAAGTGTTATTTATGCCAACTTTAGAGGCTGTTTGATGCAACACGTCCTAAATCCCCATCTTCAGCTAATAATCCCTCTAATGGCTATTTTAAACTGACAGTGTTGTCTTTCAGATCAGCTGTGTTTATTAAATTAATAATCTCTCTTATTTCCAAATCTTATTTATTACACATGATTAAGATATTTTCTGTGAACTGTGTTATTTTGTACATTTACTACCATAAATACATATTAATTTTTGATTAGTAATATGCATTGGTAATGACTTCATCTGGGCAACTTTAAAGGTGATTTTTCTCCTTATTTTATTTTTTTGCACCCTCAGTTTCCAAATAGCTGTATCATACCAAACCATAGACATCAATGCAAAGCTTTTATACAACTTTATTGTAAATCTCAATTTAAAAATAACGCTTACGACTGGTTTTGTGGTCGTGGTTCACAAATATGTTCTTATATTATATTAATATTATACACTTACTCCGTTATTTTAAATAATATGAACTAACACGAATGCACCGGTAATGATCTGGAGTTCACAGAAGGCGGCAAAGTGAGTTTCCATTACTTCTGCGTCAATTTTAACCACAAAGAAACGTTTCTTGTTCATTCTGTTTCCTTCCGGACGTGGATGCAAATTAAATGTTTTCTTGGAGGGAACAGCACATAGTATATGTGATGAATAATCCCAGTATGTAGCTATGCAGCCTTTGCATGGAAATGCGTTTATTTATTAAGGTTAGCGTGTTTATAATGCGCTCGCGCAGCACGTATGGCACTTTGACTACCGTTAGTCCCCTAAACAGGCAACGCTGCTTTAGTTAGCGTTCATACACACTCGTGGTCGTCTCACCTTCTCCGTGGGTCTCCAGAAGACATGCAGTCTGTCAAAACCTGCCAAAGTGCGTAACGTTACCGCTCATCCGAAACGAACAGAGACGTCTTACACTCACTTCAGTCACGTGGTTTATAACGGATTCTAACGCGCGATGAGAAGATGCTTTGAAGACGGAAGGGCTCGTCTTATCAGGAAGGCTCTGTCAGCTCCACCTCTCGTCGTCTTTCTTTGGGGTTGTTTATTGAAAGCTGATGTAGGCAGCGTCCGCTACTGTCCTGCCACCCAGCGGACACGCGCACGCAGTTACGTAGAAAATCTCTAATCCTGTTATGTAACGGTTCTTCGTTGTTTGTTCAAACACTATGTTTTAAGCATCACCTTCTGTCGACCAGCTGACTTTACGTAGCTGCGGCATTTGTGAACGGTTTATGTGCGAAAATTCAGAAGTAACTTAAATAATAATAATCGTCACTTCATCTCACGTCATCTTGATTTTGCCAGTTTGGGTAAAATAATACGCCATAAACACTTTTTAATATAGGCTACATATATTTGTATAAAATTGGCTAGTAGGATATTGTTTTATAGTGTTCGCCTATATTTGTTGTTTTATTGCTTTTACAAAACGATAAAAAAACTTTTGGTCTATATGTAGGCATCTCATTTTCTACTGAAAACTTACTATAGTAAGCTATGTGCCTACACACACACACGTTTGTGTGTGTTATACTACAGTATATTCATTTATACATAGCCTACGTTTCTGTGAATTTCCTCTGGGACTTTCCATAGACTTCTATTACTTTTATACTGACCAAACGGTATTTCTATCCCCTAACCCTAAACATACCCCTTACAGAAAACCTGTTTGCATTGTTAAACTTTCAGATAAACATCATTACTATTTTTAATCATTTATTAATCATTTATTTCCCTCGTGGGGACCGAAGTCAAAATGTCAAATTTCTGAAGGCTGGTGTATTTGATTATTTCTTTATATACAGAAGATGGCGCCATCGAGCCTTGTTAAGTTTAAATTTAAGTCTGCTTTATTGTCAATTCTTCAACATGTACGGCACATACATACAGAGAACTGAAAATTGCGTTACTCTCAGACCCTTGGTGCATACAGTTAACACTAAACACTGACAGTAGACGTTCAAATACAGATAAATACATTTTAAACATATGTACATACAACTATACAGATATACAAATGAGGACATTGTAGAAAAATAAAAAAAGAGATAAAGTGGCATAAGGCACATGGCAGAATAGATAGAGTGCAAACCAGTTAAATAAAACAAAACCAGTAACAATTGCTTTCAGATATAATCAAATTCATTTAAATCATAGTCTATATATAAAAGAGTTATATAGTCTATATAGTCAATAAATAAGAGTTTGGCTGTGAGGAGGACAGAAGCATTGTGAAAGAGGTTTTTACTGCAGGCAGACAGACAGACATGGTTAATGCATTCAGATCTCTGCTGCCATCAAGGACAATGCAATTTGTACCCTTCTCAATGAGTCAATGGGGGTTAACTGAGAGCTATCAACTCTAAATGTCACACGCCTCAAAATGTGTTCACCTTGAAGGAAACATTCCAATCAATAGTACATCCTTAAGGGCTTATCTTATCCTTGTCTTTGCATTTAAAACCAATTTTAATTTTGACCATGTCTGATTAATGAGTAATTAATAGAGCTTGACAAAGACCCTCAGCTAATAAATACATACAGCATTGGTCACAAGCTGTAAGGACAATGAAAACAAATCAGAATCATAGCTTTCACATATTTTGTCGGCCGTGGCAATGTAATTTATTATGACTTACCTAAGTTTCATATCTCAAAAAATAAATAATAAAATAAATATTTTTTTTCCCACTACATGAATGAGTCTATAACAATAATTTGGCTTATTTAATATTAAAAAAGAAAGTTAGGCAGAACATTTTGAATTTTTATTTATAGCCAATAGTCTTTAAGCCAACCTGATCTCCCAGGAAAATGTAACTATTTTACAAGGTGGCGATTTTGAATGAATTTTTACAACGTGAATCATATGAAAACATACAGTATTTTAACATTAAGATAGTAATTCTGGTCCATTTTGCTGAAAGAGGGAAATTTTACATGTATAAAATGCAGACACGTGTCTAAAATCCACAAAACGTTCATCTAATTTTCATGGGGATTTTAAGATTGCGGTGCAGTAAGCTTACAATCTCTATTACCAATCTGTGCACCTTGATTAATTAAGTGAGGCGGTGTGTGGTGATCATTTATTTCCTGCCTGCTCTATAGATTACATTGCTTTATCAGACCCAGATGTTTTGCTCAAGGTCACAGATACGCACTGTAAGTGATGTCTGCCCCAATTGTAACTGAAAATGTGATTATTTGAGCACTTATGCAAGATACAATCACATAAAGGTCATCTGGAATGAAAAGCAGATGAAGAATGCGAGGAAACGAGAAGCACTTCCCAAAATTTGATTTTTAGTGCCTTTCTGCTGTTGCCAAGGAAACCAGTTGCACGTGTGTGTGTGTGTGTGTGTGTGTACATGTGTGTCAGTGAATAGTTTTTGTATAGCAGCTATAAGATCACACAAAGAAAGGAAAGACTACTCAATTTGCTCTTTTTGTCTCTCACACACAGATGCACACGAAAATGAGGATGAAAAAAAATCCCAACTGAGTGTCCAGGCTCAAAAGACATCAGGTTTTAAAGCTTTTGTCCTGGACATTCTTCATCAAGTTCAACCTTCTGGGGGATGTATTCATTATTCGGAAAGCAAGTCATGATAAAGCAGCTTTTCAATTGTATGTGAAAGGCAATCAAGCTCACTTGTGCGTCTAACAACCTCTAAGGTCCTTAATAAGATGCATACACACTGATGCATTGGATTTGTCTGAACATGTGTCAGGAGCTGAGAACAAAGAGGAAAAAACCCCGTTTGCCATCAGTTGCCAATACAACGCTGACCAGTGCATTTCACCTTGAGCTGAGTCACACTGTCAAACGAGATGAAGACATTTCCACTAAAGAGATATTTATAATTAAACAACAGTTAGTTAGGTCCTCAAACCTGACTGGCCCGAGCAGTGTTCAAAGACCATTTTTCATTGTTTTCTGTCACTCTGTGCATGGCAAGGATTCTGTTTCGGCGTTGTCTGGAACTAGTTTAGTTTAGTTGGCTGGCTTCTTGCTTATTTTACTAAGGATGGCCTTACAGACTATTATATAGGCTAACTGCTAATACTAGATTTTATTTTATTTTATTAATTATTATTATTTTTAAATAAAAATAAAATATTTAATATTTCATTTGAATATTTTTAAAACATTTATATTTATTATTATTATTTTTTATTGTAATATGTCATTATTTTCCCATTTTATAATCTATATTTTCTAAAATATGCACTGTAAAAAAAAATCTGTCAAATTTATGGTAAAAAACTGGCAGCTGTGGTTGCCAGAATTCTACCGTAAAAAATACGGTAGCAACGTTTTAGGTTTTACGGTTTTAACTTAAATTTACAGTTAAATACCGTAATTTCTTTAACTGATATAATCTTAATATACCAACCTATTAAAGTACTGAAATCTGTATTGTTCCTTTGAAATACACTGATAACCACCAAATACAGGTGATGATGAGAAAGTCACACGATGAGCCAAAGCCCATCACAAGCAACTTTTAAACAATAGAATATACAGAAGGTGCACAGTGTCATTCACACAAGCACTAAACACCATCATGGCGAGACTCCTTAAACTGAAATATGCTATAAACATTAATTTAACAACATCAGATGTAACATACAACCCTAATAAACATAACTGATAAGAAAAAACTAAGAAACATAGTTATTTCAAAGAAAAAACGTCAAATTCAAACAGAATTTGAAATGGAACGCAGGGAATTCTGGGAACGTCAGTTTACGGTTTTTCCCTGTAAATTTTACAGGAACTTTCCGTTAACCATGTAACAGGTTTTTACCGTAGCATTTTTACAGTTTTTTACCATTAAAATCACGATCATTTTTTACAGTGTGCTGTTGGCAGTGCTTCATTAATTATATTTGAGAATTAAATATAAATTAAATTTCCTGAACAAATAACTATAGGAAGAAATAATAATTGAAGTTCATGCTTGATGTTAGCCTATTTTTAAAACACGTGAATTGGAGTATACTATGTGTGTTTACATGTGCACTGTCAAGTCAAAATATGACAGTAATCACTTTATGACTTTATGGCATTTGAATCATTTCCACTCTGTTTCACTTTAAATTTAAATTCTGAGCTGTGAAGAATACCAGTTTTTTTCAGCTACTTCTGTTTATGCAGCTGCTCAACTGCTTCTCAGGTAATCATTCATGCACTACAATTACAAGCCTCTACATTTTTGAATCACTAAGCAGCACTTTAGCTTTCTATTATATAATAATTTAGCTTTCAGATTATCAACGCTATACTTTGCTGTATTATAATGTTTTCATGTTCACAAAGTAGGCCTTAAAAGGCCCTTTGAAACTAATACTTATAGTATAGGGCAGAGTTCCTCAAATCTTACCCTGGAGGTCCAATCTGCTGCAGAGTTTAGCTCCAACCCTGTTCAAACTCACCTACCTGTGATTTTCTAATGATCTTGAAGACTCTGATTAGCAGCTCAGGTGTGTTTGATTAGGGTTAGAGCTAAACTCTGCAGGAGTGGGCCAGATTTGAGGATCCCTGGTATGGGGTATGAGACTACCACAATGAAATGTTAATAAAGCTTTACATGTTTAATAGTATTGTTCTAAAGTGTATTTTAGGGGGTCTGTGTGCCCTATATTTGCAAAGAGAATTGTCTATGTCATTATTTGTGCCTGTGACAAGGAAAATGCAAATAAATGGTTTTCAGACTGATTTTCACGGCAGAGTGATTGCGTAACAGAAATATTTTATCTCCGAAACAGAAAATTGTATATGGATTGCTGACTTCCTGTGAAACAAATTATGCAATATAGCTGTTGTAGATGGCTCCTCACAATTGCTTGGCAAACTAGAAAGATTGACTGTCATTAGGCTGATCACCAGAATGACAGTAAAGACTCTAGGGAGAGAGAAAGAGAGGGAGGGAGGGAAAATATGAGGGAAGCGAGTGATACAGAATGCCAGCCAGAGAAAAATAAGCAGGCCAAATGGGAAAGACAGAAAACAGATTAATTATTCATCAGTACTCAGAACCTGGTGCAGTCCCTGTGGGGGATGTAGTATGGAAATATAGTGCAATGCTGTCATATGTTTTCTTTCAGCGTGAATTAAACGCTGAAAGGGACCGCCAAAGGACCACTTTGTCCATGCAAAGTAAGACTATATCTTCAATTTCTGGTCCTCCACTTGGCTTAAATGCACCCAAATATTTTGATACAGAGAAGCAATATGTAGGATCAGCTTCTGCTCCAAAGGCTTAGCTATATGAATTGGCCACTGCATTTATTTTAGATAGAACTGCATCACAAAATAAATGCCTTGTGATGATGATAATGCTGTCTGGAAACCTCTTGTGTCGGTGAATAGAATTTATAATACAGAATAATGTGAAAGTTTTCTGACTTGAACATATTATACTGCTTTACTTTGATATGAAAAGCAATAAACTTGCAGCAGTCTATTTTAAATCATGTTTTATTCTTCCTGATTTAGTTAGATTTATAAATACTTACAACTGTTATGCCATACTATTGTGTGTTAAAATGTAAAGAGACATTTTTATTGGATTTAACCCTTAAAAAGTAGTTTTGTTGGTATAAATGAAAGTTTTTAGTTTGATTCAGTGACTCTAAATCACATAAAACCTGTTAATTTAGATTTAATTTAGATTACCATTATTAGGTTTCCAGGTAAATATTTTTATTTATGAATTACTGCTAATTTCCCCCCATTATTTCTTACATATTTTTTTTAAATATTGTGCATTATTATTATTATTGCTATAATTATTATTATTATTAGTAGTAGTAAAATGTAAATTATGATGGAAAAAATTATTTGAGTGATTGTTTTTTAAATCATTTTATTTACATTTAAATAATTTTAAATTTATTTGATCATAGCTAGATGTTACTTTGTATCATTATTATTATTATTATTATTTTTTAAAATGTAATATATTTTTTTATTATTTTACTTTAATTTAAATGGTTTTACATTTATTTGTTATAACTAAGATGGAAATCAAGTCCTTTCTTATCCAAGTCTGGAAAAGTTATAGATTGGACAAATCACCATATCATGTTAACAGCTTTCTCGTTATGTTAACATGGTATCCTGTCGTTTCCATGGAGACAAGAGTGTGATAAGCACAGTCTGTCTTTCTGATTCATCTGTCCATTTGTTTATCCTCCTGTCATTCAACATGTACAAACACTCACTTACACACAGAGCCTTTCGACCTTTCAGTTAAAATCAGCCCATAATTATGCATTTTTAGTCAGTTTAATTATGATTCAAGAGTGACAAAGACTTATTGCATTTTTATCCATTTTCTTCATCTCACTTCTATTATTGCATGGACAAGAACTGCACACATATACATCCTGCCCTCCCCTTAAAACTCTACAGTTCAATAGATCAGACTGTATCGATCAGTAGGGTTAACAGTCCAGAGAAAGCACTGTCAGGCTGTCTGTGTGCATAAAATTTATCTCTGCGCTTTATCCCCCTGCAGGAGTGCAGGTTTTTTTTTTTTTTTTTTATCTCCATCGAAGTGCTGCCCACTTCAGACATTTCACAACACTGATGTCTCTTTCCACAGGGCTCTAAACCAGCTTGAACCACCCCCCACCAACCTCAAAATCCTCTCAAATGATTATTCAGAAGGTATTTCATTGTACATTATGTAAAAAGCGAAGAAGCTGATACAAGATCAAAAACTCAAAATATGCTAATACAATAACACAAGGGCGATCAAATGTGATGCAAGAGACCCAGGAAAAGAAGTGGACTGAGTGCTCTAAAGAAGGTTTTGAAGTAAATTTCAAGTTGTTAGTGGTCCTGATGTCCAACAGAAAAGAGCTGAAGTTATAATGTGAACTTGTCTTGCACGTTAGGATTTTTTCCAAAAATTAGTGAGCTGCCTAACATTGTAAGGCATCATATGATTGGAGATTTGCATATAGGCAAGTCCCAGAATGCACTGCAATAAGTTCAAATAAAAGAAATTTGCACAGTATTTATATCATGTAACAGCTTAGTAACATGCTAAAGCCAGACTTTATGTGTGTCATGTACAGTATGAATCGTGCTTTTTGTTTTTTTTTAAAGTAGTGTGACCCAAACCAGCCAATTTTGCGGTTATATTTCCAATTCCATTAACATTTCTTCTATATGTGTTCTTCCTCTGATGCAGAAGAAACACTGTACTACTTATTTCTGCACTAATTCTGAATCTACAGCGTGATAAATGTGCGAGCCTGTTCTTTTTGCTGAATCAAAAATACCAGTGTTATTCGATTTATGAATGAATGGCTCTTCTAAGGTGATTCTTTTATCAATATCTAACTGTGAGACCTCATTTTTGTTCACATGGCGACATGTAGTTGCAGATGCAGTTTTGTCAGAAGTACTTTATAAAAGCAAAATTAATAAAATATGCTACCACACTGTTGTGTATTTAGCATTTTTAATATATAGTTAAATGTTTGCTCTTTCTCTAAAAAGACTTTCTATAAAAATCTGTGTAAACAAGAATTTTTGTTTTGTTTTTATTTGTTTTTATTTTATTAAAATAAATATCTCACCATTCAGCAATGGATTTTTTCCCACATATTTATTCCTTACAATAATTCATAAAATCATAATAATAAATAAATAAAAATCTTTAATGAAACCAGAAAGACTCCCATCTGTATTTTCTAAAAGGAGTCATTCTGAATGCTTACTGCGCTATTCCTGTTGGAACCATTGATAATTCTTTGTCAAAAGGTTAAGACAACATCCTAGTAGTGTGACTCACAGAGACATCATTATGTGCCCCTCTCTCTCACTCACTTTCTGTCTGTCTGTTCAGTAACAGCTCCACTAATAAGCAGGCTTTGTGAAGATTCAGGTCACAATGACTATAGCGCATCCCCTCGATTATTGCACTCTGATGTGACCATGCTCTAGGACTGAAGGTCATTACCTCTACTGGAGCTTTTTTCACTGGCCCAATTATCTCATTTTGAAACTAAAGTGGGCTCTTATGTTCCTGCTGTGCATTCTAGGTCACTGTATAGTGTGTCCTCTCTAGAGCCTGTGGACAATTTAACCACCTCCAGATTGTATGAAATAAGATGAGAAAGTAAAGGTAGCTCATGGATTTTACACAGTGTCAAATGCTATCATTTGTGCTTCCACACAATTCCCACACATGCACATCGCTGACAAGGAATAGAGTGTAAATGCCTATGTATTGATTAAATCAAAGTTTTCAAAACTCTTAAGTATTACACTTTGGAACTTACCTTTCATTCACCGTTTGTGCTATAGACATGAATGAGGTGCTAAATTATATGGTTTGTTGAGGAGAAAGGTATTATTACTTTTGAAAGCAATCAAACTGGCGATTTTCACTGACAAAAAAAGTGGAAAAAATACCAGATCCAGGATGAAGGACCTCAGCCATATCTATAAGAGAAAGCAGAGTAACCAACAAAACTAAATACACAAGCATTCACATAAAAACATGATAAAAATGACTGAAACACATTAGCAGCTGCATAGCAATGCCCAAGCAAATTTTGCATTTCTGCTTTTCTCCCTCTTGCTTTTTTCAGAAATGATTGCTGATTGAATCTGCTGTAGGGACTGGTGCTTCAAAGGAGCCGTTCACTTGATATTTACAGTGAGGTGGGCAATCAGTCAGGCTCATACCAAGGTGACACATCCCCACTGTGACTCCCCGTGTGTCCGATCATTCCAGTCCTTACTGATGCCTTCTTTTACAGTAAAAGGATTCACACATCTTTGTGCAAAATATATCCTGAATTTAAAAGGATTGGTGGTTAAGGTCAAGTGCACACTGGAAGCAGATGATTTTCTCTCTGTAAGACACCTGTTTTGTTGTCCTTTTCAATCATGTGCATCAATTACAAAATTCTTTTACAAATATTTAGCAGACTTTTTAAAATCCAAAGTGATATACATTGCATTCAAAGTACTGGGCATCAGTGCATGCATTCCCTGGGAATCAAACCTATTACCTCGGTGTTGCTAGCACCCCAGCTGAATATGTTATAACAGTGTTTTTATAATTTTCCTATTAAGCAATTAATATTTTTCTCTGCACATTCAAAATGTCAATTTTTTTATTTCTTGGTTATGCAAACACTATAAAAATGCTGGGTTAAATATGGACAAACCCAGCGATTGGGTTGTTTTCAACCAACAGTTGGGTTAAATGTTTGACCCAACCTTCTGGGCAGCTGCTGGGTCAAAACAACCCAATCGTTGGGACCTGGGTTGTTTTTAACCCAGCATTTTTTTGGCAAACATTATGTCAGGAAGCTGAACTCCCTCCCGTCCTTGCCCCCCCTCCCCTCTTTTACCCCATGCAACACTGAACACTGATACTACGACCCCCCCCCCCCAGCTCCCCACATCCCCAGGACCCCCCCCCCCCCCCCACTTAAAACCTGTGACCAGCACCTGTCACTTGTGCAGCATTGGACTGATCACTACCTCATCCAGCATTGACTGCAAACTACCTCTTCGGATAGTCTGATAAAAAGACTGTTCTCTTGTCACTTTAACAGACTGATAAGCTCTACTTGCACTACACATATATCTGCACACTTTTGTTTTATTTAACTGGTTTGCACTCTATCTATTCTGCCATGTGCCTTATGCCACTTTATCTCTTTTTTTATTTTTCTACAATGTCCTCATTTGTATATCTGTATAGTTGTATGTACATATGTTTAAACTGTATTTATCTGTATTTGAACGTCTACTGTCAGTGTTTAATGTTAACTGTATGCACCAAGGGTCTGAGAGTAACGCAATTTCAGTTCTGTATGTATGTGCCGTACATGTGGAAGAATTGACAATAAAGCAGACTTGACTTGACTTATGAAGGATCTTACCTTTGAGTGTTCTCTAAAACAAGTAGTAAGTAATAGCATTTAAAAAAAACATTAGACAAATACCCATCTAAAACATTTTAGAAAAAACTTCCATGATTGATATAACGTATATGTGCAAACATTTTGCATGCATTACTAAAAAACAGGCAACTTTGAACCAACATTCTATTGACGTTACTAGAAGATGTTTATAGATAATTTGGGGAGAACCTTGCAAGACCATTTTCCAGCTAACACACAATGTAGCAGTTGTGTAATTTATTGACACTTTTTGGTAATTTCATTACTTAATTGATAACATAAGTACTACATTGCATGCTCATAATTCCATTCCTATTAAATTACCAACTCACAATGTCATCAGTGCAAACTCCAAGAATGTTTCAGTTCACTTTTGGCAACGTAACCTCAACATTGTGTGCCCACAGTTTCATTACCACAATATTACCAACTAACAACATTTGCCAGTACAGCCTCAGAAGGTTATTACTAAAAATGTTCCAGTTACATATTCATAATATTTTGGTAATTTCATGACTTATTAGCAAAGTTACTGCAGCATCACGGGTCCATAATTTTATTGCCATCAAAATCCACATTCTTTTCTGTTCTGATAACCAGAACGTCCTGTGAAAGTTCCCTTGTATGTGAGATCATTGAGCTACAGCAATGTTACATGTTATATGTGGGAAAAAAAGGTATATGATTTACTTTCAATTTTTTACAGTATTGTTGTAGACCTATGACAGGGTGACAAGCTTCAGTCTTGTATGCCCTTGACATATCATTATATACAATAACGCACATTGCAGAGCTGTGATTGATTGTTGACAGATAGATCAGAATAGATCATTTTGAGAGCTTCTCTGCACAACTTGCATAAGCAGTCATTTATTAAGCTCTTGAACGGTTGTTTTTCCCCACTTATGCCTCTATTTATTTCTCTAGTCTCCTCTCCACCGCGTGTATTCATTGCTTTGTTTTCCTAGAGCTGCTCTCAGCTGCAAACTCCATCTTACAGGCACCTATTGATCTGGATCTTACTATGATTAGAAATCTGGACCGGGCTGCCTACACACTGCTCCAAAATTACCTGTGTGGGTGGGAGCACAGAGGAGGTGGCAGACTGCCAAAGAGATACATGAAAACTCACAGATTGTGAAAGAGCATATGTCTTTATTGTTGGCGGTGTTCGTTGCTAGTTGGATGGTCGGTTTATCTCAACCAGATATTTTGGGGAGTCTCTGAGCTCTTTGTTAGATCCTCAACCCACCTATAACAATATAGCTACACGCACTAAAAATACACATGCTTGAAATGAAAACTAACAAATGCGGGTGTGGAGGATGCTGCAGGATCCAGTTGAGAATAAAATCCTGGATTTGTACTGTCTCTTGGCAAAAACCCGTAGTGTTATTTTTCCTGAGCCGGCTGTACAACGGGACAATGGTGCACACATTAGAGTAGACTTTGCAAATGTTATTCATGGCATGCACCTTTGTTCTTTTTCTCTTCTGTTGGTTTTAAATTTACCCATAACCGAACAACCCTAGTAATTATGCTTCAATTAGGCTGGCAGTAAAGCTCACAAATTGGTGCCACAACATGAGCAGAGATTTCATTGCCGGAGGCTCTTTTGCATGTATTTAACAGTCAAAGAGACAGTCAGCTGGAAATTCTTTCTAATACAGGGTCTCCCATTTCTGGATAAAAATTGCTCCGAATGTGTCATACATGCAGCAACCGACGGCTGTGGCAGAGATGACAAAGGCAGTGCCATTAATAATGGGTTTCTGTGTGCAGTAGTTAACAGCATTTTAGCTGTTGCTCGATGGACCACGAGTAGTTGGTGAGAACATAATTATACATCAGAGTGAGTGGTTTCCTCATGGGTTAAAAAAATGTGTTAGGGACTATGAGAGTGAATTATTCTTGTGTTTGGAAACATTCACATTGTAATGAGTTATTGCTAATGGTTTTTGTGTAAATTCATTTGAAGGGATTCACTTGAAAATCCACGTTATACAATCTTTGTATTCATGTTGGCTTCATATTTAAAAAATGTGTACAATGTTCTGCATTAATTTAGATTTAACACATTTTTAAGAAACATTCAAATGGTGTAACCATCAAGTAAACACTTAAATACTTGCATGTTAAGCCGCATTGACTTTAAATATTTCAAGACAAAACTGGTTCATTTTTTTTTAGGTTTGGTAGGATTTTATTTTATTTTTATTTTATTTATTTTTGCAATCTCCAGTCTTTAACAAACAATGTATCATACATAGCCTATTTAAAAAAAAAAACTAATTATATATACTTTATAAAATGAAAGTTAATATAAAGGACATTTTTGTGCTGTTACTGGTCACCAAGTTTCTTATTATTTTTAATTATTATTATTATTTTGCATTTCCACTAAAATAGTAATGCAGTGACAAATTAATTTTTAAAAGTTCAAATAGCCTGTTCAAGGCAGACTTAAAATTAATATGAGAATTAAAATGTGCATATACAAAAATAAAATACAAAAGTGTAAAATAGTTTCATATTTTTATATACCCCATTAGATTGTAAAATGTGTTCATTGTGTTGAGGAGTGATGGTCACGTGACGCGGGCATTCTGTACTGTAGCCTCAGCTTGTTTCTTTGAAAGAGGAAACGCGCCGCGTTCATTCCTCACTGGCATCATCTCTGAGGGGACAGAGCTCAAAATATTTTCTTTTTTTGCTCTACAGTTCACCAAGAAACCTAGGCAACCGTTCGTTTTTAACCTCATCATTAGAAACGCCTCCCTTGCTTCGAAGACTACACCTGTCCTGTCCCAGCATCATCATCTGAGCGAGATTCTGCACAACTACTGGTAATCCGCATTACTTTATGATGCTTTATACGTATATTAAACAATAATGTAAAAGTTGCATGTTTTATCTTAAATGCCACATTAGAGCAGTCGAATTTATATTATGTGAATTAACTATTGTGCATGTTATCAAGCTGCCTAATTAGTCATGTATCAAAATAACAACTTAAAATGCTTCCCCAAATTGTCCTTTTCCGAGCTTAATTTAGTCGTTCATTATTTAATTCGGACACCCGGTTGCTTGCTGCAGCAAAGCTTCATTGTTCCAGGTGTATGCGTGAAGAGTAGAATCGAGTAGCTTTCCATTAAAAATGAACCATGCTGCTTTTTGTGGACAGAGATGAGAGGACTTTTGAGAGAAGCGCTCAGAAAAGAACTTAACAAGCTTGTTGTTTTTTTGGGATTCAGTCAAGTCCACCTCTGCTTTATTATAAGGGTTCAAACTGTGATACTTATCCAATGTGTTAAGGGAGGAGTATTAATCATTTTTCTGTGGCCCACACAATAAAATGTTTTGCAGAATGCCCGAACTGCTCTTTTCCATATAATACAAGTGATTTGTGCTGTCAAGCTCCAAAAGGTCACAAAAAAGCTATAAAAGCACCTTAAAATACCATAGTATGTGATGAGAAATATCATTCTCTTGTTTTGAACTGAACTCAAGCATGAAAGAACTTTGAGTCCAACAATTAAGAAGATTTTCAGCCAATAAGCAATATTTGTGACTCTTTTTCTGACAGTAATGTGTGACGACAGAAGGCTTGGAATTTGATGGAATACAGACTACTTTTGTGGTGCTTTTTTGGAGCTTGATAAAAGCAGTTTATGTGTTAGCGTAAGAAAAAATAATTTGAGAGTCGGAATGAGAGAAATTCAATATTTGGGTGAATTACTTCTCTAAAAAGGATTTTGTGGTGTAAACCAATTCATATTGATGGCGTTTTTGGGTATTCAACATTGCTATAATGCTACCTGCTGCTGTACTTCTATAAGTCACTGCGGTTAACAGCCTTGATACCAGTTCACACAAATCCATTATAAAAGGATTTCTGAGCTTTCTAAACACTGTCACTAGCTTTTCACTAACCGCCCTTTACATTTTATAATGTGTAACTATAAGAAGTGTCTGAATCTGAGCCTGTAGTGGGGCGTATGAACAACGTTTGTCCAATGGTCTGGTTCTTCCACCCTGTTATCACCCGTGTTCCACCCTCCCTTCTGTCCTCTTATCTGCTTCCCCCATTCCTCTCGCTCTCCCTCGCTCTCGATCTCACTCTCTCACCTTCTTCATCTCTCTCTCTCTTACTCTTCTATCACACTCTTTCTTCCTCTATTCATCCTCCCCTCTCCCTCCGCTCTCTTTCTTTAACACCCTTCACCCCCTCTGCTTTCCCCGCCTGTGGCTAGCATTATTTTGTGGTCCGTCTGTTTAAAGAGATGGACAGCTGTCGAGATGCCATGGAGGGCAAGAGTTCCTGCAGCTATTTGCTGATTGTTGGCTTTTTCCCCATCTCACAAGTCTAATGACCCCTCAGCGCTTTCCACTACAGAAAAATAACACTATTAGATTAGTCAGAGCGAGTGGAGGAGTATTGACTGTTCAGTCTAGCTGCTGGCCAAGGCTAAAAGTTCAATGCTGTTGTATGTATTAGGCCCGGCTATAGACGAGAAATAAATGGATGAGAGGGCAAAGATGGATGAGCTGAACAGTAATTGAGCAGAATCTGTGAGCAAGGGATAATGTGTGTATTTTTAAACGTAGAAGGGAAATAGAGTAAACCTGAATGCTGGCTTTTCAAAATCAGTCTCGTGCAAGTAAAATTGCTGTTCATAAATGGAATTCATTTGTTAAATCAGATTTGTTTTTGCAATGTGGCTTCAATGTGAATTCATGCCATTTTTACATCAGTCGAATTTGATATGGTGTGCTTGCAGCACTATGAAGTAGTACACAGAATGTGCACAAAGGTGTTTGATTTAAATATTTATTGATTAAATTACATTGTCAAATGTTACACTAAGTTAAAATGTTAATGGCAATAGATAAAGTAGACTAGAAAAGGTCTTCTAATTTTTTACAATAACAAAATACTTTATATTCAATAACACTGGTTTATGATTTTAAGAGGATCATGCCATTGTGTAGTGTTTGACGAAGAATTGGTTGTGAAGTTCAGTGTCTGATATAGGTCACTTTAAAAAAGTAATGTAAACAACCTGACAAAACTTGACTTTGAGAAATTTATCTTATTGTGTGAACACAGCCTAAATGAAGATTTTGTATATTACAACAATTTTGAGTTGCATCATGATGGTCTATCATGATTGATTATATTTAGGTCATGTAAGGTGAAGATGAAGCGACAGAGATACTGTCCATATTATAATTTTTTTATCATAGATTTTGATTTTCTAATATTAAGTATTGGCCAATGAACTCGAAACACACAAGTCATTGTAAAATTAGCAAAAATAAATTATGAAGACATGATTACAATTTTATTGTTTTATTATGTTTAAAAGATGGGATTTTATATGTCAAAAAGGTTGAACTCTGTTAGTTTTGGAACATAAAACGTGCTCAAACATCTAAAGTTGAGGTGCACTGGATTACATATGCTTGGCAAAAAACGCTAATAGTTTGGGACAAGGACACGTTTTTGTGTTGAGGGCTTCAGGCAGCAAGTATTTTCAGCAAGGGCAATCAAGGCCAAGGATGTAGAGTGTACACTGCGTGGAGAGAGTGATTGGAAGAGGGAGAGTGAATGTTTCCTGCAGGCTAGGATACAACAGCGAAACCTTTTGTGATCAGAACCACTTTTAGGACTGAGATGTTCTTACAATTCTGTGTTGTTGCAAAATCGCACCTGCAGTACTTCTTATAGCACCGTCTTTGTTGTTGGACCTTGTGAAAAGATTCTGTGGAATTCATTTAGTATAGAAACAACAATAGCAGCTATAGCTTTGCTTTCCTGAAGCAAATGCTGTACAAGGCAGGAAAACAATAGTATTCAAGTTTTTGGTCGAGTTTTAAATGCTGCGTCATGCTGCTTCGTCCTGACACTCAGCATGTCCTGTTTTCTGTCCAGTGTCCACATAAGGACGACCGTAGATGGTAACCTTGATGAAAGACAAGACCAATCACAATTCAGTATGCAAGTAAATGCAAGAAAGAAGACCAATTGTGATTCAGAATGGAAATATTTCATTGACACCATGAAAGGTGAACCTATTCAAACATTTAGGAGAGATTGACTGCTGTTGACTTTTAGCTACCGTTGCAAACTTGCAATGCATATTTTATGCCCAGTAATTGTTTATTCTTTATTTCTGGCACAATGATGACTAAGAAGTCTTTAGAATACAACAATAAAAACATGCATTATGAATATTTTAATAGTATTAATAACTTTTTCTTTGTTTTTCTTTAGAGAGCCACCAACGTCATATGGGATTTTCAAACTTGAATTGTGAATAAAAATCTTAGTTACGAAAACCATGTTTGAAGAAAGCACATCGTACAGTACATTTGTACAGTCAGTGATAGAACAATTGCTTTTATCTGGGGCGGTTGTGTCAGACCTTTTCTACTGATTTACTGATCTACTGATCCCTGAACAGGGATTGCTTTGAATTCTTTTTTTAGAGCTTTGGGATTCCCAGTGCCTTTGGTTTTAAATCAAATGAGTTTGAAGCTCGAGTCAGTGGGTCATGTTGTAATATCACGTTGAATCAGTTTAGACAAGTCAATTCGTTTACCTTCAGGATGTTGCTAGTTTAATACAGAAGCATAATAATACTATTATTTTTCAGACTGGCAAATTTATCTCCTCCAAAAGATTGAATCGGAATTGCTTTATTCCTTTTCCTGTTCATTCTAACAGAAGTAGAGTGAGATTGAAGCCCTTGCATCTGTTTGAATTTGTCGATTTGATTATATAATGCTGTTGTGTTGTTAAGAGTGAGTCTTATCTTAAAGGGATCCCTGGGTATTAAGACTTGTATGGCTTAATATAACGTAAATTATGTTTCTTACTGAAATATGTAGTAGAAAACCCATCAAAGATTTAAGTTATTTAAAAAAATCACATCGTTTTATACATATTTTGAACTATGGGGGGCGCCATTATTCTGATGACGCAAAATTGGTTGCACTCAGTGAGCTACTAGCGCTACCTGTTGCTATTTTTACCACAATACAACTCGGAATAGACAACTCTGAAAATAAAATACTGATATGATGACCACAGCTACTGAAAGAGCTTACAGGTGGCGATGGATATAAGTATAGGTTTAAACCAAATGCTGTATCATCGATTTTTTCCCCACAAGGAGTCTAAACGCCCCGGATATTGAGGGAAATCAGCGCTGAGGAACTCCTCTAGTGGCCGCGAGTCATGATTAGCGTCGGCATGTTTACATCTTAACAGATGGCATCTAGCGTTTCTTGTCTCAGTCGTTTGTAAGCTCTTTCAGTAGCTGTGGTCTACTAAGACTCAAAGGCATTGAGTGGAGGGAAAAAAGGGTTTTTATGAAGTTTTATTCGTCCACCGGCATCTTCCCATGCTTTTTTTTGACTGAAAATCAGAATCAGAATCAGATTGAGCTTTATTGGCCAAGTATGTTTACACATACAAGGAATTTGTTTTAGTGACAGAAGCTCAACAGTGCAACAGAGAGACAGCAACAGGACAGGACACAGATAATAAAGAATATTAATACAAATATCCAAATAGGCAATGTACAAAACAGCAAAAACACAATATATAATATAGACAATAATGTGTGTACAGGTCTGATATGTGCAAATTTTAAATGAAAAAATTAGATAAATAAAAAAAAAAAGTAAGCTAGTGTGGTGAATAAATAATAGAGTTGTGTGCTCCGCGTTTTATTGTTGAGTGTTCATGAGATGGATTGACTGAGGGAAGAAACTGTTCTTGTGTCTGGTCGTTCTGGTTCTCAGAGCTCTGTAGCGTCGACCAGACGGTAACAGTTCAAAGAGGGAGTGTGCTGGATGTGAGGGGTCCAGAGTGATTTTACCAGCCCTTTTGCTCACTCTGGATAAGTACAGTTCTTGGAGAGTGGGGAGGGTTGTACCAATGATTCGCTCAGCAGTCTCCGTAGTCTTCTGAGGTCAGATTTGGTAGCTGAGCTGAACCAGACAGTTATTGAAGTGCCAAATGACAACCAAAATACCACAATGTGGTATCGTATCAGTATTTTATTTTCTGAGTTGTGTATTCTGAGTTGTGTTGCGGTATAAAGTCAAAGACCATAGAAATAAGCGCCAGTAGCTCGAGTGCAACCATTTGACGCCATCGACGCAGAATGTACCGTGCACATAAAATAATGGCGCCCCCCATAGTCCAAAAACAGTGAGGAGAAAAATGTAGATTTTTTTCAAATAACATACATTTTCATGGGTTTTCTAGTACATATTTAAATAAGAGACATAATTTACGTTATATTAAGCTATACATGTCTTAATACCCGGGGATCCCTGTGTGAATGCAAACTGGAGATCCTAAAAAAGTAAGATGACCAGCTCTCTCATATCTTAGTAATTTGTGGCTTTGGTTCATGCATTGAATTGTCTAGAATCTTTGGAAATTTCTGAGTGATGCCTCTATCCAGAGATTTCTGTCAAAGACTAAGTCAAAATCAATGTGTATTACTAGCACTAAACTACTGACATAAAGCATAGTGGAGCTTGTAGTCTTTAAGTGACGCTACGGTTTGAAGATGTGTGACCGTGCTGATGATGGACTGTCTGTCAACCTCCAAGATATAGGATAAAGCAGAGGTTATAAAAACAGTTCATATCACTTGTGCAGACAGATAGCTGGATAACACCATTGTAACTCAAGGTAACACGTGAAGGAAAGAGTTTCTTGTTAAGTGTCCATTAAAGATAATGTGCTTTTGCCAGATTCCCAGTATCAGATGTCACTATCATCCAAGAGGTTATCTGAAATCCAATTTCTGCAACACATCTATCTATCTATCTATCTATCTATCTATCTATCTATCTATCTATCTATCTATCTATCTATCTATCTATCTATCTATCTATCTATCTATCTATCTATCTATCTATCTATCTATCTATCTATCTGCTTGTCCCAAATAAAAACAATGGAAAAAGGACTGGAATTGGGAACTGCTGATATAGCCTCTGGTATTCTGGTCTGTGAGCGTATATGCATTCAGGGGGCGTGGCTTTGAACGGTGATTTGCAGGGAGGGTGGGACGTTCGCTTTCAGTGCTATCAGGCTAAAGTTAGCATTTTCCAAGATCTCCATCTGCACCTTTAATGGTTTTAGAATCAAGCATTTTATCATTAAGAACAAAGGCCTAGATTTGAATATAAATGGTTTCACATACATAAATACGAATGTTAATGTAAATAATATACAGTATAAATATTCAGTTAGGCCACATTTTCCCATTTCTTTCATCTGCAGACAAATATTTCATATTCTAGCATATATTTACTTTGATCCCTGCTTTAAAAATTCATGCTGATGTATCTCATTGGTCTGCGTGTGTATGTGTGTGTGTGTGTGTGTGTGTGTGAGAGAGAGAAAGACTTCAGAAGGAGGGCGTTGAATATGTAATTGTCACTGGGACTAATCTACTGAGATATTACATGGTTATTTCTTTCCTCTCTCTCTCTCTTGTTCTCCACTGCCGCTCCTCTGGGGGAAAAGAGACAGGCTCTGTAAAACAGTCTATTAGTCATAGTGCTGGGGTCAGTGGGGACACCCCAAGCACAATATGAGTAATGATTTCTCAGTGTGAAAGATTTAAACAGAAGTCCTCGGGGGGACACACCGGGCCCCTGCAGACATCTGAGGGCGCTGGGCTTAAAGTACAGAGTCACTCGGAGGAGACCAGGGGTCCGGGTAAAGACCCATGTCACACTATATGTGTTGCTTTCGATTTAGAATTCTGTCTCTCAGGTTTTGTGCTTCTTTTTCACTCTTACTGTGTAGTTTGTACTCCTTTTTGTCTCTCATCTCACTTTTTTGGAAATAAAATGGGTGGCGAATGCCATTTCATGTTGAAAAACTTTAGAATCAGTATCAGTGAAGCCGTTATGCAGATAGGCCTAAGTGAACAATAATATTGCCACTGCTCCTGTTTTCTTGCCTCACAACATGTGCAGAATGTCAGCAGCAGCTGTGGAAATATTTTTAAGACAACAGATGCTTTGCATGTGGGGTGTTTTGCATTAGCATTAGGTTTTGTAGAGAGAGAAGGTTGCAATACTTTGAATTAAATAAAAAATAAGTAGAATTTTAACCCTAACAAATTATGTGCATGTTGTTGTTGTTGCTGTTATCACAGTGCAACTAGAAGTATGAAATGGAATTGCTTTGGTCTATAGAAAAATGCCTTGTGTAACACTGTTGATGACACATTCATTGCTTTTTTTGTTGTCCTAATGTTGTCTACAGAAAATATTTGTGATTGGCTGTGATTTGTCTCTCCAGTCATTTTAATAGTTTAACTGCAAACTGTAGTGCTGGAATGTGTGTGTGTGGGTTTGGCTGTGCTTATTTCACTGTCCGTTGGTCCAGAGCCAAAGCAAATGCATGCAAAGGAGGTACCAGAATCATTGGTTGTGGGGTATGATTTTCTTTTTTCTTTTTTCGTGTTCTTTGATTGAATTCTTTAGAAACTAAAGCTTGCAGACAGTTTGAAGCGATTCGCATGGAAAAACATAATGCTTTATATATTCGTGGTCTGTAGTGAACATTTGTAAACCAAAAGAAAACCTTTTAACCTCTACTGAATCTTCTGCAAATCACATTTTTAGCTGTAGAATTGAAAAAGCGAGTTTGAAGGAGAACTGAAAGAGTGATTTTGCGAGAGCATTATTCTGAAGGATGTTCCTGGTCGGCCTTGTTCTATAATTGCTTTTCCCATGTAATGTCGGGCGGCTATGAATTCCTTTATTTTTTTTCTTTAATTTTACATTAACATTTTATTATATGAATACATTTTTCTGAAAATAAGCAATATTTTCAAATAATAACTGTAAAGGAAGTGGTTGAAGCCTGCCTTTGTGTGTTTAGCACAATCTCTGCTGAAGTCGGATATCATGGCCTTGACATTCGCCATCCAAGCGAATTGGAAATAGTTACACTTATTACTATTACAGACGTTTTTGGCTTTCATGTTATCTGTACTCTAATGTAACACAGTGTTTGAGAGATATTTGAGAATTGTTTTCAGAAAATCTTTCTCATCTTGACAAAATTACTATGTTCAGAATAACCATACTGGCATAACATACTTTACTTCTATTACTATTTCTGCTGTATGCAATATATAAATAATATGAACTGCAATTTTAACATTCTTTTTAATTAATCAGACTCTTGAGAGTTAGGACATTTTTGCAAAAAAAAAATTGCATAGCAAATAACCATTTTTATTTATGAGATGATAACAGCTCAACATTCGCTGAATTAAATGTCACTGAGCTCACTGCACTGCATCAGTGTAGCATACACTCTTAGAAATAAAGGTGCTTCATGATGCCATAGAAGAACCTTTTTGTCTTAATGGTTCCATAAAGAACCTTTAACATCTGAAGAACCTTTCTATTACACAAAAGGTTCTTTTTGGCAAAAGAAGGTTCTTCGGATTATAATAAGGTAAGAAAGAGATGGTTCTTTAAAGAACCTTTAACTGAATGGTTCTTTGTGGAACCAAAAATGGTTCTTCTGGCATCGCTGTGAAGATCCTTTTAAGCATTTTTATTTTTAATAATGTACTACAGTTTAAAACATTCAGTATTGCATAATACATAATATTTCACACGTAATTTAAAAATATAGTTCACGGTACACTGTTCAGTATGCAGTTCACATTACCTTTTATTACAGTCTTAAAAATAAAGGTTCCAAAAGAGGTTTTTCACTGTTCCAAAAGAGGTTCCTCAAAGAACATTTCGGTTCTTAAAAGAACCATTTGTTTTCTTTGTATGTAGAATATTTCAATAATCTGAAGAATCTTTTCCCACTAAAGAACCTTTTGTGCAGTGGAAGGGTCCATGGATGTTAAAGGTTCTTCATGGAACCACAAATGAGCCTGTTATTTTTTAAAGCATTTTAGGTAGAAAGGAATCATACACATTCAGTGCTCCAAAATCAAGGCCAGTTAGGAGCATCTTCCAGCCTGTGAGTCATTGTGCACAGTATTTGTACACTAGGTGTCCATGCTGAAAGGACAAAATAAGCTAAATTTAAACAGTTCTAAATGGATTTTTGGAAGGCACAGGAGACATTTAAAGATGCAACATTTTAAATGTCAGTGCAGGTCACTGGCATTGACTCATTTAGTAGTTTAGATGCTTTTAATTATACATACAGCTGATATTGCCTTTTCTTTGAATCAGATTTTCTAACAAACACGTACTGAAAAAGTCACCTTTGAAGGATCAGCAATTAGTCAGTTAATCTGTTTGATGGCAGTACTTTCTGTGCTAGTTCTCAAAACTTAAATCTATGAACTATAAACCAGTAACATATTCAATGATGTCAAAATATGACACCTTTTGTAATGTCTGTTCAATCATTTTGTGAATTAATCATTTAAGTTTTTTTAAATGGATTGAAAGTCCTGAATATTATGTATGTAGTTTTGCATGCCTGTTTAAATCACTTTGCAGTATCTGTCCTTGCTGTATTTGTGTGTGCATTGGTCTAGACAGTCCTGCTAAATATAATACATCAGGCGTGCTGAGACATGCTGTGGGCATGAGGTAAGATGGCCAGGATGTGAGAAATGTGCTCACTGGACACACAGACACATACAGGCCTTTAAGGTCATTATGAGTCACGATCAAGGCAAACATGCGTCATCAACATGTCAATCACTCAACTGTCATCTTCAGTTCACCTTTAAAAATGCCAGTGTGCCAGTTCAGCATACAAAACCAACGATCTTTGGACTGTCAGATTAGCATTACGATCGTTGCTACTACTGCCATAGAAACTGCATTATTTTTCTTTTTAACATTTTTTTAATACGCTTTATACAATACATGTAGTGTGTTTGGCCATTTCTATGCAAAACTGTGTTATGTTAATAAAATCGCTTTTGATGGAATTTCTGAATCACTATGATTGAATATGCATTTGATTG
The DNA here is from genome assembly GCF_936440315.1 of Barbus barbus. Lineage (NCBI taxonomy): Eukaryota > Metazoa > Chordata > Actinopteri > Cypriniformes > Cyprinidae > Barbus > Barbus barbus. The sequence goes on along the minus strand of NC_136753.1, from coordinate 25,257,484 downwards.
CAGGAGTGGTCTGAATTGCCAAGAGGTATTAGATTAGCAAATAGCACTCCATCAGATGCCTCCTGGAGCACTTCCGCCGATGGTTCCTGTTTGAAAACAGCTCACATTTCTGAGTCGCTTCTCTTTTTTTTCTTAATATCTGTTTTGCATTATTCATTTTTGGGGTGGTATTAGAGATGGGAGATTTCCATAAATAACTTCTACTATCTCAATTAGATTAACTTCAGTGTACCCGAAGCAGCATTTTAAGCTTCGTTTCAAATTTGTGTGACCAGAATTCAGACTATCAATTCTTAAAGGGATCGTTCACCCAAAAAATACATTTTGTCATCTACGCACCATCATTTATTTGAAAATATGTTTGATTTTTCCCATGGGCACAGCATGAGTTGTGTGTGTGTGCTTTTTTAATTTATTTACTCCAATGCACTTTTTCATATAATGACCATGGCTGTCAAGCTTCAAAATTAAGAATAATTATATTTTTGTGTGAGGAACAGACAAAAATGTAATATTACTTTAGAACAGGGGTTCCCAAACCTGTTCCTGGAGCCTCCTCAACACTGCACATTTTGCATGTCTCCTTTATCAGTCACACCTCATTCAACTCATCAGCTCATTAGTAGTAACGCCAAGACCTGAAATGGGTCAGACGAAGAAGACATGCAAAATGTCCAGTGTTGGGGAGGCTCCAGGAACGAGTTTGGGAACCCCTGCTTTAGAATACTTGTTATAGTATTGACATGTCCAAGTTGAAAAGAAAATTTTAGGACTGCATTGGGTAAAAAAAAAGTATCATGTTTTTTTTCTGATAAAAATTGTGATTATAATTAAAAATGATTAAATGTTCTGGTTTGCAGTGCTTGTTTATAGGGCTGTACAATTTGGCCAAATATTTTGTTATCATGTATCAATAATAATATAATAATAATAACAAATATATATCATAATTATTATTTGTGTAATATTTTACTTTTAAAAAATAGAATAATAATGTTATTTTACTGTGTAACTGTAAAATTACAAAACAAATATTTTTAATTTGTCTTAATTTGCAAATGGTAAACTATCAAGCTTTTATTTTTATAGTTTGGGAAGATGGTTAGCACATATTTTGTTTCCAAATTGATGCTTGTTGCGTTCCCAAATTCCCATGTTGGACTTTTGGTTTAATTTTGATTAATAATTCTGCACTATAAAATATCACTGTATGTGTCTGTATGACATAATATACATTTTTGTGTGAGCTCTTTGTTTAATCCCCTTAAAAGGAATCTATGTCGTTTTATAGTATGTACATGAATCCTAACCCTAAATACACTATGACATTTGACAGAGTGATGTAGACTACAAGAAGACTTAGCCATGAGTGCCTGTGGACACAGTCCTGTTCCATTGAGTTAGTTCTGATTAGATCATTAATTCTGATCTAGTTGATATGAGGAGGGTTGGCCGCTTGTCCCCTGCTTCCACCCCCACAGTTCCCTCAGAGCACAGCCTGGGTTCGAAAGACTTGTCACTGACAGATCCTTGATCGCCTCTCACCGTCTGATGGAATGATAGATGATGAAAGCACAGGGGTAAACGAACAGAAGAGATTAGATTCTCTTATCATGTCTATCATCCCTGACAGAGTACTTCAGACCGGATGGATGCGTGGATGACGGGAAGAAAGGTTTCAGAGGAGGGTGAGCGGATGAAAAAGATGCTCTGGGAAACTAAGAATGCGCGTGTCAAGCTCGGGTGTTTTCGTGAGGACGGGTTACGTAATCTCAAAGAGATCTCAAACAGTCTCTTGGAAAGGGTGCATATGTGGTGCCTACTCCCACGCAGGGTTTTGAAAAGTGTATTTTTGAATTTCAACTAGATTTGGTGAAAATGTGAGTGGTGCTTGTGTGGTCGCTGTGTTGTGAGTGGTTAGCAGGATGTTGCTATCCAGTTGCTAAGGTGTTCTGATTGTGTTTTAACACATTTCCAGGTGGTTTACTGGCAAGTTAAAAGAGTCCTCTTTAAAAGAGACCTATTATGCCTCTTTTTACAATGTGTAACATAAGTTTCAGTTGTCCGCAGAATGTTTCTGTTAAGTCGACAGATATTCTGCCAAAAAACATCTGTTTTGATTATAATGACTATCGTGTTGAAATCATGCATTTTAAAGCCATATCAGTGTAAACGTCTGATATACGGTTTTCTGAGCGCACACATCCGAAGCATGAGCACAGAAAGCGGCTGTCACGCAGCATGTGAGTACTAAACGAAGTTGTCTTTCATGTCTTATTGCGCTTAAACGGTCAAATACACACAAGTTAAAGTTAAAAACACACATAAGTTACAAAAACAGTCAGTTATGTCTGTGATGGTAAACAGCCGGGAAACAAATCGCATGTCTATATTACATCTGTGTTGGCAGCAGCATAATATACAGTAAATAAATCCACTGCTCTCTTGTCTCCTCTGAGGCTGGGACTCTGAATAGTGTTCTGTGCTCGTCAGTGCAACCAAAGACAGAACAGTTAGCATGCTTTCCTAGAACTTTCCATGTGGCGTTAGAACTTGTACACCGTTGTTATTTGCGAAAACACAATGGGTGCCGTGGGTGGAAATGTGCAGATTAAGGTCCGGTAATGTTATAATAAGATCTCTTTTCTACATCACGGGGGGAGTGAAAACTGAGTGGCTCATTTTTTCACAAGGTTGCAGAGAAAGGCTTACCAAAAAATAGCTGGATTGTTCTTTTTCACGTTTTCTGGGTTAATAGATGCACCGTGGACCCGATTGTAGCATTTAAGCATGGACAAATTTAGATTTTCATGCTATGTCGCTTCTTAATCAGGCCAAACACTTTTGAACTAACAGCACCAGTATGTCCATTAGAACACTGTACGATTACAAACAGTGTCTGCCAGGACGTTATGCAATTATTTTATGGACATTTTCATTTACCTCAAAACACAAATGTGTGTCAAAATTCAAAATGTAGATAAAACATCTTTAAAACATGAATACGATTTTTTTATATATTAATACAGTATACTGTGCCGTATTTTACAGATATTTTAAAGTGCATGATTACAAATAATTTCTCAGCATGGTTTTGGTAACCGGTTCTAAAGTAACTCTGGTTAATGTTTAACATTGGATAATGTTAATAAAAGTTAATAAATATCAGCTAGTTATCAGTTTGCACTAATCTTGATTTTGCAGCACTAAAATGGATACAATCCCAGATTGGTACAAAAGGGCAGTGATTTATGAACAATAACTTTGATTAATTGATTGATATTCTGGTCCCTATATGAATCAGGTCCATCAGTCTGTTTTATTATTTACAATAAAGTTGATTGCTTAGAAAAATTGTTGCACAGTTCTACACAGCAAATTGCATGATTTGAGGCAATATTCATGTCCGTGCATTACCGTTCACAGTTTGGGGTTAGGAAATAAAAAATAAAAATAATGATGCTTTTTATTTAGCAAGGATGCATTAAATTGATCAAAAGTGCCAGGAATTTTTTTTTATAATGTTACAAAAAATGTATCGAGATTTCCATAAAAATATTAATAAGCACAACTGTTTTTTTAACATTAAATAAAAACAAATCTGCATATTAGAATGATTTCTGATTATCGTGCAACACAGAAGACTGAATTAATGATGCTGAAAATTCAGCTTTGCATCACAGGAATAAATTACATTTTTAAATAAATTCAAATAGGAAAGAGTTATTTTAAATTGTAAAAATATTTCACAATTTTATGTAGCCTATTTATAAATGTAGCCTTGGAGAGCATAAGAGATTTCTTTCAAAAACATTCAAATATTTTACTGACACCAATGTAAATGTATAACACAAGTGATGAATTAAATGGTTATGTGTTGTTTTTTTTCTGAATTTTAATAGTTTGTTGTTCTGAAGTTTCATAAAAATGAAAATAGAAAATATTGTGTTTTGAGAACTCAGATCAGGTCTGGGAATGCCATAGATTCATCTTTGCATTAAGTGTGAGCCGTCTAGGTTAAGTTCTCAAAATCTCTATGGGGCTTGGGGAGAACAAACACAAATAAAAACCGTACACACACAGACACTCATTTACCCTTAGAAACAGAAAAACAGTCGCACACAAGTGTGTCTGGTAAAGTGAAATGTCAAGGAGATAAGTGAAATTGTTTAGTTGTTCCCCAGAGAGTGGAAACCGAAGCAGAGCAATTATCTTAATTGTGTTCCAGTGGTGTTTATACCCATCATGCTCTGTCACTGAATATCTCTTCTGTTGTCTCTCAACGTTTCCTTCTGTATGGTAATACGTTTATGTGCAATTCTGTCATGTTGTATTTTTAGTTTATGACACTCATTTGTAATTTCCCTGCATTACTTGGCTTTTACACTTGATTTATACCTCTCGTGTCTTTCAGTGTCTTGGTTTAGAGACTCTTTCTTTAGACCAAGAAGTATTTTAAAAAGTCTGTGTAGTTAGACTTTTGACTATCATAAAGTCTAGTTCACATGTCCACTTTTAAGCAACATAAACAGTGACTAACCACAGTTCAGTTCGTTTTTACCTGTGAAAATCCTTGTCAAATCTTTGCACATGAAAGTGTTTTTGCGCCATTTAAGGGCAGAATAGATTATACCAAAAAGTAGGTTGCACTTTAGTTCATTTATTTCATTTCTATACATCCAAAAATAATAATGCGATTATGTCACAGACTGAAAACTAATATATATAAGTTGCTTTTATTTGACTTTATATTTTCAGTCAGCGTTTTTTGCTGTACCTTTAGGGGGATTGTTTGGAGGCATAGGGTACACAACATGATGAATTCATTAAACATTGTCATTAGTTTTAGGTTGCTGCTGAACTATCTGAATAATTTATTTGCTGTAAGCTCTCCTCTGTGTTATTGTGTTGACTTAATTGCCATTCAGCCACAAATACAATATTCCTGATTGGCTATTATATTAGAATTGTCCACGAGTTGCTGTTGTTCTTATCTCAACAAAAGCATATGATGTAATAAAAGGATTTTGCCATCACTGTGATATTTGCAGCTCAGCTTGGTGTTATAGTGAGAACAAATACATTTGTTTCACTCACCAGGCTTATTCTTCAAGCCCCTTTCTCTGATGGCACGACCCCAAATAGCTTCCAGACGGCTCAGACGGCTCCTCAATGTTAAACACGAATTCCAGCAGATGTTGTTCTTGTTGTCACGTTGAGATGGAGAGCGAACGCACTAAACAAACATGTTTAGAATCAGGAAGCTTTCTGAACAAATGCCAACAGTGACAGGAAACACTGCAGACTGATTGCTAATAGAAAGGAAAGATATTTAACATCTCAATTGTTCCTTCTAGATTAAATGGGGTGCAAATGAGGTGATTGTGAAAGTTGCATGCTGCTCCGAGTTTTCCTCTGAGGGAAAAAAGACTAGTAAATATCTTGCGGAAAGTTTCAAATGTCAGAGATTTTGATTTGCACTCCGACATTTTGTGGGATGAGAATATAAGTATACTTTATATTTAAAATGTCACTGGGGAGTAGTTTATCCAAAAATATAATTTTTAATAATTTGCTTGTCTTAATGTTTTTCTTAAAGGAATAGTTGACCCAAAATGAAAATATGCAGGAAATGTACTCTCAGGCATCCGAGATGTAAATGAGTTTGTTTCTTCATCAGATTTGGACAAATTTAGCATTACATTACTTGCTCACCAATGCATCCTCTGCAGTGAATGGGTGCCGTCAGAATGAGTCCAAACAGCTGATAAAAACATCACAATTCCAACAAATAATCCACAGGACTCCAGTTTATCAATAAACATCTTGTGATGCAAAAAGAAGCGTGTTTGTATTAAACAAATCCATCATTAAGATGATTTTAACTTCAAAATGATTTGTTCTCTCAGTGATACATTTGAAGTGGTTAATAGACTGACTAGCTAGCTAAACTGAACCAGGAGCAGTTTGTAACCTAATATGTCTAGTTGTGAATGCATGCTGTCTTTGGAGACAAAGTTCAATTCGAGTCGATGACTTGAAAATTCACTAAAAGAAACTAGAGGAGACCACAAGTCTTATGAGCTTTCCGAACCTGTCTGCTCTCTCTAAAACACTATCGATGCAGGGCTTTCATTACAGGAAGGCACACACTCGTCCACCTACATCCAGGAAGTGATGTGATTTGAATCATTGATCAATTTAATGGAGGCTCTGGACAACCGACAGTGTCTTACTGCAGTCTTTCTTGTGTAGCGTAGTGAGAATTGTGTAGTCAAATAGAGACTTGTGAAGGATGTACATACATACAGCAATGTTTTCAACATTGATAACAATAAGAAATGTTCCTTGAGCAGCAAATCAGCATATTAGAATGATTTCTGAAGGATCATGTGACACTGAAGCCTGAAGTAATGATATTCAGATTTAAAAATTAAGCTTTGCATCACCAGAATAAATTACATTTTGAAATATATTGAACAGTTATTTTAAATTGCAATAGTATTTCACAATATTCATGTTTTTGTATTTTAATATTGAATAAATGCAGACTTGTTAGCATAGGAGACTTCTTTCAAAAACAAAACAAAACAAAAAAGTCTTACTGACCTCAAACACAGATTTTAGATCTCAAAATACCCATCTCAGCAAGTATTCTCATATCCGGCAGGGATTGTAGGTGGGGGGAGTGAATGTCTAGCGCTCTCTCCACCCTCAATACCACGACTGAGGTGCCCTTGAGCAAGGCACCGAACCCCCAACTGCTCCCTGGGCGCCGCAGCATAAATGGCTGCCCACTGCTCCGGGTGTGTGTTCACGGTGTGTGTGTTCACTGCTGTGTGTGTGCACGTTGGATGGGTTAAATGCAGAGCGAATTCCGAGTATGGGTCATGCTCCATACTCAAACTCATGACGCTACACATTAGCTCGTGCAGGGATCATGTTTGTGACCGATCTTATTAGAGACACGCTAACAACTCCGACACCGCACTGAAATGCCATAGCACAAGAAATGGACGTAATCACTACGTTAACATATTTGCCAACTGGAAAAATGCAACTATGCAGCAGTGATGATTTGGGTCTGTTACAGCACTTATTAGGCTATGTCTCTGTTCATTTCCTATAAAATACGGTAAGTATGACAGCATGGTAAATAAAAAAATAAAGAATATATATACATATATAATGTGTGTGTGTGTGTGTGTGTGAGAAAGAGAGAGAGAGCGCGAGTACGGTAAAACAGGAAAAATTACGCCTGCAATTTCAAAGTGAAGGCTTATAATATACCTTACTCTTAAAAGCGCTCTTTTATTTCCTTCTTGACAACCAACCAATCACGGTCTTCAAAAGAATGTGTCATAGCTAGCAACAGGTCAGCCCCGCCTCCTCACTAAGATAAAAGTTTTTGTCATTTCCTCGCTCAGAGTTGCTCTCAGATTGGTCCTGAATCACTTTTAAGCTAAATTAGGAGCTCTCTAAAAGAATTCTTAGAATCTTTAGGAATATGGGCCCTGATCTGTAACTCAAAAAAATTCAGTATCGTGGATTTTGTGATTAATTTCACCCGTAGATATAGAGTTGGGCAAAAAAGTATTTAGTCAGCCACCAATTGTGCAAGTTCTCCCACTTAAAAAGATGAGAGAGGCCTGTAATTTTCATCATAGGTACACTTCAACTATGAGAGACTTTTTTCTTTATATCCAGTGTTGGGGAGTAGTTAACTACAAGTAGCGACGCTACTAACTTAACTACATTTTTCAGTAGCTTGGCAGTAGCTCAGTTGCTTTTTAAACAGTGTAGCTTTTCCAGTAGCTAACTACTTTTTGCAGCAAGTAGCGGTGTAGCGCGAGCAAAAGCTACATTGCGTTTTGTCGAGCCTGCGCTAATCAGCGCGATGCAAGGATATTCTTCTTGTTTGATTACAAACTCATTTTTTGCCATTACCGCCACCTGTTGTTTAATCACGCATCTTGCGGCTAACGGTTCACTGACGTACAGAAGTGGGTTGACACACCCATATTATCCATGATGGAGCAAGACGTGGAGGATTTGGAGGATGGAGAAACAACTAACGTTAATTACCCATGGCCTTATTTGTCCAAGTTCATGTCTCTCAAAGAAACGACAAGTAAAGGTTACACTTTTGTATGCAATCTTTGCAAACCAAAGTTTAAAACGCTGTCTACGTCAAAGACCTCAAGCACAAATTTAAGGACGCACATTCAGGCGAGTAATGGCCATTTTAAATGTATTAATTATCCTGCTTTATTGCTCTCTATGTATTTTTGAGAAAATGTTCTGTATGCAATTTACGTTGGATGTATATTTTGTTCTTGCAAGGTTGTATTTGTTGCAATTTTGCACTTTTGACAAACAGTCTGAGATATTTGAGTGTTGTGTGTAATAAAACAATACTCTTTGAAATCATAATTGTATTGCATTGTTTTAAACAGTAAATATTTTACTTAAAACATTCCTCAGACACTTATTCAGTTATTTATAATATACGTTGTTCAAAAAAATCAAAAGTAGTTTCCATGTAGCTAGCTACTTTTTGATAGTAACTTGTAGTGTAGCTAACTACTTTTCCAAAAGGGTAGCTTGACTGTAGTTTAACTACTTTAACTTACGAGTAGCTTGTAGCTTGTCAAACTACAGTTTCAGAGTAGCTTCCCCAATACTGTTTATATCACACATTTGTGATTTAAGTTCTGAGAACATATCAGTCAACCCCCCCCAGAAGTGAACTTCCATTAGGCACTAATTAGACATGTGAACAGTGCTCACACAACAACAACACCTATTAATAGAGACAGCGTCCCTTCCACAGAAAACAGATTACAGTCATCATCATCTTAAATGCCTTGTAATGATTCAGGAAAAAAATGCTGCAAATTCAGTTTATGCATTTATAAATACAACCAATTAGCATTTCAAACCTGTTGTTCACTGTGATGTTTTAACAGAAGCAGAGGGGAAGTCATTAATTGTAATATAGCACATTCTCGACATGGAATGTGGCTCATTATCCAATTTCACATCACAAAGTTCCTTTTTCAACCCGTGGCAATGATAATGGCGTCCTACTAATGGTCTTCTGCTAATTAAACAAGCAGATATGCAGATTGCTGTATAATGGAGTTACTGTGGTAACCATTATCAGAATTAACCATCTGTGCATGCATGAATCAATTTCAACATTGGTTTGTTTTTCAAGCGAATATCCGAGTTTAGTCTACTCCGGTGAACCGGTATGAATATACATGCTCCCATTGCCTCCACAATAGACCAGCCTACTAATTTACCACAGTTCCGCTTAATGCATAATTGATATTTTATGAGGTCTGTTCATGTTGCTTACCATTTTACTGAGGCTGCCAGGAGATATTATTCCCCTCTGCTCAGACGAACAGCCTGATGTGCGCTTGGGCTAAGACCCATCACAATGTAATTAATCCCTGTGGGTCTGAGAATGAGTTTTGAAGTCGTCTGATATGCTGTGTAGAGGATACTATTGAGTTGTAGCAAGAATGAGGGTCATATCTGTAAATAAAAGACAAAATACATTAGCATTTAATTCGTTTTTTGGTTGGCATTGCGTTCATACTGTGAAAATGGATGGTGACTGTGACCATTAAGCTCCAAAATGATAACGACTTAATGATGACTTCAATTTTTAACTTTACTCATTCAAAGCTATTGGATGGTTTTGGAAAGCTTGGAATACAGTGCAAGAGTAATATGGGCAATATTTAGACCCAATTCATTTTAGTCCCCACATTTAACATTAAAATCAGCAATATCAGCTGATAAAAAAATGTATAAACTGTAACTTGAATGCAATGTAAGGCGCTTTGGATAAAAGCGTCTGCTAAATGCATAAATGTAAATGTAATATCTGTGATTGGTGTCCTTTTACTGCAATCATAGTAGAAAATAGAGCTTCTCTATATTTTTTTATTTCAAAAATATATTTAATTAAAAACATGTAACATTATTAGTGGCATTAAGATTTTCATTATTAATTTTTCATGCACTTTAATTTTAGCAGGTTTAGCTCATTGTCATTACTGTAATGCAAAAATGAAATAATGTCTCAGCCATACACATTTTTACTATTGAAATGAAAAAAAAATTCAATGCATGGTAAAATATGACCATGATGCATATTTACAAACTTTACAATTTCAAATTGTGTGTACTATATACTTTTATAGCATTATTTTATACAAATAATGCTTTTGTTTTTTTCTGTAACAGTAATGAGAATTGTTGAGAATTCTGTTTAATTGTCATTTAAAATAATAATGCCACAGAGCAAGGCTTTGTTTTCTTTATGCAGATCATATAATTTGTGGTGAAATATGACCTGTATTTTTTTGACAGATGCACCAATTAAGACGAGTTTTGTTTTTTAATCACAGCTGGCTCTTGTCATGTGGTGGCTCAGGCTTTGGCCAACACATCTTCACAGAGGGAATATTAAATTGGTCTGGATTCTCTTCCTTTGCTCGAGATGTCCCCCCCTTTGGGCTTCATAAATCAACCAGCAGTAGACTGAAAACTGCCGTTTCTGTGCTCGGTGTCAGACCAGTGAAATACAGGTCTAGCTCTTTAGAAACTGCTACACATCCTTATTTTTTCACACTATAATTGAGTGTTATTACCACACAACAGGAAGAAAAATCTGGCAGCAGTGACATGCTATTCATCATGCTGTGAAAAATCACAGACATGGAAGCTGTTTGTCTTTTGTGTTATATCAAACTAAAAGAATATGTCTGGGTTTGAGGCAAAATTCAACAAAACAAGAAGGTTTGCTATTAAAGCTGTTTTTTTTAAAACATTGAACATTTATTACTGACCCTTTTACCAATTATACCAGTCAAACTTTGGCTGTTATTCATTGCAGTTACAAAAATGTAGTGAATATTACATAGAATTTAATTTTATGGTTAAATCAGAATATTTAACCACTGAAACTCACTAGAACACTTGTGATTATCATGCATGTCTTGTCAGCTTCTAGCATGACGATGACATGCTCCATGAATACCCCTGCAGAGAATATAAAAATCTGTTTTCTTTATCCTACATGTGACATTTTCCACCGCCGCATGGATGCAGAATCTGTTTGACGTCTGCCATCAGCACTTATGTTGTAGTCTGATGGCCGTATAGTTCTCGCTGTCACATTCAGTGTTAACTTAGTGGCACATTCAGAGCCTACCCATCTCTTAAGCCCTGTTCACACCAAGAACGATAACTATAAAGATAACGATATTAGCGTCCACACCAGCAAACGATATCATCTGTTTATTCTAAGCACACATGCATCTGCCGCTTTAAATTCTTGAGCTCATTATAGCATGATGGATTCTGATTGGCTGTCAATGTTTGTATCGTTCATCAGCTGGAAAACAAAATCGTTCTGAAAATGATTCCAACAATATCGTTTCTCTGTGCCTTTATTGTTATAGTTGTGGTGTGGACTCTATAGTTGTGGCTATTCTGAAATATTGAGAACAATTTTTAGAACTATATCTTTATCGTTATCTTTATAGTTATCGTCCTTGGTGTGAACAGTGCTTTAGGCTGTATACTGTAAAAAATCATTGTATTTTCAAATAGTAAAAGACTGTAAAAATGCTGCTTTAAAAATGTTTATTGGTTAGTGCTGAGTTTCCTTACAGTGAAAAACTGTAATAAATCGAACAGCAATATTCATGTAATTTTACAGTAAAATACTGTATACTGATAAAAAAAAGAACAAGTCATTGTTTAATTTACAGTGAAAATAAAATCTCAGTGTTTTTACATATTTGTTTTTAATTATAATTACGTATGGGTTTGTGTTACAAGTCTGCAAGTACAGTACATTTGCTTAATTATATGTGGTGTAATTATGTGAGAGCACGTCCTGCTCTGGTAAATCTGGTACATATCAGTTTCAAATGACTTCAGTAGGCTGTAAGATAGTCCTAGAATCATATGTATGCTTTTATGATTTTGTTAGGGTTTTTGTCATTTTTGGAGCTTGATAAACATGGTCACCATCCATTTTCATGGTAAAGAAAGCATTCTGCTGAGTGTTCTGCAGAAGAAAGCAAGTCAAACAGAGATGCGTGTGTCTGGAGCAACTTGAGGGTGAATAGTTGCTTGATTTTGAAGCTGTTGGGTGCAAATGTTTTGTTGTGGAATGCTATTTTACACACCTATACACATACAGACATGAATGATGGCCATACTGTTTTATAATAACATTAAGACAACAGTGTTTTTTATTACAATGATTTTACTATGTTCAAGGGAGTTTAAGGCGCAACACTATGCCTTAAGAGTGGTAAAATCACAGGAAAGCACAGCGTCGCGTAGAGTATTCCTTGAAAAACACGATCCAAGCAGCTTAAAATGGTTAATGGTCCAGAAGGACATAGGGTTACATTTCCACTCTGATGACTGTTAACTACTGACAAATGGCAGTGCCGTCCTGTTGTGCTCTGTGCCAGCTTGAATGCTTGAGCACTCCCGAGAGACAGCTTTATACTGCAAGGTTAGTATAACCGTTCATGCTTGTAGCGTAACCCATTTTTTATTTTTTGACACTTTTTCAGACTTGTGAACAGATTTTTATCAGAAAAAAAAAAACATTAGTTTCGGACTTAACAGACTGACTGGTGGAAGTTCATGATTTCTGGCTCAAATATGAAAAGCGTGTGAAATACATTTGTGCGCTGTGTCACAATGCAAACTGCCAAAAGCGGACAGATGCCTAGCCATCTGAAAGTTTAAAAAAATCAAACCCTCAAGTCATTCTCGCCCCATTTGGAGTGTGTTTGGTAAGACGAATGGAAACATTACCCATATGTCATTGTATTAGAACAGAAGTCAGCGTTGGAGCAAGATGCTGAAAGTGTTAAAAACAACAATATATTTTTCAAAAATTCATTGTGATACTGTACATGTATGTGCATATAAGGATCACATTTAGTCCATATTTTTTAAAGAGAAAACGTGCATCGGTGGAGAGGAGAAATGCTGATAACCCTGGCAGGCTCTGTTTCTGCCACAGCAACACTGGCATTTTGGCCATTTGGTGACACGACATTGCAGACCAGGAGCCAGGCACGGATGTGCCAACACAATCATGACAAGATACTTGCTTCATGGTCCTTTAACTCTTTCTTTCCCTCTGTCTCCTTTCATTTTCATAAGTGCCTATAATGCTTTTCTTGTTTGAATTCTCAGTTTTGCTTCTTTTATGGATCAGCTTGGTCTCTAAAGTTGCCTAGGGTAAATAAAATAAGACAATTGTTAACATACAAATTGTTCTAGGAAAGAAGTTGATGAGAAATATTTGACTTCACATTGAAATCTCTGACTTTTCTGAGCACACTTTGAGACACTGCTCTTTCTCTCAATAGAAAAAGCGGAGAAGTAGAAGACACAAAAGGGCTCATTTGCTTTTATTTGAAACGACTTGCTGTCTAGGAGAAACAGTTCAGATGCCGAAGAGATCATATCTGCGATTTATTCTTTCCGGCAGGAGCGTCTGCAAACTAAAGTTAAAGATTTCAATATAAACTCAAAATATTTTTTTTTTTTCTTCATCAAATTCTTTCAAGACCAAACGATTTGAGCTAAGCTATTCTCATTAATTTTATAGATAAATTGTCTCCATCTGTAAAGAAACACCTGCATATTAAATTGAAAAGTCTTTGAAATAGCTCAAGATATTTCTCTGGGAATATCTCTAGAACCCTCCTGTCTGTCTATTTGAAATGCATTTATGCAGACAGGTTCACTTAGATTGCATAGAAAGTACTCAGTCATGGCGTTTCTGTTCAGTTGAAGAGGGTCATTGTCTGAGGCCAGACCGAGTCTCATTTACTGCAGATTTCACCCAGACACACACACATATGCACACACATAATTTCACTCTCACACTTTGAGACACATTCCTTGTGACACATTCTTATCTCTTTTTCCCTCTCGCTCGCACTCGCTCTGCTCGACTGTGATGTCTCAAGCAGCTTCGGTCTGCCGGCAGTGCTCGCTCATCTGGAGGTCAGACACGCAGTGGGGGGGGGGGGGGGGGGGGGGAGATCGGTCAGATAGAACAGCACATGCTGGCTGAGATCGGTCAACCCGAGCAGTAAGCCATGAAACGGTGCCGCAGGCTTTGAAGATCACACTGAAGAGCAGATCTAAGGCAGAGCGCACAGAGAGCAGACGAGCTGTGGCAATATAAGGATGTGCAAATTCCCAAAATGTGGAGGAACTTCACATGAATTACACAATCCATACTGCCACTGACTCTGGGTGCTTTGATTTTTAGAGGACTAAACTCACCATTGCTTTCCTAAGGTGTTGTGAGTGTTCTGAGCATTTTAGAGTGCTGTTGTTTCATTGTTTGGGTGTTATTAGTGATTTGACTTGCTACTATAATATTCTAGTGTCTGTTAATGTCTAGTAGTGTTTTCAAACTGAGGTCTGAGAGCAGTGTAATCGTTTTCTGAAACTCATTTGTGGTAATTAAAATAAATCTGCAATAACATTTGAATATTAGATGAAGACTTGGAGAAGATGAACATTTTCATAATTCAAGATTAGAAATGTTGCCTTGGCAAATAACTAAATTTACTAAAGTCACTAAAACTCAAACAGAAATATAACAAGCAAAATGTAAATGATCAAAATTTAAAATTAAAGCTGAATAGAAGAAACACTAATAAATATGAAAAAAGATCATAACAAAATAAAAAAAATCTAATTTAAAATGAATAAATGAAATACTATAATAGTATATAAATAATATTAAAATAACTGTCAGTGTGTGGAATTATTTATTTTTTATTTACAAAATACATTTTAGTATTAATGCAGTGTTGTGAGTTTTTGCATTGCTATTTACAGTATACAGTCAAACCAAAATTTATTCAGACACCTTTAACATTTCTCACATTATCACAGTTTATTTGCTATCTATAGTTTAGAAAATAGTAATAAAATATGACGACGAGCTCAGAGTTAAACTCTGTCAGAACAAATTTATCTTGATAATGCCTTCCTTCTCTTAGACTGTCTCAAATGAATTAGCTGTTAAATTTAAGTACAAAATTAGACAATACCAATTTAGTTCAGCCAATTACTAAGCAATGCTTAATTTTGTTCAGACTGTGGTGTAAAAAGGTCACATTAGCAATTAAAGAAAAAACACTTAAGCAAAACATGGTCAGGTCAAATTTTGATCAGTTTACTGGTCCACTGTATGAAGAATTTATGGATATGTCACAGTTTGTTTTGCTATCCTCATTTACATAAATTAACTGTATAGTGTCCTGAACACACTAGTAAAAAAATCTAAAAAATTATATCTGGTGTCTGAATAATTTTTGGTTTGACTGTATATGTTTAAACATGTTTCTAGAAAGTTTTTCTTTGCTGCTTGGATACTGGTTTATGACTTTTTATTTTCTGTAAAGCTGCTTTAGAATAATAAAATTTAAGTTTCATATAAATTAATTTTAAATGTATTAAAAATGCTCTTTGTAATACTTTGAAAAAAGACACAGTTTACAGTTTAGTTTCAGCTAACACTTTAATAATAAACTAAAATATTGTCTGTTGTTGTTTTAAAAGCATTGCAGGAAGAGAGATGCCAGAACCTTGCTCAGATGGAGGTTATTTGATTGGACTTCCAGCATTGCCTGCTCTCAGCCTGAGGCAGTCCTGTTTCTCCTATAATCTTGTGTACTGGGCTCTTCTTCCCAGCAGACTTCAGATGTAAATTGATGGGTTTCTGTAGAGGACACATGCTGATGTCGTTCACGCCACACTTGGTAAATAACATGCGTTCTTAGAAAAGAAACTCGCACTGCATTGTATGTGCTTGTCTGCTTGTTTGTCTACATGTGCCCTCCGATGCCCGTCGCTATCAAAGTGCTGAAAGAGACAATAGACCTCATTTTATCTCGCAGCAGACAGCGATACGTGTTGCCAGGTAACCACACCTGACATTGAGCTGAAGGTACGCTGTCATAAAACCTCCTTTTATTAACTCTACCCAGGAGACCGTGCTTTATCGTAAAAGTGCGGTCACCTTTTTTGGCAACATTTTGTGGGCAAAAGAAGCTCAATTGTCAATAGCGTAGCATTACATTAATTACCTCGCACAAAGAAGTGACTTTTAAACCAGGCAACTTTCTGCTGGCCGACACAGTGAATTTGCATTAACACAACATTAACACAAAAAGTTTTTTGTGCAGATTCCCCAAAATTTCACCGAACAATGGTAAATGACTACACCTGAGTATCATAACCATACTGTATGTGCTTTTGTATGAGCATTTTATATAAATTCTGACATTCATGTCATTCCAAACCAGTTTTTTCCTCTGTGGAATACAAAAAGAGATATTTAACAGAATGTTGAGGCTGCTCTTCATTAATGCAAACTTCAACTATGGCTTGTAACAGGTTGGTCACATGACATGCAATAATTAATGACATTTATGCTGCCTTTACGTGTTATTGAAAATGTCCACTTCTGAAGTCATAATTAAGAGTTTGTCATATTCAGTTGCTTTGTTAATGAATCATGGAAGATGCTTACTTGCTCTACTATATCCTTTCATTGCGTTAAATAGTCAGCTTGCTGACAATTTTGGAATTTCAGTCACATACATGCTGATTTTGCTGTATATTAAACATACAGTATGCATCAATTAATTATTTATATATGTAAATGTGCAAGACGTTCACAACAAGACAAGGCAGTGTTGCTGATGTTTATGGCCCACCCAACTCAGCAACAGTATCAAGAGTTTTCTAGTTGTAAATACAACCTTAGAGGCCCTTTATATCCAAATGCACCAGGTTTGATTGTGCATGAGCGTGCATGAGAATCAACTATAGACAAAATGACAAATATGACTACAGAATACTCTACTTTTATGATCTTTTTTATGGTGCTTTGTCCTGTTTCACAGAAGTCCTTTCATTGTGTGAATCTTAGCTTGAGTAGGCTGGATCATGTTTGGTTAACTTATGGAAAAGAAGTAACGTTACATCTTAAGAGTTTCATTGATCATTGTTTTTATTTGTGGTACTGTAGTGTTGAATTATGGGATGTGCACTGGGAGTGTAGTACCACATGGTGGCAGTGCTAATCTAAATCCTTTTCTGCCACATTTCTGCTTTACGCTTTAAGCTTTTCAGGAACTTACTGGCCTGGCCTGAATTCAGTTAACCTACTCCCTTAAATTAAACAGAAACCACTGGAGCACATAGACTTCATTTAGACCTTATTGCAGGAAATACTGTCCAACTTACAGTAATTTAAATCAGTTGATGCCTTTTATGTTAAAGTGGAAAGGGCATCTTTAATTTCCCTTAAATTGAATTTCTTTACTGTACTTGTCAGAGATTTATTCAGTTATTATTGAGTGTGTGTTTCTGAACATCCCAGCGTTCAGGCGCCATGCTGTTGGCCTCTTAAAGGACACTGCTGCATTACTTTTTCTTGTAGATGCTTTTGACTTTTTTGACCTGCTTTTAATTGTGTGTGTGTGTGTGTGTGTGTGTGACAGGGGCTGTTACAGACTAATTAATCTCCTGCTGCCCTTGCCATATCAGCTGTTCACAAATTAACCAGAGTAAATAGTCCTGTTTCTACCTCCATGTGTCCCCACAGAGGACAACCGAGAGAGAGAAAAAGAGAGAGGGAGTATGAGTAAGTCAAAATGGAGGGGATGTTTATGAATTTATTAATTCTGGGGACAAGTATGTTCATCTAAAGGTCCTATCCAGGACAAATGGCATAAACTATGGCATAACTATATCTTCAATGGGTATTTTTCTGTTAACCAGTAACAGACATTTTGCTTGTTTTCATCTTTCCACCCTCAAATATTATAAAATTATTATTATTATTATTAATAATAATAATGATGTATTAAAATATATTTAAAAATATTTTTTTGTATGTATACAACTGATCGTATCACATAAATCCTAAGTGAATAGTAATACCCAGTGATAAATGGGGCTCTCTGACGTGACTTCCCTTTAAAAATGAATGGTCACCTTTAGCATTAGCTGTAGAAGAAAAGCTGTAATGGCTTTTGCTTCAGACAGTCCGACCCCATGACACAACATTTGAAAGTGATTATAAAATGTCCTGTGCCACAGACACTAGACGCCGTCTGCCTCTCAGATCAGGACACTAATGGCTACCCAACCTAAAATAATCTCTTTTATTGAATTGACTTTGGATGTCCCCTTGTGACACTTTTGTTTGTTTTTGACTTCTTTTAAGGCTCTGACTTGGGGCTAGCTCATCTGGCACAGGGAATTGGGTAGTGCTATGCATTTTACAAGTTTTGGAGAAATTTATGTAACATTACATCACTTGGATCACCAATGGATCCTTTGCAGTGAATGGGTGCCGTCAGAATGAGAGTCCAAACAGATGATAAAATCATCACAGTAATCCACAAGCATTCCACACAACTCCAGTCCATCAATTAATGTCTCGTGAAGCAAAAAGCTGAGTGTTTATAAGTAACAAAATCCCTGGTAGCCCTTCGGGCAGGTACTCTTCAGATTTTGGTAGCCCAAAAATTAAGTTAACACATTTTCAGTACACAAATATCAACGAATATCATGGAAAGAGTTTTATTTGATGTAACTAAATGATGCAGATTTTTAGGTTACCTGAGAAAACATTTTTACTGCACAATACACTGCAGTTCAAAAGTTTGGATCAATAAAGTTTTTTAAAGAAGTTTCTTATATGCTCATCAAGGCTGTATCTATTTGATAAAAAATACTGAATATTATTTCACAAAATAATATTGTGAAATATTATTGCAATTTAAAATAAATGTTTTCTATTTTAATATACTTTAAAATGTAATTAATTCCTGTGAAGCAAAGCAGTATTTTCAGTGTCACATGATCCTTTAGAAATCATTCTAATATGCTGATTTTTAATCAATGCTGGAAACAGTTGTACTGCTTTTTTATTTTATTTTATTTTTTATATACTGTATTTTTTGGGACCAGTGGTATTTAAAAAAAAAAGTTAAAAAGAACAGTGTTTAGTGTTTTCTTTCATTTTTAAAGATACTTTAAAAAAGTTTAAAGAAAGTTCAACTTTATTCAGCAAGGATGTGTTAAATGGATAAAATTGATAGTAAAGACTTGTTAGAAAATATTTCTATTTTGAATAAATGCTGTTCTTTTAAACTTTTTATTAATCAAAGAATCAAAGAAAAAAGTAACACAGGTTCCAAAAAAATATTAAGCAGCAGAACAGTTTCAACACTGATAATAAATCAGCATATTATCATGATTTCTGAAGGATCATGTGACACTGAAGACTGGAGTAATGATGCTGAAAATTCAGGTTTGATCACAGAAATAAATGCTATTTTAAAGTATAGGTATTAAAATAGGAAACCAATATTAGAAATTGCAATAATATTTCACTATATCAATGTTTTTTCTGTATTTTTGAAATGAATACAGCCTTGATGAGCAAGAGACTCAAAGTCAAAGACTCAAAAACAAGGTCAACTATTTATCAGGATTATAATATAGCCCTAACATAATATATGATCAAAACAAACTATTTAAATTGATAGAATAGAATAGAATAGAATACAAACTAAAGCAAAACTTAAGCTGAGATCTGTAAGTTAAATATATATAAAAAACGTGAACATATGAATTCTTCTATAGCTGTCTAAACATCGATATGAAGTACAGTTTGTACAATACACTTGTGTGTGACTGTACATGTTTCAGAGTTTTGTTACCGTTCTTTGCCCATCCTCCGCTATTTCCAGCTCTTAATCAAGCCACTCTTCTTTAATACATGAGGATGTTTTATTTCACATGTCATTGTGTTTGCGTTGTCTCTTGTGTTGAGCGCACCGCAACCATTGAGGTATTGAGTTTCTACAGCGACTCGTTTGGTGCATATTGTTCTCTTTCTATGAAACCTGTAAACCGCATTCACCGGCTCTAACGACCGGGAAGTCGTGGCCTAATGGTTAGAGAGTCGGACTCGTAATCGAAAGGTTGCGGGTTCGAGTCCCCGGCCGGCAGGGATTGTAGGTGGGGGGAGTAAATGTACAGCGCTCTCTCCACCCTCAATACCACGACTGAGGTGCCCTTGAGCAAGGCACCGAACCCACAACTGCTCCCCGGGCGCTGCAGCATGGCTGCCCACTGCTCCGGGTGTGTGTTCACGGTGTGTGTGTGTGTGTGTGTATTTGTTCACTACTCACTGCTGTGTGTGTGCACTTGGATGGGTTAAACGCAGAGCACCAATTTCGAGTATGGGTCACCATACTTGACAATACGTCACGACTTGACTTGACTTTTTTTTACTAACTCTGTCGTGACATCAGCTCTATAGCGGTTTGCCCGAGCATTGCTATTCTTTCCCTTTTACTGGCGGCATTCAATCAAATGGCTTCACAAATAATTTTTTGTGTGCGCGAGGCACATTATTTCTTCTGCGCGGCCGCGGCGGAAGAAGAGCGTGGTCGCGTGAGCTCAGCTTAGAGGGAACATTGTGTGGGAGCCCTGTATTTAAGGTAGCCCGTTGGGCAGGACAGTGATACATTTTGGTAGCCCGACTGGAAAACACAGTAGCCCCGGGCGATTTTGCGAGCCCTGCAGTAGCTCACACAGCAGGAAGGAAACACAGGGAAAATATATATTTTAATACTTTCTCGCACAGTTATATCGTTGGGTAATTATATTGTAAATAAAATGCAGGCATCAGGGAGCCACTATTAATATGCTGGGCATTTAAACTGCTTTCAAATGCACAATCGCTTTTTAGTTTCACTTTCACTTTCGTGATTCACGATCGCATGTACTCTGTTTATGCTATGGAGCGGCAGTACTTGCCACACATTTTACAAGATCAGATGCGTGTCAGTGGTGCTCAGGATCTGTAAATCATTCACCATCATCCTCAGTCATCTCTTCTTATACTGTTTATGTGGTAAGTGAAATCTTATTTACTGTAATGTAACAGGCTACCGCTAGCAAGGAGCTAACCATTAACCGTGCCTTTCTGAATACAGACACCAACCCATCCCCTGCACAGCCTGGAACATAACATTTATTTCCATGATCTGCCATTTTTGCTGTTGTCCTCGCTTGTTTCTTCGCATACCTGCAGAACTTCTGATGGTTCAGCTGGCATAGAACATGGGCGGGTATATGCAAATGTTGAGGGCGTAACTATTAGTGATCCCGACTGTAACGTCACAGTCAGTGTTATGTTCTGATTCGCCTATTTTTCAGTGGTCATTTGCATTTGTGAGATTTACATAAGAAGGATGAAACAATGGAGTTTGAGGCTCATGGTATGTCATTTCCATGTACAGAACTCTTATTATTCAAGTATGCCAAGGTAAATACAGTTTTCCATTCTATGGCACCTTTAAAGTTAAAATTCTTTAATGATGCATTTGTTAACTTGCACCCATTCACTGCTGTAAAATAATGATTGCTTAACAACTAACAGAGAGAAAGAGAAACAAGCGAGAGATGTTTATTTACTCCTTCAGCTGATATGATAGTACTGTTGCTATTGTTTTCATACAGTAAACATCCATTTATCTGAGCCTGAGATTACCAAAGGTTATATATGTTTGTCTTTAAGAGATCTGCCTGAGAAAATAGTACAGCTGGTTCCCAATTAAGTTTTAATTGAAAATGATCTAGTAGGTTTATTATGAGTTTATTGAATGTAATATATCATGCTGTTAAATTCATCAGTTGTACAGCACTAGTGGGAGTATTTTATTATTCTATAGAGTTCTATATTCAGTGTTGAGCAGCATGCAGAATATATTAATATTTCTATTTGTACAAACTGTTCAATATGACCACAAAAAATTCACAATCACCATCAATAACTTGAAGTGTATTTTATACATGTAGTAACTTCAATAAACCTCTTGTTTTGAATGTCTGAATTAAACACATTGAAGGAATTTTTTTACGTGTGTGTGTGTGTGTGTGTGTGTGTGTGTGTGTGTGTGAACAAAAATGTCAGTGTGTAACCATCCTGAGCTTCTAATGGAGGAATGTTTTCAATTACACATGCTCATACACTGATTGTTAAAAGATAACTCTTAATTTATACAACAACATGGTGAAACTGTATGCTATTGTGCAACCAGGATTGTACAAAAAGGTATGGTTTTATTATTATTATTATTATTAATCATGGTTAGTTTTGGGTTTAAGTTGTAAAGATTTTTACGACTTCTCATAAGGCTGGGATACGTTTTAAACTATAGTCTTTAAATTATTTTCATCTTTTCATTCGTTTTCATTTAGACATCCATGTTAGTTGCTGACCCGTGTGTGTGTGTCTCAAAGTAAAGAAGTCATTTGAAAGACAAGCACCTGCTCATAGCTGTGGATCCTCCATCTAAGGTAGTGAAAGGGAGGGAAGAAAGGAGGGATGGGAGGCAGAGAAGGAGGGACACAATCTCACACACTGAGACAGAGGCACAAAACAAGTACCCTCTGTCATAGAAAGACAGAGACGGAGACAGAGAAGAAACTGTTAGAGTAGGAGGTTAAGAGGGAAAAAAGAATGTCTCACAGGAAGAGGAGCTTCACTTTTGGAGCATATGGGGGGTAAGACACACTACTGAGGATTTGTGAGGACAGATGACAGTGGCTTTGAATTCTGATGTTATATGCTGTTGTAGTTAATGTTCACCGATAACTCTGTTTTTTTGGGTGCAAAATACCTTTTGTAGAATGCAGATGTAATTCATTTTTCTTATGCATTAGAATTTTCTTAGGTAATATATTTAATGGTATCATCAAACAAGATGTCATTTAAACAACATGCATACCACGACACTGCTGAATGCTTGATTCTGATTGGTTGATGTACGTTTGAAGGTGTTGAATAATTTATTGCATGGTTATAAAGTAGTTCCAGGTTTGTTGACCAAATTAGTTACATATTTCTTCGCCATGTACTTTTCAACATGTAAAAATGGTTTTGTGAGAATAGTAGTTTTTATTTTTATTTTTAAGAACTACTTGTATATGCTTCAGAGTGAAAACCTGATAAACACATTATGTAGACAGACATGTACATGTGTGTGGTAAACGTTATATGGAATCATTTAAAGTTAAATTATTGAAAATTACTTATGTTTTAGCTTTATATATATATATATATATATAATAGTTAAAATATATGTGTCATTTTAGTATCAATTCAGAAGGAAATGTAAAATGTATAGTAAACTACAACTGGCAGACAAACTAATTTAATAACTGGATTATTTATTTTATTCACAAAAATAACTTATCACGTGTGAATGTCTTGTTATACTTGCACATTTTGTCATTTGACTCTGTTATGCCTGCCTGGTTAAAACGGTTCAGTTGAACTACTGACGGTTTGATGATGGTAAGATGATGTCAGAATTTGCTCAGATGTTTTTCTGACAAAAAGGGCCAATGGAAACATGAGTCATGTAATTTGTGACATTCATCTTGTCCCTATTTCCTGAAACATTCTATGTGAAGTTTGAAGCACTTTTGGGTTAAAGTGAGAGATTATTGAACTACATCAACCATAATGACATTGTGTATTGTGATACATCTGTTGCTCTTTGGCTTTTTACCCACATGTCAGGTCTAACAGGTTTGTATTTTGGATTGCATAAATGTTCTAAAGCTTGATCCAGCGTGTTTACTGACACATGCTCATCCAAACACACACTGATCCCTCATGTGGTGGTTTATAGGCCTTGTTTGTACATTCATCGTCCGGGCTTCAATATTTACTGCTGAACTCATGTGGTATTTACAGCGCATTTGTGTAGACTGAGTGGTTTATTTATGTCAAATACCATTTAATAAAAAAAAAATTGCATATGACAGAAAATTGCATAGGCTATAGGAAAAATATTTCAATGCTTTTTTCACCGGTGGTATCATACAATTTTTCCAAATGTCATATAATTTTTCAACTAGTCGTTACATTTTCTGATATCTGTATAAATCCTGTTTAAAGTATTTTGCCCAAAAATGAAAATTTGTTGAAAAATTGACCCTCAGGCCAACCAAGATGTAATTTAAAAAAAAAAATCAGAACAGATTTGGAGTAATCACTTGGATTTGTTTATTGCAAACACACAGCTTTTTGGTTCACAGTGTATTATTTGATTGACTGGAGTCGTGTGGATTATTGTTTTATCAGCTGTTTAGACTCTCATTCTGACGGCACCCATTCACTGCAGAGGATCCATTGATGAGCAAGTAATATAATGCTATATGTCTGATGAGGAAACAAACTAATATTAAAACAATGTAATTATTACAAAAGTTCTTCCTTCTGACTTGCATTTCTGTAGTAAGTCATACAAGCATAGAAATTTAAGCAAGAAATACCCTTTGATTAAATAACATGCATGTAATATAATTAACATGACATTTTAATCAGTTGACAGCCCTGCTTCATTATTCGAAATAAATCTGAAAGACTGTAAGCTCCAGCAGCTAATAAATGATCAAAGTCCTTGTCCTTTCTCTCAAGGTTATGGAAATATTTGTTACTCTATGCTCTACCTGAAGTGTTAACTGATTTTGTTGACACAACAGTCACACTTTCCCTTGCACTCAGCAGAAGGTTGGAGGACACACTCGTGCTATGATTGATAGTGAAGGTCTGACATTTACAGCAAAGGCAGTAGATGGTGATATCCAGATGCATCTGGCCTTAAAACAGTAACTTTTGGTCTCAATTTTTTTGTTTAAGGATTTGATCAAGGTTAATGACACTTTCTCACAAAATAGATGTGTATGATGCATGTTTTTTAACCAAACAGATGGGTTTGTTTGTAGAACCATCTTGTGGCAAGATACGAAATGACACCAATTTCGTTAGCCAGGAAAATGGGGTTTCATTTCCATGCGAAACTGCTATTGTGTTTAGCGTTGTCTATTTTGATATTGAGTCTTATGAAATGTCTTATTCAGAACACATCTGAGGACTGAGCTGTTTTTAAACCGAGCAGAGTCATAGCGTATTCTTAGAACAAAGCTGTAGCTGCTCTTCAGAAAAACGTTAGAGAAGCTGCTTCTCTCATTAGCGTCTCAAAACCACAAATGCCCTCTGTAGAATTCTACAGCTTTTGTCGAGCAGAACTGTTGAGTTTTCCGTCAAAATTAAAAGAAACATTATGCATAATACAAAGTAAAAGTATGAGGGGTTAAAGGTTTGTCATTGTGCACACTGAGAGAGGATGGCGGAAATGTTTCAAAGGATTTTGGCGATAGCAATTGCTTGTATTAATTGATGATGTTCTCCAGTGGTCCTTCATTATCCTATTGGTCCTCACCCTTCGTTAACTTGATAGATTTGCTGAATCATTATCACATCAAGTGCATGAAATGTTCATCGGCAGTGAATTGATTAGCATTTAGCAGGCTCTGTGTGGAGACTGATTGCCAGAATGTGTTAAAAGTGTGAAATCAATTACCGCTCTTTTTGTGTAATGGCTATAAGGGTTTACGGTTGTGTCAGTATATGTGCAAACATATGTGCAGAATGCATGCGTTTTTAAAAATACCATGTTTCTTTTCTCCACAGAGTGGACAAAACCTTCTCCAGGTCAAGACATATTTGGTAAGTCCTTCACTTTCTTGAAAGTAGTTAGTATTAAAAGTATATAGGCTAATACAATTTAATTTAATGATTTAATTTTTGCATTAATTACACTAACATTTCCTAAAAAAACAAACATTTGAAAACTGAAAATATTATCTTGGTACAGACACAAAGGAGAAATAATAAGTCTTTCCAAATGAAAGGTCAGAATTGAAGTAAGATTTTCCACCTTTTCTAAGTAGGAAGTAGGGAATGTGTGCTTTCCAAGTTGAATGTAATGCAGCATTAAAGGAGGTCATATGACGTTGCTAAAAAGAACATTATTTTGTGTATTTTGGTGTAAATGTGTTTATGCGGTTTAAGGTTAAAAAAACACATTTTCCACATACTGTACATTATTGTTGCTCCTCTATGCCCCACCTTTCCGAAACGCAGCGATTTTTATAAAGCTCATCGTTCTGAGAAGCAAGGTGTCCTGATTGGCCAGCTATCCAGTGCGTTGTGATTGACCTAATACCTCAAGCGTGTGACGGAAATGTTACGCCCTTTACCGTATTGTGATGTCGTGTCCTGGTGTGACGAGACTAAAACAATAAAACCCATTATAAACGAGGCATTTGTTGCGTCCCGTGGTGACATAATTACTGATTATAATGGCTTATATGCTTTTTTTACACGTTGCATTGCACAGAGTAAACATTACCATGTCTGCATTTGTGATCGGAGAAACGACAAACTCTACACAGCTCAAAACTCGCGTTTGAATAGTCAGTGGCAAATTCTTTAAATAAGAAAACGTTCTTACAGGCTGAGAGTCAGAAGCACCAGACTGTCCTTGCAAAGTTGGAATTGCCCCACTTTATAGAAACAGCCTTTGTGCATAGCTGGCAGGCTACTCCCAGGTTCAGGAAATAGTCCTCCGTAAAATGCGCTGCACACACTCTAATATTTGGGTTCAACTGTTCTGGAACAGTGTTGTAAATACAACTTAACCACTGATTTCTAGTTGTGTCCTCTTTTGGAAGAAAGTACTTTCACTTTCACAACGAAACACAGCGTCTCCAGGACATGGTGCCGGCAGCAACAATACTAGAGCTAGAATAAAAATCATGCCCTCTTTCTTTGCGTATACATTTGGGCGGTGTTATGCAAATCTTCCTATACCGTAACATAGACGTGGGGGCGTGTTTAAATGAGTCGTTTTAGGAGGGAGTGTCTTAAAAGTCTTAACTTTGATAAAGAATATCTCTTTAGGTTTTAGGTTTACAACTTCAGGGATCTTATCTGTGCATGAACAGCTTGCAACACTCCAAAGAGAAAGGAAAACTTGAAATCGCATCATATGACCATCTTTAATGGTCAAATAAAAGTCTTAATCAGCTATTTTTTGTTGTTGTTGTTGTTGTTTTCTCTCTAAACATCCTTGTGTAAATTATGATAAATGTACTTCAGAGGGAAAATTGAATATTAAAGATACTTACTTTCAGAGAATATTAAATGAATAATTTTTTAACTAAATTGGCATATATGTAAATATATCTTGTTTTAAGGATATTTTGATGTTTATTTTTTTGGAAAAGAAGGAACTCTGGAAAAAATATATAGTTATAATTTATAAAATAATAACTATATGTAATATAGTTAAAATATATAATATATAAAATATATATTTAATTAAAATTATATTAAAAATATAAATAAATTGTATTAATATTTTTTCCAGTGTAGTGTATCACATGTTTAATTTAAACCCTTGGCTTTTGTGTCACATATTTGTCCCCCCTTTGTACACATGTTTGGACACAAGTCACAAAGTTTGTCATCACATTCCATAACTGGAAAGGTCACCTCAACTACTGTATGATTTGTGTGAGGAGTTGAAAAGGGCAGGTTGGATCAAGTTACCTCTCTCCGATATCTTTCGTATCAGCCACCCCCACCCTATACTGCTGGTGGAAAGTTTCACGCCTGCTTGACTGACAGCGTTATTACTACAGAAGGAGCTGGTTATGTGTAAAGCAGGTTTATAATGGCTGTGAAAAGGATGTGTCTGGAGAGAAGAGGGAACGTGAAGGGAGAGGGCGAATGGCGGAATGTAATTATGGCGGGACCTGGGTTTCACTCCGCGCGTATCATCCCAGATGAGCGTTGTAGTGCATGCTAATGCGAAGAGAGACCCAAGAGAAACAGCACACGTGCACATCTTTATGCTATTCCTTTTTCTGTTGCTTTCTTACAGTTGTTTTCTGTTTTCCTCCTTTATATCCCCGTCTCTGTCTTTCACCCTTTTCGCTTTCACATACTCAGACAGTAAGTGTTTCAACAGCTTGCTTTAGTTGAATAAAACATGAAGCAAACACATTAAGTACCCTCGTCCTGAGGTTTGTTGTCAGATAAATATCTGAATTTTGTTGTACATGTATTGGAGGAAACAAACAATATTCTTTGAGTATGAAAACACTGAATATGTATCTATTTGTAAGTTGTTGTTTTCATAATATTAACAATCCCCTGCCCTTAAGTATTCAACTTTGGTGTGTAATACATCCTGCTACATAATCTACATAAATTATACCTCACATTAAAGGGATAGTTCACACAAAAATTACAATTCTGTCATCATTTACTGACCCTCAAATTTTTCTAAACCTGTATACATTTCTCTCAGTTGTTGAATGCAAAAGAGGAAATTTTGAAGAATGTTGGTAGCCAAACAGTTGACGGTAGCCATTGACTTCTATATTATATTAAACAAAAACAAAAAACTATGGAAGTCAATGGCTACCGTCAACTGTTTGGTTACCAACATTCTTCTTTTTTGTTTGGAACAATTGAAGGGTGAGTAAATGATGACAAAAATGTCATTTTTAGGTGAAGTATCGTTTAAATGGATGAAAATGTTTTCTTTTTTCAATGGATCATGCAGTAGTTTATTTACATTTTTTGTTGTATTTAATATTGTAGGCTTTATTTTATTTTCTAATTAAAAATGCAGGATTTAATAAACATTTACTATATTTGAGAACTAAAAAGATTTCTATTGTATTTTTAATATTGATATAAAATATTAAAATAATAATATTTACTATAAAATATTTATTATTAAAAACATTTATTTATTTTCTCTTGATGAAGCTATTGATTGATTATGTAACTAGTTCTGTTAATTGGTTAAGCGGGCACAGTTATTGGTCAACATGATCAAATGTCACCTGATTTATTTGCCTTTTCTTTGGAAATATAAAAATTTAACACTCTATTCATAAAAAAAAACCCGTTTTGGAAACATTCTTTTCAAAAGCAATACTTACAGTAATGAATTGGCTCTAAAAACAGGTAAAAGCGCATTTCTATCTTTAATCGTTTGCCTTTTCAAGTGCTCTCTTGTCGTGCATGTTTGGAATTTCATTGCACCGAGTCACTTTGCGTCCAAACACTTCGTCTCATATACGCCCACTGCCACTGTCACTGTCAGAGCCTGTGCTGTTTGGAGACACAATGCTTTTATGATTAGACCTATTCAGATCAGTATTGCGCATCAGCCTGGTATTCTCTTCTGTATGGCATGAATGTCTCTGCTGTTACAGTTGCTGAGACGTGGCCCATGTGGGCTTTCTCAGCTGGTCTTTATCTTGCAGGCCTGAGAAAATTGTTAAGACAGCTCTCAGATTTGTAAGAAACAGGCTGTAAAAGGGCGTATGGAGGCGATAGTAAAAGCTGTGCGCTGGATGGGGCGTCCCTACGTCCTTTCTCATGGGACGAGCATGTGCTTGGGATAAAAGCTGCCAGGGACAACAGGGACGCTCTTAAGTGATGCTGTTGATGTTAGATATTAGATGTACTCAAGAAGGACAATATTAATAATATGGTGCTTTGATTTGTACCATAGTGCTGAATGATTACCATGTTTATATTCCATAGTATTTATGTAGTACATCAAGGTACCTGGTACCATGGATCATGTAC
This sequence comes from Barbus barbus, assembly GCF_936440315.1. Taxonomy (NCBI): domain Eukaryota; kingdom Metazoa; phylum Chordata; class Actinopteri; order Cypriniformes; family Cyprinidae; genus Barbus; species Barbus barbus. The sequence goes on along the minus strand of NC_136753.1, from coordinate 25,227,837 downwards.
CATACATATCCAAAAATCCTTGATATTATTACAGTACATTATCCAAAAAATTATCTGCAGTAAGTTGACTATTTTTGTTATTGTTGTTATTATTACTATTTTTTTATTATTAATAGCTAAATGTTTTATCGTCTAGCTGTAGTTCTTGAAATGAACTATTTCTGTTCATCGGTCAAGCACTTTTATTGGTCAATGCAATAGTCTCAGAATGGTTAAATGTTGTATGATTAATTGCCTGGAAAATATTTGTGACCCTGAACCACAAAACCAGTCATAAGGTACATTTTTTCTGAATAAATAAGCTTTCGATTGATGTATGGTTTGTTATGATAGGACACTATTTGGCCGAGATAAAAACTATTTGAAAATCTGGAATCTGAGCGTGCAAAACAAAAATCAAAATATTGAGAAAATCTCCTTTAAAGTTGTCCAACTGTTCTTAGCAATGCATATTACTAACCAAAAATAAAGTTTTGATATATTTACGGTTGGAAATTTACTAAATATCTTCATGGAACATAATCTTAACTTAATATCTTAATGATTTTTGGCATAAAAGAAAAATCGATAATTTTGACCGATACAATGTATTGTTTTCTATTGCTACAAGTATACCTGTGCTAATTATGACTGGTTTTGTGGTCCAGGGTGTCATCTGGTTCTTTGAATATAAAAAAACAATTTTTAAAAAAAAAATCTAGGCCTATTTGCGGTTTAAGTTGTTGTTTTAATAGTATTTAAACTAATATTTAAGGATTAAACTTTGGATTGAACTTGATCACTAATGATAATGCCATAACTCTTTGTACTGTAAGTGGACATTTTGATTCATTTAAGTGGTTTTGCAATAAATAATTGTTGAATTAGTTTTGTTGTGGTAGGATATGGACAGCAGTGCTTTGTTTTTTGTTTGTTTTTGGACCGTAGTTCACCCAGATTCTGTGAGGACACTGGTCTAGTGAGGACAGCAGTGGTCTTTAGGGGACGTTGGTAAGCTATGCCTCACATCAGCGTCATTTAAGTCATCTAAGTTGACAGGATAAGCAAACCCCCAGAGATCTGTGCTTTCACGGAATGTGCTTCAGTCTGTAAGAGGTTATTAAAATGCTTTTTTAAGGTGCCATTCAAAATTGTTCTCTGCTATGTGGTGCCGTGGAGCTCTGGAAAACATATTTCCTCTTACCTGATGTCTGGAAAGCGTGAGAGTAGACTGGAACTTTATTAGGGTGGAGTTTACAATGGAACAGATCAATTACATTTCAATTTCTTACTGTACTGCAGGGACTGAAATTGTAGGAGGACATGGGAACTGGGTAGACAGATAAGAAAATGCTGTTCATTTATGATAATTTTGGATGGGTTATGTTAGAAATGCATAATGTTTTTTGCTGCCTCTATCACCACTCTGAATCTTGCATTATAGAAATTCTCAATATGTAATTATGAGATATGAAGTCAAAGCATTTAGTATCTGTAAATGACATCTTCACACTGGATTCAGTTGATTTAGCTGGTGTTTGACATGAAGAGCAGAGCTAGAGGTTTGGGTCTTTGTGATTGTGATATATACCCTGAAGAGGGCAAACAGAGGTTGTGAATTACCTCACAGGAAGCTCAGCTTGACAACAGGTGCTTGAGCAGCAGTGGTTGGGCCCTTCAGGATGTTGACCATCATTTCACCCTAGAAACTCTATTAAATGTGTTGTTTCCCCGCCTACTGTTTTTTCACCCTGTTGTTTTCCCCTATCTGTCTGTGTTTGTCCAGCTTTCTTTTTAAAGGGGACCTATTATGCCCCTTTTTACAAGATGTAAAATAAGTCTCTGATGTCCCCAGAGCGTATATGTGAAGTTTTAGCTCAATATACCCCACAGATAAATTTTTACAGCTTGTTAAAAGTGCCACTTTTAAGGTATGAACCAAAATGCGCAGTTTTGAGTGTGTTGCTTTAAATGCGAGTGAGCTGTTGCTCCCGGAGAAGAGGACGGAGCTTCAAGAGCTCGAGCTCCGCATTAGCAGTGCTAGACTTTGCAAATAAACATTTCACTATTAATACAAACCTGTTATCTTTACAGAAAACTACTCGGTTTCAAAGTCAGTCATCTGATTATACTGTGCATAATAAATTCGCGTTTATGAATTACACAGACGGGGAGCACGGTAGGATAAAAATAACAACATAGCTGGTCTCATGCTATCACAAACTTTATAAATCCCACTTCTGATTATGAGCTCGACAACTTCAAGCGATCGATGCTTTCATATGCAACTTTTAACTACCACATTCCTTTTCATGATCATTCTAGTAGCACTTGAAGGCAGCATCAGGGAAAACACACAAGAGACAATGATAGCTTTAGTAATTAACCTTGCCAAAAAGCTCTTTCAGAAAGGCAATTTGGAAAACAAACGTGTGATACTTACTTTGTCTGGAGCTGATGTTCGTGCACGAAGCGTTGGTATTGATTCATAAACATTTAGGGGACTTTACCGATTTTTTCCAGGATATTTCCTTCGAAAATTTAATTTAACCACAGTGTCCTCGGCTCAGATGAAGGGAGATTATGGCGACTCCTATGTTTATTAGTGCATCCCAAAACACAACAAAGCCTCTTTGGTGCTGACATTGTATATATCTCCAGTAATGGTGGACCGCAGCTTCTCACTCAGGGCTATGTTAATGCTAATAGGGCAGAGAGCGTCACAAATGGGTGGGACTTTTTCCCCTCAGTGACGTGCACAGAGGGAGAATCTGAAACAGCTCGTTTGGAGAGAGACTGTTTATGATTTATTGGTTTTATTAAAAAATGAGTGGGTGGATTTTTAACATTATAGGCTGGTTGTTTTCACACACTGCCACACAACTGTGTTCAAACACCTTATAAAAGTGATTTTTGCATAATATGTCCCCTTTAATTCTTTGTCATTTTGTTGATTTTGGTGTAAGACTTTATTATTGGTGTTCTGCTAAATAAATAAATAAACTTACAAATAAATAAAAGGACTGAATATGTTATCAAATTATTAACATAATAGAATATAAAATAATAGAATAGAATATTATATAATAAAATGTAAATAAGTTTACTACAAATGTAAATATACAACTTTTATATATATATATATATATATATATATATATATATATATATATAATTTATTTTTTATATTTTTTTATTAAAACATTATTAATTAGATTTTTAATTGTTATTTTTATGTAATTTTTCAAAGTGAAACTTTTTACATATGTATCATATGTATATCGTATCTTTCTGTCTCTATATCTATGTTTATGTATCTTTTTGTACACCCCTATTAAAATGCCATTTTCCAAACGCAATGTTCATTCTGACTGTGTTTTTAATGTAAAACTAGTCAGGTGAGAAAAGTCTGTGAGGTCTCCACCCATAGGTGTTACCTGATAGCCCAGTTTGGGTTAAACTAAAAGGGATTTTCAGCTGAAAATCTTTTTACTGACTGTTTTAATGTATTGTTGCCTTTTAATATTTTTTGTTTGATGGATTCTTCTTGATTACTATTTCTTAATGCTTATTATTTCTGGATGCAGCAAAAGATATGGATTAGCATCATTTGCTAGTTGGATTTTTTTTTAGTCTGAGAGTGATTGAGAGATGGGAGGTTTGAATGGGAGTTTGAAAATAGAGCTGAATTCTGTCAGTTTTATTTCGGAAATAATTCCCATGACACCAGAGTCAGCCGAGAGCCTGGATGGTGTCGTGTGTCTAAGATCAGACAGTGTGTTTTGAAGCACTGTTGTCAGTGAATATTCATTTCATCCATGCATACAGGGAAAACACAGTCAAGATATCTGAAAGCAGACAAATATAACACTCTTTACGGAATATGTTTTCTATTTATCAATTTATTTGCCTATTCATTTGCATAAATTAATTATTCAAACATTTTTTATTTTATTAATGTGTGTGTATTGTGCAAAACTTGCCCCAACAGTTGCAAAGTTCTGATTCATTTTTGGCATGTTAGGGTGTTCTGGGTGGTTGCTAGAGAGTTGCTAGGTGGTTCTTCACTGACCCATGTCAAAATAGCCCATCAAAAATATCTAGATACTTGATTGCTCAGGTCCATTTTTGATTGATCCATGACTGGATGTTTCCATTGACATGACAAAAGGAGAACAACACCCAGCTCTTTCATTTCCAAGGTCAGTTGTTCTAGCCCTTGGGTCTGGTTTTGTTTGTTAACCTGAAATCCGTCCTGGACCCTCCTGCTGTGGGCTGAGTAAAGACCATTTATGGAGAGAATTCTTAAAACAGGTTTGACTTCTTCACTTCCACAAGAGCCGGGAGTGAAACTTCAACTGTCTAATAAACACAAAGAACTCGGCAATCAGGTGGACGTGTCAAACCTGAGTCTCTGTCTACTTGGGTGCGGACAGAAAAGCTTTAGAGAGAAGAGGCCTGCGTGGAGCTGCTGAGAAGCATGTTGGGGAACTCTGTAAATGGGAATGGCAGAAGGTTGAGCCTTTCTGAGTCTGTTCTACGTAAAGTCAACCATCTTTGGTAAGATACAAAGTTGTCTGCAAGAACATGCAGACAGTGTTGTGGGGTGATTATAGTCCCAAAGGAAAGTTTTACTCCTGAAGAGATCATTTTTATAGTCTGGAGTTCTCAGTTATGTTTCATTTAACTTTCTAATCTAGGCACACTGTTCTAATATACTTGAGATTTATTCTGTAACTCTGTAGAATTTTCAACTTCAGAAGTAAATTCAGAGTAGTTGGAGGAAGTATAAGGAACTTGATACTGTAAATTGTAACATTGATAGATGTAGACTACTTGACTTCCCAGCATGCGTCACACCATGAATAAATGATGCAGATAGAGTTGGTATTATTGCTTGCTGCTTTTATTTATGCTGTCCCTCTGAGTCATTGTAGCAAGACAAGAGAAAAGTGTGTAAATGATTTTCATTGTTACATACAGTGCATTGCTAAGGCAAAATTATTATATTTTATTTTATATTTTTTATTTCATTTTAATTTATTTAATTTTATTTAATTTTATTATTCCTAAAGCAAACAAGATCATACCGTCACATCTTCTTTACATACATTTTGTTGTGTATTTTCTAGTTCTAGAAGTTGTGTGGTATTGAGGGAAATCTTATTGGTGGTCAAAATAAAAGTGTTGTTTAATTTTGTGAGATTTTACCACCCCAGTTACTGCTGCTGCATAAAGTGAGGACTGATGGGAACTCTGTGGTGACTGTCTCTGTGAGGGATGTTCCCATCTGAGATAGTCAGTTGGTTCAATATGCCTGCAGCTATGGGAATGGTTTGGGATTGGCAGCAAGTCCATTTGAGGTAGTTTAGAGGGCTGAGTGGGCTAATTGTAGACTTGACAGATAACATCCCTTTAAAACTACACAAGAGGCTCGAATCACACACACACACACACACACACACACACACACACACACACACACACACACACAGGGAATGTTTTGAGTTCAAAACAAGTTAAGCTCTATTGACAGTATCTTTGACATGCTGCCAGTTACCACTGCAAATAATGTGGCTTTTTAGAAGTTGCATTTTTAGTACAGCATTTACATTGGAAATCAATAGGACAAGGCATTTTAAAAGCAAAAAAGTGAAGATAGTATTTTTAATTTGTGTTTAAATTAATTCGTAATGTTATTTGAGCTGTTACTTTGTCTAAATCATTCTTTTAGGTCGATAAACCTCATATCATTCCAGACCCATAACTTTATTTCTAACCGGATCATGAACGTTTAATCATCAACAGATTAAGATCTTATTCAGAAGAAGGATTTGGTCATAAATCTTTGAATTGAATGTACATTTTTGGCACTAATGACACTATGGCACTAAAGCCTGAGTCTCCAGTCAAGGTAATTGCTTGGAAAACATTCTATTCTATTCTATTCTATTCTATTCTATTCTATTCTATTCTATTCTATTCTACTCTATTCTATTTTTTTATTTTTTTTGGAGTTCCACCGACAAAAGTTATGTATGTTTGTATCGACTTGAAGAGTGAGTAACTGAATTGCCAGATTTGGGTGGACTATTCCTTTAGCCAAAAGCAGCACTTTCCTCAGCAGGATGCATTGGTGGCTGTGAGGATATAGAAATATTGGCATGAGAAACAACAATTGGCAAAATGTCAAAACCGGTCCGATAAAGGGATGCAGAGACCTCAAACTGGTTCAGAAGTAGTAGATTCTGGGCTGATAACTCAAAAAAAGGCAAGAGAGGAGAGGACTGAGTCATAAAATGGTGTGAGAAGCCAGGGGGAGGGAAAGAAACAGAAAGAGTTGGGAGGATGAGAGAGAGAGAGAGAGAGAGGGAGGGAGCGATAGGAAAACGAGAGCCCTGTCTGTCACCTGCCCATTTGGTTTAGAGCTGCAGAACAGATTGCTCGGCTCTGATTTGTCGTCTGTGCATGTGTACAAGTAAGTAATGTGTCTCTCTGTCTTTCTCTCTGTCGCTCCATCATAAGATGGTCTGTCTTCTGCTGGTGTGGAGCTCAGGTGGTCGTAGTGGGAGGCAGTCAGCTGAAGAGGTGTCAGACAGTATTAGTGGAGCAGGTTGTGATGAAGCCGTGTGTGGGCTTGTTTTGGGGGCATGCTGTTGTTTTTGGTAACGATGCACCGATACCATTTTCTGGTAACTGTGTAGTGATTTCTTGCAAATGTTGGTTAAAGACATTTTTTAATTTAAATTTGAGTGTGTTTAGTATGTTAACTCCACCTTATAATAACAACAAATGCAGGATGCTATAGCTGCACTAAGAATGTCATCTGCATCTCTAGTTTTTGCATGTTAGTGATTTAGTAAATCCTGTTGATTTCACTTGTGGTTTCCTCATAGTTCATACTTACCCTAGGTCATAAGATTGAGTTTTATTTTTGTTTTGTGCATTTTTGCGAATTGCAGAGAAATGAATGTATAGCATTTGTCAGGTAATCTATTTATCTATATAATGTTTATGCATGATTTTATCTTAATGCACACTCTGTTCTGTAGTTCTGTGCTAGTGTCAGATAGCTTATTGCTAATTCATGTAAACACAGTCAAATTCATTTGTATTAGCAGGTGCACCTGACAGACCCAGGGAGCAGCGCTGTTTTGCATTTTCTGTATGAATCCTGTAACTCTTTCTGCCTCCAGGTTTTCCTGAGCCTTTCCTAACCCTTGCCTAATGTGGGTCTTAAAGGGGTCTTATATTACTTTTTAAAATAATGTAATTTCTATATTAGTGTTGTTTTTGTTTGTTGCTCAATTGATAGAGCATAGCACTAACAACATGATAAGGAAATTTTAATTTTCCACAAATAAGTTTAAACTCACGCTACCCCTCATAAGTTTGGGCTCAGTATGATTTTTTTTGTGTGTGTTTTTGAAAGAAGACTCTCACCAAGGCTGATTTGTTCAAATAAAAATGAATGTTATATTGTGAAATATTACTACAATTTTTCCTAATGTGCTTTGAATGGGAATGTAGGTGCTACACACAGATAGGAACAACACAGGTGAACATTTGTGGAATCAAGAGTGATCAGAAAATGCAAGAATAGTTACATTTGTAGAATAAATAGTTTTAGAGCTGTCTGGTGTAATGTTTGTCTTCAAATGCAAATACCCACACTCACCGTCTCTATGGAAATGTTGCTGGCATTGTGTTTTGTATTAGCCTCTTGTGCCACATCTCAGTCAAGCTTGGCTTATGTGCTGTGACAAATCAACAGCTTGTACTGCTATCAAAACTTCTCGATGACTTCAGGGGCTTTTCAGCACATAACCTGCCATCAGGCTAATGAAGTGTGTCAGCTCTGGCGATCCTCAAGATGTAAAGATCTAACAAAACACCGCTGTGCCTTTGGTGACAGGACATGATGTTGTTGGCATCTGACATCCCTTTCAAGATGTATCTCAGCCACTTACAACTGAAATGGCTTTTTGTCCTGCTGTCTAAGGTGACCTCAGTTTCATTTGGTTTTTAACAGTATGCAAATTGTCACTTTTCTGTGCAGCATAAGCAGACACTTCACAGTTCTCCTTAGTTGGATGTCGTGGTCCTCACATAGTCTTGTGATCTTCTGTGACCTCTGTGCATAAGAGGTTCAGACCTTCAAGCAATGGTGTCACACAGTGTAGCCAAAACAATGAATATCATCACAAAATCTGGTTAATTGCAGCATGTTTTGGTCAAAAACACCTTTTTGGGTTGATAAATCTGAAATTTTTAGCATTTTATCAATAATGTTCTACTGAATCCCTCAACACTCTCAAATATCAAGGCTCTTTTTTGGCATCTATAGGCACTTTCGCACCACGTAGTTCTAGGAGCCAGCATGGTGGTTCCTAGAGAACCAATTTCCGCCTTGGGCCATTATCCTGTCTTTATTCGCGACATTTACAAATGTCAAGAACCGGTGAATGGAGGACGCCATGATCGGAGCTGTATTTGTTGTGTGTTGTGGGTTTCGTGATAACGGAGATGGAATGTAAACGCACAATTTATGTGATGGAAAGAGCTGGAAAAATGGAAAATCTGACTAAATATCCTATGACAACTTGCAGTGTTACATATCAAGGTTGGGTTATTCTTTTTAAAAATGCCGGGTAGCCAGTGTTTGGTATGCGTTTGGTCAATCAGTGTACACCTACATCACTTCTTCTTATAGAACTGTTTTAGACTCTATTCTGAAGTAGGAGCTAATTTAGTTACCTCAAACAGAGTTCTTAGTTCCTGCTGTACGAACACGCCAAAAAGTGGGTACTTCCGCCAATAGCTCTATGAACTATGAAAAGGTTCCTCTGGTGTGAATGCCCCTTATGGTTCCATGAAGAACCTTTAACTCACATGGAACTTTTCCATTCCTCAAAACGTTCTTTATAGTGGAAAAAGGTTATATAGAAAAAATTATCTTTAAGAACTGTTCACTGAATGGTTCTTCTGTGGCATTGTTGAGAAAGCCCCCACCTTTATTTTTAAGAGTGTACTGAATGCCTCAAACTACATTATATGATGTATCTGTAACTACAAACCCTGTCTTTCATAGATTCACTGCCAAGAAAGTTGCAAATCATGCCAAAATGCCAAGAATCCAGTCACTAGTTCCTACTCAAAAGTGATCATTGTGGTAGAAGGGGAATTTGCAAACACAACTTGTTTCCCAACTGACTTTTTGGATAAAACCTGCCCACTTTGACTCCTGGAAATTGTTTAAGTCAGCCAATAACATTGGAGCTTGCTGTTTTGAGACTCTCTTGACATTTTTTGCATGCAGTATCCAACAGAAAGCGCCTGAATGATATGCAAGCTTGCCATCTGAAGGTGCTTTTGTCAGTGATTAAATCTCTGAAGGTCGCCCTCCAGAGGTCATCTCTCATTGAAAATAAAAAACAAAGCACTAAAAACCATTACGTACCTTCAGACAGACATTCATATGTGTCCAGACTGGCATGGAGGAACATATTGTGTGCCAAATAGCAGGGGAGTTTTAATTGATTTAGGACCGGCTGTTAAAAGCAACGCGAGCTGAATGCGGTCGATGTGATGTGAAATGATGTGTTTGAACTGAGGCACTGGCTTGAGTCAAATTACAGGCCAGTGTAGGGAGGGAACAAAAACTGAGGGCTTGATTCTACTCCGTGCGGTGTGTGTCATTGAGCCACACTCTTTCACAGTTTCCATTCACACACACATACACACCTGTGGCTTTTTCAGCATATTGTATTGCATACTAACTAATCAGTTCCTTCTCAGCTGGAGCAGTCAGTGATGCTGAGCATTTCTAATTTGATCTCGAGAAGAACATTTGTAACAAATGTGCCAATGTGAGTGATCTGATTGCCTTGAGTTGTTAATGCTCATGCTTTAGTTCTGAGGATTTTTGTTTGTCCACAGGAAACAAGATGGCAGAATCCCGCGAATATCTGACCCGTTAGAACGTCCTGGTCTGGTCAAGTCCTTTCTGCCATCACCTGCTCCGACTCTTCTAAAGGTTTGGCAGGTTTTAACATTTCACTCCTCTTTCCTCTAATCATGTTATATTCCAGCAGAGCCTTGGGTTCAGTTGGAGAAGTGCTAGAAATATCAAACGACTGCCTTCTCTCATTTATTTCTTCCTGCTGTTCACCTGTCTTTTCCTGTTTCTTGTGACAACCGTCTATTACAAATAGATGAGCTGCTTCTTTTTGTGTGTGTATACTTTTTTCTTTCTTTCTTTTTCATAATTTTGTTGATTTCTGTGGAAGACTTGATTATTGGAGTGTCACAAAAATAAAAGGATGAAATCAGTAATCTAATTATTAATTTAAAATGAAAAATGTACAATACTGTTTGTATTTAAAAAAAATAAATGAATGCTTTTATTCAGCACGGATGCAGTTAACTACTTAAAAGTGACAGTAAAGACAATTATAATGTTATAAGATTTCTGTTTCAAATAAATAATGTTCCTTTGAACTTTCTGTTCATCAAACAATCCTGAAAAAATGTATCATGGTTCCCTCAAAATTAAGCAGCACAAAGGTTTTCAGCCTTAATCTGCATATTAGAATGATTTTTGAAGGATCAACGCTGAAATGCTGAAAATTCAGCTTTGCCATCACAGGAATAAATAACATTTTAAAATATATTTCAAAGGAAAATATTTATTTTAAAATGCAATAATATTTCACAATATTGGTATTTTTACTGTTTTTCTTTTTAAATCAAACACGTAGCATAAGACTTCTTTAAAAAAACATAAAAAAATCTTACCAAAATTTTTAATGTTATTGTAAATAAATAATCCCTTTTTAAATTGACAAATATATACACTTGGCATATACTACAAACTACAAATGTATAACTTTTGACTAAATTTTATTTAAGATTTTTCCTTAAATAAATCAAAAGTTGGTTGGTTAAACACAATGAATTCTCCGTAGCAAATAGATGGAAACATTATTATTATTATTATATTAACTTATTATTTTATGAATTCATAATTGATTCCTTCATTTTATTTTAGGCAACACTCCGAGTCCTCCACAGAAAGGATTCTTTTGTAATTCATGCTTAGCCGGTTGAAGTGTGTCACCAGATATTTCTGTGCTAGTGCTAAGATTCCCCCTCAAGGACCAACATCCAAGTTTAACTTTAGAAATGATCCTTTATTGAGGAACGGAATGCTAATTTGATCCAAAAAGAAATCAAAGCTCCTTCAGGCATCAAGATCTCTCGATGAACTGCAAATGAAAGCACTTCAGCCGCTTTGGCACCTTTTAGTGTGAGCTGACCCCGGTGGCGGTCCATCAGGCACCTTTTAGGGAGGTTTTAAATATATTTTTGAGGAAGTTCCACCTCTCTTGTCTCCACTGACGGACCCCCACTCATTAGAACCTAAAAAGGTACTGCTCTTTTTGTAATATCAAATGTTAAATAAGTCTTTAGCAAGTTTTATTATCTGAAGATGAACCATTGCTAGCTCTTCTCCAGGGACACCTATTCCCCTCATTTAACACCCAAGGGCTTTTTTAATTGAACTCATCTGTGTCTCTGAGCAGCTCTGAGAGCCATTAGCACAAGGGCTTCTGGGAGCCAGGAGGACTGAAATGTCCGTGTTTAGGGATGTCCTAGAATGATTAGTGTCTCGATGGCATTGTGAGAGGTTGAATAAGATTAGCTCCGTCTTGGTGGTGTAGTTAAGCATTTGTGTATTTCACTAAGAGTCTCATAATGCCAAGATGCTTATACAATCAGCTCAGCATCTCTGCAGAGCCACACTAGGATTAGAATGGCTGTGAATTTAGTTTCAACATGATCCAAGTGAAATTGGATTGTAAACAAGTTACCTTAGCATGCATTTTATTTGATTTATTTAATGTTTATCGTCTGTGGACTTTGCATTAGGGTTTTGTTGTATTCCCCAATTACTAATACAAGATTCAAGATTTTTATTTGTCACACACACAATTATACAGAGTATAACCAGCAGTGAAATGTAAGTGATTGGACATTTGTGAGCAGAATGCTCGGAAGAGGAGGACTATGAGCCCTTTTCCTGAGTCTGTCTCGAATCACAGCGTGTTTCCAGCGGTGTTTCTTGATCCGTCGCCTCGGGGGGGTTATTGTTTATCTCCGCATTCCGAAGAATCTCCAGAGGCCACGATGGATTCGTGGATAAGGTGTCCTGGAACAGGTTAGTGTAGCGGCTTCCAATGTCCAAGAGTGTTTCTTTGTCATAAGTGATCAGTGCGGACGTTAAATGTGTAAAAGAGAAAGTAAAAGTAAGTAAAAAAGTAAATAAAAGCACAATCTTAGCGGGCTTCAGAACTCAGCGGCGCCATCTTCTTAAGTAAACAAGGTTGTATAATGCAAAATAAGGTTTTATTGTACACAGAGTTGAGTAGGTATCTTATTGAGACTTTTAAATGGCAAATGTTTTATTATATTTGTTTTGGGGCCCCTAAAAACATTAAATGGACTCCTTTTTTCCTGTCTGCTGGCATTCATGTCACAGTTCAAGATGGACGCTAATGAATGGCATGGAAATGCGTGCATCATTTTTCCTGCAGTGCTAGAGCAATTGATCACATGGCATTTACAGCTCATTTACAGCTGATCAAGATTTGATGGAAAAAACAAGCACAACTTAAACAACTAGAGATTTTAAATGACATAAAATAAGTTTAAGTACTAGAATTGCTAACACTAAAACTGAAATAAAAGCTATTATATTTTTTGACTTTATCTCAGCAATTGTCTCACTTCTATCTGTTTTTATTTGTCCTACCTTATTTTATGAGAAACATCTGACAAGTTAATACTGAAATGAAAATAGATGTGAAAAAGTCTCAGTGACCTCTGAGAAATATATTTTTTCCCTCTGGGAACAGACATTGTGTAGAAACATGCCTCAGAGGAATGAAATTCTGGGTTTCCCATACCAATTCCTTCCAGAGTCTGTAAACACCTTGATCCTGGGAACAGGAGGCAGGATGATCCCAGAATCAGTGGTTTTGGATGCTACATCAGATTCTCCTGAATCCCAGAGCAATAACAGCATTACAACAGGATGGTTTTACCACAACACATTCAACTTTTCTATGAAGAAAACATGGAAGTTAATGTTGAACAAGGCTTGTATCCAACCCTAACCCTGTTACTCTGCTTTGGCTGCACATTATTCACATTTATAGCCATTTTATGAAGCTGTTGCCTTAAAACATTCTCACATTAAGGTTATTATGCAGCCTGCCTGCCTACGACACTCATGCTGTTGTAGTATTTCTGTAATATGATATTGGCAAATGCATTATAGTTGTGCAACATGTGGCCATAATGTGACAACAGGAAGTCATATTATCTTTCAGCAACTGTGACATTATGTCATCTTACCATTTTACATTTTTAGCCTGCTTTTAGCAGCATTTCTGACAGATACACTATAATATATTGGGAAATATTTGCAGCTATCTATTGCATTAGATATTTGGAGAATGAAGAAAGAGAAGCTTGTGTATCAAAGTGATAAACGTACAAAACCTCATCTGTTATTGTACAGTATATTGAGGTAACATCTTAAGGTCACTTGAAGGTCTTAGATTTAGATAAAAAAAAAAAGTCATGAGATTTCATGCGAACCTTCACAAGCCAGTCATTGGGTATTTTCAAGTATTGAAAAGAGCAGTTTTGATAATTGGTGATTTCTGCAACAGTGTTTTGGACTAAATTTAATTGTGCAATTTAATTATTAAAGATACAAAAAACACTTTTTTGCATGTCCTTTGGCTGAGAGGGCATCTGTGGTTTGAATGGGCATGACGCTTCTGGGCTCACACACACACACTTAGCAGTGATTTCCTTCATTAGAGGCTGTTTCGTATGGCACGCTTGACTAGAATAGGGGAAGTTGTAGCAGATTTAGGAAGCTATCGGACTTTTTCTTGCCTTCCCCGCTGCTTTTCTCATGAGCAGAACATATGAAGATTGAGAGAAAGAGTGTTTCGTTGCTGGTCATAGTCGTGTCTCTAAGGGTTCAGCTGATTTAATTGACTTCATCATGGCTAAGAGTATGTACAGGTTTCGCAGTCCAGCACTCGCTGCCATGCACCACCGCAGGCGCTTCAGTGATGTGAGTAGACTTAATGTATGAAAGTGTGAAGACAAATCAATAATAGTGAAATGTGTGAATTTGTGTGTTTATATAGAAAAGCCAAGTGTGTTCCTAATGTATTAGTGTAATGTGTGATTGCGTTTCTTTTTACTGTAATGTGTGCTGATGTTTTACTTTTGATTTCGTTTTTAATTATCATTATGGATGATGATTCTCATTGACTTTTCCTCTCATGATGTAATTCAGTAATGAAAATCGTGCTGTCTGATATTATCATTATGTATAAATACTTTACAGTTTGAATAATATATTAGTGTATTTACAAGAGAATGTTTTGTTGCATTATGGTAATGCAGATTTGGGAGAAAATTGTCATGACAATGTGAATTTAAATTTCAATTATTGACCTTGTTTCAAAGATAATTGCAGATTTGAATTATGATCATATATTGATCTGAGGGTTTTGAGTCATACATGCTTGCATAGGATCTGTACAGAGTGTACTGTGCACATTTGTGATGCAATAGTGTTAGAATGTCTTAGTTGAGAAAGAATTCTCACTCTTATATTGAGAAATGTCAAATACACCACTTTGTTGGTTGATAACAATTTATGAAATTAATTTTGGAAATAGCATTTCTGTCAAGTGTACATTAGCTACATGTGAGAACCAAATGTCCCCCAACTTGAAATGACCATAATGGGACCTCGCAACAGTTAATCAAATACGGAGACTAATTCATGTCTAAATAAAGGTTTCTGCAAGAGATAGGTTTAGGGATAGGCTTTGGGTTATAAAGATATTTAACTGGGTGTATATTAAACTTTAGGCAATCTTATGTCCTAGGGTTGATTTATATTAAAACTAACAGATTTTGTACATGAAGGTTGCATCAAAACTGCCTCAGCAAACTTTTTCTCATGCCTTCATTAATTATATTTGGTATTACCTATGCATAGATTTTTGTGTTCTATACCCATGAAAATCCATCATAATAATATGAGTTGATGCATTTTAAAAACTGTAATAATCTAAAAAAAAAGTCTACATTTTTAATAATAATAATGATCTATTCTTCATAGTAATTGTGTGAAGATATTTGATCAACTTTTCAAAAACGGTTTGTTTTAAGAAAGTTCTCTAAAAGTCAACAGGCCTTAAAGTGTCCATTGTTAAAGAAACACCCAGTTAGATTAACATAAAAACAACTGAAGTAAATTGTATAGAGGTATAAATGTGTGTGGTGTTTGTGTTTGATGAATCAGCAAGCCATACGAGAAACACACTGAAGTTCCAGTTTCAGTATAGCATTACATTGAAGTCATTTAAGGTAGTCTGAACTCTGTGAGTGTGTGTTATGTAAGTGCAAGTTCACAACTCTGTATGTGTGATTTCTTGTTGAGAAAAATCAGTTACTGGCAAGGATTTTGCAGAGTCCTGCCTAACTCTGCAGTCTTATCAGCATTAAACATTAAAAATGGTACTGCATTCTGACAAATTAGTTAAAAAAAAAATATTTTTAGTAATGTTTGACAAAATTTGCTGCCAAGTTACCAGGGCGTTGCTATGTGTTTGCAGGGGTGTTCTGATTGGCTGTGGTGTTGCTGTGTGGTTGCTAGGTCGTTGTTAGATGGTTGTAGGTATATTCTGATTGGCTGTTCTGTTGCTAAGAGGTTGCCAGGGGGCTGTTGTGTTGCTACAGTATGTTATGTTATCCCACCTTCAACATATAATTTTTTTAACTTATTTTATCATCTGCCAGGGAAAACCCATTGACTTAGAAAGTGCAGGATGAGTTAAGTTTTATATTTAGGGTTATATGTGACCCTGGACCACAAAACCAGTCATAAGGGTCAATTTGTTTTAAATTGAGATTTATACATCACCTTTGAAGTCCATAGCAATGCATATTACTAATCAAAAATTAAGTTTTGATATATTTATTGTAGGAAATTTACTTAATATCTTAATGATTTTTGGCATAAAATAAAAATCTATAATTTTGACCCATACAATGTAATGTTTGCTATTGCTACCAATATACCCGTGCAACTTATGACTGGTTTTGTGATCCAGGGTAACATATTTAAATGCAAAGCATTAGCAAACATGTTAATAAGCAGGCAGTGATTTTTGAACAACGTTCCCTTCAATTCATATATGTTCTTATGCTGGTTTATTTTGAGCTGTGGGCTCAATGATATGACACCGCAGCTGTAGCTAGTCAGGTCACATCCTTCATACGCACAGCTGCTCTGTCTCCATGTTAAATTATGCTCTTTCACAGTCTTCATCTCCCATCGAAATGAACCGTATGATAGGGAGGAAGGACATCTGGTAGTCTGATGCACTGTTGATCGTAGGATCAAGGCAGGGAGCTCCGTCCATTACTGCAAAGCCACTGTCACTGAGAGAGCCGAGAGTCGTTCTCATGTCAAGTGGACTCGCAGACTGTCAGATCTCACTCTTTCTCATTGTGTTCATCCTCTTCCCCCTCTTTTATCTGTTCCTCCTGATTCTCAGACATCAGATATATTTGCAATGATAGAGCGATTGCAGGTGAGAAGCCCACATTTTCATCCGGTTTTGTGTTTATTGCTTTTCCTGCAATCTCTTGCTTTTTATGACCACTGACCTTTTTTTAACCTGCGTTATGGTGACACCTTCTCAGTGTTTGCTTATTATTACTGTCATCTCTATTCTGAGCTTTTCTCTTAATGCATCACTCATTCACTTTAAAATGTATATATGTAGCTTGAGCTCTTCTGTCATTAAACTCTTGAAAATAGGGTTAGAAACATAGTCTACGCAAGTACACAAATGCTTGGTCGGCACATTTTAATGTCTGTTGTACCTAGTGATCCATCATAATTTGAGCGTAACGAGCATTTTATGCTTCTGACCTTTTTAAATTAAACTACTATGAAATTGGCCTAGTAGTTTTTAGAAATAAATATGTATTACTCTTTTTGTTTGAATTTTCCAAGCATCTAAACTGTCAGTTTTTTCACATTTAAGTAAGATAAGGGCTGTAACAAGCCTAAAGGGGTTATAGAATTTCTTTTAAATATGTGTTATTTAATTATATATTCATTTATAATAAATTAATTTTAAGTATATTTATGCCAATGTCCATTATTGCTTTAGAAGCTTGAATACTTGTGTAGAATGTGTTTCAGGCCTAAGTGTCTCTGTGTAATTTTTGAGAATATTTCAAGTTATGAACAAATGATGAATTTTAATTTCTAGTATTTACTGTTCTACGTTAATTCCATTTGATGTGTTTTAAATGAACTCTATTTATTAAGCATCCTCTTTATTTTTGTGAACACAGAGCAGTAGAATGGACGAGCAGAGGTGCAGTCTTCCACCTCCTCTCAAAGTAAGTGTGTATATTTAGAGCCACACAAACAAGCATCAAGAGTTATAGTCATTACCATCTGTTCTCACAGTCAATGCCATCAGTGTTGTTTATCACATGTGCATAGAAATACAATGTTGCTTTTTTAACAGGCAGATGTTTTCATATTAACCTTCATTCTCATAGCTTTAAAGTTCAGAAAAGCTCTGCTGCTTTAAAATGTTGAAATTTTAATGCATCAAGGGGGCCTGTTTGACATGAAGGCTGGTTCAAAAGGTTGGCAGCTTAATTATTGCCTATTAAAAGGGTCATATGATGCTTTTTAAAAGATCATCATTTTGTGTATTTGGTGTAACAGAATATGTTGACATGCTTTAATGTTCAAAAAACACATTATTTTTCAAATACTGTACATTATTGTAGGCCCGTCTTTCTCAAACGCTTCGTTTTCTACAAAGTCCCTCCTTCCGACAAGCTCAGTCTGCTCTGATTGGCCAGCTGGCACAGTGCATTGTGACTGGCCGAACACCACAAGCTCTTGTCGGAAATGTAACGCCCCTTTCCATAATTGTGAGCTTCATCTTTCAAAATTAAAGACAGTTAATAATGTCCTTAGTTTTACCATCAGTTCAAGCCCGAGAGGGGAAGAGAGTCGCGTGATAGACACAGTGATGAAGCTTGTATGTATTTGCATTTTGCACACAAGCCGCGATTAAGATAGCTGACGTGCTGACCCTCTTTCTCTCTCTCTCACACGCGCATGCGCACACACACACGACGCGATAAACTCTGCATTTGAACAGTCAATAGCAATACTTAAACTAATAACAAAACTTACGTACAGTCGCTGATTCAAATATATCGCTGATAAGCAAATCTCTTTCAGCATCTTGAGCCATAAGTATTGCATTAAAAATAGTTCAACTTTTGTCAAGCTGCAGATCAGTGTCAATTTTAAGGCGAGACACTGCAGGTGAATAGGGTAAAAAAATTAACTAGTAGTTATTGCCTTACCTAGTTGATTGATTACATTGATAATTGCAAACATTTTTGGTATTTCAAGCTTTCTAAAATGTTAGGTTTAATATGCAAATTAGGCATTATTTAATGAAATATGCGCTAATTTGCATACATTTCTAGAACAAAAATCTAAACACTGGATGAAGTTGATTTCAAAATTCTTATTTCTAAGAATACTAGAGTGAAAAGTTTTTACAAGAGGGAATTTTGGGTATCTCATTTTGTCACTCCATAATTCAGAAAATACTTAGAACAGACAGAAAACAATACATTTAAAAAAAAAATTGGGGAATAAAATGTGTATAATCAAGCAAATTATATATGAACAAATCCCTCTGTAAAACCTTCAGGATATAGACAGGAATAAAGATGTAAAGTTTGGTGTGTGTAAGTGCTACTGAAGTGGAGATATATGGCTCAATTTAGGAGAGAAAACTCATTTTGAGAAAACGGCCTTTAAAAATATGTATTGTAATTGAAATCAATTGACACAAATAGATACAGCGCTATAAAAGAAACACTTAACAGTGTCTTTTGGATGTTTTATTTCCACTAGTCTGAAAAAAATACTTTATGAAAAACCAAAAAACCCCAAATCTCAAATTTGACAGGTGCATGAATAAACTATGTTTTTGCCTGCAGTGTCTCCCCTTAATTTACTGCTCCTATCAGAGGAACATGAGAAAAATTAATTTGCTTATTAAAATAAATGTGTCTAGCTTATACACATAGTATTAGAATATGAAAGTATTTGAGTACTTCTTCTGTTTAGTTTTGCTCTCTGTCTAGTTGTTTGTTGTGCAAGAACATGTCCTAACTCATACACAGACTTTCTTACAATATAATGCTTTATACTTTCATGAGTTTATGAAGGTGAATTACACATTCAGCTCAAAATATAAATGCCCATAAAGTATGGAATCTATATAGAAGTACATTGTTATAATTCTGTGCATTTAAGGTCAGAATATAACATGTTATCTGACGCTCTCACCGCAGGCCTTGTGAATATTGTATAGTTCAGGGTTTGGAATCACGAGTCTCCACAGATCTCTTTATGCATCTTCATATTTCCTTCATCTGCAGCTTAAAGTGACTCGAATGAGAGGCTCACAATGTCTACATCTCTAATCTTTTTCTATTCCTCCCACAGACAGAGGAAGATTACATTCCATATCCCAGCGTCCACGAGGTTGCAAGCTTGTTTGGCTTTTTTATATGTAAATATGAATGTTTTCTTGTTGTAAAATACTTATTGTAAAATTGCTGTTTTTGTTTTTGTGGGCTGGCAGGTATTGGGTCGTACAGGCCCTTTACCTCTCATTCTGCTGCCCCAGTTTGGGGGTTACTGGATTGAAGGGACCAATCATGATTTAGGCTCCTCCTCCACACCAGAGGAACCGCCCCCTTGTCCCACATCACAGGATAAACTGGAGACAAACAGCATAGCCAAGATCTACAGGAAACACTTCCTGGGCAAGGTGAGATTCTGAGTTGACAAAGCTATATTTAATTATTCATTAGCAATGAATTCAGGTTTACCCAAGCTAAATTAACTGTGTGAGATATGATTATACATATGATCACATTCAATTCTAAAGTAATAGATGGAAGGACCATAAAAGGATCCTAAAAGTGGTGATAAATGGAAAATGCAATATGCAGGTTATTTAAAAAATTTAAAAATAAACAACCACAATGTGCAATCTGGAATTTTATATAGTAAAATAACCTAAAATCAGACAATATATTGACCACATTTAAAAAAGCCAAATATTGGCTAATACAGTGTAGTATGTTATAGTCACTGATATATTATGCGTATTTGTGGAGAAAATTTATTTAGTTTTTTCCTTTTCCTTTTTAAAGTGACCTTGAGGCCCTATATAAAAATAAATAATTGTAATTATTATTATTAAAAGAGTTATATTTTGTATGTATTTACATAACTATTTTATTTATATATGCTTTACCTGCCATATTAACCGTGTTGAGATATAGTTTACAATGAAGTTGATCAAAATCACATTAGGACTGTTTTCTCACCAATTAACAAATTGATGGATAATTCGAGTAGTGTTTGCGTTGGATGTTTTGTCTCATTATTGCCGTTATAGTCATCTTCCACTGCAGTAATAATATTCTTTGGGCTTGCTGTCTCTCAAGGTCAGAGCTTTTAGGAATCTGTGATAATGTAAAGAGTCTTTCAAAGGCTTTATGCATTTATAACTCTTCCCGCAGGAGCACTTTAATTATTACTCAGTGGACAGCGCTCTGGGCCACCTGGTGTTCTCGGTGAAGTATGATGTGATTGGAGACCAGGAGCATCTTCGACTGTTGCTTAGGTACTTCAAACACAAATACTCTTGACTAATCCCAGATGGAAAAAGTATTGCTTTGATGTTTTGAATTCTGTGTTTCATTAATACTTTTGTTACAGATGCTCCTGAAATACCTTAGGAGATATAAAAGTAAATTGTTGATATACAGTAGTCTCAAACCTTCTGCTACTTCCTTCCATTCGATTTACAAATCCTTTTTGCTACCTCAATTGAAATCCAGTTTAAGAAATTGAATTGGAATTTAAAAGATATTCTCAATTTAGTTCTGAATGGTGCACAACCCTGTCGCAGACACCTTTCTTTTTAAAGAAACATTCACGTCCACTCTCTCCTGTCACATACTCTCTCATTGTTCATTTTCGAAGATGTTCTGACTTAAGTGCTGAAAATAGGCAGTAGAAACACAAGGTCACATCTATTCTTTATAACCCAAAGCTTGTCTCGAGGCCCTTTAATGATGGGGATGGGAACAAGAGGCAGTGTACATATCAGAGAGAGGTTGATCTATAAAGCCTCTCTTTTATACAGGGAGCTCTTCAGGGACTCTTTGAATGTTTCATATTGGCTATAAGATAATTGACAAGGACACCTGTGAATGCTGGAGTGATTCACATGGCTATTTTTTGATAGTTCCATTCATCCCTCTCTTCCTCTGTCTCTCTCACTCTCTCTTTGTCTTTCCTGCTAAATTTTACATTTACATTAATGCATTTAGCAGACACTTTCATCCAAAGCTATTACAATAGAGGAGCATAAGCAGTTTGTCTCAGACGAATTAGCAGAAAATGTGTTTGTGAAGTACAGTCGAGTAGATCAGGGGTTTTCAACCTTTTAGGACATGCGCCCCCCCCAAGTTTGACTAATTTCACTCGCGCCCCCCCAAACATCAACCCCCCCCCCCCCCCCCCCCCCCCGCGCCCAACAGGTTGAAAACCCCTGGAGTAGATTGGTTGTAGTGTTATTATAATATTTTGGAGGTAACTGAATTTTCTGTCTTTTAATTGTAGGTCAAGGTTTAAAACCTACCATGATGTGATACCAATTTCTTGTCTGACCGAGTTCCCCAATGTTGTACAGATGGCGAAGGTAGGACATTAACGTCATCAGAGGACATCAGAATTTTTTTTGCATGGCTGTCATTGGATTTTTCATGTAGATGAATTCAATTAAAATGTTATTTATTCTTTATATATATATATATATATATATATGTGTGTGTGTGTGTGTGTAATTATATATTCAAGTAATTTAATTGACTTCTTTTATTAATTTATCCCCATGAAAAAAAGGTCATTTATTTTTTATCATTTTATTTTTCTAATTAATTTGGACTAAATTAAGATGTTAAATTGACAGCCTTAGTAATCAGATAAAATAATGTGATTATAAAAATGTAAATTAGATTAATCACAATTTTATTTTTCAAGCTTGTCTGTGAAGAGGTGAATGTGGACCGATTTTATCCCATCTTATACCCAAAAGTAAGCTTTGAAGAAACATCTAAAAACAAATGAACAAATCATGTAGTTTTCTTTCACTGACCCTCAAATGCTATATGTTTCAAGGCATCCAGACTTATTGTGACATTTGATGAGCACGTCATCAGCAACAACTTCAAGTTTGGAGTCATCTACCAGAAATTTGCACAGGTTAGATCACCTTTAAGTGTTTTTATTCCTAGATTGCTTAATTTATATTATTTGTGGGTTTGTGAACTGAAAATGTTCTCTGTTCTACAGACATCAGAAGAGGAGCTTTTCGAAAACAATGAGGAAAGTCCAGCTTTTGTTGAGTTTCTGGAGTTCTTGGGAGAGAAGATTGAACTTCATGATTTTAAAGGGTATAGACCTACAGTGTTTAACGTGAACAGTACCCAAGTAGGACTTTTTTCCTGGTCCTGGAACAATATTCCTATTAATAAATCAGGCTCCAGTAGCAAAGTTATCTTATTATATTATAAGTTTCCTTTGATTTCAGGTCTAGGTCAGAGTTAAATGTAGAGCAATGGCTGTGATCGTTTGATTAGAATGTTGTCCCAGGCCCAGCAAAGGGTTGTTTGTACAGCTGGTATGTTTAGAGTTTGAAAATATTAATGAAGTAATTCAGAGCTTTTTGACCTTATTTTGTAATACAGCTTTCGTGGTGGCCTGGATGTGACACATGGTCAGACAGGAGCTGAGTCAGTCTACCACAACTTCAACAACAAAGAGATAATGTTCCACGTGTCCACTAAGCTGCCATACACTGAAGGTGATTCCCAGCAGGTAAGACCTCATGTTTTGTTTTCTTTTGTCCTGCTTTATTTTGTATTATTTTGTTTTGCTTTATTTATTGATTTGGCTTTTTTTGCTTTGTTTTTGGTTTTATTTTGTTCTGCTTTATGTATTTATTTATTTATTTGGCTTTGTTTTACTTTTTTTGTTTCGTTTTGTTCTGTTTTATATTGTATTTATTTTTGCTTTGGTTTGTTTTTTTTTGTTTCATTCTGTTTTGATTCACAATCAGTGAAGAAAATATTTTAAAAAAACATTTTCGACTGTTTTTCATTTACACTGAACAAAATTATAAACGCAACACTTTTGTTTTTGCCCCCATTTTTCATGAGCTGAACTCAAAGATCTAAGACTTTTTCTATGTACACAAAAGGCCTATTTCTCTCAAATATTGTTCACAAATCTGTCTAAATCGGTGTTAGTGAGCACTTCTCCTTTGCCGAGATAATCCTTCCACCTCACAGGTGTGGCATATCAAGATGCTGATTAGACAGCATGATTATTGCACAGGTGTGCCTTAGGCTTGCCACAATAAAAGGCCACTCTAAAATGTGCAGTTTTACTGTATTGGGGGGGGGGGGGGGGGTGGGGTCAGTCAGTATCTGATGTGACCACCATTTGCCTCACGCAGTGAAACACATCTCCTTCGCAAAGAGCTGATCAGGTTATCCACTCCTCTTCAATGGCTGTGCAAAGTTGCTGGATATTGGCAGGAACTGGAACACGCTGTCATATACGCCGATCCAGAGCAAGAACTGGGATGTTTTCAGCTTCCAGGAATTGTGTACAGATCCTTGCAACATGGGGCTGTGCATTATCATGCTGCAACATGAGGTGATGGTCGTGGATGAATGGCACAACAATGGGCCTCAGGATCTCGTCACGGTATCTCTGTGTATTCAAAATGCCATTAATAAAATGCACCTGTGTTCGTTGTCCATAACATACGCCTGCCCATACCATAACCCCACCGCCACCATGGGCCACTCGATCCACAACGTTGACATCAGCAAACCGCTCACCCACACGACGCCATACACGCTGCCTGCCATCTGCCCTGTACAGTGAAAACCGGGATTCATCCGTGAAGAGAACACCTCTCCAAAGTGCCAGACACCATCGAATGTGAGCATTTGCCCACTCAAGTCGGTTTCGATGACGAACTGCAGTCAGGTCGAGACCCCGATGAGGACGACGAGCATGCAGATGAGCTTCTCTGAGATGGTTTCTGACAGTTTGTGCAGAAATTCTTTGGTTATGCAAACCGATTGTTGCAGCAGCAGGTGAAGATGCTGGATGTGGAGGTCCTGGGCTGGTGTGGTTACACGTGGTTGTGAGGCCGATTGGATGTACTGTCAAATTCTCTGAAACGCCTTTGGAGACGGCTTATGGTAGAGAAATTAACATTCAGTTCACGGGCAACAGCTCTGGTGGACATTCCTGCATGCCAATTGCACGCTCCCTCAAAACTTGCGACATCTGTGGCATTGTGCTGTGTGATAAAACTGCGCATTTTAGAGTGGCCTTTTATTGTGGCCAGCCTAAGGCACACCTGTGCAATAATCATGCTGTCTAATCAGCATCTTGATATGCCACACCTGTGAGGTGGATGGATTATCTCTGCAAAGTCGTGGCCTAATGGTTAGAGAGTCGGACTCGTAGGGGTGGGCGATATGGGAAAAATATCATATCACGATTTTTTATAGAAATATCACGATTCACGATTTTTATCCCGATTCTTTGTTAGTTTTACTATTTTGGTTTTACAAGTTGTCTGAGCATTACAGCCAAACTAGAAAGACAAAGATGCATGGCAGATATTTAGGCCAAAGTGGGTGAAGATAAAAAATCTTTGTCATTATTTTATTTTTCTTATTAAAAAATAAGAACAAAGATACACATTACAAATACACATAATATACAAATAAAACAAACAGTGCTTTATTTCCAGGTACAATAGGTGTATTTAGCAGAGCATTCAATGAAATTGAATGAACAAATATAAAAATAAAACACTAGATAGACTGATTCCTAAAGCAACTGTATTAAAGTTTTTCAGTCAAGAATAGTGAGTGATTTTTCTCTTTGTGTTTTGTTGTTTTGTTAACGTTAAATGAATAGTTCCCCCACAAATTAATATTCTGTCATCTGTCTGTCAATTCTGTCATAATGTTGTATTTTTATATCATCATTTACTCAAAAGTTGTTTTAAACCGGAATGAGTTTCTTTCTTCTGCTGAACATTTATAAATGCCATTTTGAAGAAGGTGGAAAACCAAACAGCTGCTGGTCCTCAGTGACTTCCATAGGATTTTTCTTTCCTACTATCAAAGTCAATGTAGACCAGCAACTGTTTGGTTTTCCACTGAGTAAATAATGACAGAAATTAAATTTTAGGGTGAACTATCCCTTTAATGACAGTCGACAGCATGTTTAGTGTCCTGTCCCTTTAAGAGCTGCACGCATCTAATATACAGTACAGGCACGCATCCGTTTCTCTCTTAACTATTTACTTTCATTTTAGAGATAACCAACTCAGTCTGTATGTAAACCTTGTGTGTTTTGACAGTATTAGCGCAAAATATAACTTAGTTGAGTAATCAGGCGCTGTTAGACAGGCGTTTTAGTGCGCGTGCTTCAGGTGTATGCGCTCAGAACAAGCGCACGTCAGACCAGCGCGCGAATTAAACATTTAACCAGCAAGGCTTGTATGCAAATAATGTACTTTTGCGATCGCAAATAAGTGCAGTGTCCTGTCTGAGTAACTCTACTGCTGTATGTCGTGTTGTACAGTACATAGAGACGGCGGCGCCAGAACTGTATTTGACAATGTGCGCGGTAGCGCGATACTACGATATTTCTTCAAAAGCAGATCGTGGAGACATTTTTATCGTCCACGATCAAAAATCGTCATATCGCACACCCCTACGGACTCGTAATCCAAAGGTTGCGGGTTCGAGTCCCCGGCCGGCAGGAATTGTAGGTGGGGGGAGTGAATGTCCAGCACTCTCTCCATCCTCAATACCACGACTGAGGTGCCCTTGAGCAAGGCACCGAACCCCCAACTGCTCCCCGGGCGCTGCAGCATAAATGGCTGCCCACTGCTCCGGGTGTGTGTTCACGGGTGTGTGTTCACTGCTGTGTGTGTGCACGTTGGATGGGTTAAATGCAGAGCACGAATTCCGAGTATGTGTCACCATACTTGGCTGAATGTCACTTCACTTCAAAGGAGAAGTGCTCACTAACACAGATTTGTGAACAATATTTGAGAGAAATAGGCCTTTTGTGTACATGGAAAAAGTCTTAGATCTTTGAGTTCAGCTCATGAAAAATGGGGGCAAAAACAAAAGTGTTGCGTTTATAATTTTGTTCAGTGTAGATTCCTCAGATTTTATTTTCCTATTCTTAGCTAAATCAACTTTTGGTTACCTGTTGAGAATGGGTAAATATAGATAAATACATGAACACATTTAGGACCAGCCAGTAACATTCTGGGATATTGTTTTATGTTACAGTTTGTGTTAGTTTCGGGTGTATTACCAGTTGCAGCCCCCCAGAGATGCTTGGCCACTGTGTTATGCACTGACCGACAGCATGCTCTGTTAATTAGCAAGCAAACCACACAGTGCAAAGGACTGATCCTAGAAAGCCATCTGTTGTCATGCTTTACTTTGCTCAGAGAGAGAACATCACCTAGGGGTTTCAGCACAGACTGGCCACTAAAACACACCCTTTGCAATATGGTACCTCAGAGGCCAGATATAACATATGGGTACAGACTCATCACCTGCTGCTTTTTAATCGCTATTGTATGGGATATGTGATGTTATATGAGAGCGACAGTATAGCGATATGCTAATGGACTCTAGACTGGCACTGACAAATGTGTTTTTGCCTTAAAATGGTTTGTTTCTATCTAAAAACATCGTTTTGAATATGATGTTTGCCACAGGGCTGCAAACATGCTTCGATATGTCTTATTAATTTCCTGAACACTTTGATGATGAAGACAAGTAGTTTTCTTTTGAACTTGTGAATGTCTGTGAAATATTTTTCTGTTATGACAGCACTCTGTAATAAGTATTTATGAGCAAACTGTGAAGACGAGTGAACGAGCAGTTCAGCTGAGGAAAGCTAATCGGATAAACCTTTGAAGGTTTATAGGAGATAAATTTGACACTGCTGAATGCTAATAGTGTTTTGTTTCAATGTTAAATCAAGTATGAATGTAATTATTGTTTCGAAATTTAGGGCTTTGACATCACTGGTGCAATAAAACACAAATCAGTTTGTAATATCATGTATAATATTATGATCCAATATTGTTATTTTGTGGGACACTTAATAACTCATCTTTGTCAGTATAAGCGTGAATCTCACAAAACCTATCAGGAGCATAAAAAAACAAACCAGGACGTTTCACCTCAAAATCAAATGGAAAAACTAGTGCAACAATAAGGAATATGTTCATAAAACAACATAAAAATATGCCTAATTTATTCATGCAGAATTTAATTGATTTTCTTTGTGAGACTTTCCAATTGTTATCTGGTGTCTTGGTAAAACTTATTTTATTTTATTTTCCCACAATCAATAAACAAAAATATGAAAAGTGAAGGTGTGTGGGCCTACTCATCACTATATAAACAAATGTTTAGGAATTAACAAAATGTTTTAGTTATGAGAAGGCCCACACGGTTTTTTATTATATGCATAGA
Source organism: Barbus barbus (assembly GCF_936440315.1). NCBI lineage: Eukaryota > Metazoa > Chordata > Actinopteri > Cypriniformes > Cyprinidae > Barbus > Barbus barbus. The sequence goes on along the minus strand of NC_136753.1, from coordinate 25,200,006 downwards.
AAATATGGTCACACTTAGAACAAGCCTTTTTTGGGGTATATTACCAGTCAGAGCCAAAATGAAAATAACTGTAGTGCAACAATATGTGGTGTGCTTTATTTACATGAAAGTCGAATAATATACCTCACAAACTGACATAACAGTGTTGGTTCTGTTCAAATATAAATGTACAAATAAGCATTTTTGAAACACATGGTCTATTTTATTTTTCAGTTCAAGTTTCGGTTCTGGCCAGTCTGTTCGAAGAAGTGAATCTTAAATCAGTTGTGCAGACCTTACAGGCAGCTTCCTCTTATTCACAGTTTTGTTGTCTTGGTATGACTTAATTTCAGCTCCAGAGGAAGAGGCATATAGGAAATGACATTGTGGCTATTGTGTTCCAAGAAGAAAATACGCCATTTGTACCCGATATGATTGCATCAAATTTCCTTCACGCTTATGTAGTGGTTCAAGTGGAGAACGCCTGCACTGATAACGTCCTCTATAAGGTAATTACATTTGTTTGAATTTTTCAAAATGAAGCTTAAGCCATGGATTTATGTGAACAGTGTATTTCTATTTCACATACTTGATTACATACAATGATTGACTCAGTTCTAAAGTAGTTTTTTTTCCCATTGGTGTTTGCCAATATAGAAAAACAACTTGTTAAACAATGCGACTTTTTTGGAAGCTTTCCTTACATCCCTCATAATTTCTTTTGGGATATTGCAGGTATCTGTGACAGCAAGAGATGATGTGCCTTTCTTTGGACCAGCCCTCCCAGACCCAGCCGTCTTTAAAAAGGTACATCTTTTGAGCCTGTATTCATGTAATGTGACTAGATCCACATGGAATCTTTGCCTCGGAACTCAGAATTGCAACAGCTTTTTTTACAAAATTCGACACATCCTTCAACCACTGATGTTCATTTATGAAGTATTTGGCTTATTAATTATTCTTTCAGATGCTAAACAAGTGTAAGTATAAACAAGTACTTTTAGTTCAGCCTCACTTTATTGAAATACTTTCTGGATTTTTCCCTAAAAATCAGTGCACAAAATGTGGAAAAACTCAATTTCATCTGAGTATGGCTGTGACTACAGGAATGTCTCATTTGCTTTTTAATTATACGTAAATTAATTGGTAAAGCCTTTTATAAAATGCTGACATGCGATATGAATAAATTTAGTTGTAATAAAAAAAAATAAAAATAAATCAATTTAAACAATTTCACTGTTTCAGTTTTGCTGAAAATTTACTCAACCTCAGGCCATCCAAGATGTAGATGAGTTTGTTTCTTCATCGGAACAGATTTGGATAAATTTTGCATCACATCACTTGCTCACCAATGGATCCTCTTCAGTGAATGGGTGCCGTCAGAATGAGAGTCCAAACAGTTGATAAAAACGCTTCACAATTCATGAACTGATGGACTGAGGTCTATTATTATATATTATTGTGATGTTTTTATCAGCTGCAGCTTTTATCACTGCAGAGGATCCATTGGCGAACAAGTGATGCATTGCTAAATTTCTCCACATCTGTTCGCTTGAAGAAACAATCTACAACTTGGTCAGAGGGTCTTTCAGCAAATATAAATGTTTAGGTGAGGTATTGCTTTAATCGTAAGTGATATGACTGAATTAATAAATACTTGAACTAATATATAATTCACCTATAATTTTATCTAAAAAAAATTGTTCTTTGTATAAATCTAATTTAATCTGTGCATTGCATTTGTGTAGAGTCCAGAATTTCATGAGTTCCTCCTGACCAAACTGATCAATGCTGAATATTACTGCTATAAAGCAGAGAAGTTTGCCAAGCTGGAGGTGAGAAGGGCATACATGTTTGTGTTTGTGTTTATATTTGTGTGGGAGCATCTTCATGCATACTACTGTATATTAAAAGTCTTTGTTCTCCAGGAGAGGACTCGTTCTGCTCTGCTGGAGACTTTATACGAGGAGCTGCACATGAACAGCCAGTCCATGATGGGAATGGGAGGAGACGATGACAAACTGGAGAATGGAGGAGGAGGCGGCGGTGGCTTCTTTGAGTCTTTCAAGGTAAAATCCATTTGAATCTCTTTAACTAGTAATAAGGGTTTGAATTTATTTAATTATTGACAAAATGATGCTTATGTATATCAAAAGAGTTAATAATTTGCATACTGTTCATCCTATATGTGAGATTTAGAATTGTTGCATCTCATATTGTAGTATGTTAAAATTAGTGTGATATTGAAGTATGATTTATGTGGTATACACTGTAAGCTATATGTAAAAAACTTTGGGGTATTATTAAATTGGGGATAAGTATTTTTTTTAATGTTTTTAAAAGACATCAGCCTTTTAAACTGTAGTGTATTTCAAACAGTATGCATTATAGACCAATTAAATGTTTTTATATTATTTGTGCAAAACATCTTACCCACATCAATTAATTAATTTACTCAAGAAATAGAAAAAAAATGCAGTAGAAGTGAAGTACATTGCATTATGGGATACACTCACATTTTGGCAAATGAAGAAAGTCACCTGGTGTTCTTTGCATATTGAAATTGTTTTGTACCTCTGACAACCTGAGCTGATTGTAAGTATGTAGTATGCTAGTCAAATCATACCCACTTTCATATAAGCAGTTGTAGTGCCCTCTAGTGTTAGCTTGTAGTGATGCAATGCATTGTTTTTCTCTTTCCAGCGAGTAATCCGCAATAGAAGTCAGTCTATGGATGCCATGGGCCTCAGTAATAAGAAACCACACACTGTCTCCACCAGCCACAGCGGAAGCTTTACAAACAACCCCCCAGACACCCCCAAAACACCCGGCATTGTGAGTATGAACGCCCTTGTGGAGGTCAGCAGACCTTATAATGTTAAAAAGACACAACGACTTGACAAGAAATAAATGCAGGCTGTCATGAGAAGCCCCAAAACAGTGTGGCAGCTTTAGTTTGTGCCAGTCTTCATGCCCTCTGACCCCTCAGCCCGGCGGAGTCGCAGCTGGCATGCGTCGTGCACTGCGAGCGGGTTTGACCTTCGAGCGCTTGTGTCATCATGGCACATCTGTGAGGCTTGTGCTGATGATAGACCAGGTCTTCTCCTGCCATTTCTGATCTTCATCATTTCACCATTACAAAAGAAAAACTGATGTGTAATCAGCTCTTATGATCTGTTTGGATGGTGGTCGGTGGAACAGATGGGGCTCTCCACAAGTGACCGTCCCATCTCCATTGCTATGGCAACAAGTGCAACAGCAATAACTGAGAGAACCGCTCATGACGGGCTGACATAACAGCTGTCCTAATGTGCTAATGTGTCTGCAACAACTGTCCCAGAAAACCAGATAATTATCAATTGTGTATACAAATCTATAAACTTGCAGACAGCTTTGTTAAATAGAGATTTTTCCATCTGGACCTGTTTTCAAGGTCATCTAGGCTGCACTGCAATGATTAATGCACAAATCTGAAGACCAAATTAAATCATTCAACAAGCTCTGATGATGTTGAAGGGCTTGTCCATTTTTATTAAAAATAGAACCCAGTTTATGCTGTTTCTTATCTGATATAATACTTGATGGCTTGTGTTTAATCATAAATAAGAAAAGAATATATTATTTTGTGGCTAATAATCTGAATCAGAATGTGACCCAAATGTGATTTCTCCGCAGTCCTTGATTATCCCTGGAAAAAGCCCAACCCGTAAGAAATCTGGTCCATTCAGTTCCAGGAGGAGCAGTGCCATTGGGATTGAGAACATACAAGAAGTTCAGGAGAGAAGGTGAGGAGAAAAAAAAGGAAACAAACTGGGGTATTTATTTATTCAAAAATACATGAAAACACTATTCAGACAAACATTGACTTGAAAAGACTTTTCCTGTGAAGATTTATTTTCATATTTTTGTATGTCTTTGAAAAATGTCAAGGTGGATTTTCTGTCTTAATAACAAAGAACAAAAGGCAGAAATTCTTGGAGGGAAAACCCTTAAAGTAGTTTAGCATAATCGATTTGAAGTCATTTTGTTGTCATGTGACTAGAAAACCATAAAGGAAATATGTGACCCTGGACCACAAAACCAGTCTTAAGCCGCTGGGGTATATTTGTAGCAATAGCCAAAAATAGACTGTATGGGTCAAAATTATAAATTTTTTCTTTTATGCCAAAAATCATTAGGATAATAAGTAGAGATCATGTTCCATGAAGATATTTTGTAAATTTCTTACCGTAAATGTATCAAAACTTCATTTTTGATTGGTAATATGCATTGCTAAGAACTTAATTTGGAAACTTTAAAGGCGATTTTCTCAATATTGTGATTTTTTTTTTGCACCCTCAGATTCCAGATTTTTTAAATAGTTGTATCTCGGCCAAATATGGTCCGATCCTAACAAACCATACATAATCTGAAAGCTGAATAAATAATGATGTATAAATCTCAATTTTGAAAAAATTGACATTTAAGACTGGTTTTGTGGTCCAGGGTCACATATAACAAAGATTAGAATCTAGAGTGTGTACTGACAAATAAGTACCTTTTTTTATGTCAGGTTTATTAAATATCAAAAATGCAGTTCTGAGAACAATAATTAAGCTGAGTTAATCACTGTGTTCCAGCAGTCGAGAGGTGTCCCCTAGTCCACAGAGGACGTCTGACGGTGGACACACTACTCAGGACTTCAGATTAGACAACTCGTCCAGTCAGAGCTCACCTGAGATGCAAATCACCAAGATTGGGTGAGCACCAGTGAAAACACTGACTTCTGTTTGCTGTATGGATGGCCAGTGTTTTCATACATATTTCATATGATCTGATCTTTACATTTTAGGAAAGGTGTCTATGATCATGTGAAGTAATTGTTTTCTTTTTTTTTACTTTTTAATGTTAGATTTGCTTTTGTGGTATTTTTTTGGAAGAAGTATCTAATGCTCACCAAGTCATATCATAAATATAGCAAAAACAGTAATATTGTGTGACATATTATAATGATTTAAAATAGCAGTTATTACTGTGATGTCAATGCTGAAATTTGAGCATCATTACTTCAGTCTTTAGTGTCATGTGATCCTTCAGAAATCATATTGTTATGCTGATTTGCCACTCAAGAATCATTTCTTATTATCAATGTTGAAAACAGTAGTGCTGCTTAATAATTTTTCCCACGCATATTTTCCACAATTTGTTTTTCACAATCATTTGAAATAGTTTTTTGTAACCTTGTACAAATCTGTCACTTTTGATCAATTTGATGTTCAAAAGTAAATTTTTCCTGAATGCAGGTATTAATTTCTTTAAAAACAAAAAACAAAAAAAACAATCATACTGATCCCATGTGCATCAAAATCCTATTTTCTTTGAAATTCAATACCATTGCACTGGTACTACATTTTACTAGTAATACGTTGGTTTCTTTATTTTTTGTCTGTTATCTATATATGTAAAATCCTCAAAGTTGAATAACATGTTCATGTATAGTAAGTAAATAATCTGAGGTTAGGCGGCCTGTTCAAAGGGAACAATAGGTAGTTGCTCACGGGCCGCTCCTTGTTAGGTTCCAACTTTTTATTACCTTCTGCATAAAACCACTCCCAGCAGCAATTCATATTTAAATAATATTCTTTTGAATATTTTGAATATTATATTCATATGAGTTCAAATGTTACTAGTTTGTCAATGAGTCATTAGTAATACAACTACTTTGAACTTCTCTGAATGTGTTGAGTAATTACACCTGCGATCACTAAACATGACTATGGCTAGTGCTATCATAACATACTCCATTATCATTCTGCAATAGCAAAATACAGCCCAAACAACACCTTTTAATCACATGGACAGAGCAGCTAGTGCAAATAATCAATCTGATGTAGGTAGTTTCCAGGTGCAAAGGTCAATAAGTGAGCAGCTTTTGTTTTTAATGTGCAGCTGATGTGTGATACAGTAATTGAAAGAAATATGTGTGAATTCAAAAGTGAATCAAATATACCTCAACCAACTTTAAACAAATTAATGCATCTAAATCTTTGACCATATGCATTTAATGGTGGTTAGTTAAAGGAGTGGTTCACCCAAAAATGACACATTTACTTACCCTCAGCCCTTTATAGATGTTGATGAGTTTGTTTTGAGACAGATTTGGAGAAGCTTTCAGTAAATGTAAATTTTTAGGTGAACAGTTTTAGTCTTTCAGGTATATTGACCCGATATATGTGCATATGTATGTGTTTGTAGTTTGGCCCTGTGCTGTCGAGCTCCCTCAATCCCAGAGTCTCAGGATCTGTCTCGCTCCTCATCCAATGCCAGTAGCTTCACCAGCGTAGTGGAGGAGAACGAGCAGGAACATGAAGTGACAGAGGACTATGACACAGGACTGGTGCGGTCACACACACATATGACTCATCATTGATCAATACATGACTCATATTTTACTTAAAAGATAGGTACATTGTGATTAAAATGTTGTCACTGGGTAAAATTGTAATGTATTCATACAAACTGACAGGCAGTGAAAATCACCTGTCTTTAAACGCCCAAACTATTTGCAGGCAAATGCATACAGGCGTAATGGAATTAGCATTTAATTGTTTGAACAGAAGTATCAGTACACCTATATGATTTGGCAAGACTGACTTGTTCTGTTGTTTGCATATGTTTTTCATGTTTCTGAACACAGGAGAGTCTATCTTCAGCTGGTACGCCTCACAAACGAGATTCGTTTACATACAGCAGCGTGTGGTTTGAAGACGGCCCTGGTACTGCTAGTCAGAGCAGTTCACACGGTGAGACAGAACAAACATTTCACCTCCCAAAAACCCAAGCCAATATCTGTTCTATTAAAAGGATTACATAATGATAATTTATGAGTTTGACTGTTAGATTTTCATGCACAGGAAAATATTGGAGAGCTATTTTTGTTTAACCTGTTGCACCCATAATTTGCAACTGCACTGTGCACCTGTGCTTCAGTCTGTTTAGCATGAGCACATATTGTATCATAAAGACTAAGGAAAGGAGTCCTTCAGTTTATATCGTTTGTAATCATGTCAAGGCTTTATCTGTTTCACTATAGGTCCCTTTCGACAGCAATCTGAACCTCGTCCAAAAACAGAGAGACAACACTCGGTAAGAACATGCTAGTCATGAAGATGCCATCTATAGAGTCCTACAGGCAGAGAAGAATCAAAATGTCCTGGAAAGAGGGTGGAAAATGATCATAAACCTTGAATAATGTTATAAATTGTTCTCAGGAAAAATTAAACTGATAATGTTCAATATCACCGCTTTAGTCATAGCATGACCGTTCTCTCTGTACCTGTGTAATTGCTCTTGAACATTAGATTTAATGAAGGTTTTTTTGTATTTGTTTTGTGTTGTGTGTGTTTATCCTACATAGAATTGCTAGCTGTCCTGTAGGCTGTAGATGACTTCATGCATGTCCATCAACAGGTTAGGAACAGCAAAAAATGTGGATTATATGTTATGTGTTTATTGGACTTATATGTGTCGTTTAACTATATTTGCTTTGTTATAACTCTTAATTACTTAATTTTATCCCATTTTGTTAAGTTAGTTGTATTGCTGTTTGTAATGTAGCATGATATTTAGAAAATCACACTAGTGTTCAAAAGTTTGGGGTCAGCAAGATATTTAAGATTTACATTTACATTTATTTTACATTTATGCATTTAGCAGACGCTTTTATCCAAAGCGACTTACATTGCATTCATCAACATAAGATTGTTTTTGAAAGAAGTTGATACTTTCATTCAGCAAGGATGCATTAAATTAATCAAAAGTGACAGTAAAGTATCTTTATAAAAGTCAGTTTTCACAAAAATATTAAGCAGCACAGCTGTTTTCACTATTGATAATTAAAAGAAATGTTTCTTGAGCAGCAGATCAGCATATCAGAATGATTTCTGAAGGATCATGTGACACTGAAGACTGGAGTAGTGATGCTATAAATTCAGCTTTGCATCACAGAAATACATTTCAATTTAAAATATGTGATCCTGGACCACAAAACCAGTCTTAAGTCGCTGCCAAAAATACACTGTATGGGTCAAAATGATTGATTGTTCTTTTATGCCAAAAATCATTAGGGCATTAAGTAAAGTGATTTTTTTTTTTTGCACCCTCAGATACATCTCAATTTTGAAAAATTGACCCTTATGACTGGTTTTGTGGTCCAGGGTCACATATATTCAACTAGAAAACTGGTATTTAAATTGTAATACTATTTCAGTGTCCACTGTTTTTTTACTGTATTTTTGTTTAGACAAATGCAGCCTTGGAGAGAATAAGAGACTTCTTTCAGAAACATTACACAATCTTACCAACCCCAAACTTTTGAATTGTATGATATATTCATAAACCTTATGCTTATTAATCATTATTAATTCTGTCTTATTTTCAGCATTTTCATAAGCATCCCTCTGCAGCGGACGCTCTATGTGCTCACAAGAGTTCCTGTAGAGACGGATGTGAAGGGGAGGGAACTGCTAGTTCCAGCCTGGAGGCAAACAGTCGGGCAAGTGTGCATCAGAGTATTAGCGCGCTCTTGTAAAGACTCGACCCCTTTATCTTCTATCATGGCTGTTGATCTGTAGGCAAAACAGCAAACCTGCCTGGCTTGTGTTGAAGGCAGAAGAAGAACAGAGAAGAGCTGCCAGCAGGTGACGACTCACGCATGATTATGGCCTTATCATAGGCTGCTTTTTCTTTCAACAGTGGCCCTCATTGTGTGGGTTTGGGTTTTATTTGTCATATTTATTTATTTATTGAGTATATCTTTTAGCAACGGGGGTGGTAAGCTGTCACAAGCTTTCGTCATCTTTCAGAATAACAAATGAAGTTCAACCTAAACCCATCATGCTTAAAATACACATGAACCCGCAAAGCACTATAATACACATCTGTGTGTGGTTCTGTTTTGTTGCCTTTTGTGTCATGATGTAATGATGTTGAAAATGAATATAGGTAAATGTTAAATGTTGTTCTTCAGTGTGGTTCTCTTTCTTCTGGTGTCAAGCACCCAAGCCATTTCCAGTCCCATCCAATAAATGAAGTGTAGGCATTATAATTTATGATAAAATGAATAGATCAGGTGTGAGATGCTGTATACTTTTTAAATAGTATGCTGTTTTACTGATCAACATATTTTGTATGGCCACAGCTGTTTGTGGTAAAACTGACACGTGTGTAAACTGTACACTGATGTAGTAGCCTCATGTTTGTAGTTTCATGTTTTTAAGCTAGCTGTGTAGATTAAAACATCAATGTCTCTCAAGTCAGATATATTGGCAGCCCTGAAGACTTTTTTGCTTATATGACAGGTGAGCAATATTGAATGTAAAACAGCAGACACATATATGATAGTGGATATGGATTATGGAAAACACTAGGTCAGAATATATTCATATGATGCTTTGTTCAATAGCAAATGGTAGGAAATTTATTTTGTTTTCAAACACGTGCAAGTTTTAATCATTGCGAACAAAAAAAGCCAATTTTACATATCATGTAATCAAAATCATATTTTAGTTTTTAATCACAGCATTATGGTGTTAGTGCTTTCCCATTCATCTCAATGACTTATCAGATACAGACTTTGGCTTTTTTTTGAGCCAATCAATTAATTATGATTAATTATTTTGAGCAACTATCCGAAGCTGTGTCATTAAAACAAAAAGAAAGTCACTGGCAAAATATCAAATTAAATATTTACAATTTGTTGTTTGCAATAATATTTTAGTCACTTTTACAGCTCCTTAAAATACTATGGTATTTTCTGTATGATGTGTATTTTAATGAATACTATGGTATTACTACCATAGAAGAAAGATGGCATTACCACAATTTCATGTCCAAAAACATGAAAGTACCTTGGTAATTTTTTGTAAGACTAATTTCCCAATTCGCTTCTTGTTTGAAGATATTTCTTTCTTATAATGCTGTTTGAATGCTTTCAGAGGTGATGCTTATAAAACAGTTTATGGACAAGGGAAAATATTTTTGGCTGGCTGAAGCCATACTTTCACTGTGTCAGGGCCCCAAGTCTCTGCTGATTGGTCGAACTGTACATAATGTGTTTGCACATGCTAGAGACATTAAGCACAAACTCATTCCAAACACCGACCGCTTTCTGCAAGTGATTGTGTTCTCCTTTACAAGTGCTTATTATGCTACTTTTATGAAATGTTTCACTGTATATACATTCTCCTTTTTTGTAATAAAACAAAAGATTGTTTAATAAAGATCAGAGGGGTTCGTGGAATGTTTATTGTTTGCTGTAATGTACATTATTATGGAAACTTTTTTTTAAATTTGCACACCCAAGACAATCAACAATTATAAAATTAAAAATTCAGTCATTATTATTGAGGCAACACAGAATGAACATTCATGGTTCATAGTTATGAAAACCCAGTACAGACTTTAAGAAAAAATAAACAGGGGGCCGTTTCATAAAACAAGTTTACTAAAGTCAGGCTTATTTCAGTTAGTCTGACTTATTTCGAACCAAATCAACTGATAATAAGTCCGACTAATTGAAATAAACCCAACTTATTTGGTAAACTTGTTTTATGATACAGGCCCAACTACTCTTAAGCTGTATGTGTTTAACATTATATTTAACCACTTCAAAATATTATTTATAATTGTTAGCCCTTAATTTTCTTAGAAATCCTGAAACAGCACCACTGCAGCCCGAGGAGTAACTATACTGTTAAAAACAAGACCTAGTTGTCAGAGTAAAGTCATAAGAATCTGACAAACTACCAAAAAGTATTTGCTCACGCTCATGTCGTTTCATAAGTATACGTTTTGCTCTCTTTTTCAATCTGCATTTACTGAAAATCAACAGCTCTCAGTTTCAATGTGCGGATGCAACAAAAGGGTTTCATCAGTGAATAGGCTCTTCAATTTCTGTCGGTTCCTCATGGAAAGCGGTTGTATGACTTCAGAACACAGTGCAAATTGATGTTAATGATTTTTGATTGATTTGATAGCAACTTGACATTATATGGAAAGAAGCTGCTTAAACAACATGAGGGCGAGTAAATGACATTTTTAGATGAATTATCCCATTAGTATTTTGCTCCGTGCATTGTTTATTGCTAGAATTAGCTAGTTGAGGCACTTGACAGTTCTAGTCTCTCTTTCACAGCTCTAGGTTCCACCATTTGAAAGGGGACGGCTCTCGAAGAACGTTGGAACCGCAGTGAACTTCACCCAGCAGTTTGTGGTACGGAGCAAAGTCATCAATGAAGGTACATTTGAGGCCCAGAGGCTCCAGAAGAGAACACACCTCGGTCTCCAGAGCACACCTGCCATTCACCTTTGGCCCAAATGGTTTTGGGATGCCCAGCTGATCCCCCAACACGATCATGTTCACCTGAGGGTACATGCATACAAAACAAAAGGTCAACGTAATGAAAACTAATATCAGATTACAAGCATTTTATTATTCCTGATTGTAGAATATTAATGGGCATTTGGTATGATAGGTTAATGATACTTTAAGTTATGCACCGTTTTCAAGATTGATAATAGCTATGAATGTTTCTTGAGCAGCAAATTAGAATGATTTCTGAAAGATCATGTGACACTGAAGACTGGAGTAATGATGCTAAAAATTCAGCTTTGCATTAAGAATGAATTAAATGATTGAATTCTACTCTATTTTACAATAATCCTGTTTTTCTGATTAACTAAATGCAGTCTTGATGAGAAGTGTGTTTTGACTGGTTGATTTTTCATTGAAAGTAAAAAAAAAAAATCTAATATTTAAAAGTGAGTGGACGTTCAGCAAGTTCTTAAAAATGTGCTGTACCATGTCAGGATAGTAAGCCACAGCCCTGGGGCCCGTTTTCTCCTCTAACACCTTAAAAAGGATGGGCAAATCAATGATGTCCTCCTCTTCCAACCCCAGCTCTTTCTTCAGCATGTCCCTGTTCCAGTCAATACAGTTCTGAGTGAAAGATTAGAAGATGCCAGCATTATTCTCTCTCATAAAAAGACAAAATATCTTGACAAAAATATCTAGATACTAATTGGACAAAAGAAAACCCATCTTAATGTGTTAAAGGGTTATTTGTGAATGTTGCGTTTCACTGACCTGCACATATCGGTTTTCATCCTGTAGCTTTTTGTCACTCAGGATCTTATTTAAAGAGATGGCCTCTGGCAAACCTGTTCAGATAAAACCATGTTATGAACTGTGGTAGATAGTGAACTTTTTTTGAAACGGAGAAAATTAGTGAGTGTTTACCTGGAAACACTTCTGCTTCTCCATGTCCTTTCTTTTGTAAGCGTTTGAAAACTTTGTATCCGGCGTCAGGGCTAGCCAGCAGCAACCGGAATTTCTGAACAATCAAACCATTTCAGTTAGCACCGTTTTGGGGATTTAAAAAACACTGGCAAATGTTCAGAATAAAGTATTGCCATTTAAAAAAAAAAAAAAAAAAAAAAAAAAAAAACTGTTTTACTGTATTTTTAATTAAATAAATGCAGCCTTGGTGAGCATAAGAGACTTTTTTCAAATAAGTCACAACTTTTGACTGGTGGTGTATCGTAGTATTCTGAACATATCGGTTTACCTTTCGGTCAGGGGCTGGAACAAAGGTCATAAACTCATCCACATGACCCACAACCAGCCAATCAGAGTACAGCGCTATTGGCTCTTGAACTTTCTGTGCCCACAGGAAGTCCTGGACGACTTGGGTCATGTTTCGGCCACGAGTTGCACTTAAAATTAAACACAAGTAATCTTGTTGAATCTTTAGGTTATAGTCTTTAATCAATCATCATATATATATCGTGTGGAGACTTTTTAGTATATTATTATTTGTTTCTTTAGAATTGTGGTACTTACGTAGGGAATGCCACTCCAATGATGATCCTGCCAAGTGGGTAACTTTTCCCGTTGACTGTGACTGGTGGACTAACCTCTAGGTTACCGAAGGAGTCCAGACTGCTCACCTCCTCATTCAAAGCATGCCGTGTCACGTACCCAAAGTCTGGACCCTGTGGCACAGTGTTTTAGTGCATCTATACATTAGTATGTGATCAGAATTTGATGCCAATGTTGGTTTGGAATAACATGGAGGGTGGTAAGATGAGTAAATGACCATTTTTTTTCCCCCTTTGAGCATTTAGCAGTCTCACCCACCAGAATGGACTCGTAGGGGAAATCCTGAAGATCTCCATCACGAGGAGAGTCCAGTACAACAGGGAACTGATGATGGGGAGAGTCAATGTAGCCAAACTCAAGCTCATCCTGTGGAGTGTATCAGAAGGAATTACTCATCCTTTTCAAGATTCTTTGATGAATAGAAGGTTCAAAAGAACATTTAAATTAAAATCTTTTGTAATAAATGTGTGTCAATTTAATGCATCCTTGCTGAATAAAAGTATTTGAAAATATCGACTTGTTGAATTTATCATTTTATTGATTGAATGGATTGATTGATTGATTTTCCCCTGACCTGCATCCAGCGGTCGCCCCGGTTCATGTACTCGTGGCATATTTTCAGTTTGTAGCCACACTTGTCCACCAGGTTCTTTATGCTCTTCAGGAATGTGTAGTTATCATTCGTGCTGCAAGAAAGATAAAAGTACAAGTAAATCATTAAACCATGACTTACAAGATAAAAGAGTGAGTAGCAAGAAATACTTGGAAATATCTGTATCTATTTCTGGAAAATGGCATTATTTGTTAAATGACATATGAAGGCTTTGACTATCACCTGCACACATACACCTCCACAGGTTTGAGGGTGTTTGGGGTCATGATCCAGGGAGAAACATGAAATACCACTGTATCTGTGAAGATGGGTGTTTCAGGGCAACCCTTTTAAGAAAATAATTAGTAATTAGCGGTTCGAGAATTATATTACCCCTCCCCAAAAAACACTTATTTTATTCAGTTTTCGTCATTTTATGGAAGAGTTTGAGTGTAACTTTCATTACAAGACTGAAGTAGTTCTTGCAGTAAGTAAAAGAACAATGTTTGATGTCCTACAGGTTGCATGAGAGATCAGACAGTTGTCTCTTTCACTAACCTTGCCACAGGGCTCTAGTAGACTGAGGTTGATGGTGACAAGCCCATCAAAGTCTTTATCAGGGAATCGAAGACCCTCTACAAAGAACGCCAGTTCAGTTTTGCCTCCCAGATAGGGCACTTCCTTCGTCAACATGTCCGTTCCCACCACCATGATATAGTCTTTCAGGAACAATTTCAAGAGTTTGTGCTCTGGTACAAGAAAGAGGAGCCATTTAGTAAAGGACTGATGTTACCTTATAATGTATCAGTTTTTGCCTCCATCTAAATTAATCATAAAATTTCACATTATGCCTGCCTGTAAAATTACAATATACATTTTCAAACCTTCTCTTTTCCACAAATAATGTAAGGAATGCTATTTTCCATAAAGTAATTGTATGCATGCTGGTTTTTCAGTGGAACAAACTAAACACTACACAAGCAGCAAAAAGCATTGTTCTTTCAAAATATATTCTGAAAATATTTGACTATTCACTTACTCCACACGTCGTCTTTTTTTGCATTTGTCCGTGGTCGAAAGACTCTCACGTTCTCTGAAGTGGTCTGTGAGATGTGCATGGTTAGTTTATAGCCTTCAGGAAGTTCAGCGGGACCGTTGGTGCGCAGGATCATCTTGGACATGTCCTGTAAATCTGCCGTTAAAAAATATAAACGTTTTAATAACGATTCTCACTTCCTTTCCACAGCATGTCATTTCAAGAGAAGAGTCACGAGTTAACGAAGCTAACAGTTCAGTATGCACAGAAAAATACACGACAATTGGGTGAAGTTGTGCTTTAAATTTTTATTTTTATAGATGGGTTTATTATTAGTACTGAATAAATCACAGTTTGATTTAAAATAAACGGGTAAAAATTCACTGGACTTGCACTGCATTATGGCCAAACAGGATTAATAATCGACGAATAATAAGGAAGCATTTTGCGTGCATACAGAAAATACTGTTTAAGTACACAACACACCAGGCTTTGGTACAAAGTCTATTTAGACTTGACAGACCTGCCCAGACTAACCTGACACTTTATTGATCTCATCAATCTCACTGTCCAGTGTCTTCTTGTAAGTGGTCTCTGAGTCACAGTTGACCAGCAGGACTGCACCGTGGCCATTAGGACCCCACTTCCACGATCCCTAGATCCAAAATCCAATACTAATCACACATTCTTCAAATAAAGTCTTGAATATCTAAGATAGCACTATGCAGCTGGAACACAGAAAACTCTTTCGAAAGTCATTGATATTCGAAAAAAAACCTTGGACCCTATCATGGAAGGCTGTTTATGCCACAAAAAAATAAATAAATAAAAATAAAGGCAATTGCTACTTTTTATTTCACAATTTGCTCACAATTCTGAAAATTGTATACTCAGAATTCTGAGAAAAAAAATAAATAAATAAAAAAAAAAAAAAAAGGTCACAATTGTTTATTCTCTGGTGGACATGGGCTTCCAGACCCTACTGACTTTGATTGAATTGACAAGAAAACGCCAAGACATTTTTCTAAATATCTTCTTTTGTGATCCACCATTTCCAACCCTGTAGCAATGAGCCAAAAACAAATCTCCCCAATAATGATGATATAGAACAGATCGCAAGACAACAAGCAAACAAAGCTCACCTTGTTTGGATTGTTTTTCTCAACAACGCCATCTCGGTCAGCATCTACGTCCAGAGATATCTCTGCAACAGAACAGAGACAACATGAGTCTTGCTTGTCCCTTCAGTCCCACCAGCATGAGGCTGTTTATAGTTACAGCACATATACTGTTTACATAAGCAGTATTCATAAACACAGGCGTAGCCCATGTCTCAAACGTACCGACAGCTGTTAGATGCAGCACGGCGTCCCCCAGCGACTCGGTTTTCTCTCCATAGTACCTCACAGATAGCTGAAACGGATCAGAAAAAAAAAAAAAACGGGCATAAGCTGAATTACTACAATTATTGTGGTTTTCTTTGATTGGTAAAGTGATTCATTACTGTACTAATTGCATTTAAAAATGTGCAACATATACCAAGCTGTGAGCACTAGACAGTGTTGTGAAAGTGACGTGAGACCACGTCAACACATAAACCTCAGTTTCCGGCATAGACTAGTACCAGGGTCAACCACAGCGTGTGCTTCAGACTAACAAGACTGACAAGGCAAACGGTTTCCTGCCTGCAGCTGTCAATGTCTTTCAGTTCTGTTTATTTTCTAAAAGACTATTATCTGCTTTAGTGCAAAGGCTGGTCATACAACGAAAAAAAACACACACCTAAATGGAATCTGCCCTCCTTTTAAATATTTGTGCAAGTCTAAGTTTTCTGGCTCAGTTTCAAACTTTTTATCTTGTTTGAATCTATTCCACAGAATCTTCTTCCAAACGCGGAAAAATTCCACTGTTTTGTTCTGTCTTTGCTCTTACTGTAAATAGTTTTTTTGAGCACAAAGGTGATTGGATGCACTGTAGGTACCTTGCTGTCATTTGCAGTCTCGCTGACTGCATCCATGGTGACGATGAGGACAGAGTTTGGGGTGAGGGGGTATAGGCCGTTCCTGTCCTTGGCCGGAGGAGTCACCTTGTAATCCACATTTGGTCCGCATTTTATCGAGAAGGATTTGGAAAGCGGTGGGGCACACCTGTAGAGAACAGATACACATTATCAATTTATCTATTTAACTGTAGGATATTACAAAAAAAGAACCATTTTATTCAGTCATTTTTTAATTAGGCCTAATACTTTCATTTAGCAGGGATACATTAAACTGATCAAAAATGACAGTAAAGACATTTATGTTACAAAAGATATGCATTAATGATGCTGAAAATTCAGCTTTGCCATCACAGGAATAAAAATGTACTAAATTATATTAAAATAGAAAACTTATTTCAAATTGTAATAATATTTCACAATATTACGGATCATATAATTGCAGCTTGGTGAGCATAAAGACTTCTTTCAGAAACCCAAAGGTAATAAAATATAGTTTGGCTTGGCATTACACAGCTTTACGGATAACTTTAAGGTTGTGACTCTACATTGTGGTTCTTAGAGAATTTAATGCTGATGTTAAAAAGAAATTCTTCTCCTGAAGGGACGATATCATTATGATTTACTGGGAAATAACCAACACTTTAAGACCATTTTGTAATCTACTATATCAATTAAAATCTACAAATATACTGAGAATAAAAAAAAAACAAAAAAAACTACTAACCTTTTAAACGGTTAGAACCAACATTTTCTGACATGAATTAAAAAAAAAAAAAAAAGATAATATAAAATGGATTTAAATTAATAGCATGTCACACCACTGATGTCACCAACCCAAAGGTCATAATTACATTAGATGATGGGCTATTTTATTATTTATAACACATATAGGGTTCAATTCTAAGACAACAAGCACCAGTCATGATGATGTTGCTGGGGGATTGTCTATTTCAGTATGGACTAATACAAAAAATTTATAAAGTCTTTTAAAAACCTAAAGAAAAGAGCTGTTAGGAGGTCTGTAAAGCTATGAAAGACAGTAGCCGACAGTGGCAGTAATAAACAGAAGCATTGAGACAGAGCTCAGTGATGTTGCAGTACAACGAGTGCATTCATCCGTCTTTGGAACTGCAAGCAGAAATTCTTCAAATCAATCCCCCTGAATTCTCCCAGCAAATATTCAGTTATGCAGACAAACACATCGATATCTGCAAATACTGAAACCTCGCTTTATTCCAGAATGATGTCACCAATGAACGGTTTAGAAACAGAACAATAGACCATTTTAGCCGTGAACCAATTTATGAAAACAGTATTGCGTTCATATCTTCTGTCTGTGTTGTATTTCAATGGTCAGTCTATATACATGCATCCTTTTTAGTGGCATTGTGTTTAAATGGACTGTTCCTTATGTTTGGGTTCCCAGAGTCTGTAATGATGCGCTTGTCAAAATAATAATAGTAATTTTGAAATGAATCCTTTTATTTTCCATTCAAATTCCTTGGTTATGTTCCTTTGATCTAAACTAAACTCAGTGGTTAACACACTTTAACCCTTTGATTGATTTTTTATTTTTTTAAGTAGTTACTAGTAACTGAGCCGGTTTGACACGGATCCGTTTGTAATGTTAACTTGTTTTAAATATAACTTATATATCATAATGTTGGCAGTTTTGGTCACCATTCACTCATATCGTATGAAACATGCAACGCAAGCGGATAGAGACTGCGTCCGTTCTCCACAGAAGAAACAAAGTTAAACGGGTTTTGAAACAACAAAAGTGCGAGTAAATAATAAAGGGACTTTCTGGTGAACTGTCCCTTTAAATATGTATTTTGCTTGTATTAAAATAGACCGCTGTGTTTAATTCCCTTGAGCTCCGTCGCGCACAAGAACGCATCTAGAGTGACTGTCCCTTTAAAATAAAACATCGTCTAATATTCATAGTCTATTCATATAATGCATGGAAATAAATTAACCCACCTGTTTAAATTGACCGTCAGCTCCGTTCCGAGCACATATGTCGCCCTTGTCGCTTTCTCAGTGTCAATTGTAAGTGATCGTCGAGACACCATGGTTTGCAAAGATGCGTCTTTCTTTCAAAGTGACCTCAACAAGTCCCTTCAACCCTTTATGTACTTCAGATGTCACCGTGCCAGAGCTTATTGGTCCGACTGAGTGCAGGTGGACATCTAGTGAAGCCTTTAGCTGCCTGGAAACGCCCACATCTCAGTATATCTACTGACCGCTAGAGACCGCTGTTAACACCATCATTTGGCCAAGTATTGCACCGCGTTGCTTCAGGATAACAACCCGTTTTCTTCAATTTGCAAGCACATGATGCAAATACGATGACAGTACCGGTACATTTTTGGTAAGAGATTGCTTTGAATAAACCAATAAAAAGCATTTTAATTTTGATTTTAATATCTTTTTCTTTCTTGGTGCCTGCAGGCAAGCCATTATTTTTCACCCATCCAAAACACAATTCAGCTTTGTTTGAGAGTAAACTTAATTTTGTTACATTTAGAGTCATACAAATTATTTATGTGCTATGGAGGATATAAATGTTAAACCTATTGTTTAACATTTATAGTTTATTGCTTTTGTAGGCTATTATCCATTATTACCCATGATCTTTTTTCCATTATCCTTTTTAGTTTTTACTTAACATTTAAGTTGCACTATTATTTATTGTTTAACAGCACTGATATGTTTAGTAGCCTATTATAGATGTATAGTCAATACAAATTTTTAAATAAATAAAACCTGCATTTTTATTGTTACATTATCACATAATGCATGCAAAAAACAAACAAACAAAAACTAAAATATACCCCTCTAATACTATTTTATTTTTGATTTTATAAATGAGTTCAATTTAATGCAAAGATTTTAAACACAGTTACAGAATTACTTCTAAAGATCGTTCTCGAGAATGCTGCAGACATAACCTCTCCCGCTAGGTGACCGTCATGTGCATTTGTTAAAGTCTTTTAATTAAAAATGTATAATGCACTTAATGTGTAGAGGTTAAACCACAATGTGCATCTTTTGCATATGTATAATAAAAACAGTTCCAATAAGTATTATACTCTACAGTGTAGGCTTGGCTACTGCTATACAGTTCCTCAATTCATGCCATTTCTTAAGAACACAATGAAGGGAAACAATGGATTACAATATTATCACATTACCTACCGGTTTACAATCACCTTAAATTCCGTACCAACAACATGCACAATTTGTGTGGGTACATTAATTTCCAGTCGACAGGTCCGCTGAAACATGTTAGTCATGTCTGACCCCTTCTTTCTCTTTTTCAGCCTCCGAGGTAAGCTGACTGACCGTGTTTGCTCCTGCGACATATCCATTGTTACAGGCTTCCACATCTACAAGTCTCAAATGACCTGTTTTCCCCCTGAGAAATAGGGGCGGATGATACAGCAGGAGAGAAAAGACATGTTCTCACCTGTCCAAAAACATGCTCAAAGCTACATATTCCAGCATTTAAAAGCAAAGCTTAAACAATGTGGTTATTGACCAACAATGCATGAAGAATGGATGAGTAGCTCAGTAAAAATGCAGACATGGTTTGTTTGCTGGAAGTCTGCAAGATTTATGCTTATTTACCTTGCAGCATCAAACAGTATTACTGATGCATGTCAAATACTTTGTGTATCTGCATAATATTATATTTGAAGGCATATTCACCTCTTTCTATGACAATCTATGAACTTAAATGCTTGCAAGTAAGCATTATTAGTTTCAGTTAATATCTGCTTTAACAAGAATTAACACAAGTTGTTAGACTTAGAAAACTTTAACTATTTTTGACATCACACAGCACCATGTCCTGAAGTTTTTTGTTTTTTTTTTGTCTGTCAAATTATCCGACAAACGTCAAAAATCAATTCATTTTAAGATTAAATGCTTTTACTGCAGGTGGCAATATCGTATATTGATCGTGTTCATTCCAGGTATTCTTTGTTAATTATTGGATGATTACTGGGTTTTATTGGACCTCGTGTTAAATACCTTTACCAAGATACCATTTTTGATGCCTCATCTTTTGATTTTCTTTACTCCAAAAATATTTGTTTAAATAATATTTTTACACACACACAAACAAACTCTTTCGCCACATGCATCATTAACCATAAAGCGTATGATTAACTTGCCTGGGCAATTCTGGTATGACAAGTTTACCTGCAGGCTTCATTTCTGCAAGCACTAATGTTTGAAAATGTGTAAATGTGTCTGTTCATGTCAAAGCAGACAGGTTTTTTTTTTTTTTTTACACTATGGAATCCGATTTAAAACATGCTTTTATCATTTTTATTTCATGTATATTTGATTTTTTTTTTTAATAAAGCTAATAATTGCTTTCATATAATGACCACAGTCATAACAGTACATGCAATATAGCCTAATTTGTTACACAATATAATGCAATAGCTGTAATAACCTAAATATAATATAAATATCATATCTAAAATAAATGTATATGTCATAGATCTTAGATCTTTTTGTTGTTGTATCATTGGACACAATATATTACTGGTGTCAACATGCTGGCCTAGTTTAAAAATATCTCATCTCACTATAGTGTCTAATTTATACTTTGAGTTACATCGAGAGTGTAGTCAGAGAACTGGCCCTTAGCACATACATATGAGTTAGATCATTTCAGTCTTGCACATAACTTCACATTTGAATTATGTTGCTGGTGGAGCCACTCAAACAATCACGTGCATTGTTTATGTATTATGAGAAAAATAATAATTCAGGTTTTTGTTGTAAATCAGATCATGAAGATAGCCAGGGACGATAACGACGGTACACATAGATAGTTAATGAACTCAAAATATTATGTTTTTATAAGTGCAAAGCAGAGTTAGATCACTTTAAATAAATGTGTTATGGGGTTAAAGTTTTGGGTAGGGGACAAACCCATAGTAATAATAAATGAATGAATGAATGAGGCATTTATATTGTGTATTGCTCTCTCCTCAACCACCACCTAGTAATTATTATAAAAATCTAGCAACTTCATAATTAAAAAATAATTAAAGAGATGCAATAAAATTGAAAAGCTGTTATAATATACCCTTTAACTGATAATATTCAGGAAATATTATAACCCAGTAAATTTGACGGATTAGTCGACTGACCAATGAGGCGAGGCCTCCAGCAGCACGTGACAGAGGGTGGATCACGTGTCAACGGAAGAAGGTGCTTTTGTTTTTCCTTGAGGAAAAAGTCGAGGAACAATGTTTGGAAAGACGATTTTCAGTTATACTTTATTTTTCTCTCAAATGCATATAAACAGTCTTCCATAGGACATGACATCTTTCGGAATGCCTAAACCATATTTCCGCGTCTTGAAGCTTGTTTGAGGCTCCGTTTGGGAATTCTTGAGGCTGCAGAGATTGAGGCGGAAGAAGGGAATCTCGAAGCTGAGAGCCAAGAGATGGCTCCAGATTGATTTTATCACAGCGTTGCAGTGGTTTTCAGCTTAACTCGGATTTATATGAAATCATATTTCTATTCTAAAACACAGATTAGTCTCTGTGTGTCATTAATTTGCGATCAAGAAACTCAAAATGGCGGAGGGCTGGCCCATCCCCCAGGCCCTGTTCCTGCTCATAGTGAGTGTCGTGGGCCTGGACACTTGCCCTTCTCCCTGTACGTGTTCCGGTGGTCCAGGTGCAGCACAATTGCTGGATTGCAACAGGAAAAGACTGAGTACTGCAGCTCTGGAAGCTCCAGCCTGGATCACTCATGCGTGAGTAACAGAGGAGATGTTGTTTACATGCTCTAGCCCTTCACAGGGACTGCACATGTGCACAATACTAACGCTCAACTGACAGCTGATTCACTTTTGTTTGGTGCAATTATAGCAATATGTAATTATTGTTTATCAAATCTTGCGTTTTGGCATTGCTTAGAAGTGTCATATGATCCTTTGTAGAAATACCAATGCAACTGTGTTTTTCCTTCAAAATAGCGTAATTGTTATGGTTACTTTTCATAATAATAAAACTTTGATAGTTTGGTTTTAGTAACAAAAAAGCATCTTACACTGATTGGAGCTACATTAAAGACTATATTTGATGCATGAATTACCAAAACTTCTAAAAACTTTTGGAAAAAGATAAAAGCTTTTTTGTGAAATCTGTAAAATCTTTATTTTATAAAGTACTTATACGTTAATATCAATATTTACTGGGCTGAAGTAGCTTTCTTGATTATCCCTTATCATTTTTAGAAAAATCTTGTGAAAATGAGTCTCAGATATGATACAAGTATGATTTTGAGGTATTTTTATTTGACGATTCCCAAATCGTCATTACATTGAATTGCATTATATTTTTCCTCACAAATTAAAACTTGCAGAGCTTTGATCATAAAACTAAGTTTTTAAATACTGAGAGATGAGATGCAGGGCAACTGATATTTACATGCATTTTGTAGTCTATTATACAACAGTTTCATTGATATACATTACAAGCTAAATCTAAAATTCATCTTAATTCTTTGGTGATATTAATATATATTTTTTCATCTGAATAGGTTTTCTCTCTTTGAGTGTGAGCTTCATGTTGTCACTATATCATACTTTATGGGCTATAAATATGCTACGATATCCTTTTTTCTATTAGTCTAATTTATTTAATTTAGCATGGTTTTAGCTTCGATGTACTGTTCCTAGTTTAGTTTGTTGTATACTGCTTAGTTTCTTTGCTTTGGTGTTATTAAATCTGTATTTTAGTATACAATGGTGTGAAAAGTCTTTTACCAGATCTGAAGGTATACATTATAGAGATCCCCCAGTCTTAAATATTAGGTTATTCAGGTTTTAATAATTTGTTCTCTGTGAATTTAGGTCAATGAATCAGAATGAACTTACAGCGGTGCCTTTTCTTGGAGATGCCTCATCTAACATCACAGTGCTGTCACTGTAAGTTTCCCGCTACGTTTTTTTTTTTTTTTTTTTTCCATCACTTGAATATTGATATGGTACTATATCTGCTGTTTATTTTCAGTGTTCATAACCGAATCTCTGAAGTCGTGGCAGAGCAGCTGTTGCCATATTCATCTCTAGAAAGTCTGGACTTGAGCTCTAATTCTATATCTGAGCTTAAGGCCGGATCATTCCCTCCCATGCAGCTGAAATACCTGTGAGTTTTTATATTCGGGCTTGTCTGAGTTTTGCACTTTCATAAGACTGTGTTAAAAGTAGATTAAGAGAGCTTTCTGAAGAAGTTATCCTTTTCCCTCGAGTTATCAGTTTGAGAACTCGAGTATCAGTTGTTGCTTTGATCTTTGTTTTGTCATTGAATAATGGATGTTTTCTTGCTGTTTCTGATTACTTTTGTGGTTCATGGATATTTGTATGTTTCTTCTCTCCATCACGACAGCAACCTGAGCAAAAACAAGATAAGTTCCTTAGAGCCCGGTTGTTTCGGAAACATCAGCTCCCTTCTAGTGTTGAAGATAAACCAGAACAGACTCTCTCTGCTGCCTGATAAAGTCTTCACCCTCTCTCAGCTCCAAGTCTTGTGCGTATTCATGACTAATGAATAGGATGTTATTGCAGTACTCAATTAGGTTGTGTCTGACAGCATGCTAAATGCACCTCATATTATCAGTTGGGGAGTTAATTTCCCACGTTGTCTTGTCTCTCTCCGATTGTTAGGGCAGTGGTTTAGATTTTCTCATTGCAATGTGCCCCTCTTCATGTTTTTTTCACTTTTCAGAGAGTTGAGGCGCAACAGGATTCGTGTCGTGGAAAGTCTCATTTTCAAAGAACTGAAGGCTCTTAAATCATTGAAGATGCAGCGCAATGGCATCACAAAGCTGATGGATGGAGCTCTCTTTGGTTTGGAAAACATGGAGGAGCTGTGAGTAAATGCTTTCAGGGTTTCACTAGATCATTTAAATGTTTCAATAAAAAATATATGTAGGATAAAATTGCTGTTTTCCAAAAAAAAAAAAGTTAATTATTTTTAAAAGTCATTTTTACTAAGTGGCGGTTCCTTTGGAGAAAACATCACCCTTTAAGCCGTTTTAGAGCGATTATATAAATTTAAAAATGTCATATTTTGCAAGAAAGTCTGGAGAAATATGTATTCATTTTTTTTTTTTTTTTTTTGGCTATATCACCCAGATTTAAATAAGCCTTGGCTTTTGTAGTATTTTTATGTTATGTTTTTTGAAACCATGTATCAGAACTTGGAGGTTTGATTATTTTTTTATTTAATGTAGCTAATTTATTATTTAAGTTTCTGTTTCGCATGAATCAAAGTAGTAAATGGGTGATGTGTGTTCTGTTCTGTCCTCTGCCAGAGAGTTAGAGTATAATAATCTGACAGAGCTGAATAAGGGATGGCTGTATGGCCTGCACATGCTCAGGATTCTGCGGGTGAATCAGAACAATATCGGACTCATTCGAGCTGATGCCTGGGAGTTTTGCCATCGCCTGGAAGAGCTGTGAGTGAATTCGGCCCTGACCTTAACGTTTATTCCTATATACAATACGGTGAAATTAGCATGCACTTTTTTTCTAGAAATGCATAATCTGTCTTTTGTTCCTTGAGGTGTTGTATTTGATTGTTGTCTGGCTCTCAGGTAATGTGTGTGTGTTTTGTCTCCAGGGATTTGTCTTTCAATCACTTGAGTCGTCTGGAGGATTGGGTGTTTTCTGGTCTCAGTCTCCTGCAGAGTCTTAACTTGGGTGACAATCAAGTCACACACCTGGGAGAAGGAGTGTTCAGCAGCCTGGTTAACGTCCGTACATTGTAAGATAACCCACATTCCTCTTTAGTCTCTCATTTTATACAGATAGTTTTTGGTAGCAGTATATAGAAAGCCTTAGATTTATATACTGTATAAAATGCATTAAAGATTTATTTTTCTAAAAAAAATTTCAGGACAGTAATTCAGATTTTATCTTGCCCTCCCAATATTTTCACTCATCTCACCACAAAAAATATTCAAAATATTATTTGTAGCAACATATAAGTAAAAAAAAAATACTTTAATTTTATTTATTTATATAATTTTATTTCACAATATAATTATAGACAGCACATGTTTTTAAGTTGTAGTAATAGCTGGAAGGATTACAGTTGTAATCTAAATAATAGTTATAACAGTTTTGCTGTAAATGATGACATGCATTACAGATTTTTCTGGAATTTATTTTCTTATGATCAAACATGCCTGTATTTGCTCTCAAATAAAGAACAGGTGTGTTTTTGTTTACAAATGATCTTGATGAAAATTGAAGTAGCATTGTGCTCTATCTCTATAAAATAAAATGAGCTCATAATTACAGATACAGTCTATCCCTGTAGTTTAAGTCCTATAACTAAACTAGCAGGATTCATATTCTATATGAATCCTTCTTGTTTAGTTTCTGCCTTTCAGCATGTCCCACAGAAAAAGAGCACATTCAAACATGCCCACCTCTCGTAACATCCGCCACGTCCCTTTGACACAGTTGTAAAAGGGATGTCAGCCTTTTACAGCCAGCAGTGCGTGAAAACAGTCTCATAATACTCCCACATACCAGCCAGTCCATACAAAACCTTCTATTATACATGAAAAGCATACAATGGTGCTGAGCTGCCTAGAGCCATAGAAGTTCAGTCACCTAAATAAAACCGCTCTGACATTTTAGATTAATAACAGAAAGCATGTTCTACACAGCAGCAGTTTGAAAATATTCTGATGGGTCTCTTCTGATGTTTGTTTGTTCCAGGGACATCTGTAATAATGAGATCTCCCTCGCCATCGAGGACTTGGTTGGCATGTTTGTGGGTTTGAAGAGGCTGAACTCGCTGTATGTTTGTCGATGGATACAAGCTGTTTGATCTGACTCAGAGATGTGAAGTGTGGCTTGACAAAAGCGTATGTGTGTGTGTGTTCCAGAGTTTTACAGAATAATAAAATCAGGACCATCACTAAGAGAGCGTTTGAGGGCCTGATGGAGCTGGAGCATTTGTGAGTCTCTTTAATCAGTCCTTAGTATTTTTATATTTTGAGAACTTAATTTCTTGGTTACTGAATGTCTCATTATTACTGGATGTAGCATTATAGAAATCCCTTCAGATATTATTGTATTTGTACGTATGTTTCTGCCCTCGAGTACAAAACAAACTGGTTGCGAGAGTTAATAATTTATGAGATAATAAAGCCACATCACAAAATTTGAAGTTGTGATGAAATGGAAGCAGCAACAGATATCTTTTCCATATTGTTCTGGATGAATTCTTTACAATATTATAACATTCATTTAGAAAACAGGTGAATTTTCATTTTATGCTGACTTTAAGTTTACTGTTTTTTTTTTTTTAAGTCACAGTTATAAGAAATACATTTTCAGTTGCAAGATAAAACACCTTTTTTTACTTTAAGTAAACAGGAAACATGCTTCCATAGTTGCATATAAAAGCTAAAATCTTGAAATTGAGCATCAAAACATTGTAAAATACAAAATAAAAGACCACATATAAGCCATCTTTTTAACCCCTTTTTAACTTTGACCCTATAGAACAGTCAAGGTTATATAGATCATAGTTTTATAAGGTTATGCTGTTATATTGTACATATAAGTGTAAATTTAATGTAAAGACAATATAAAAACAGTAAAATTCAAATGTAATCCAATTCATTTTATTATTAACACAAAGAGCTCCTGTTTTGTATTGTTCCATTGTTAATAACCTTTCTGAATTTGTTATGCAGGGACCTGAGTAAAAATGGCATCATGTCTATTCATCCTGAAGCTTTCACTCATTTAAAACTTAAAACACTGTAAGTCATTGTTTACTTTCTACAGACTGTATGTATTTCATGTGTTTTCTGTGTCTGTGCATTTTACATAATATATTATGGTTTAATTTTGATCCGTATTGACAGTGTTTGCATGTAATAATAGTGTAATTCAGGTGTATTCTCAATAATGCCTGTATTGTGGTCTTCCTCAGGGATCTGAACACCAGCAGTCTTCTGTGTGACTGTCAGCTGCAGTGGTTGGGCCAGTGGTTGATTGACAGTCAGTTCCAGCAATCCTGCACCGCCGTCTGTGCTCATCCCACCTTCCTGGCAGGATCTAGTGTGCTCGTTATTAAACCAGAGGAGTTTGTCTGCAGTGAGTGACCTGACAGTCACCTCGAGCTCAAACAAAATGTCCATGGCAACCTGTTGTTTGGTGCTTTTTGCAATTAAAAAAAGCAATTTTATGAAACTTCCAGTAAAAAAAATATTAGCTCTTGCTTGCATTAAGCTGTCTTTATTGTCTCTCACTCGCAGATGACTTCCCTAAACCCCAGATCAGCGCTCATCCCAAGACCGCTGTGGCCTTACGCGGGACCAACGTCACTCTGAACTGCTCTGCGTTCAGCAGCAGCGATTCTCCCATGAGCACCACCTGGCGCAAAGACGGAGAAGTGCTGTATGAAGCCCAGGTGCAGAACTACGCTCGGTACCAGGATCACCGTCTCCTCTACACCACCGTACTCCACCTGCTCAATGTTAATTTCACAGATGAGGGCCAGTACCAGTGTGTGGTCTCCAACCATTTTGGGTCCAACTACTCCACTCTGGCCAAGCTCACTGTTAATGGTCAGTGCCTCGTCAAAATTGTTACATATTGTTCCATAATTTCTGCGTTAGCTTTCCTCTGTTAAAATCTTTCCAAAAACATATTATTTTGGGATTTGAATTTAGATGGAGGATCTCCTGAAACCATTATGGTTGTAATTGATTCATCCTTTTTTGTGTGTGAATTGGAAATCTAAATTAATAGGCACTCATTAATATCTATGGAAGCATATTATTAATAGTCATAGTGTCAGATTGTTAATTTAAAGTGTTGATTATGTGATCGTCTGCTGTGATCTCTCCAATGCTTTGATAAGCAGTTTGACATTTGTTTTTTCCCTCTCTTTATTTACCCTCGTTTCTCCATGGTTGTTTTCAGAGCTCTGTCAGTTTAATTTTCCATATCTGTTGAACAAACATAGCAGCCCTCTGAGATGCCAACCGTGGCAATGTTCTGTTTATATCAGTTCATGATACTGATGGAAGAGCGGATTTGTAACCTAATAATAGAATATGACCATAACAGAAACATGATTCACAAAGCAAACACTGTAAATGCAAATGGTGCTGTTTAGGGTTTGATTGGCCATTGGGTTGCTTGTTTTTGTACTAGCCGTTTAAACAAAAAATGAATTCTGTTGTCACGTTTCATAAGTAGAAAATGATGATAATATTAGTGTAATATAACATTTGCATTGTTTGCTTTTGCTTAGGCATTTTACCTTACATCAAATTATTTTAAGGGTTTAATAAATATTGTAGAAGGTAGAATGAGAAAGAATAATATACTTATTTTATTGAATGTCATATTAATATGATCATTGTCCTCAGTAGCTAATTTTTCATATTTGAATGCCAAAATTTGATTGGATGAATTCTGTTCTAGCAATTTTGTAGAAGTAGAAAATTATAAATAATAAATACTGTGTATTTTATTATATTTATTTAGACAGTTTCTTTTAGGGCTGTGCAGTTAATCACATGCGATTGTCACGCGCATCTCGTCAGTAAAGCCGGTTCTGTTATTGGCATTAAATCACTATCACCTGCTCTCATATGGAGCGGCATTTACTACACAGAGCCGTAGTTCACTGACAAGCTAGGCAATGTTGCGTTCTAAATCGAATGCTATTCATCTGCGATTTTGAACACGATATTGCATAGCTTGGCTCAGTGTAGTAAATGCCGCTCCATCTGAGAGCACAGCCCTAGCTTCTTTACATAATGTAGTAGTGGTACATAATTCCCAGTTGAGGAATTACTATTGTATATGAACGTAATCATTGTAATAACTTTTTTTTTTTGGTAACACTTTTGTTATTGTAGTCAAGTTGTACAAGTGTCGTTTAGATATTACAGGACTTTCTGGAATTTCTTGAGTAAATCAGTGAAAATAACTCTTGTAATGGCTTTTCCCAGAGCTCCCCACCTTCCTGAAGACGCCCATGGACCTGACCATCCGCACCGGTACGGTCGCTAGATTGGAGTGCGCTGCGGAGGGACACCCGACACCGCAGATCGCCTGGCAGAAAGACGGCGGTATCAATTTCCCTGCGGCCCGTGAAAGAAGGATGCATGTCATGCCAGATGATGACACTTTTTTCATTGCTAATGTGAAGACAGAGGATATGGGCGTCTATAGCTGTACTGCCAAAAATGAGGCAGGCAGCCTGTCAGCCAATGCCACTCTTACTGTGCTAGGTATAGTTTTTTTTACTAAAAGTCCAAAATTTTCTTTTGAATTATTTACATTTAATAATTAATTATCTTTGGTCTTTTTGACAGAAACGCCATCCTTCCAGCGCCCTCTAGAGGACCGTAACATTGCCCGAGGTGAGACTGCTGTCCTCCAGTGCATAGCTCGTGGTAGCCCCGCCCCTCGCCTCAACTGGACCAAAGACGACGCCCCATTGGTGTTGACAGAACGTCACTTCTTCGCCGCAGCCAATCAGCTTCTCATAATCGTAGATGCCAGCTCTGCTGATGCAGGGAAATACACGTGCATCATGTCCAACACGCTCGGCACAGAGCGCGGTCATATCTACCTCAGCGTCTCACCCTCAGCCAACTGTGACCCGGTGACCAGCATATACAGTCAGGATGGATGGACAACAGTTGGCATTGTTGTGATGGTGGTCGTCTGCTGCGTTGTCGGCACCTCACTTGTGTGGGTCTTCGTCATTTATCACATGAGGAGAAAGAGTGAAGACTACAGTATAACAAATACAGGTCAGTGCACAATTTTGCATGTATCGGTTAAATAATATGAAAAATAATATATACTATATAAGATAATACATAGTTATGTTATATAATGTCTAGTTAATATACAAAATTAATAGAGAATAATGCTTAGTAGTAGAGCTGTTGTGATTTATGAAACTTAGTTGTAATGCAACAGTATTAAACATTACTTTTCATAAACCGTAACAATCTAGTACAATTAGTAAAAATAGTGTTTATTTTTACTACTATTTAAAATAATTTTGTATTTAAAAAAAATGTGTATTTGCAAATTGCAGAGTAATAACAAAAATACTCTCTTTATAAAATATAATTGTTAAATGTATTAGGCCTATATTTTTCTAATGAAATATTATGGAATTTAAATGCTGTTTACTAGGTAAAAATAGTAAATATTGTAATTTAAATATATTCACTTTAATTATAACAAATTTTAAGTGGTCTTTTAAACTGCATTGCTTCAATATTATAGTAAAAAAATAAAAGGATTATCCATAATATTTTTCCAACAAAATGTCATTTTTTTTGATTGCCAGTAATTGATTTTAAACTACACAGTGATTGCAGTTATTTCAGATAATCACAGATATTATGTAATAAATGCAACAGCCCTGCCTACTATTTAAAATAGCCATTATTACAGTTTGAGCATGGACCAAAAATGGAATAATTTGAAATCATGCAAATTTATGCAGACAAATGACATGAATTTTAATGTATAAATCGGTCTGTTGTTGTATTCCAGATGAGATGAACCTTCCAGCGGACATTCCCAGTTACCTCTCTTCTCAGGGTACACTGTCCGAGCCTCAGGAGGGCTACAGTAACTCAGAGAATGGAAGCCACCAGCAGCTTATGCCGTCTCATGCTAACGGTTACATCCACAAAGGCACTGATGGTAATGTCACCCTGTGTTCCTCTAGTGAGAAAGGCTGTAAATTTGACAACTTGTATAGTTTCTACATCATTATGATGGTTGTATAATACTATCGTGTTGTGATGTGTTTCAACAGGAGTATGTTACGGTGAAGTGAGCAGTGATGTTGATCCAGATGCTAATGGAATGCTGGGTAGTCGTGTGGGTTCTTTCTTTTCTGGACGTAGCAGCTTCCACCGGAGTGAACCCAGAGAGGGACAGGCAAATATACCTCATGGTAACGTAAAATTTTCAATTTTTTACATTTTTTTTTTAATAATTTGAGTTGCTTATTTATAAAATTTATTTTAAAAAATTATAAAATTAACATTGTCATTTACTCACCCACATGGTATTGTAAAGTGGACTGTTTTTCTAACCAGTTGACCTCATTAATCACCTAATGGGTTGTTTTTTTGTTTGTGTTTTTAGGTGGACCAGGCCCTCTGGTCATCTGCTCAGACTGCTACGACAACGCCAACATCTACTCGCGCACGCGTGAGTACTGTCCATATGCCTACCTGACAGAGGACGACCCACTTGTGTCTCAGATCTCTCGGGATGGACACCAGAGCGGCCATCAAGAGCGGGATCAGCACACCGAGCATGCAGACGCGGCACTGGAGAGTTTTATAAGTCAGCAGAACGCCTCTGTGTTCCTCACCAACCACGAACCACGACTACCAGCGTCACAACACTATAGCACTGGTGAGATGAACACCATGCATACAAACATACATACATCAACAACAACATATTCTAATGCTGTCTGCTTATTAATATCCTTTTCACCATTGCTTTGTTACTAAACTGAGTGATCTGCCCCCTTAGGCAACGTGTTTAGGAGTTATATGCGTTTTTGGGGGAATATTTAAAAATATTCAAATCTAGTGCTAATCTAGTGTCATTTGTACATGAGGCAGTTCCAGAATGCAGTGAGACAAGCTAAATAAAAAAATGCCATCCAAAATGGCATAGTGTTTTTTTTTTTGTTATTTGTTTGTTTTTTCTCCAAAAAATGTCAATTTTAAATATTTAAATATAATTCATATTTAAATGTGTATATTTGCATAATATTGTATACCTCATGTATACAAATATGAATTATATCTAATATATTTAAATTGACAAGTTTGGGGTCAGTAAGATTTTTTTTAAAGTCCCTTATGCTTGCCAAGTCTGCATTTGATCAAAATTACAGTAAAAACAGTAATATTGTGAAATATTATTAAAATTTGAATCAGCTGTTTTCTGTGTCAATATATTGTAAAATAGAATTTACTACTGTGATGGCAAAACTGAATTTTCAGCAGTTATTTCGCCAGTCCTCAGTGCCACATGATACTTATGATTATTTTTTTTTAGGATTCTTTGAATAGAAATGTCAAAACCTCATTTTTTGAAATAGAATATTTTTTTTATAGCCATGTAAAAAGTTTTAATGCAACTTAAAAAAAAAAGTAGATATTTAGTAGATATTTAGTAGATATTTAAGTACTCATTTATTTTATTTATTTTTTTAAAATTGTACTGACCCTAACAATTTGAATAGTATTGTACATGTTTCTAGTAATGATCAGTTCTCTATACAGTTATGAAAACACTGTAATCCATTCTTCACAAATGATTAGAAAAGTTACCGGTAAATGATTAATTCATTGGCCAGAAAATATAGGAAACCTTTAGAATCTGTTGTGAGTGTATTTAAACATTATTTTGTCTTCACATCATGAACACTAGTTGTGTGGCATGCATGAGTGACTATTAACATGTTTGCTGTCCATGAAGAGCAGTAGATTTTTGCTGCGTATGTAGACAGTAAACTGCTCAGTGATGTTAGGAACTGATCTAATGCGTATACTTATTTTCGCAATCTCTATTGTTCTTGTCTCAGATGTCCCAGGCAGGTCATTTTGGGATGGTGAAGAAACCCACTCATCCATCCTCGCCCAGGGCCCAGTGACTCTACACAAGCCCCCGATGGGTCTGTCCTCTGGGGACGGCCGAGAGGAGAGGAGGGGGGCACTGGAGGAAGGCTCATACAGGACTAACTCACAGGAAAGCGCCTCTGCGCCAACATAAACCCAGCCAGCCCCCTCTTCCAAATCCTTTTGACCCCAAACATCATCGTCTTGTCCTTCAGTCGCCTCCCAGTGCCCTCAGCCCACTACCTCCTTTGAGAAGCCTCATCTGCCAAATGAAATGCCTCTCTCTTCAATGTTTACACTACCTCTCCTGTCCTTCCCCACCATGTTCCATTGTAACCCACTGGGATGTGTGTGTTTTGCGGAAAACTCTTTCAGACAGGAGACAGAATCCCTGCTTTCACCATTCCTCAGCTAACCGGTCTGGTTTGAGCACTGAATGTACCATTTCCAAGAGCTTCACTAGTCCGCAGCCTGTTACGTACAAATTATGCCATGTTTGGTTTTCCCACCTACTTAAGAGCGTTGAGCCTTTTAGCATATGCCAAAGCTTGACCCAGACTCCCGTATAACTTGCTTTTGCTCTGGTACAGGACCTGTACGAATATTAACTGTGAAAATTGGACTGCCAAAAGAGGGCAGTGATGTTCTCTGCGTGACGTCAGAGGACCAATATACTTGTATTGTATTTCTCATTCCTATTGACAAACGGTACAGACTTATGACCAATAATGTATTAACAGAGTTGGTGGCTCTGTTGTTTCCACTGTTATTGTACGCCGGAGTTACTGTTATGTCATTTAATAATATTTTTTGTGTAGTGCTTCTCACAAACCTAAACACATTTCTCTCTGTTTTTTTTAAGGCACTATAACAGACAGTAAAAAAGACTGGATATGTTGCACCTTTGACAATCTTCCCAGGATAGCCTTATATGAATCTTAATATGATAACTTTTCTTTTACACTTATTTTCCATATTAAGCTTTCGTATTTTTATTTTGTGTATTTTACTTGGTTTCCCTCATTTGCATTCTTGCAAGTGCATATCTAGTTGAATTGCAGTCTGATTGATCAGTATGACACTGAGCACCATTGGTGTGCATTTGGGGCGGGGCAACATTCCAACTGACCAATAGGAGACTGAGGGAGCATTTGAGAGAATTTCTTGCAATTCCATTTGGTGCCCTACTAGTGTAGAAATCACACAATTCACCTTTAAAAATGTGTATATGCTGCATTTAAATCTGTTGTTACTGCTGGATCAAACCGGTCTCGTAGAGTTATTTGCCTTTTTTGTTGTAATCCTCCAATCATCTTCTTAATTTGAGGTGTAAGAACCATTTTGGCAGTTAGGCATAGTCACGCCTAGTCATTTTTATCATTTTGGCCTTAGAAGGAGATCTGGATTTTTAAATTTCTTGCCTGTAAACATTGTCTTAAGAGGCTGCGTCCAAAACCAAAGGAAGCTGCCTTACAGTCCTGCTGCCCACTCATTCGACAGACACTTTTTAAGGAAACAGATTTTAGACGGACTTTCAAGACACTGGAACGTCATGTCTGATGATGCTAAAAAATAAATTCAGAGATAAGCAAGGTCATAATGACCCCAGTTCTCATTCTTAGGCAAAAATACATTAATAAATGAATTTACTGCTTTTGGCAGCTCAGTCAGTCCAAATATATATTTTTTAAACTTATGCCGAACCACATGCGCAGGATTGCTGGTTAACCTAGTCTGCAAAAATGAGTAAACGTAACCATATGAAGCATCTTGGTGGGCACAATGTTACACAACCGTTTGATTCGAACATGCTTAATGCCTTCCTACCTCCAGATCAGCATTTTTCAGGTTTTGGTCAAAGCCACTACTTTGTTTTAAAGGTGCTGTCATATTTGCATTTATGTGGTGAAATTCCATGGGCAAAATGCAGTCATGTCGATAAGAATTGGCGCAATCTGGAATTTGTGAGAGGCAAAACCTTTTGCCTGTGCAGATTTTGCATGGGATTTAAGTTTGCTGAAATTTAAACACAAATTTGCAGTTTTTACCAATATAGAGGTGTGTTCACATTAACCACTTCTCTGCCAAACTTTGTAGGTGAAATTGAGGGTAAAAAAGTTCCCCCCTGCAGATTTCGTTCATTTTCAAGTTGGTTGCATGAATTTGCCACATTGACCAACAGAATGCTGCTTTAAAGTGACTTCTGTGTGAGCCGTGCATTATACATCACTACACTATTGAACCCTTTTTATGACTTCATCTTAATTTCGGTTAGTTTAGAAGTGACCTCCGAGTAATGGACCTTCTTTGCCCATAAAACTTCGCCATAAGATTCAGACTCACTTAAATGCTTGATGATCCAAACCATGTGGATCCCGGATTAAATCTGGACCATTGATTTTGTTCAGAAAGCTCCACAACATAGCAGTACACTGACATTTTGCACTTTTTGAGTATGCAAAAGCTGTTTTTTGCGTTGCAGCAGATACCTATGGTCACTGTCTTCCCCTCTTTTAATGGAAATGCTTCTATTTTCAACCAATTTCCAACTGTGATAAATACCCCTTGATTTGCATATTGATTTGTTGCATTTTGCACAATCTCTTGCCTTGCAGTTAGCTATACAATTACACTAATCAGAGACCTTGATGTCAAATGATTTGTCTGACTCCTCACTGTTAGTTTCTCTTGTTGAAAGGAAAAAGAGTGTGCGTCATCAGCGGCTTCCAGCTACGTTTAAAACATCTAGGTTTTTGAATTCCTGTTAATACTTGCTTGGTCTCTCTCGGTTGAGCTTGCGGGAGATTAGTGTAAGTGTAAGTAAAAGTAATGTAAGTGAATAGCGGTTTTATTTGACCCTGAATTATACAGGACTTTGTTGGGATCTTTAGAAATGAACAAGTGTGATTTCACTTACATATTTACACCAAAGAAAAATCCACACGATTCAAACGTTCCTGCCTTCTGCAAACCAAAGTTTTGCTTAAATGCTTTGACAATATTTAAATGCTGCTTTTTTTAAAATGTTTCGTTCGTTTTTTTGTATGCTGTACCTGTACATTCTGTAAAGCATGTAAAAAGAACATTGTTTCAGAAAATTCTGACATTTAGCTGACATTTAAACAATAAAATGAATTCAGATGCATCACGAGTGAAGATGTACCCGTGTTATTAGTGGAACAAGCTAAGGGAGGGTGCGCTATTGCAATTGCTCATATTTAGGGTCTTGTTTTAACCCTATAAAACATACTGTATCATATTTGATATGCAAATTTCTAAAGTCTCCAAATGAGCAACCTGATCAAATCTTTGCTAAGAATCCCAGCTACTACATGGCTTTTACCTTCTGATTGATAGTTTATCATTTTTAGTAAGTAAATGACTTTTAGTATAATTGTAAAATCGTCCACCTTCAGGTCATTGTATACGTGTCTGCTGTGGAATCAAATGGTTTTTGTAAGGTAAACATAAAAATGCATTTTATTTTGTTAGAAATATTTCAAGATGAACACTTACTGGACTGAAGTAACTTAGGTTTACTTAAATATCCATCATTTTTTAGTATCAAATATGATACAGCAGGATATGAGGAACATTTGTTCATCTCTCAGTCATAATTATATTGCATTGCATTATGTTTTGCCTCCACAATAAAAGCCACAGAGCTTTGATAATTAAACTAAGCATTTAAAGATAATCTTAATATAATTGAGAGTTATGAAGTGATAAAGTTGATATTTATTTGCAATTATAAAGATATCCTTAATTTCCATTACAAGCTATTTGAATTTCATCTTTCTTTTTGGCTATATAAATAAGTTTGCACCAAGTGATGTATTTCTGCTCCGCTCTTCAGAGTGACATTCATATTCTATATTTAATATTCTATGCACTACAGTATATCAGCCATTAAAGACTGATGTATCAAATATGATACTGAACAATAAAAAAAACAAAAACACGCAGACTTTTTCGTAGATTTTTAAAAATAAAAATCTATATAAACTGTTCCATTTAATAAATGAGATTTTTCTGGACTATTATTTTATATCCAGGGTTAATATCAAATATGAAGCGGTTGATTCTGCATGTTGATCAACTATTGTTTTTTTGTTTCGTGAAAGGACAAAAGTCTTTCATTCTGACATGAGGGTGAGTAAATTCCAACGTTTTTCATTTTGAGCGAGCTGTTCTTCAGTGTTATTGCTTTGTGGGGGAAAGTGTTGTTACCGTAAGAGCACTGTGTTAGCGTTATGCCACAGCTCACTTACAGTGTTGGTCTCAAAGTGGGATTGAATTATGCTAATATAGTAAACTGCAGAACTGGAACTTTTCTGGAAGTTTTCGCTGAGTTTAAAAGGACGCAGATCCATTTGAATCCCTCTAATACTTGAACTGACAATTTTCATTGCCGTCCTCCAAGAGATGTTCTGAGAAAGAAATTATAGTTGTGAGATCAAAGTACATACCTCCGCCTGCTGCTAACCCTCTTTACTCAGCTTTATCAATAATTCATTCAAACACTAGGATTATTACACTAGTGGAACGGGGACGTGCTGCGCCCTCTGCATTAACACTGTCCTGCACCGCTAAAGAAAATCTCTGGCTATTGCCTTCTTTTAGACCTTAACTGAGACTAGAATAAGTTTGGAACAACCAGTAGATATCTAATAAGCTAGTTTATTTGTGTTCAGAGCCATTCACTTTCCAGATTTATTATAGGAGGAAACAGGCCGTGGTTTTGCATTTTGGTTCAACACCTTGTTTAAATATTCCTTCAAATAATATTTGAGCATTCTGTCCTCCAAATTTAAATTTCCTCATCTTATTTTATCATCTGTGTTACAAAATGAAGGTACATTTTCAGATAAAAACTACTGAAAATTGAGAACAAGGTTTGATATTTTTGCTCTGTTCAATGTCTCAGGTGTCTGATGAACATTCCTGATGATTCACACTAAACATCTTACTGCTCAGTCATTGCATTTTTTATCAAGTATCAGCAGGTCTTTGCTGAGTACAGATGGGTTTAGCTATCAAGTTGTTTCCATGTCATATACAGAAACGTAACTACATATTTTTTAGCATTTGTATAGGAATTCTAAGAGTTTAGTTCTATAACACTGCCCAGAATAAACTGCATGCATATTTAAAATGGATAGTCCACCCCAAAATAAAAATTACATCTCATATTTTTATGCTTTGAAGATATGCTTTTATTTTGTTTTTCAACCTTTTTCGAAGCTTGAAAGCTCCAGTCTCCATTTATCATAAGTGCAACTGGCACAGTGTTCATAATTTCTCCTTTTGTATTTCACAGAAGAAAGTCGCATGGGTTTAAAACAACACAAGGATGAGTAAATGACAGAATTCAAATATTTGGGTGAACTATATTTTGTTTTGTGGAATAAACAGTATCTTTTCCACCAAAGAGAAAAAAGAGAAACATCTTGAAGGTTGAAATTAGTTTCATGTCTGGTCTTGATCTTTAGTATAATTAACCATGTCCTTCCTGCTGCATTTCCTGTGTCTGATCCTAATACTCTGGGGAAGTGCACAGCAGTGATTGGGAATTAAATTGAATCCTTTACAAACTGAAGAAGGCACTGTTTTCATTTGTCTTGACTTGTCTGTAATTAATAAGGGAGCTGAGCACATGAATAGTGTGTCATGTTTGTCTTAAGCAAAGGCAGATTGAATGATGAGACTCGAGTTATGCTGCAGTTACAGCTATTCACCATAAAGTGGCAGCTTTGAGTCTTACATACACTACAGGACTGTGCTATTAAGATAATTGGCCCTATAATTTGATTAAAAGATTAAATATTCACTGATTGCTTGTGATATCCTCACCTAGGCTTAAGCTACTGATTAAATTACATTATCAGATTAATAAGACAGAAAGAATAAAAGGGCAGGCACTGACGTTACATTTATTATTTTATCATATTTGGCAATGGCAGCTTATTCTGAAATGTTTTTAATGCTCAGCATTTTACATTAGGCAGACGATTTTTAAAATCGCATTTAAGGTATACATGTTTTCAATTTCCCTGAGAATCGAACCCATGGGCTTGGTGTTGCAAGCACTATGCTTTATTATGCAGGGAACAGAGTTAGTTTGAATATGTATGCATTTATTTATTTATTTGAAGTGTTTTATTTCATGAATGGAATCAGACGTCTACAGCATGTTTTTGAAAGTCAAAGCATGGGTTTTTCCCCTCACTTGTGAGCAGGAAATACAAAGGCATACAAGATTGTGTGGCTTGGTGACATGCAAAGATTAATGCTTTGACTTATTTGCATTGGTGAAAAGGAAATACTATCTTATTTTTGTCTGAAATGCAAGTTACTTGATTACTTGTTTAAATACCTATTACTTAGGAATTATGTATTTACATTGTTATTCATTGCATTTAACATTTTGGAACATTCAAAGCTGAGGTTTAGTATTGAATTACAGTGATTTTTCCACAGGAAAGCCACAACATAAAGCAGAAAACCCCATCATTTGGGTCAAATCACTGTTATAACACACGGCCTCTCCAGACTTATTGTGTTTTATAAAACTGATGCAATGGCAATATGACAAAAGCCAATATAATTCAATATATAGTTGCATTTATTATCAGTAGCCTAATAATAATTACAAGTTACATAGTCCATTAGCCTAACTGTTGCTTAGGGCTGCCAAGCAGGGTGGAAACTCGGCATATTAATATACAATATTTATAATATATATTTATTGGCTTCAAGCGAATTAGAACGCCACTCATCCAATCAGAATTTAGAGTCAAAACGGTCGGTTTTATAATTGGTTCCTTTGTATCTTCATTTTCTAAATCAGTTAAGCTCAGTTTATATAAACCTCCACCTGAGAGCCATCCAGTCACACACACACACACACACACACACACACACTCACACTCACACTCACATTCGCACACTCACATTCGCGCACACACACACTCGCTCGCTCCATTTGACAAATACAAGCTGAGCGCAACAGTAGCCTCCCTGCGTGACTGGAGATCTGAGAGAGCAGCCGCCGCGTATGACAGCATCGCAGCGTCTATCTGAGGCGATACACACATGTTCGACCGGTTTATTTCTTTAGTAGGTTTCTGTCAAGGTCTCATAATGTGCGTAAAGCTGACGGTTCAGCCACAAGCCAGGAATGAAGACGCGTCAGACACGTCTACTCACTGACTGCGCGTTTCGAAGACGAACCTGAGCTTCGGTCGTTTGCACAACAACCGAATATATCCGAGACAGCCGCTGCCGGAGCTTTTTATACCTGTGGGACACTATTTTGCTGCTAATTCCGTTTATAGACACATTTTTATTACGCTGTACTGACAGACGGGTTTCTCAGTGTGTCAGTCTAGTGCGCTTGATGCTTTGCATGCAAACCCTGAGTGAACTTACCAGGTAAACAGTTTAACCTCGTTCTTGTATCGAATGTTGTTTACTTTTACATTATGTAGCTCCTGGCGCACTCGGAACAGGCGTTTTTACGAACGAAGATTAATGTAATCTAAATGTTGTCTTGAAGTAATAATGGTAGGTGATGCTTATGGAGATATCATCACGGGCTGGATGGCGTTCCACATCCGCGCGCTGTCGTCCCCAAACCGGGTAAAGTGAACGGCACACCGGGAGGAAAGGCTTTAAAACCCACTCACGTCAAACTGCACTGAAACTTAAAGGCTAAACGATGTCTAAAACGCTGAAGAGGAAGAAACACTGGTCGACTAAAGTGCAGGAGTGCGCCGTGTCGTGGGGAAGCGTTGGCGAGTTCGGTGATGTTGTGGAGATCCTCGGAGGCGCCGAGCTCGGGGAGTTCCCGTTCCTCGGTCAGATGAACTTGGACGTGCTGGTGTGTCACGTCGGGAGACTACCGTACTACGGGGATGTGTTATTGGAAGTGAACGGGACACCTGTCAGCGGGCTGACGAACCGAGACACACACGCGGTGATCCGCCACTTTCGGGAGCCGATTCGAATTAAGACCGTCAAACCAGGTAAACTGAGAGAACTTTGGTTTTTGTTGGCTCTAAAAGTACTGTCTGTGTGGCTCACAGCGCACCTGTATCGTCGAGGCTTACATTTAAAGGGACAGTTCACCCCTAAATAATAGGGGTCTTCACATGTAGCTTACACACACCATTGTTTACCGTCATATGATTTTTATTCCTTTCGTGAAACACGAAACTCACGTTGCTCCATTCTATACAACGAAAGTGGATGGGGACTGGGGCTAATATAGTGCTGCATCCATGACATCCAAACCCAGGAGACTAATTCGCCATGGGTTCCCTCAAGGTTTTCCAGTGGGATTTTATAATGAGGTTTTCAACTCAAATTATTTTCAGTATGTGTGTGTAATTTACATTGTAGTGCAAAAAGTCCAATAGTCAGTTCATATTTACCACAGACCTTGTTTCATAAATTGAAAAACCCCATTATAATTTACATTGTAGTGCAAAAAGTCCAATGGTCAGTTCATATTTACCACAGACCTTGTTTCATGAATTGAAAAACCCCATTATAATTTACATTGTAGTGCAAAAAGTCCAATAGTCAGTTCATATTTACCACAGACCTTGTTTCATAAATTGAAAAACCCCATTATAAAAGACTAACAGGAAAATCTTGAGAGCACCCATGGAAAATTAGTCTTCTAATTACAATAATGTTCCATTTGTGGAAATGAGTTAACTACATTAGCTACCATACAACTAACAATGTAAAAATACTTCTACGCTATTTATTAACCTTAACTGCAAGATTTACTAATATAATATTAAAATCAAAAGTTAATATGATTTAATGGACGTGAACATACAATGAATGAACCAGCATTCATTTTTCAACATTAAGTAACAAATTGAATTAATTAATAATAATTAGCAAATGCATCACCCATAGTTAGTTAATGTTGGTTAATACACATTAGTGGGACCCTTTTGCCCACTTTTAAAAATAAAGGTTCCAAAAGGGGTTTTCATATTGATGCCATACTGAGGAACCATTCATTGAACAGTTCTTAAAATAACAGTTTTTTTTCTTAGTGTGAAGAATATTTTAAAAACCCATATAACCCTTTTCCATTATAAAGAATCTTTTGTGGAGTGGAAAGGTTCCATGGATTTTAAAGGTTTTTCATGGAACCAGATGCCAATAAAGAACCTTTATTCTTTAAGATTATAATGTTTTACGAACAATTCTGTCTTCTTTTACTCATCCTCAGTTAATTCAAAGATGTAT
Source organism: Barbus barbus (assembly GCF_936440315.1). Taxonomy (NCBI): domain Eukaryota; kingdom Metazoa; phylum Chordata; class Actinopteri; order Cypriniformes; family Cyprinidae; genus Barbus; species Barbus barbus. The sequence goes on along the minus strand of NC_136753.1, from coordinate 25,157,504 downwards.
GACTTTCTTCTTGTGCAAACTGAATAAAGGTAATTGCCTAGATGTTATTTACTTTTTGTCCATAGAATGAAAGTCAAAGGGCTTCAGTATTGTTTGGATACCATTGTTCTTCGAAATCTCTTTTTTTTTTTTGTATTCCAGAGAAGAAAGTAAGTCATGCAGGTTTGGAATGAAGTGATGGTGAGTTAATGATGACATAATTTTCCCATTTGGGTGAACTTACATAGGAAAAAAAATCCCATGAACATTGATGTTATTAGCATGTAGATGTGAGAGTTGTTGCCATGGAGAGAAGGAGAGGGTACAGAAGGATAACATTAACTGGATGGTTGATTGTTGAATAAATGAGCAGTATCTGAGATTGTGTGAGCATGCACATCAGCGGCAGCTGAGGCCCTGGGCTTTAGGACGCATACAAGTGTGTACGATCTTTTGTGGTTACGGTGAGTGTAAATGAGGGTTTTATTGAGAGTGAATCTAACTTGTGGATATTTTTGACCAATTCATTAGCTCATAAGAGTTGTTAGACTGATTTGCTAACTCATGAGTGCAATAATTATTTGTGAGTTTTGGAACGGATTCATATTTCTAAGCAGGTCATTAGATCATAAGTGTATAAGTTCGGGAATCAGAGTTGTGAGATTGATTCAGACTGATAATTTATGAGTTTGAAACAGAATTGTAAGTATTTTGACCAATTTATTGACCCATTTTGTATGTTAATCAAACTATTCTGGTTAGTAAGCATGTTGTTAAACTGATTCTCATCAGTAACGTGTGAGTTTGAAACTTATTTGTGAATTTTGACCAATTCATTAGCTCCTAAGAGTTATTTTTGACTTTATTAAGATGAGTTAATGAGGGTTGGAAGGATTAAGCCAATAACTCAATAAATAAGATGGATTGTGAGTATTTTTGACCAGTTCATTAGCTAATTAGAGTTTGATTCAAACCGACAAGTTCAATAATTATTTGGGAGTTTTGGGACTGATTGATATTTTTTAGCCAGTTCATTAGATTTTTATTTTTTTTTACCAATTCATTAGCTTGTAAGTGTTGTTTGTTTCACACTGTTAAGATCTAAAATTTAGGCCATGAGATGATTTTGAAATAATTTCTGACCCATTCATTATAACTCATAAGAGTTTAATTTTTTTTTTTTTTTTGAGATCAGTGGTTCTCATTAGAGGTCTTCACGGAGGACCTGGGACCCGACCCGGGAACCGTACGGGTTCGGGTCTATATTTTAAATGGTCAGCCGGGTTCGGGTCCAACTTTCAAATAAAATACGGGTCCGGGTCAGTTCTGTGCAGCACATTTACGGGTCTCTTCGGGAATTTTTGGACCCATGAAGACCTCTAGTTCTCATCTCCCCACCCTGTTTAAATGGGGTTGTGTGTGTGTGTCCAAATATGCTTTTGAGATAATGCTGGTGTTTAGTTTTGCTTTTGTCTAGCTCTTTTTTTTCAGCTGTACAAAGAGAATCGGGTTTGAAATGAAGGACTTGTTCCATGAGGGACTTTGTTCACCAAAAAAGTACTCTTCTGTGTCCTCTGTTGTGGTTTTTGAGCACAGTAGTATGTAGGCTGCTTTGTGTAGGTGCATGTGTCCAGGCGTCATATGGAATTCAAAGTGTGTGAATAATAGATGGAGTGAGTGAAATGCACATTGAGGATCAGCTGATAACAGGAAATGATGCTGGAGACTTTGCCACAGGCATAAACACAGCAGAGCTCCGTCCACCATTTTTCATCTCCACCTCGTCTACCTTTGCTTTCCTGTCGTGTAGTGAGGGTGTCTATTTTTGTGTCATTGGAGAATTGCTATGGTTATTTGGGGTCGTGGTGGGATTTTCTCAGTCCACATCTGAACAAACTTGCAGTACTCTTTTTGCAGCAGGTCGAGTAAATCAGTTGTGTGTGCAGTTATTTTAATCAAAAAGTGATGTTAAAATGCGTCCATGACTTCATTCCTCAAGCTTTCCCTAATGGTTAAAGCAAGATAGGCTTCATTGACAGCATATATTGATTACCACATAAATCTTTTGAGAAAAAATAGCTTTTAATGGAATATTGCACTTAATGGAAGTCTAGACATTCTGGAGGGATTAAATGACAAGTCTTTATGTTTTGCAATACTGCAGTAAAAGTGTTATTTGCACTGCAATTTTGTCAAAATGATCTTTTTAGCTCTAGACAGATTAACTTCTGATATGGTACTGCCACAATTCCTACTGGAGTGGATTTTTTTTAATGCAAGCAGTATATTTCTGGTGTTACTGCGAATATCATAAAGCTAGTTGGGTTTACCAGCTTCACATATTTATGTTATTAGTTGAAATGTTGGATATCACATTGCGCAGACACTGTAGATACTCTCCATAATATTAGATTAGAATTAACATTAACCTTAGATGCGGTGATTAACCTTAGACTTGGTCTACTTTGTCACTTCAGAGGAAAATGATTTGCTTGAACAACTGAAAACGGTTATTAATTTAATTCAAAACACAAAACACATTTGAACTGTGTTCGAATCATGCTGTAAAGATTGTATTAATGAGTTAAGTGCACATGAATGGCACCATAAATTTGTAATCATCAGTGGGAAACTTGGCGGAAATAATTTATTAAGCATAAGTTGTGATGCATTTTGGATGTATTTTGTTTACTGTAAAATAGCAATAAAGCTTGCCAGAAAATGCAACTTATTCAGCAGATTTATGAGAAGACATATGTTTGACTAAAATACATTTCCAATCATTCTTTGTGGTAGCATGAGGATGATAAATGCCCCGATAAAGCATCGATTGCAGATCTAATGCGCATCTTTTGCTCTTCATTATGTTGCATTAGGGATAAAATCCTTTTTGTCTTTGTCGGGAAATGAAAGGGAGAGAGAAATGTGTAATTGTCCAACGAGTCCATTTTATTCTTACCGAAATCACTTAAATAAACACTTCATATCACATTTTCCGAAACAGGAACTTCCCAGGAGGACTTGAACGCAGCGTGTCGCCGGCAGCGCTCAAACCTCTCGCCTCTACTGTGGGTTTGCTGCACGCCATTGTTGTTGTTTTTCAGAGCCAGCGTCAATATGGGAATTCACAGCAATTCTGATACATAGTGCTCCTGAATTGTGTTATAGTTTCATCTCTCTAGGAGGGAAGTATTGCAATTGCAGCAACAGTTTTAGCTCTTTGAAATGGAAATCAGCCAGAGGCTCCAATTCCACCGTTCGTATAATGAGAAACTGCATTGCTTTGTCCAAACAGCGAACCTTTGATTAGAACATATGAAAGGTTAATTCAACCTTTCATCTGGGCCAAATTAAGTCATTCCTTGCATGGAATATCACCTCCTGAGGGCCTTAAAGGCATATAAAGACATGTTCATATTATGGAGGCCTTGCAGCTCTGTGACTCAGAATTAGAGCAATAACAGCACTTGACTGTTTTAAATGGATCGCACGCCAGGGCATAGTGTCATTTTGACTTTAATGAGCTTATTGAAGCTTTACTTAAAGCTTTTATGAAATATTCCCCAGGATGCTAATTTATTTTGATAAACGATCCAGTTGCATATCAAAACTGTGAATCAGCACTTACTTTAAAAGTGTTAACCATCGCACATCACATTGCGCTGTCTGCAGCCTGCTATATTTCATGCTAATGAACAATGTATAGGCAGCATTCCAGCTTATTTACTTAATGAAGGACAAGCGTATGTTGCATCGGGGTATTGTACCTATATAAACATCACAGCATGGTGATAAACCACTGTGGAATAGAGGGAGGGAGATGCTGTTTGTCCCCCTTGTACAGAATGTCTCTGCAACCTCTAATTATCATTGCAGCCTCAGTATGTGATGGAAGGGAAGGACCTTGTGGTATTGTGTTCAGGCTATGGGAAAAAATCTGCACATGTCACGAATGCACTAATTAGCTTAATTTAACCACCGACAGCCTTCTGCAATCAACAGTATTGGTGTAACTAGGAGCATTGAGAGTTCGTCAACATGGATGTGCGCCTGCGGCAAAGCAAAAACCTGACAATTAGGACTCAAGAATTCAGTGTCTGAAGCCCACAAATCCACTCTTCTTTATTAGCACTTCTCTCTTCCTTTTCAACCGCTTCTCTTTCTGTTCACCCTCTCCACTCGTAACTTCCTGTTTCTGTCCTTTGAAGATGCTAATCCCATCTTGCTGGCAGGTGCACGTCGACCAAATGAACTGTCAAGTACAGTAGCTTGTCAAAGGCCTGATTGAAAACCCAATGTATTCATCGCTGATGAAGTCGTCCTTGCACGGAAATTCACCCGAGCTGCAGTCAGATACCAGAGCACCATGGGAGTTGCTCGCCCGTCTATGAAATATTCCTGATAATACAAGCTGAAAACAATTTTACTTATCTGTAATAAAAGTTGGCAGAAGTTCCTAGTTATTGGTGCCTGCTGATTGCTCATACTTACTGAGCTGCCGCAGAAAACCAATAGTTTCTTGAGCATTTCAGCAATTGGGCTTAAGTTTTGGTGTGTACTACAATATTACTGCAGTATTTGTATTCTGAGCAACTCCAGTGTGCAGACTGTGTGCAAGATGCCATTGTTGCTTTCTGCAATGGATAGGAGTTGCAGCAATTGCTTATCTAATTTTAGATTTATAGTGCACGTAATTCAGTCCCCCCCCCCCCCCCCTTTTTTTTATCAATGCATATTATTTACATTTACATTTAGTTATTTTGCAGACAATTTTATCCAAAGCGACTTACAATTGGGGAATACATAAAGTGATTCTTCTTAAAGAGGCAAACAGACACAGGAAGTTGAGGCATTGTTCAAATAAGTACAAGCTAGAAAGGGAAGGAATATATATATTTTTTTTAATTTAGGATGAAGTCAAGTAGTGTCGAAAGAGATGAGTTTTCAGCTGTCGCTTGAAAATGGTCAGGGATTCAGCATTCCGGATAGGGGTGGGAAGATCATTGTACAATGATGTACAGGCTATGTACAATGTCTCAGAAATGTATACAAAATGTCCAAATCTATCTCTGTTCTGTACTACAACCTTTTAGGGTATTAGACTCTGGTGCATGTGACCAGATCTGCACGACTGCATACTAAACTCTTGCTCATAAAACCGCATCACCAGCTGTGTTTATGGCGCAAAGGATTATACTGTATCATCTCCAAATGGCACATGTGTTGGCCTTTTGTCCTGTCGTTAATTACCAGCATTAGCATGAATAAAACTGTTGGATACAGGAGATGAATCAAGGAAAATGTTGCATGTGTGTTCGTCGGTTGCCATACGAGCTGACGGCGTCACTTGATTTCATATTTGGCAATGTTAAGACAGCAGATTTGTGGGAGTGGCTTATGTTTCATGGAAAGGAGTGAATTATGGTGGATGTGGTTTTAGATATGTGGGGGTATTATTTATAGAGATGTGTGTTACAGGGGTGTGGCCGTATAACACATGGCAGATATGCTGTAGAGCAAGATCAATGAATGAGGGAGGAGATGTTGAGTGTATTAAGGATCGTTTTCCATAAACCACTAGGCTCTTTTTCACATTTTTGTGTTTGGAGCCTTGAAGTAAATAATAATGGGGAAAAGCTGGTGTATAGAGGTGTAATGAGAGACTTTGGCAAGTGTTATTGCACCAACAGCAAGTTTTCAAATATGACTTTCTGGTAGAGAGCAAATTAAGAAAGAGATAAATTACGGTAGCTGGAAGGGTGGAATGTGCCAAATTTTCTGTCTATGCGGTAGTATTTGTATGTTAATGAGGTGTAGGTTTCTTTTAGTCTAAAATAATCTTACTGCATCTTATATCTGTCGATTCAATGTCACATTATTCCTTGTATGGAACATAAAGGAAGAACATCCAAGTGGCATTTTTTCCCCGTACATTGAACATCGTCACTAATCATTGTATCATTCAGCTAATTCAGCATCTTTTTTTGTGCTCCACAATGACATTTTAGTTTTATTTTATAAACTATTAAATATTTATTAATATTTTGAATTAGCTTTTATTTTTATATTTTGTTTTCCTTTTAAAGATTTAGCAATTTTGTGCTTTAGCTTTTGTCATTTAATTTATTTTAATTATAATCTTTAGTTTAGTACTTCAACTTAAACATATTTTAATTATTTAAACCTAGCTGCCAAGGTGAAATTTAAATTTAACATTTAAATTTTCATCTCATATTTGGATTTTGTTTTAGCTTTTTCAATTAGCAAAAACTACTTTAATAGTTTTAATTTTAGTTTTAGTTAACATTAACAACACTTGCACTAAATGCAAAAAGTGCACTTCTAACATTCTCTCTCTGTTCACATCTGAAACAAACCACATCATCATGAGAAAGAAAGTCTTGCTAAAAGCGTGCTTGGAAAATGCATCTAAGAAATGCGACACGCACCCTTGAGAAGGCAAATGGAGTGACTGAGAGGTAAAAGGAAGCACTAATGAGGGAAGTGAGGCATGATTGACTAATCGATAGGGGAAGAGTGGACTGCGTTTAGTATATTTCTTTTGCTCTAATCCTAAAGGAAAGCATAGGCATGGTATCTGCTCTAGACATGCATTTCATATAGAAAGCATTTATATGGTATTTCTGTTGTTCACCCATAAACATTTTATGAACAAATTAGAGCTGCCTGTTAATGTTCATTTTACAAAATATATCATTCATTAATATAATGCAAACAGCCACTACAGCCACTAGTATACTGTGGCTAGCTTAAAAACATTTATTATTTTGTTTTCTGTTATTATTATTATTTTTTTTCAAAGAGGAACTTAAAGTCCATTTTGAATAGGATAGAAACTATACAGAGATATAAAATTTGAAATGATTTAATTCTTGTAATCTATTGATAGCCCTTGGACAAATATAAAAGACAGATAATCATCTCCAAAAATACCAGAATCCGATTAAGATCAAACCCTACAATCAGAGGTTGCTTGTTGTGGTTAACACAGAAACAGGCACAATGCCAGGTCGGTCCCGCTGGTGTAACATTTCCTTCCCACAAAGCCCTGCTGCATGCACACTACAAGAGCTGAACAACAGTTGGCTGTCTGAACAGTTGGTCATGCTGGCAAGGGCAAGTCTGCGATGACGTGTGTGTATGTAAATAATCCTGACATAATGGAGATGAGGATGATACCGACTCTGTGTACTGGCAGTGTATTGTAGAATGCATGCATGCATCAGATAGCATCGAGTCGGCGTCAAACCACACATGCTGAAACCACAGCAACAGAATGAGTGTGTTTATGAATGAGATTTGATGTTGAAGTGTGGCACCAACTGAAATGGCAAAATTAATGATTATTTCTCTCTGTAGCTTGCATTGCTCAGGAAAAAATAGGTGGTCTGGGTTGAAACCGGACAAACAGATTGAGCAAAGTGCCACAGACACACTTTTTCTGTTTGCTGTTGTTTGTGATTACTGTGTTAGATGTTGAATGTTATAACAAAAAACAAATATATATATTTTGTAATGTTTCAGAAAAGTTATGATGTTTTGAGGCTCTTTCAAGAAAACCTACCAGGTTGCTATACATATGTAATTATTTGCTGCTAAAATGTAACTTTAAATTGGCAGTTTAGTTTGTTCCTAAAGGAATAGTTCACCTAAAAACGAAAATTTGCTGAAAATTTGCTCATCCTCAGGTTTTTCTTCCATTTGCTTCTTCATCTAGAGTTTACCATTACATCACTTGTTCACCAATGGATCCTCTGCAGTGAATGGGTGCCGTCAGAATGAGAGTCCAAACACCTGATTAAAACATCACAATAATCCCCATGTTATCTAGATGACTCCAATCCATCAGTTAACATTTTGTTCATCGAAAAGCTCTGTAACAAACAAAACCATCATTATAGCATTTTAATTTTAAACCGTTTGCTTCTAGTAAAAATATAGGCTAGACCATAATCCATTGTAATGCTTCCTCTGACGGCACCCATTCACTGCAGAGGATCCATTGGTGAGCAAGTGATGTAATGCTACATTTCTCCAAATCTGTTCTGATGAAGAAACAAATTTATATAAGCCTACATCTTCGATGGCCTGAGGGTGAGTAAATTTTCAGCAAATTTAAATTTTTGGGTAAATTATTCCTTTAATTTTTGGGATTTTCTAATCAGTAAGCAGTACTTAATGTCTTCATTTCTGTTTTATCTTGGGTGTAGGTTTGTTTTCTAGGCCATTTTTAAAATGTTTTACTATGATGTAACCAAAATGCAATGTTAGGAAAATGTTTTCTGCGTGTTGGGGATCAACATTGTTTGTTTTCAGGGAAATCAACCTACAAATGGCTTAGCACTCAGTGGTATCTCTGCACGCTACACAGGGATAAGATATAAAAAGTATGCCAATGGCCTTTAAGGCATAGCACTGTAGGACAAGACAAATTGTTTGGTATTGGCAGATTCAGGACCCTCTGACATATGCTTTTTCTCTGTCTCTCTGTCAAATGCACTCTTTTTCACTCTTTGTCTAGCACACACATACACGTACGGAGTAGATGGGGATTACTGAGCATTACGTAACCCCCCGTGCAGACGTCCTCACAGGGACATTGCTTTCTGCTTGCATGCAGTAATCCAGAACGGCTGTGTGCCTAAACATGACAGAGACTGATAACAGGGCTGACGTGGAAGGGCAACACAGGTCATAAATATTAAGAGCTGGACATACATGGGTCAAAAATGGCATGCCAGTGTAGGATTGATAGACTAAGTGCCCACCACTTAAAAGCTACATGGACTGATGGGGACCACCAAGGATACCATGTTATGTCTTTTTCATTTATCAACAAAGTTAAAGAAGTATTATATTACAGATTGATATGCAGCCATGGTCTTGACTTCTTAACATTTATGTTATGAACAGATGGTATCATATATCTCTGTACTTCTCTTTAATCAGCTTAATACCTTGGCATTTATTTATTTATTTACTTATTTAAATTTTATTTACTAATACTATTTATTTAGTACTCTTGTTTTGTACTTACCCTGAGATAGTACATTTTAACATGTAGGCTAACTGGTCACATTGTACAACAACAACAACGATACTTCAAATCATGTTTGTTGAGGCTTTTAGTGTGCCTTATAGTTTTCTAAGCAATTGGATATGGTTTTTAGCAGGTGGGCGATAGAATGTGTAAAACGGTCATACACTTACTAAAGTGTACTTGAGGCATATTGACTTGGACGTGGGCTTTATGCATTTTTATATCTTAGTTTTGGATTGCTAAATGGATATATAATGTATTCACTATTAGAAAGTAAGAAAATACTGTTCATATTTAGTATGTGGCTTAGCCAGAAAGATATTTTTTCCTTTATTTCCAAAAAAAAAAAAGGTTGTTGTTGGATGTTGCATCATGTGATGCCGAGTATCTGGACTTGTTCTTTGAGGCAAACAGGGTTTGTGTAGGAGTGTGTGTGTGTGTTTTCAGAGTCCCTGTTTCCTCTTAGACATGGCTGACTGCGGCAGAGGATCACACCATCGGTGCACTTTCAATCAAACAGTCCTTAATGTCATCCCAAACAATTATAGAGCTCAGCAGAAATTGCCCTTATGTTGTGATAAATGATGCATCATATTGTTGTTTTATATGGATCTTAATATTTAATTTAGTTTGTGGAGGACAGGGTTACTTCATCCATAAACCATTAATGGATGTTCCTTAGATGCGCCAGCACTTTTTTGGCTACTAATGCTTTGTACCTGCTAATACTATGCAGCTTCCTGTACTAATACTGTTTCTATTTGGTGATGCTAGTTGAGCATCCTGCCATCAGCGTTCCATTTAAGAAGGCGTGTCGAGTTAAAAACAGGCCACATTTTTATAATGTTTCTGTCCATTGTGCTGGGTTTGTATGTAAACTCCCCCCAAAGAAATGTACTAGATTGCAGTCAGATGAACACAACATCAGTCTAATTATACAGGTTTTCCAAATGCAATTTGCCGTTAGTGCAACCCACCGAAGAGTGGAGTTTTGGAAATCAGACAAGACTTGGATTACGGAAAGTTTCACACTCTGTTAGCAAAGAGTTTCTGTTTGTTTCAAACACTCTTCAAGAATGTCTGCAGTCCGTCATTCACCTGAAACCAGTCTGACCTGAATGAGGCATGAGCAATGACACAAGTATTTGTCGCTAGATTACATACTTCATTGTATTAATAATCTTTTCCACTGTCACCTCACAGGCAGACTGAATAAACCTACACCTCCCTCTGGTGGAAGTGCATTCAAGATATTCACCAAAGTTCCCTTTTATAAACTACAGAGAAGTTTATAGAAGTAGTTCACACAAATATTGAAAAATTTACTCCCCCACATATCGTTTTTTTTCTTCTTCTATGGAACTCTAAGTGCTGTTTTGAAGAATCTCTTGATCTTTTGTGTATAGTGAAAATATTTTCCAACCAGTGAATGTCAAGCTAGTTGTCCATATGTCTCATGCTCAATATTTCAAGTCTTGTGATGCAATTTGACAACGGATCGAGACATCCAAGTCATACAGATTTGGAACAACATGATGGGGAGTAAATGGAGAGAATTTTCATTAAGGGTGAATTATCTCTTTAATCATCCCATCTGCTATTATGGTGATGATGCAGACAGAACAGAGTCTTTAACAAGATCTCGATTTGTAGCTTAAAATTTTATTGAGTATTAAGCAATTAACACTTGTTAATGACTGTTTAAGATCCCCATAAAAGGAATTGCGTCATTAAACATAACCTTTAAATGAAAACACAAGCATGACAAAGCATGAAAGGTTAATCTGTTTTCATCAGCACCTTTTAAAGATGGACAGGACAATGACTTTTTTTCTGAGCATGTAAATATCGTTTAGTTCCGCTCCGACTCTGCTGGGGTGCAGGCCATCAGCACGAAAAAGCCTAGGACGCTCCCAGAAAAGATTCCAATTATTAACAAAGAGCAGTTTCTGTTCTTTACACCATGACAATAACCATTCGTTTAAAGCAAAAAGTCTACTGAACCTTTCGTGTCCTCGTCGATACGTGGGAAGCGGTCCTGACACGATGATCGTCTTCGCGGGCGATGTGCTGCGTACCATCTCGATCAGGCTCCTGAAGTCCCTCTTCAGTGTCTCCGTCTGCCGCAGCTTGGTGTCGTTAACCCCCGCGTGCAGCACGACAGCACCGATGCTCTCGTCGCCCTTCAGGATCGCGGGTATCTGCGCAGAAACATATAGAACACGAGCACCGGGGAAACAGCAAGTGTGCACTTTACCTTCAGATAATGTAGCACAGACGTGCCGGATGATGGAGTCTCCGACGATCACAGCGCCGCGTTCCGTCTCACGGAGGGGAGTGAAGCGGTTCCGGGTGGAGATCTCGAAGACCGGAGGCGGAGAGGTCGTCGCCCGGGGCCTGGCTCGCATCTTCCGCTGCTGGTGCACCCAGGATCCGTGGCGTCCCGGCGCCGGAGTGAAGGACATCTGGGAAGATCATGTCCTGGGTGCACTGAGCCTGCTTCTCCACCAGGTCGCGGATCTGCTTCTCCACAGCCTCCAGCTCCAGCTGCACCGAATGCAGCTCGATTGTGTCCTCATCTGCACTCAAAGGTAGACACAAATCCGCCATTTAAGCAAGTAACAGTGAAACAATGGTAATGTGTGTGAATAGACTATTAGCAATCTAAGTGAGTTTAGCGGCAGCCACGCTGCCGATGCTAATGGGCTATAAGCTAATAGCAGACTCGAGAAATCAAAATAAAACTAGTGATAACAAGGCGCTCTGATTGGTTTTGTTTTAGAATGCTGTAGGGGATATATTCACACGTTATAGAAACGAAAATGATAGTGTATAAAATAGTTTTTAAGATAGAAAATAGACGATAAAGAATCAACATTGACCTTGGAGAAGCATTTGGACACCTACGCCACACTTTGAAAATGAACAAATGTCACTGCATTAGATAAAGTATTAAACCCAGTGGCATTTATTTGAAAAAATGCCCAAGCCTAAAATGATAGATCATAGATATACAGATATAAAATGTAAACAGATGCTACTTGGTTTGATATTTTATCTCTAATGCCATGACATTCATACATTTGAAGTATGGCTTAAGAATCCAAAATCTATTTGGACCCACCGTATCATATATTCACATGAAATACACCCAAGTCCTCCTGCTCTTAAATCTGTTGTTTAAATGATGGACTTGTATGGTGCACTAAACCTAGACAAAGTGCTTCAGTGTCTCTTAAAATGTTGTGGTGGCAATCCAAATGATGGAAAGGATGGAGTTGCTCTTGGTGGCTTGATCTAATTAGATTAGGCCAGAGCACCAGGTGATGTGAGACTAGTGTCCCAATGTTCAGATCTCATTGTGATCGATTCACGCATCTGATGGTTGTATCAGGTTTCATAGTGTCATTAGAGTCAACCTCTTTTACTTCTATTGACTCTCCACAGTCTGCAACAAATTTTAGCAATACTTTGACTCAAAACAGCTTTTAGAGATCACATTTGGAGATCTACACAGACCCCTGGCAGCTACTTCATTCTTGGGGAGAGAATATAGCATTTTCCTGCACCTTTCAACTCTCTAAACCAGAAAGAGAGCAGAAGACAAAATGATAGACCGTTAGGCAAGTGGCTTTCAGACGGAGGTCTGCCTTGCCCTTGTTATTCCCTCGTTTCTCCTGTCTATCTCTCCTTTGCCCTCTTTCCTCTGTATTTCTCTGCAAACTGTTTCTATTATTGGGCAGCATTCACATTGAGCCATCAAACGCTGCCCTCTGATTTAAAGTGGCAGACCACAGCCGAGCTTTCTGCTTCAGGAAGTCTCTCTCTGTCTGTCGCTCTCTGTGTTTCTTTCAAAAGTGAATTTAAACTGCTTTTATTTTAGACATACAGGACTTCTAAACCCTTCTCATGTATGCATGTGTGTGATCATATGGAAAGCTCAGTCCTTCTCCAAGTCAGGCGATCTCCACATTGTGGGTGTTGCTATGGGTTACGTCCCCTCTGGGTGAGTCAGAGGCCAGTGGTGCTGAAAAGATGCAGCCTCTTTTCATGATACTCATTATGAGTGTGTGTGTGCATGCATATGGAGGGTTACAGAATTGTGTGCAGCATGTATATAGCAGCATGATGCAAAATAAATGCTGCATTTCCTGTCAGCATTCAAAGCAGTATATGTGATTATAGTATTTACTTAAAGAATAATGAAATAAAATAGCTGCACTTGCCAGAATTCCCTAGTGTGCGCTGTTTGTACATATGCATGTAAATAGTTTTAAATGCAATAGAGTTTTATATGTGTGTCTTTGTACAACCATACACATTCTGGCTGCACTCAGAAAAGCATACTAACAAACAACTCATTTTATTTCTGAAGTATCTCTAGTATGATAACTGTTATCAGTACATTATGTAAATGTTTAACAGTACAGTATACTTTTGGTATGCAGGAAATACCCAAATAATTTGCTAAAATGTGTATTATACAATACAGCATTGGTTATCAAACTTTTTGTCTACCATTAAACAACACAATATTTGAAGAACCTTCCCCCCATCAGATAATTATTACTTATTAGATTAATTATTAGTTAGACTTTTTTATGAACAAAAATGAGGATTGTTGGTATATTAAATAATTAAAAAAAACCTATTCTGTATTTTCTTTAATCATAAAAAATAGTTATTTAAAGAGAACTTAATTTAAAGAGATTTTTTTTTATTTGAAAAAAGAAAGTAATTTGAAGTCATCTTGTGTTGTCCTTGGAAGTTGCAAACCACTGCAATAGAGCACAGTGTGAAAAACATGATATCCCATAATGCCATGTGCTTAACTTGACCTTGTTATAATACTGGGCATGATTGTATCTCCTTTAATTGCACCAAATCTTAAGAAATTTTATTAATGCATTTATTGTGATTAAAACTGGATGTCACTTGCACATTTGTGTTTAATGAGGTCATGTAACCACAGAGTAGCATACTCATGTATGAAATCATTCCATAATGCATATTTCACATACTTTAAGTTATGTAGTATGCTGTATACACAGGAAGAAAATGCTAGCATTCCATCCTGAACATGACCTCGGAATGCAGCTATGTCTATTCTTTGACTATGAATGTACACTAAGACATTTCTTGTGAGTACCTACTGTGTACGACTGTACGAGGCCTGCTAAGGCAAACTGGCTTGGCCTGTTTCTGAACGTGTGTGTTTTGTGGGTGTTCCAGTTACATAAACCCAGAGACAATGAGTTGGCAGGGCAAAATCTTATGTAAAACATTTGAGTTTTGGCTTTGTTGTGAAACTGTGTAAACTGACGGAACACTAGTCTGTCAACAAGAAAATAATCGCCTTTATACACTAGTTTTTTATTTAGCAGGTATTTTTAGGCATTTCTTACAATATGACAGCTCGTGTTAAGAAGCATGTATTCCGATTCCAGCAGTAGATATATTTTTCAAAGTATTGACTTTGTTCCTTGTCAAGGTAGGGCACAAAAGTGCCATCGAGAAGGCAGAACTTTTATAAAGTTTTTGCCCTTCTCTTACCTCCTCTTAATGTTGGAATAGCAATGTCAAGCATAAACCCATGTTCAAAGCATTTAAGTCTTCGACACTGACATTTGCCGAAACTACTGTAGATTTCACCTCACATATTATTGCATCTCTTTGAGTGTAGATTTTACTCTTTTGAGCATGTTCTTCTTTTTTCTGCTCCATATCTCTCTCATTCTTTCCCATGCTGAAGGCGAAGAACGGTGAGCTGTGTATAAAATGCGCACACACAGAGTTTAAGTGTTCCTGAAATAGAAAAGTGCCATGACAGCTGCGATTGTTGACAGTATTTTTTTGCATAGAAGTAAACATTTAGAATTTACTAACCATAGTAAACAGTAACCCAAAATGCCATAGTGCTGCTGTTTTTGCTTCCATTACAGGAAAACTTGATAGCTTGGCTGTTAAGAAAGAGCATAATATTGATATTCTGGTCTCTAAATATGGCTCAGACCTTTTCTCTGATGTAAGTCTATGAGGGTTTCTTTATTTTATCATTTGAAAGGTGAATATATCATAAATTGAATCGCTTAAAATAAACGCACATTTGTGATGTCATTCATTGTCTATAGCACAAACCGCTTGTGATAAGTTAATAATGTTCAGTATTTGGGGTTAGTGGTTTTAAGTAATTCCATAAAAATGTATGCCTTTACAGTCATAATAATTCCACTAATCATGACATTGTTGATGGACACTGATAAATTTGGGTAAAAAAAATACTCATGTTTACTTGCTTTCCAAACAATATATTGAGGCTCACTTGCATGGAAATGGAAAACAAACAGCTTGAATATCTAATATCTGTATCTCACTTGTCCACCCTGCGGAGTTGTTTAGAATCGGATCGATTTGTTTGCGCATATCGACAGCAAAGCACCGCTTCAATTCAACATGTGCTCCTGGGAGCCTGGTTAGAAACCAGCTGCTATAAAATGAAAAAGGATGTAAATGTCTAAATGTCTCACTGTGAATTTAAGGTATCGAGGCCTGCTGGTGAGACGGCTATTTGTTGCAAATGACTCACCCATGATGGTCAGTGATGTGGATGCAACACATTAACAAGCCGGAAAAATTCTTAAGCTGCCCGCGGCGGTCCCATTTACTTGTGTTTTGCCTGTATTAGCGGCCCAATCAAAGTCAGCACTTTATATTAGTGCCACAGTTTCCATCATCTTGGCATCTAGTAGCTGACAAGCACTACATATAGTGTTGATATTGCTTTTTCTCTCACGTACAAATGATGAAATAGTAGCAAAGCAGCATAAGATATTGACGTCTGAACTGGAATAGTTGGTTACAGCTGAAGTTTGATGGCTGTGGGCGTCTGCGGGAAGCCATTTCTAGTTTGGAGCATAGTAATCAAACTGACGCGTTCAGTCGTTCTGAACACATTTGGCTGTGTGATTAACAGTGTTTAAGCACAGTTGTATGTAGCAATAGCATGGGAATTAATTAATTAGCCGTGTAATTGAAGAAAAGTCAGTTATTCAGGCTCATTTATGGGACTGGCAGAGTGTTTAATTTGGTTGCAATTGCTAGTTTTTAATGTTGAGATAAAGAATGTTTTGGAGAATGAGCTTGTGTTAGGATTGGATCAATACTCAAATTTAAAGGGGTCATCAGATGCCCACTTTTCACAAGTTGATATGATTCCTTAGGGTCTTAATGAAAAGTCTATAACATACATTGGTTAAAATTTCTCACTGGTAGTGTAAAACAACACCGTTTTTACCCTGTCAAAAACAGCTCTTTTAAGAGCAAGCCGTTTTCTTGCATGGCGCTTTAAATGCAAATGAGCTCTGCTGAACTTGCCCCTGTCTTCCGAGCTGCTCCCTGAGAGACGGCAATCTTTAGCTGCATTCATTGTGAAACTTGCTAACTAGCACGTTATTAGGAAAGGTTTGCAAAGATTCATTAAAAAGAACCTAACTGATACTCACTGCTTCTGTAGGTGAAGCTGGATCACGAATGATTTGCGCGAACATAAATGCATTTAGGTAGATCGGGGGAGCATTGCCTTCACAAATAAATGTAATCCTCTGCGTCTTCAGCGGCTCAGATGTTGGGAGTAATGACGACTGCCATGTTCATTATTACATCCAACAACAAAACACCTCAATCGCTATGGAGCCATTCTTGTCTACGTCCCTGCTCTGACATCGAAACAATGGCGGTCGGACTGTTACAGCTCACTCACGCCAGTGTCAATCAACTATCGTGTGAGCGGCCTTCATCCGTGTGGCGTCATACAGACAAGAAGTTGAGAGCGGCTTGATTTGAGAAAGGGATGATGAATTTAGTATATTTAAAAAAAAAAAAAAAAAAAAAACACTGGGTGGATTTTTATCATTATAGGGTGGTTGTGTAAACAACATGTAAAAGTGCATTTTGCATCTGATGACCCTTTAAGCTTTACCACAATCAGTGTCTGGGTTTGATATTACGTCAACACTTAGCAACATGCAGCTTCAATTGCATTTAATTGTATAATTTAATTGAGAAAAAAGAATAGAACTTGGTTATGATGAATCAGTGCCATCTCTTATGTTCACCAAGGCTGCATTTATTTGGTCAAAACAATAAAACAGTAATATAGTATTAATGTTCTCTGAAAACATAATTTTATTCCTGTGATGAAAAGTTGAACTTTTACTCCAGTCTTTAGTGTCGCATGATCCTTCAGAAATCATTCTAATATGCTGAATTGCTGAATTGTTCTTTAATTAATAGAAAGTTCAAAATAAATGTATTTTCCTTAAATTAGAAAATATTTGTAACATTCTAAATGTTTTACTGTCATTTTTAATCAGTTTAATGCATAAAATAAAAGTATTGGGCTACAAAGATGTAGATTTTTTTTAATTCTAATTTAAATCGCATCAAAACAGAAAATGCTAACAAATCTGTAATAATTAACAATTTTCCCCACACTTATGTAAAAAATGTTTCTGTTGAAAAATGTTCATACTTGTTGAGCTTTGATAATTAAAACCACCATAGAGAGAGAATGGCTTGTTTGTAGATGCATTACAAAATTATTATTTTTTTTATTTAAATTTGTAAATTTAGTGGATAAATATTTTTTAATGAATCACAGTGTATCTACCTTTACGCTTCATGTCACACTCATTGTTGCCCATGTGAGCTACTGAAATTTGCAATATTCTGATATCGCACCTGGAATTTGTTTATACCGCACATCCCTAGTTTGTATGCTGCCAATAAAACACTTGTCGTTAGCTCAGGTTTTCTCGGTTAACTCTGATCGTAGGATGAGGAGAATTCCAGATGCCGTGTGTGTGGGTGAACCTCTGATGTATTTTTAGCCTTTTGCATTATGAATGCCTGACAGGCTTGTTCAGAGGCGAGCCAGCGCTACTCTCTACAGAATACCGTTCCTTTTACCTGTGCGTGTGCATGCAAACGCTCACACACGCACACACACACATACACAAGTTTGCGTACAGCACGAGCGATAGATCATAATGTGTCTACCAGCACCTGCGCTTGTTTGTTTATTGGGAATACTGGAAGAGCGGAAATCCATTTTCCTGCTTTATCTTTGAACTCTAAACTTATCATTCCTTTCATCTAGGCTACCTCATCCCTCCCGCTGGTGCAAAATAGCGCCTGTATGAATCCTCGCACATGCATAAAACCCAGTTTAATCACTCTCGCGCATCAAACCTCAGGGCCTTTGCCGCGTTTGCATGTGTATCTGTGTGTTGAAGTCCACGTTTGTCAGTTTCGTTTAGTCGTAACACTCGAAACCCGTCAACTCCGTGTTTCACCTGGTGAGGAAATAGTCATAATAGCCTAAATACAAATGCTTATTTTCTATCTCCATCTCTGGTACATCTGTGTTTTTTCTGTGCGTGTGCGTTTGAGAGAGTTTCTAGAGGCGCTGATGTCTTGTCTCTATGAATGTCTCTAAGTCGGAATAAATCCTCTTTAAGCTCTGGATTTCAGACGTGCATGTGGTGCCGCTTGCGTCCCATCAAACACAGTAATGCCTCTGGACTTTTCCAGCATCATCCGTCTATCTCTCTTTCTCTACTAAAAACCAAATCGTCCCGGATCACTCATTCCTCACAGATGGTCAGCAAGCACTCGAGGAAACTGGATGTAATTAGCCATAGCTTGGTAAGATGTTTGTGATGTATGGTTGATGTGGTGTGCTTTTTTTACACGTCCATTTCTCTAGCATTTTTAGCTGATCATCATATGGTGTGACAGTCCGTGACACATTTTTCTCTGTTTGCTCTAAAGTCGAATCAAGAACAATTTAAAGAGACAGTTCAGCCACAAATGCAAATTCAGTCATCATTTAGTCACCCTCTTGTTGTTCTAAACACGTATGGCTTTGTCTTCCAGGGAGCACAAAAGGAGAGTTTGTGAAGGTCGTCCAGACCACTCTTTTCAGTTTAATGAAAACAAAATTGAAAACAGACTGGGTATGATAAACTGACAAAAAACACAATGAAAATATATTTTAAGTCATAAACTAATCAGGCTGAAATTTAATTGACATCTACCCTTGCTTTCCATGTCCCATTCATGCCAGTGATGTCTGATTCATTAATGAATCATTCTTTTGAGTCCGTGAATCATGTGATTCAGTTGACAGAACCAGTCTGAATTCTTGGTTAACAAATCAGATTGGGATGCAAGTGATTTCAGTGAATACAAGCTTTTGTATAATATTAGAATATGGTATATAGTTATATGTAGCATCTGCTTATGATCCTTGATGGTCGTTGGGACTTTGTCTTAAGAGACCCTTTTAGCCTTTTGACATTTGCATATAATTCACAAACCTGGCCCCACATTCGGCCTTTATATGGGTGCTAAATTGCCAATGGTTACCCCCCCACTGTCAAAAGATGCTAAACAGACTGACTGTCTTTCCTCTCCATCAGACTTCAAACACATTCCAAAGAGACCCTCAGTACCAGGCCTGGCTGACCAGTGGACTACCCCCCACGATTACAAGATACATAACACACACTCACATAGAGACATTTTCTTTGTTTAGACCATAATTAATCAGTTACAAAGGTGTCTGGTATATGCATGTGTTGTTTGTATGTTTCCTTATTATATTAGCCTAGTTACCACTCGTTATTTGTATTAGTAAGCTCTAAACACTCATATTCAGGCGTATCTCTGGTTGAATATTTTTAGATGTCTCTTTCTTGATATCAAAATGATCTGCTCTTTATTTCTCAAACATGTACACTATGTGATCATGAAATGCATCATACTGTTTTTACTGTACTGTGGGAAAATGTACACCGATTCGCCAGAACACTCATAAGACATGCAAATGAGGTGTCAAGTGGGACAAATAAACACTTTCCTGCTGAAACTATGTGCTTTGTTATTGGTCAAACTAACCAAAATGGGTGTTACAGGGAAACCAGATAAAACTTCTCCCACACCCAAAAGGCGAGGTTCTTCTCTTTACTTTCGGTGCCCTGGAGACACACCTATCCCCCTTTCGGGGGAGTCCGAGCTTCTGGCAGTTTTAAGTTCAGTAACTTTGTCGATTCACCTTCGGACCAATCAACCTATGGTTGGAATGACGAAGCTTTCACTCCTAAAGGAATTTATCAAGAATCTACGCATTATACATGCACCAGGACACTTTACTCAGCACTAACAAAACCAATATGCAAGTAACTGCTTGTTAACTATTTAGATGCGCTTCTAGGCTTCGACCCCTTTTAATTAAGGTGATGTGATTCTCCGATGGTTCTAACAGGTTGTGTTTAGCTGATGTGTTTACCTGCCATTACACTCTACTCTCTTGTGTGCCAGCGCTCTCTCTCTCTCTCTCCATGCCTTCCTTGTGTTGGCATCTATGTTTAATGTGTGTATGTTTGTGTCTAGTTCGATGTTGCGTGTTCCCCTGTAGTGTAGTTTAATAAACATTCATATTCACGCTTGGTTGTCTGTGTCTGCTGCTCACAGAACGAGGGCCCTTCAACGTTCCGGTTTTGTTACATGCTCATTAAAATCATGCTCAATGTATTAGGGAGGAAATAATTTTTCGTGGCCAGAGAAATAATTTTCCTTAGAGTCAATAGACGATTAAAACTGTCCGTACTGTGGATGAACAAATCATCTTATTGTACTATTAATGCTATAATTCCTGAAGATGAATATATAATTGATAACAACCCATTATGATTATGTTCATCTCACTTTGAGCTAATTTGCTACATATGTACCACATTTATGATACTTATTGTGTTCCACCAAAGAAAGAAAGTCATACTGGAACAATATGATGGTGTGTAAACGATGACGGAATTTCCATTTTGAGTGAACTCATCCACTAATAATATATAAATAGATCAAATAGACTGACACTTTTTTGGGGGCACCTTTGTGATGAAGTTTTTGCTCACTCAGGACCGATACGATCTTTCAACGACATCAGAGAGAAAAGACATTAGTTTGACTTTAAATTTTTTGATAAAATTTTATTTTGTAAGTTCATGGTAAATATTCTGTTGTTGTTAAAACAAAAAAATCCTACTGATATAATATGGTATGATGTTAAATCAAATGGTGTGAAACAATGAAAAATCCATCACTCAAAAGATGCTACTAGAGAGAAATAACTCTGAAGGGATGCAAATTACAGGTCCAAAACTGGCATCCTCAGCACTACAGCCGCACAGCTTCATTAACTACAGTGACGTGCTGGATTAGCATGTGTCCGTTTCATTTGTTTGTGTTGGAGTCCAACCAAACACACAGCTTGGTTCTGTTTCTTTGCCTCACTGTCTGTTGTTATTTTTGCAGAACAGTTGCTTTTAAACTTAAAAGCTTGTTAAAATACATCTTTTCCATATACAGTACTGCAAGCTTGACTTTTTATACCACTTACATTGTTGTGGTTCTGGGACTAATTTCCGAGCCTGTCAAATTAAATAGAATGAATTTAAAACACTGCCATTATTAATATGTCATTAGTGTTCCATTCAAGTGACTTAGTTCTGTGTTATAAGGATGGAAATGTAATTTATCAGTTATGTAATTTATCTAGAAGTATCTCTTTTCTAATTAAGAGCCAGCATTGTAGAAGCAATCCTTTTTTGAAAACATCTGTGCGTTTTGAGACGTGTTCGTGAGTACACTGTAAAAATGCTTTCTTTTACTTTTTAGACACCAGAATTTCTAATGCAATTAAATGTTACTTACCATTTGCCAATATAGTGCATTTAACAGTTTAATTATTATACAATTGTTTATTTATTTATTATATAATTATTAAACAATAAGTTAGAATAAGAATAAGAAAAAGTTAAATGTTCATGCAAATTAAATGAATAAAAAACACATTCAAACAATGGCATGTAGCTTAAACATTCCTTTGAAAAAGACCAGTAAAAAGGGTAATAATACAAAGAACAAAGAATCCCATTATTATCGATAGAACAAAGAGTTTTTGAAGTTTCTTTGAGTATGTAACTGTATGGCATTAATAAAGCTGTTGAAGTTATCCAGCCAAGAGCAGGGAGCGTTTTTCTCTTGTGAATATTAGCCCTCTTTGAATATTATGAAGAACATAATAGACCGCAGGTTATCTCTTGCTGTCTTTCAGACCTAATTTGTGATGCATCACTTTTTTTTTTTTTTATCAATTAAATTCACTCAAAGATACAACGGTGTTTACATTGACATCTTATCTGTGTATTGTATTAAGAATGCAGCGTTTGGAAAAGAACCACTTGTCAGTCATTCAGTCTTTCCGTACTTTTGAAAACACTAATAGTGTGCATTTAATGTGTAGTTTGTATGTAGAAGTGTCTAGTGTTTGAGTTGTGTATAGCAGTATACGCAGAGCGTGTTGCTAGTGTCACCTTCATGGCCTTTTTATTCAGTGCTGAGACACCCCTGGTTGTTCCTGGGTGATCAGTTGAATACACAGGGCTGCCGAGAAAACCAATCATTTGACAGCAGGGCGCCCGCTCCATTGCCTGTAGGTAATTGAGGACCCCTCTTCGACTTGTGTTTCTTCTAGTCCCCTGCCGTAATTATGCATGCTCAGACTAGGTTATTGATTGTCTCTGTAATACCAGAGGGAGTTGTTATCAGTCCCAGCTGGGTTTGGAGCCAACTTTGCTCATCTTGTCATGATGAGGTCACTCAAATGTGATGGTCACAATTTGGAGGGTGATTTTCTTTTCACTATTTACCTGTATCCCTTTTCTATCCACGTTTTCCTTTTTTTTTTTTTTCTTCCATGGGTGTCCTCTAATTTCACCGAATAGGCTTGACATATAGAATTGGCACAGTTGTAGAGACGCTAATATTGGACACGAATATTGGCGAACAAAGCGTGAATTCAATCTCCCCAAGGCACGGCGTGGCAATTGTCGAAACTGAGGCTGTTAATCTGACGGAATCAGATATTTGTTCTGGACTGATTGAGAGAGGGAGGACAGAGACGCATTAGAGCTTCATCCAGCACTCTGTGTATGCCAACTACATGTGTGTCGTCTTTGCTCAACCGAGTGTGGCCACAAATCTCAGAGGCATAGCCACCCCCTGCTGTTCCAGACACTCTGCAGATAAATGGCAAAATGAAGAAGTGTTAGGCTCAGTGCTGATGTGCTACTGCTCTGTGATTTCCATGTGCATTTGTCCATTTTTTTACCACTTTGTACAGGTTTAGGTGCAATGTGTGCACTTAAAACTGAAGTGTGTCTTTTTTTATTTTGAAGTTAATATAGTGGTTGTCTCTGTATATAATGTTGGGAATTGCATAAGCAAGCTTTTGTCAGCAGGCTTGGTTCTGGAAATGTTTTTCCCATTCATTTTTCCCATAGGGATTTTTAAAAAGTCTTTGTTTAAGAGTTAGAAACTATAAACCAAACCAATCAGCTACATGGTGAATCACAACATTAAAAGCAAAAAAAATATATATACTAATGAATTAACAACCTCATAGCTCACTATAGGTCTGTCATTAAAAATCTATGTGCCTATGGAGAAAATGAGTGGGATTTTTACTTTCAGAACCCCACTGTTGCACTTTATAAAGGCATTCTATTTATTTGAACATCCCAACCAGCCCAACACAGCATTATTGGTTCCTCTAATGGCATGAAATGATCTGTTTCTAATGGAAGATTGAGGTTTATTTGGGGAACTTGAATTTCATTGAATTTACTGATTCAGCAGTACAGCTCATAGTAGTAAATAAAGAAACTTTGTCCAAGACGGACCTTTTTTAATGTCAAGTGTATTTATAGATGTGACTTTTAATAAAAGTACAGTCGTCAGTTTTTGTATGGTAGAGTTTAATAATTTGGGCTTCACAAATAATTCAGAACAGGCTGAAGCAGTTTAAATGTTAGATTGCAGCTAAATGCATTACATGTTTTACAAAAATTACATAAATTACATAATTAGTGATATTTATGTACAGTATTTATAGGTATCATTTAAGTTTTAGTCATTTTAGTACTTCAACTTAAACCTCTCTCTTTGGTTTTCCCAACATTTGTAAATTTGTTTCTTATGATCTTATCATGGTTTGTGCTAAGATGTCTGGGGAGGTTTTTAGTGGACATTTCACTTGCATTGCTGGGTCAGTCTGTATGTCTACTCAAAAATTCATATTTATTTGTACAGCGCTTTTCACAATACATATCGTTTCACTGCAGCTTTTACAGAACATGCATGTTTATTACAACGCTCAATGAATGCTAGTAAGCTAATCACTTCATGCCATTATTACTGATTTCATTCGTTTTATAATGTGTGCTTAGTTTGGTCAAGTTTGTTGCTGTGGAACAGTGCAAGAAAGCATTTGAATGCTCTATCTGAGCCATCATGTGGTCACAAATAAACAAGATGAATGCAATTCAATGCTGACTACCGTGTTTCTGTAGTTTTTTTTTAAAGATAAAAGGATAGCCTACATGCAGATTAATCAATGCACACACACACTACATGTGGGTATGTTTTTATGCACATTTAGTGTAAACACACATACATCTAAAATGTGTGGCTACTATTAATGTTTTTGATATAAGTCGCCAATGCTCATCAAGCCTGCATTTAATTGATCAAAAATATAGACAAAAACAGTCATATTTTGAAATATATGCTTTAAAATAATTTATTTCTGTGATCAAATCTGAATTTTCAACATAATTCATGATAATCATAATGGCTGATGAAAATTCAGCTTTGCATCACAGGAATAAATATAAAGAATATTAAAACAAAAAAAACATTATTTGAATTGTAATATTTGACAATATTACTGATTTTGTCTGTATTTTTGATCAAATAAATGGAGGCTTGATGAGCATAAGAGACTTCCTCAAAAACATAAAAAATAGTAATGTGTCCAGACATTTGACCAGTCCTGCATATAAACAAAAGACAGAGACTGTTTCCAGCAAATTTATTAACATGTGATCAATAGCAAAAGCAGCAGGCTGGCTATGAGCAGCTTTGAGTACTATATTGCATTTCATCCTCAAGTTCTCAAACACATCTGGGTGTTCATATGATCACATGTGGTCTGGCACTGTTCTGTCTCCCTGTAGCACTCACTGTCTTAGCTGTCTTACATTACAGATGATGGCTTTCCTAAAGACAGAAGTAGAAAAACAATTATTTTATTTAATGCACAATATTTACTATTAATATTTATTATTATTTAATACATCAGTACATGTTGGAATTAACAAGTGATGAAAAATTACTGTTAGCTTTTGTAAACTACTGCAGTTAACCGTTTCACTATTCAACATTCAAGTTTACAGAATACATTTCTATAACGTGTTACTCACTGCATTTATCTGCTGACAAGACAGCTAGAGAACTCCTATTTAATTATAGCCCACATAACGCTTGCAATAAAACGGAAATAAAAGCTTGGCCTTTTTCACTAAACAAGAATCAAAACGCTAGGCGCATATGTCTGCAATGACGAAAACACAATGCTGCATCATACTAGAAGAGTTAACGTAAATAAATACAAAGAATCAAATGGAAAAAACAAGAACTTGTCCTTACCTGAATGGAAATGTGTGCTGTATATCGTAGAGCTGCTAGTGTCTATTCTGCTTCTCGCTTCACTGCTGCAATCCAGGCACGTTTCTCGGACATCTAACCCTTTAAATTCTGATTATTTATAATTTAATGTTAGTTCCAGCCCAGAGGCGTCACTTCCTTATAACGCCGAAAATCCATTGAATTGGACTATAAACTTGACTACGATGTGTGTGTAGACTGTACGATGAGGACACCTATTGACTCGTACGTTACAACGCAAGTTACTACAGAAGAAAAAACATCATCAGCATGCGCTAGTGGTAAACAAAAAGAGCATGATAAATTACACTTTAGCAGTTGTAGTTTTTATGTGTGCTGACAAAAAGTGGAAGCGGCAAAAGAGGAAGGGATCAGAGCTAGAGCTTTGTTTGGTCGCAAGACCATGACAACGGCCGTCTTTGAACCTCTCTCACTGTACGCTATAAGAGCCACGATCAAAGAAATCACCACAATTGTTTCACAGTGTCAGTCTTTCTTCTGGGACAGCCGAAAATCTTGCAGTGTGCTTAGGGCTTAAGGCAGTATTATTATCCAATTATTATCCAAACCTACTGCTGGAGGGCCAATGTTCTGCAGAGTTTAGCTCCAACCCTAATTAATGACACCTAAACCAGCTAATCAAGGTCTTCAGGATTACTACAAACCCCCAGGCAGGTGTGTTGGAGCAGGTTGGAGCTAAACTCTGCAGGACGCTGGCCCACAGGAGCAGGATTAAATTTTAGAAGCGCTTTGTTGATTTTGGGCCTCAGAACCTCCAGCAAAACCAAATTTTGGTTTACACAATGTATATATCAGTGTCTATCCAAACATAAGGAAATACACATATACGATATGTACCAAATCACATTGGTTATTTAAAATGCCTGGTAAATATCCAGTTGGCTTATTATTAAGCCTCTTGTGTTTAGCTGCATGGTTTATGAGTCTACATACATGTTAACTTACTCATTTTAAAGTATTAGTGTCCAAAGCACCGCTGTTCTCTTTTGGCTTAAGCTCAGCCCACCGTCTGTAGCATACCAAACAGGAAGGCTAAGTTTGTTGTAAGGTTTTAATGCGATTTATGTGGCTTTGAGTCACTTCAGGTGACACTTTTATCATCTTAGAGGCTTGTAGTCTTTCATTTATCTCTCTCTCGCTTTTTCCTTCAGCCTCTTGAAGTAACCAGCCGAGTGTTTTACTTTCTTAACCTTGGCTGTACTAAGAAGCTTTGTCAACACCCACCACATAAACAAACAACAAACATTCTTCTCTATAAAAAAACGCCGTTATTGTCGAGTAGATTGACTTTCCCTCCCATCATCACGTAAGATCCACATGAGCTGTCTTATTCTCGTATTTTTGTCTGTCGTTGCAGACAACAGAGTAATTGGCCTTATCTTCTGAGGCGGTAGATTTGCCAGGAGTCGTACGTAATCTTATTATCCTACCAAACACACAACAAAGACACGAAAGCACTTCTCAGAATTCCTGCTTGTAGTTGGAATCCCATGTTTCCAGAGACAATGAAGGAGTCCTTTCCAATAATTCAGTGCTGTGCATTAGTTGTCTGCTATCACAGTTGTTTTCGTAAAGTTTGTGAATGATATCACACAGTTTGTTTATATAGCAACATGCGTCTTGGTGTTTTTAGGTTCAACACATTTTGTATAATATAAGAAAGGAGTGAAGTGCTACATTTATGTCCTGCAAGATATAAAATCATCAGAATCGTAGATATCCTTAAAATATTGAATTATTTTTCGCATGCATTCATATGGATTTAAAAAACCTTTTATAGGGACCGTTCACCCAGTTCTGTCATCATCAAACCTGTATGAGTTCATTTCTTCTACTGAACACAAAAGAGGGCATTTTGAACAATGCTGGTAACCAAACAGTTACTGGCCACCAGTCACCATTGACTTTTATATTATGGAAAAAAATAATGTGGTAGTCAATGGCTACTAACAGCTGTTTGGTTATCAACATTCATACAGGTTTGGGACAACATGTGGGTGAGTAAATGGAAAAAAATATATATGTTTGGGTGAATTATCCCCTTAATATGTTAAAATAGAATAGCATGTTTTTGACTGCAGTATTGTTAGCTATGTGTTTTTTTATGTGTTAGAATGACTGTTCAGACAGTAAGACAAACAGGAATGTGCAGGTCAACTGTCTGCTTCAGCAAATTCAATACTCAAGAGGCTTGTTCACTCTGGAGTGTCTATTTAAAAAGGAATTGGAGTGGTTCGTCGGAATGGAATCTTTTTTTGGTGGAATAATTTGTGCTACCTAATTTATTGCTCTCTCCATAGTGAGTTGTGGGTAATTTTATGTTCCCTGGTCTGCTGCTACGGACTGCGGAGTGGGGAGTTTTACTATGGTAAAAACACTGGTCTGATTTCAAGAGTTTAAGTTTTTAAGTTTTTAGATCGTTAACTGCACACAAATATTTATTGTTCATTTAATGTTTTGGCAGGACAGTAATGGGAAAAGCACAGCCAGTCCCCTATTATCACAAGTCCCCTATTATCCCCTCTTTTTATTTTATTTTATTTTTGAGTCACTTGTTTTTTATCTGCATGCTTTTTTGTACTTGTTTGTTTTTATGCTTTGACAGGACAGTAATAGGGATATGCATTATTCCTCTGCATCCCCTGTCAGAACTGCCCCTGTGCCACTCCAATCATCTATTCCTGTTGTTGTGCTGTCAAGGTATGCTAACATACATCATCCCCATTTTTGTCCTCTCTCTGAGGGTCACACTAGGGTCATTACGATGTGCCAGAGTTGTTTTAGCGTGCCAGTCTCCACTGAGTCGTTATTAGATTAGTGCGATAACACAACCTGACACCTCACAAAACGCAATTTCACACTCATCGAGTGCTGTCAGTGGTTAATGAGATGCCTCTCATTGGTCCTTACCCCTCCAGTTTACCCCTCCTTCATCCCTCGTTTCTTTTTCATGTCCAATAGGCACCTGTCACTGTGGATCTGAGCATGGCTGAACGCATGTAATCATATACCAATTACGGCACTGGAAAGCATTTAGACCAGACCAGTGCTATTGATCTAACATGCATAGCACTTCTTCGTTGCCTTGTTTTTCCAATTTCAAGGCCATCTCCACCTGCATGAGCAAATTCGCTTGTTTTTGCTTTCAAATGTGGCTTGCATTCATCCAGATGAGAGTGAAGAAAATGTGAAGAAGCTTGTTGAAGACGTTACCTTGAAAAGGTTAAAATGATTGGCCCAAATTAAAGGACCCGTTATTTTTGATTAAACACATTTTATGTAATTTAATTTATTTCCTGCATGATATAAAATCATTAGTGTTCACACTTAATCTGACTTATCATCAACACACACACACACACACACACACACACACACACATATATACTGTGTGTGTGTGTGTGTGTTGATGATAAATCAGATTAAGAAACAGCAAGATGCAATGCAGCAGGATGCCTGTCTGATCGTGAAGACTTAGATTTACTTGTTTTGCTTTGATGAAGATTTGTTTGCTTAACCATTTCCTCAAACTGACATGTTTGACATGACACACACACTGACTCACACCGCCGCTCTGTGCCACTCTGTGTGTCAACCTTGGCCCACTGTAAATTTATAATCTGTGGCTCTGACCTGACCTTCCGCCCAAATCTCGCTGATTCATTTCAGAAAAATAGCTGTCTGTGTGCGAAGATGATACTTCAAGTTATTTATCTCATTTATCTCGTCACTTCCAAATTTGTCATACTGAGAAATAAAGAAATAGTGTTAATTGGAACATATTGTGAATATTAATTTGTGACTTTATTGCTCTGTCGTCTCGCTGTGTTAATGTTTGTCTCTGAGCAAGTGTGGCGTAGGTTTCTCATAACTTGAAAAGTGGAAGCGTGGGAATTGCAGGTGCCATCTGGTCTCAAAACCGATAACCATAAAAAAAAGGGACATAAGAGGCATGATTCACAATGATATGTTGCGTTCTTTAAGCAGTAGTGATACCAGTGGAGCAGATCAAATCTAGAATGCTGCAACTGATATGAATTTCACAAGAATATGTTGTTTCATAAAATTTTGTAAAGATGGCATTCCATGTATGCCACAATGAACAAAGTTTGCTTGAGTTTGTTTGTGTGTATTATTAAAAACCTGTAAATATTAAATCTCCTGAGTTACGTCTTCCGCCATTTTAGAGAGTATCACAACGCATACACACATTTTCCCCTAAGCGTAAACAATGCTTAATATGTAGAATTACGTTCATGCGCGCTCTTTCCCCCCGAACGTAAACAACGCTGATTACATCAAATACGTTCTTAGGTACTCTCCAAAATGGCAGAAGACGTAACTCTGGGGAGAAGAATGGTTGAGTAAATTGTTATTTTTGTTTTCTTTGCACAAAAAAAAGTATTCTCGTAGCGACGCAAAACTGAAGTTGAGCCACTGATGTCACATGTACTGTTTTACCAATGTCCTTACTACGTTTCTGGACCTGGGAACATTTCAGTTGCGTTGCTGTCTATGGAGGGTCTGAGAGCTCTCAGATTTAATCAAAAATATCTTAATTTGTGTTCTGAAGATGAACGAAGGTCTTACGGGTTTGGAATGAGTAATTAATGACAGAATTAAATTTTTTGGGGGAACTATCCCTTAAAAAATAATGATATTAAAGGTTTAGTTCACCCCAAAATGAAAATTCTGTCATTATTTACTCACCCTCATGTCGTTCCAAACCCATAAGACCTTCATGCAACTTCCGCTTCATGCAGACTTTAATGTAATTTGTTATTAAAATGTATTTATACATTTATTTAAAATGTTTATTTTAATAAATTATTTGTCAGATAAAAATATAGTGCCTCACACTTCTGAATTATTTGTAGGTGTGTCGGATAAAGAAAAAGTCCCGCACAATACTCAAATTTGCATCATCCCTAAATTTTATTTGCAGCGTTTTGCTTGAGGCTGAGGAACGTTGTTTGACTGAAATGTGCTAAATAAAATTTAGTGATGATGCGAGTTTGAGTAGTTTGCAGGATTTATTTGTAACGTTTTGAAATAAAAAATTTGATTTCAGTGTTTTGTTTGGAAATTCAATGTCAGTTTTCCTTCCTCACGTTGGAGTCGGTTGAACGAAAAGTTACAAATAAGATTTTGTGATGAAGAATTTCTACATTTTGTTGAATAAATTCTGTCACAATCTTTAAATTTCAGCATTAGGCCATCTGATCACTCTGCTCTTTAGGTGTTTTATTGCCGTTGAACAGTATTATCTGCATTTCCCATAAAATTGTTCTCATTTGGCTCTCAGGAGCCATATGAAGTGTTAAAGTACTGATACTCATTTATCTGTCGAATTTAGGAAAACATTACCATGCCGAGTGCGCCAGTCATGGCATGAGAAACTATAGACGATCCATTTGAACTGCTGAAATGACCTGGAAGTGCTTTAACATTGCAGTCGAGGGCTATTGAGCGTGGAGGGCTAATCTCCATGGCTCATGCGCTCCCCTATGATCCACAGGAGGACAAAACCGCTGGCCGATGGTGTGTGTCAAATGCAGCGGAAGTCATCCTGAAAGGACAAACTGAGATTACAGAGGACAAACGGCTTATTTTCCAACACAATGCTGTAGATAATGTCTTAAATTAATGATCCGGCATCAGAAAAATAGAGATAAATGTAACTTACAATCGTGCTATGAATAACTATGACACTGTCATGCGGAAGCTTTTCCATTTAGACCGTTTCTCCAAGAAAGACTTAATCGAAAATGTCAGCTCAGCAAGAAGCAGCTGACTTCCTCCCGCCCTATCTTTTGTAGTCCTTCCTTAGAGAGTTCGTCCCCCTGAATACCAGCTCGCTCTAGAATCCCGTGACCTTGAGCAAATCACCCGGCTCTCCTTTTGTCTCCCTCCGTTATGTGTCCTTTCTTTCCATTTTTTTTTCTTGTTGCATTTTATCATAGCTGTTAGCCATGAACTGGTGGATATTCTGCAATCTCAGATGGCTTTTTATAATACGGTGATGGATCATGTTGAGGGCTTGATGAATCGTGCCATCATTACTGTAATGAAATGTTTTCCTGCGACAGCCATGATTATCACAGAGCAAATTGAAGCAATACAAATGAGCAAAGAAGCACTTTAATTGACTTGGTTTGAAGCTTTTTTTGTATCTATATCTGTTGGCAGAGTTTGGTGATTGCATTTTTATGAAACCGATTTCTGGCTCTGTAATCTGACTAGATATGCCACATTCAAAGATGACATGAAATAGCTGAGATGCACAGACCTATGACTGCATATCAGTCAAGTTCTGTATTATTATCCCCATTTGCTTGCCATAAACAGCTAATGAACTCACTTAGAAAAGGAATTTTTTGGGGGGGGGGATTAATATCGCTAATGCATTTAATAATTTATTGAACACTGGCATTTTTTATCATATTCCTGTTTATACAATAAGCCAAAGTAATCAAGGTGGAAAATGCTGCAATAAAAGTGGTCCAAGTTGTTTGTCACGCCATTATGGGGAATTAATGGCAACTTGAAATCGAAATTGACTCCGTTTACTTTATTAATACATGTTCCTAGTCTTATTGAGCTTCTTTATGGTGCTTTTGGATCTTATTTATAGCTTGACAGGCTCAGTCTTTCATTTTCATTATATTGAAAAGATCAAATAAACAAAAAGATGAACGAAAAACACATTTTGAATTCCACAGGTCATCCATTCCAAATCTCCATCCTCACCACAACTACTTTGCATTTCTATCGAACTATTCTGAATTCCCTGTCAAAACTGGTTGCTTAACTTCCAATTTTTTATTTTATTTTATATTTTTTATTTTATACTTGTATTCCATAAAAGAAAGTTAAATGAGTAAATTATGCTTCCATTTTTTGAGAACCATTCTTTTAACTATGGTAAAATCACTGTATCACACAGCCCTTATGGCTTTAATCTACTCTTAATTGCTTGTTACCTTGCATCGTTGGATCTAAGGCCCATTGTTGAGCTATGACTCTATGAAAAACATTTACCACTCTTTCTGTAGCCCTTTGACTCTTCCACCGTCCTCATTTCTCCATCCTTCGTCTCTTTATTGCAGTTCACATCTGTTTCACCTGTTCATCTGGCTAATTCTGGTCTTGCATTAAGCTTTCATTACAGTTGAACACACCTTGTAAGGTACAAGTTAATTAAGTTTATGCGTTTGCTGGCACATAACCCAGGCTTACAGCACGATGCTTGATTTATGCTGTCGTCAAGGACGATCTATACTATAGCTGTGTGGAGGTGTAAAAGGATAAAGAAGAGATAAAAGCCTTAAAGAGGTGTGCCGCAACCCATCTGTTTCCTCGACTGACGCCACATGTGTTATTTGTGCTGTGTTTTCAGCTACAACGAGTGAATTTCAGTGACAAATCTGTTCAGTGTTTGTGATTGAAGGTCAACCACATTCATTTACACAGACCGGTGCAATTATTTACTGACCTTGAATCAGTTTCATTCACTCAAATACAAAGCTACACCATGTCTGCAAGTGATGCAAGCAAAATGGGTTTTGACAAAATAGAAAACAAGTGCGTAAAAATGGCATTTGATGCTTATAAAACAGATGCAGACAGCAGCAAAAGTGGCTACTTTTGTTCACCCTGCTCTTCTAGTGTAACGAAGGTAAAATTGTGGATTTTCCTCTTTGTCATGCATTAGCTGGTGAATTTTAAACCAAGGGCCATTTGGGAGTTATTGCACATTACACACTGTGGTCTCCTTTTAAATGAAGGCGTGCTGGGACATTATAAGAGGCCTCAACCTAAATTTCTTTCCTGATGCACCCTTATATTACTTTAGAGTTTGCAGAGTGGTTTTTTTCCCAGCAGAGTCCACCGAGAGCAGGAGAAAGTTTGATTTCCTCCATAATTACAAAAGTGCTGTGATACTCAGCCGTTTCAGAGCAGTCTTTATTACCTCAGAGTCTCATGAGGAGGCTTGCCAGGGAAAACATTCTACACGAATAGCTGTATTAGCTGAAGACGACTAAAAAAAATACCCAAAACACTGGTACAAATACAGATCCCAGATCAGCTGATCTAGATTAATTGATTTGGAATGCATGGTTATTTTATGAATAGACAATGCTTGGACAAAGTACATTGTTTAATCATTTTTGTTTAAAAATAGATTGCAAGATTATGTATTCAAAATAAGGTTATTTGCAGTGCCTTGTGTTCAACAACCTAGTTTTTATGAAGTCCCATTTTTCATTCTGTAGGCTTCTTTAGTTGGTTTTCATTGTTCTTTGTAGATAAAGAAATGTTTTAACGTTTGTTAATGGGAATAAAGCAAAGCCTTTTATGAATACCTAAAGAATAAACCTTTTTTGCCTCCAATTCTAATTAAATTTAGTTACTTTTCTTTATCTATTTCAAACTTATTCTTTTCACTATGTGTATGTATGTTTATAAATATATTAAAAAGGATTTTATTTGATTAAATATTCAGTAAAAATTAGTAATTTGTGAAAAATTAACTGTAATAAAATTGTAATTTTTCACAATGAATTGCATTTAAATGTTTTTTTTTTAACATTATAAATCTTTACTATTGCATTCTTTAATGCATCCTTGCTGAATAAAACTAATTTCTTTAAAATATATTTTTAAATAAAAAAACAAAACAATTTCTGACCCCTGATGTATGTTATATTTACATGAAATAAACAAATATATTTTATAATATTTACTTGTATTAGATTTATGAAACTAAAATAAGAAAGTAGTTTGAAATAAGCTGTGAATGTTTTTAGTAACATGTTCTCCTCAGTAGTATACAGTATGTGATGGCTACTACAAAATGTAGCACACTAGGTCTTGGACCAAAGCTTCTGTATAGTGTAGGCTGTGTTCTAAGCACTAAATGCTGTTTTCACCAGAACTGTGTTTTGTTTCTCAGATGTGAGCGTCTGCATGCCTCATTTCATCTCAGAGCCAGAGCGAGTGTCGTTATTTTTTCAGATCAGCCTTTCTACCTGTTTCATATCCATTATTAAGGGCAGATTTTATCCATGCGCCACTGCCTTTTTCCCCCAGCATGCATTGCTACAAATGAGGCTTATCTGAGACACCGAACAAATTAAGTCAGCAAGTCTTTGTCATTCACACGCTTCCTCCTTTGAGATGCTTTCCATCATTCTGGACCCCCCCCCCTTTTTTTTTTCTTAGTTCTGAATTACAAATTTCGTTTGGGATTTGAAAACTCCTGTTATCTGTGTCTTTCCTCTTTGCTGCGGCTTATTCAAAGCACAAGTATTAATCTGAGACGTCTCTATAGGAGGAGAGATAACTATCTCCTTTGGCACATGGAAAGAGAGAATTGATAAAGACGGAGATGAGGAAGAGGGACACATGAGATTCAGAGGAATATGAAGGAAGCGTGTGTGTTTGTTGCCGTGGGAATTGTGCCAGTTTGACAGCAGAGCTGATTGGCACTTGCCGTCGGTAAACTATACTCCATCAGCGGCCTGTCATCCGACCGCGTGCGTAGCGTGCTCCGGCGTACTGTATGTGTTTTAGGATGAATAAGGCAGGATGTGAATGTTGCCCCATTGTCCTGGCACAGCTGGCATCTAATAAAGCTCACCAGGCACCGCAATGCCATGCTGATGCATATTTATACAGAATCAGCAGCAATGATCTACATGATTCATATGGGCTGTGCGAAGGGTACAGTGTAAGCGATGGGAAGAAAACCAGGATGGGCCCTCCAAGGCTCCTGCGTGAATTGATGAGGCAGATCTTGTGTGTGTGTGTGTGTGTGTGTGTGTGTGTGTGTGTACTATGTGTGTTTTTGTTAGGAAGTATATTGGTTGAAATAGGGTATGTGTTGTTTTTATTTAAAGTTTGCTATTTCAGTACATCGTCAAACAAAATGAAACAAAATAAGTGTACTTTTAAGTGTATTTTAATTTTTGTTTTGTTTTAATAACCCTGTGTTGGGGTCCAAACGTTAGAGGAGGCCATTGACTTTGAAAAGAACCCCCCCCCCCCCCCCCCCCCCCCCCCCCAGAAACAATCAAAATATATTCTTTTGTGTTCCATAGAGGAATTATAAAGTTAGGCAGGTTTAGAACAACATAAGTGTGAATAAATAATGACATTATTTATTTTTTTAAGTGAACTTTTAGGAAGTAAAATGGATTTTTAGGGCCATTTCATGTTGAAGTTACAACAAAGAGTTTTTGGAAACTTGTGTGCTTGTAAGTGAACTTTAGGGGAAAAAAATGCCTTCTAAGTGTGAAATATGATCCCATTTATGTTTGTACATCTGTGAGTGTATACACGCATAACTAGTCAAGATTTAAACTAATGGGCTGAGTGATTTAAAGGCTGCTGTGATTAAACTGTGATTTAATTAGATATGCTGCTGATAATGGGAGTGCCTGAAACGGCAGAGGGCTTAATCATTTACATGGATAAGGAGGGGAGGGAAAGCAAAGGAACGAGATGAAGTGAGGGAGAGGCAGCTAGGTTTGCAATTGATATTCTCGGTAGCTGCTCATGTTAGAGCAAGAGTGTATATTCCCTCCTGGTGGTTAAAGGGACTCTGAGCAAATCAGCGTGGCAGCAGACAAGCTCTTGAAGGCAGAGCCCAGACAGGCCACTGATCTGTGGTCGGGCTCTCTGCCATATCTTACAGGCATTTTATGCCTGGCTACCAGTCCTTCCCAACACACACACTGTCTAGACAGTCTCTGACTGACATGTGACCATCAGAAGATTGTCTTTTAAGGATGGAAAAAAGGCGAACGCTATAGCAGCGAGGGCCCTTTAAGGCAAGTCGTTTCACTCAGTGGCCATTTTGGTAATGTCCCCAGGCAGCTTTGTTTTTGTAGGTTATATACATACAAGTGCATCTTCTATACTCTTGAATGGTTATTTATGAACAGATTCTTGTTTTTAGCACCTCAGTGTAGCTTCACATTACATGTTATTTAAGTATTTCAAATTCTAGTTTGAAACAAAATTAAAAAACTTAACATTTAAATGAAAAACAAAAAATAAAGCTAAAAATATTAAAGAACAAAAGGTATAAGAATATAATAATGATTCTAACATAACACTAAAATATATATACATACACATTTATAAATTCAATATATATTATTTCATTTCCATTTAGTTTTTCAGTATCAGTGATTTTTCTTGGTGTGTATAAGTATGTGAAAACGTAAGCATTATGGAAAGATACATATTTATAGTATGAATTACATGAAAGCTTTATCATGAATGCAGTTTTAATCCATGTTCTGGATTATAATGAAACTGGCTGTGCATTTTTATAAAAATATATTGACTCTCAGTCAAATTGTCAAGGAGATGATGAAATATTGTGGTAGATTTTTCTTAATAGATATGCAAGATCAAGTTTAGTGCAGTGCATTATGGGGCACATTTATATAATGCACATTTAGGTCATACTACGATACATACTGTATACTTCAGTAAGTGTAGTATACTAGTATGCTGCACAAAACACAACATTATAGCCT
Source organism: Barbus barbus (assembly GCF_936440315.1). Taxonomy (NCBI): domain Eukaryota; kingdom Metazoa; phylum Chordata; class Actinopteri; order Cypriniformes; family Cyprinidae; genus Barbus; species Barbus barbus. The sequence continues at coordinate 25,120,262 of NC_136753.1, read as the reverse complement.
TACAAGTGCAATGTTCCTCAGCGCTCTGCATACTAGGGCCGTTGTTTTATACTTGTTCTGGCTATAAAACGTCACATTTCATTTCACCTGGTTTTTGAAAATGTTCTCAAAATGAGATGATAATAATCATATAATTTACATTTGGGCAAGCAGACAGAATACCCTGGTTTCCCAGAGTGTTGTGCAGCCATCTGTGAGTGGGAAATCGATTCTGTTATCCAATTCATTTGATTATCATTTTAAACATAATAAACTTTGGCGTGTAACTCATCCCGCTTCGTTTGTGTGTCAGATATGGAGGATACCTCAAACTGTATGGCCTGAGGAGAGATGTGATAGTACTTTTCGAAGAGATCAGACTTGGTGGATTTTAAAAGGGGCAAAGAAATAGACTTAGTCTGATATTCTGTTCCCTAGATATGGCTTGATTCCCTCTTGCAGGGATACTTGATTGTTGGCGCTTTTGACTTGGGCCACCTAGCAACACCCTTGAAACCACTCCAGCAACATCCTAGCATCATTCTTGCAACTTTTGTGCAAGAACCGCTCACATTTCCTTTTTTAGTATTTAGGCATTTTCTCAACAGAGAGAGAACATGAGAGAAACGGATGGGAATGTCACAGTGCGTATCAAAGCACTGTTAAGAGACCACATTAGCCAAAGCTTGTTTATGAGCTCATGAATAATAGAGGACGGTGGACCTGCCATACCGCACTGGTGTGCTCACATTGAGCAACATTTTAGTTACAGACTTTTTTGTTTCCAGTGAGCACTAATAGGAGTGGGTGGCAAACAGACCTTTGATGTCAGAGTGGAACCCACGGGCACTACCTTCCAGAGTTAACTGAGACAGAGAGAGACAGGGAGAAACAGAGAGAGAGAGAGACCTAAGTAGGTCACACATCCTCAGCTGTAATGGATTCACATTTATTAGAGCTCAACAACAAGCAATATAGTGAAAAATATCTCTGCATTTTTCAACCTAGTATATACATTTTAGGAATTTACTAAATTATAAAGAATCAGGAATAATGAAAAATTGCCAACTTTGTTTCCAAGTAGATTTTAAAATGTAGCGGGAAAAAAAAATCCAGTTAATAATCATGTTTCATACACTGTTTTTCCTGAATGTAATTTAATTATTTAAATGCAACAGTATAACAGCAATACAAACAGCACTATAATATATGTGCATTCTCTATTCTTCTAAATTTTATTTTTATTATTGGAATTTTTACTAGAAACAAAATTGCTAGTAAATTTCACAAATAATTACAAAGAAATGAGAAGTAACAGGTTAAACGTATATTTAGGTTAAAGGAACACTCCACTTTTTTTGAAAATAGGCTCATCTTAGAGTTAAACAGTTGAGTTTGACCATTTTTGAATCCATTCAGCTGATCTCTGGGTCTAGCGGTAGCACTTTTAGCTTAGCTTAGCATAGATCATTGAATCTGATTAGACCATTAGCATTTGTTCATCAAAAATTACCAAAGAGTTTCGATCATTTTCCTTTGTAAAGCTTGACCCTTCTGTAGTTACACCCTGTACTAAGACCGACGGAAAATGAAAAGTTGCAATTTTCTAGGCCGATATGCCTAGGAACTAGGTCGTCCTCAGTAGTCCTCAGCTAGGTACCAAGTTATGATATAGCTGGGGACTACTTTCAGGCGCTGCGTAATATCATTGCGCCTGCTGCACTCACGGTACGGCAGCAAAGTTCCTTGATTATTACACCAGAATGAGAGTATAGTTCCTAGCCATATCGGCCTAGAAAATCGCAACTTTTCATTTTCCGTCAGTCTTAGTACACAATGTAACTACAGAAGAGACAAGTTTTAAATAGGAAAATTATCAAAACTCTTTGGTCATTTTTGAGCGAGATGCTAACGGTCTAATCCGATTCAATGATCTATGCTAAGCTACGCTAAATGTGCAACCGCCAGACCCGGAGATCGGCTGAATGGATTCAAAAACTCTAAAACTCAACTGTTTAACTCTTGGGGAGTTGGAAAATGAGTCTATTTTCAAAAAAAAGTGGGGTGTTCCTTTAAACGTATATAAAACACACTTTAATATATATATATATATATATATATATATATATATGTATATGTATTTAAAATTTTGATTCAGATTTTAGAACAAACAATAGTAATAGTAATATTTATTTATATAGCCAAAAATAATTTATTGTTGAAAATTCACTACACTGTCCCGTCATAACAACAACTATGTCCGTGTTCAAAGGTATATTATGTGAAAGCTTCCCTTTTCCAAAAGTATGTTCATTTTATTGCATACAGTAGTTTTAATGTAGTTATACTTCAGTCATATTCAGTGTGTAGTCAATCTTTCAGTGTTGGTCTGTGATATGGGAAGTGGTTTGATTTTTCCTTGGTAAAAAAGCAGCCCTATCAGTGGAAAAGTGAACCGATTTTGAAGAGATCATTCTCTGAGCACTCGCACTGGCAGTTGTCCTGATGTTTGCTTTTTAGCGGTCATGCTAGACTCCTCGGAGAGAAGGTAGATTTATTTAGCAGTGTGCTAAATGGACTCGTGTATAGATCTGAAAAGCCTAATGCTGTCTGTCTCACTGCAGTACAGTGGATTCATGCAATCACTGGATACAAAAGCTTGCGGTGATACATAACTAAACCACACTATATGAGAGGAATGGTAAGAAAATTTTCTATGAACCATGTTATATATTTAGAGCATTTATTCAAACGCATAGTTCACACAATTTTTTTTTTTTTTCATCATTTATTCAGGTTTGTTTTAAACCTGTATAAATGCCTTTTTTCTGTTCAGCACAAAATCAAATTTGTGGGTAACAAAACCGTTTCTGGTCCCCACTGACTTCCATAGTACTTTTTTGCCATACTATTAAATTCATTGGTTACTGCTTTCTCAGCATTACGTACAGGTTTGGAACAACTTGAGGGTGAGTAAATGATGAAAATTGTTTCACTTTTGGGTGAATTATACCATTAAGCATTTAAGGGTATTATAAGGTTTTGTTTGTACCACATATTTAAAAACATGATGCAAATACACAGTTGTTTCAGTTGCAGTTAGTTGCTTTTATAGTAAGTGATGTACAAATTTAAGAGATTAAATGTCAATCTCAAATCAAAACTGTATTTAGTTTTCTAATAAATCATACAGCAAATGTGGTACACAAATTATATATCTTTTATTAATATTTTTGGCAGTGTATTATATTTGATACGGCATACAATGGTAATTTATTTATATTTTAGAGTAATATAGTATTTAAATCAGAAAAATGTGCAAAGGCAACCCAGTAATTAAGCTTGCAAGGCATAAAATCATATGTACATGTTCAGTGAATGTGAGATGTAGTGATACTGCAGTACTGTCAACTGGCCTGAGACTCTCAGAATGGCCCCGGGCCATCAGCCAATCCTTATTTTTGAGCCCCGCTAAACAAAAAAAATGTTCAAATGAAATGATTGTCAAACTGGACACACAAACACACCTAGTCCATTTAGGCAAGTGATCCGCACCGTTAAGGCTTGATATGTGGCTCTTAAAGGTCATTTCATTGTCATACATATTAATTTGTTTCTCAGTCTTTTGCTATTTATGTCTAGTTTTTCCCATCTACACTATAATCCACTGTGATTTTCTCCTGCCTTTACACATACTTTACGCACACACATACACAGAGGCAGACAGATATAAAAGGCTGTTGACCATGTTTATCTGGTAAGCCTCTCTTTAATGAGCTACTAATTAATGATGAATGTTGATTTACCCTTAGAAATGTGAGTGTGTGTGCAGTTGGTGTGATGTAGCAGCAGCATGTCTCATTGTATACTTCATGATTTGCAGAATAGTTCTGCACTTTTCTTGCTCTTCATTAAGGGCTCTGAGGCTCGGGTCTAATCTCATGTATAATGTATAGCGCTGTAGTGTTAGTCCCTCTAGAGCTAGAATTCGTCTCAGTGAGAGCAGGCCTGGCCCTTTGATGTATCTCAGTGATTAGGTCTTCCTGTCAAACACCCACCACATACACACACTCGCACTGAGGGCTGAAGTCAGTGTTAGACCCTCATTAAAGAGCTACAGTGGGAGATTTGAGGGCAGGTTGTTGTAGTGTGTGATAAATGTGTGTGCTAATAGTGTGTTTATTATTCTATAAGACTGCAGAAATGGAGATCTAGAGAATGGAAGGCAATCAGAGATACTGTAGGCAGTTTGGAGGGGCTGTTTTTGATATTTCCATTATACATGTTCGAACAGAACACAACAATTATTGTTCCATATTGCATGTGCAAAAGAATGGATAATGGTCCATGTTACATATCCCCCTATAAATACAACCAAACAAACATGGTAATGGTACAAATTGGTCAATGACAAAAAGGTTATTTTTTTCATATCATATCATATATCATATCATATCATATATATCATATCGTATATCATATCATATATCATATTTTTACTATAACAATAGTTCATGTACCAAAGAAAATCTAAATACTATCTCAGGCATATTTAGAACAAGAATCATAGATTAATTGTAATTTTAAATCTTTATCAGTCTTTACCACTATCCTTCAAACCACTAGGTTTTACACATTTGTCAGCAAGAAGTTTTATTCATTCAGTAAATAAAAAAAAAATAAGTTACGTTATTTATTATGGTTATATATGTTATGGTGCTGGCTTGTTTTTATATGTACCACGATAATTTTTTTAGACTTGATCTACTTGATCATACCATATCTTTCTTAGACCTAAATCATAGTACAAACATGAATTGTTAGTATACATGGCTGATACTTCATTTACCAAACTCGGTCCTGGAGGGCCGGTGTCCTGTCAAGTCAAGTCACATTTATTTATATTGCGCTTTTAACAATACAAATTGTGTCAAAGCAACTGCACAATATAAAAATAGGAAAATAGTGTGTCAATAATGTGAAATTACAAGATTAAACACTCAATTTTCAGTTAAAGGCATTTCATTGTTGAATTCAGTGATGTCATCATCCAGTTCAGTTCAGTTTAAATAGTGTCTGTGACGATAGACGATAGAATCAAGTCGACGATATCGCTGGAAATGAAGTGTCCCCAACTAAGCAAGCCAGAGGCGAAAGCGGCAAGGAACCAAAACTCCGTCAGTGACAGAATGGAGAAAAAAACCTTGGGAGAAACCAGGCTCAGTCGGGGGGCCAGTACTCCTCTGGCCAAACAAACCAGCAGTTTGTTCCCACTGCAGCAAAATAGATTTCAAGGGCCCAACTGGTTCCAGTGGTCTTTTCCCGATGGCCGTCTAGGTGGCGGGGTCCTCACTGGGGATCTGTCCCTGGGGCTCATCTAGGTGTCCTGGTCTCCGCTGACGTTCAGGGCTGTAGAGGTCCTCTCTGGGTGCTGATCCACCATCTGGTCTGGATACGGACTGGATCCGTGTGACTGCAGGGACCATCTGGGCTGGATATGGACCAGATCGGGTGGCTACGGGGACCTCGGAATAAGAGAGAAACAGACTAATATTAGCGTAGATGTCAATCTTCTTACGATGTAACTAGTATATCGTGTGTTATGGGAAGTGTTCCGTGGTTCCGGTTGACCTAGTTAATGCAGCCTAACAATCCTTTAATGGATTTGAATATTATAAGCGTATTAGTGTGTTATGTGTACGCCAGGTTAAAGAAATTATAATGCGATAAGAGCTCACTCAAGTACTGAGGAGCTAAACCATTCAGGGCTTTATAAGTAATTAACAAGATTTTAAAATAAAGAGTTGACAGAACCGGGCTAATGTGATCATACTTCCTGGTTCTAGTAAGAACTCTAGCTGCTGTATTTTGAACCATTTGTAGTTTGTTTATTAAGCGTGCAGAACAACTGCCCAATATAGCATTACAATAATCTAACCTTGAGGTCATAAACGCATGAATTAAGATTTCTGCATTTGACATTGAGAGCATAGGTCTCAGTTTAGATATATTTTTAAGATGAAAAACAAAGCAGTTTTACAAATGCTAGAAACGTGGCTGTCAAAGGAGATATTGCTATCAAATAGCACACCTAGGTTCCTGGCTGATGACGAAGATTTTACAGAGCAGCCATCAAGTGTTAGACAGTGTTCTAGGTGTTTAGGTCTGATAATTAACACCTCGGTTTTTTCAGAATTTAGCAGTAAGAAATTACTCGTCGTCCAGTTTTTTTTATATCGACTATGCATTCCATAAGTTTCTCAATTTGGTGTGTTTCACCGGGCCGTGAAGAAATATAGAGCTGAGTATCATCAGCATAACAGAAAAAAGCTAACCTCGTGTTTCTTTATGATATTTCCCAAGGGCAACATGTAAAGCGTGAAAAGTAACGGCCCTAGTACTGAGCCTTGAGGTACTCTATACTGCACTTGTGATCGATATGATACCTCTTCATTCACTGCTACGAATTGATGGCGGACTGATAAGTACGATTTGAACCATGCTAATGCACTTCCTAGTCTATTCAAAAGAATGTTGTGATCGATAGTGTCGAACGCAGCACTAAGATCCAGTAGCACTAATAGAGAGATACAACCACGACCAAATGATAAGAGCAGGTCATTTGTAACGCTAATGAGAGCAATCTCAGTACTATGGGGTGGTCTAAATCCTCGCCAATATCATTTTTCTCCAAGAAGGAATATAATTGTGAGGATACTACCTTTTCTAGTATCTTTGACAGAAAAGGGAGATTCGAGATTGGTCTGTAATTAACTAGATCTTTGGGGTCAAGTTGTGATTTTTTTTTTTTTTTTTAATGAGAGGCTGAATAACAGCCAAATTAAAGGTTTTGGGGACATATCCTAATGACAATGACAAATTAATAATAGCCAAAAGAGGATCTATGACTTCTGGAAGCACCTCTTTTAGTAGTTTAGATGGAATAGGGTCTAACATACACTGCCCTCCAAAAGTTTGGAAACGCCCTAGAAAAGTGGGGGTTTGAACAATATCGGCATGAATCCTTTTTAATTTGTGATAATTTTGCACTGATAAGGCACAACACAAACGACAATAACATATTTAATTACATAAACAGTTTATACATAGAAAAAAATAAAATTTTTGATTCATCAAAATATCCACCATTAGCAGCTATTACAGCTCTGCATAATCTGGGCATCTGAGCTGTCAGTTTATTCAAACATTGACTTGCTATATTACTCCAAGCCTCCTGAAGGATTGCCCAAAGATGATTCACACTGGTTGGACACTTCTTACGAACATCACGGTCCGGTTCCTCCCATAGTACAGTAACTCAATTGGGTTGAGGTCGGGTGATTTGGGGAGGCCATTCCATGACAGACATGATGCCAGCTGACTGATTCCTCTCCAAATAGGATTTGCGCAGCTTGGAAGTGTGCTTGGGATCATTGTCTTGTTGGAAGGTAAAGCCAAAACCACACTTTGCCAGTTGTGTTTCCAAACCTTTGGAGGGCAGTGTACATGTTGTTGATTTAGCTGATTTTACAAGTTTATACAAGTCTTCCTCTCCTACAGTAGAGAATCTGTTGTGATAATGTAGCTGACGGCTGCATGTTACAATCTGATTTCTAGTAGTATCGATTTTAGAAGTAAAATAGTTCATAAAGTCATTACTGCTGTGCTGTTGGGAAATGTCAACACCTGTTGATGATTAATTTTTTGTTAATTTTGCCAGTGTATTGAATAAATACCTGGGGTTATATTTGTTTTTTTCTAAAAGAGACGAAAAGTAATCAGATCTAGCAGTTTTTAATGCTTTTCTGTAGGATAGCGTACTGTCCCGCCAAGCAATACAAAATACCTGTTATATTCCGGGCTGCTCTCTTTTGGGCGCAAGTGTGCTCATTATACCACGGTGTTGGACTCTTTTCCTTAATCTTCCTTAAGCGTAAAGGAGCAACCATTTCTAAAGGGCTAGAAAAGAGAGAGTTCATAGATTCTGTTACATCATCAAGTTTTTCTGCGCTGTTGAATATGCTGAGGAATTGATATGAATCAGGAGGATTACTTGCAAAACAGTCCTTTGTGGTAGAAGTGATGGTTCTACCATAGTTGTAAGAAGTTGAATTTACAGCTTTAGCTATATGGAGTTTACACAAGACTAGATAATGATCTGATATATCAACGCTTTGCTGCAGAATTTCAACACCATTAACATCAATTCCATGTGTCCATGTTGTATTAAATCTAGAGTATGATTTTGACAATGAGTAGGTCCTGACACATGTTGTCTAACCCTGATAGAGTTCAGAATGTCTATGAATGCTGATCCTAATGCATCTTTTTCATTGTCAACGTAGATATTAAAGTCACCCACTATTAAGACTTTATCTGCAGCCAACACTAACTTTATCTGCAGCCAACACTAACAACACTAACTAGATAATGTTATATGAAGCACCATTACTTCAAAGGAGTTATACTTAAAGCCTGTCGTCTGTGAAATACTGAAAATATTGCTATAAATTGTAGCAAGACTTCCCCCTTTGCCTTTTAGATGTGGCTCATTTTTATAACTGTAATCTTGGGGGGTAGACCCGTTTAAAATAATGTATTCATCTGGTTTTAGCCAGGTTTCTGTCAAACAGAGCACATCTAGTTTATGATCAGTGATCATATCATTTACAAAAAGCGCTTTCATAGAAAGGGACCTGATATTCAATAAGCCAAGCTTTATCATTTGCTTCTCTGCGTTATATACATTTTTCATTTGTTGAACATCAATTAAGTTGGTTTGGACGTTTTTTGTATTTTCTAGTTCGGGGAACAGACACAGTCTCTATAGTGTGATATCTAGGTGAAGTAGTCTCTATGTGCTGAGAATTAACTGACTTCTGTGGTGTGAGGCAGCTAGCAGACGGTCAGTTTAGCCAGTCTGTCTGCTTCCTGAACGGGGCCCCAGTTAGTCAAGTACAAACTCTAAGACTATGTGCCATATTTCTAGAGAGAAGAGCGGCACCACACCAGGAGGGATGAAGACCATCTCTTTTCAACAGGTCAGGTCTGCCCCAAAAACTCGTCCAATTGCCTATAAAACCTATGTTATTCTGCAGGCACCACTTAGACATCCAGCCATTGAGTGATGACAGTCTGCTATGAATCTCATCACCCCTGTAAGCAGGGAGCGGGCCAGCACACACCTCTTTAACATTATTTTTAGTTATCTCCGACTGGCAAAGTCGAACATCATTAGCGCCGACGTGGATAACAATCTTACTGAATTTACATTTAGCATTAGCCAGCACTTTTAAATTTGCCAAGATGTCAGGCACTCTGGCTCCTGGTGGTGGCTGGTGTCTCTATTTTCACATTCCTTACAATAGAATCGCCAATAACTAGAGCACTTTTATCAGGTTTCTCAGTGGGTGCGTAACTGAGTGGGGAGAACCTGTTTGATGTTTTGATCGGATGGAAGAGCGGTGTTTTGACCCGCAACTAGGCCACCTTACAGTCACCCAGTTGCCCTGCTGCATGGGCTCTAATGCCGGAACCGAACAATGTACAGGACTCCCTGAGCTAATCGCATCCAAAGCAGTATCTACAGCCCTCACATTCTTACTATCCTCAGCTAAAGTTTGGATGCATGTCTCTAGTTCTAAAACCTTCTCTGTCAGCCTAGCTATTTCCCTGCATTTATCACATGTGAATCCCTCATCGCCGACAGAGAGAGATAAACTGTACATGTGGCAAACAGTGCAAACAACAATAGCAGGAGAAGAAGCCATTACTCACTGTGGTTGATGAATGATACAGACTTAATTTACCACTTACCACTGTTGTTTGATGAACTCGTGAAAGTTTGGGCACCCCTGTTATACAGTATAGGCTAAATTTCTGAAAATGTCTCATATTAAATGCATTAAAACCTTCCAAAGCTGAATTGTGAAGATAGTATTCAGGAAAAAAGGCTTATTACTACAGTAAGTGAAGTAATATTTTAATTAAAGGGGTTAGGGTTAGCGAGTAGTGATTATAATTAACTCTATTTAGGAATGAGCAGAAGTCAGAATCCCATGACTTTAATGCACTTTGACTCTGTCATATAGCTGTTAAGCATGCAACGTTTTCTTTATAAAGAGCGTTAAGCCACACATAGGCACACAAACATGACTGCAAACACACGCACAAGAAGGTCAAGAGTGTATCTATCTTTAATTATCTGAGGGTGAATTGCTTTGACCTGCGGTACCTGCGGCGTTTGGCTCTCGCCACACACCTCCTTCAGAGAGAGTGTAAGATGCCCCAGAACCCCAGACAGGCATCTCAGTTTGCCCTCAAGCTGTGGTGGCATCAGACGTCAGTAGCACCCCTGCTGTCTGACATCTCACACACACACACACACACACACACACACGCATGTTGGGTTTCCATGTTTTATGGGGACATCCCATAGGCGTAATGGTTTTTATACTGTACAATCTGTATGTGCTATTGCCCTACACCAACCCTACACCTAAACTTAGCCCTCACAGGAAACATGCTGCATTTTTAGATTTTCAAAAAACTTTATGCTGTATGATTTATAAGCTTGTTTCCTCATGGGGACCAAAAAATGTCCCCACAAGATTAAGATTTACTGGTATTACTATCCTTGTGGGGACATTTGGTCCCCAGGACGTGATGAATACCAGGTGCACACACACACACACACACACACACACACACACACACACACACACACACACACACACACACACACACACACACACACACACACACACACACACACACACACACACAGACAGACAGAGCCAGCACCCTTCACCGTGCACTGTTATGCTATGCTGCTAAACATAAGATATGTTTATATACCTGTATATATATGTGTGTGTGTGTGACCCTGGACCACAAAACCAGTCATAAGTCGCTGGGGTATATTTGTAGCAATAGCCAAAAATACAGTGCATGGGTCAAAATTATACATTTTTCTTTTATGCCAAAAATCATTAGGATATTAAGTAGAGATCATGTTCCATGAATATATTTTGTAAATTTCCTACCATAAATATATCAAAACGTTTAGATTTTTTTGCACCCTGAGATTCCAGATTTTCAAATAGTTGTATCTCAGCCAAATATTATCCCATCCTAACAAACCATACATCGATGGAAAGCGATATGTTAATTGTTAATATGTTGATGTTAATTTTCTTGCATAAGAACTAAATATGTGCTAAACCGGTATAATAATGATCAGTGCTTTACAGTGCATATTTCACCAACAATCACAACTGATTGTCATTCAATGATTCTCAAACGCATTTCCACTATTTTGACTTCCCTACCCTGATTCACTTTTTTTATTTTAATTCTGCATGTTAGTAGTGTAATGATTTTTTAAATTTTGAAAATACATACAGAAACCAAAATACATTTTTGTCCTTATTTGGCAACTTTTATTCATAGTATATTACATTACTCCATATTAACTTCTTGTTTACGTAATTTATAGAAGTCATATCTTTACCCATGCTAATATAACCGCAGCTGTGTGCTCAGCTTAACTGAATAAAAGATTTTCATGGCATATTATTGCAGAGGTCTTTCCTCACCCTTAAAAATGCGGAGTTCCAATATACCCAAAGGCATTGCCATTGCCATGGGAACTGCTTAGTCATTTGAGACAAGGTTTCTTATGATTGGTTCTCCCATTTGTAATGATTTGTCACGTGTACCGCAATCTTCAAGTTGGGTTTGAACACGGACCATACAACTGGCATGTGTCGTCTTCATGCACAGCCGCAAACAACAACAACACTGTTTTTGCACAAGTCATCATAATTCTGGCCAAAAGCTATGCTTGACAATGATGTGCTCACAGAGTCATCCTTCAACCACTGAGAAATTCTGAATGTATTTTTGTCTGAGCTACAAATGTTAGCATGCCCTCTTACATTTCCCTCGAGGGTAAACGAGGGGAGGCAACAAAACATGAAAGCAAAGAGAGTTGGGACGAGAAATGGGCAGTCATGATGAGGATGGCGGGAGAAAGCATTTCACTCCATCAGCGCTGCCGTGAGGGGAATGATAAAAAGGGGGCAAAGAGAGAAACGCTTACCGCTTGATTGGTGCAGAGAGAGCAGATAAGACAAGAAAATGGGGATGTTGAGGGTGAAATTCAGAGAGACCTATAAAAATGGTCCAAGTCACTGATTGTCCCACTGGATCAGGTGACATATGTGATACTTTTTAGTACTTTTATTCAGCAATAGTGCATTAATGAGAAGACGGTATTGGGGAATCGAGTCCCATTATTATGAATCGAGAAACATAATTTGGCAAATTTGGAATGAATTAGTCAAAGGTAGGGCTGTACAATGAATGGCAAGCTGAAATGGCAACTAGTATCTGTGAGTATAAAAAGTGCAAATTGACTTTAAAAATAAAGTATGCATGTTCTGAGTGTCTCTGCATGATTGAAGAATGGTTTCATCTGTAAACATGCGCAATGCTCGTTGTGTTTTCAGTGTCTGATGTCTGAACATGAACACGTGAACTTCATTTTACCCTTTAATTTGAGATAAACTATCACCATATAACACACAGAAATGTCATTACATCCTGTCAAAATAAAAGTTTGGTTTAACTTGAAGAAATTGTGACGGAAATACTATTACTACAGTAATAAAGCAGTTCCTAAAGTAGCAATAATATCAATAATAACAGCAATAATATTTTTTAAGGCCTAGACTTAATTTTAATTTGGTTATTTTTTAAAAAGATAAATTAAATTTTTAATGTTAAAATGCTAAATTGTTAACTGTTTTATGCCCTAATTTGATTACCACAGTTTTTGATGGTAAATTTGTAATAAATCATTATTCGGAATTTCTGAAAAAATAAAACATTTCATAGGGCACTATTATTATAAAACAAAGTTGGTAAAGTTTTAAAGTTTCAGTTGATTAGACATGATTTTTAGAATTAAAATTTAATTAAACTATTGAAATGGAATCCAGAAAAATGAAAATGGAAAAGTTGGAATTTGGAAAAAATAAAATGTATTTTCTAAAAATGTTATTTTTGGGATGATTTAAATTAATTTGACACGTTTTTTTGTTCACTAATATTTAGAATCAATTAAAAACTAAAATGGGGAAAAATGAATTCGGAAAAAAATCAGGGGAAAAACTGAATTTGGAAAAATATAAAAACATTTTTTTTATGGCTCTACAAAAGTGACAGGTGTCATTGTTACAAAATAATAAATAAATGCTGTTCTTTTGAACTTTTCAAAAAATCCTGAAAAATGTATTGTCACATGTAAACCACCTCCACTGGTCCCGTCCAGCTTCTCATCGTCTCCTGAGTCTCCTTTGCCTCTGCTGGTCCTGTCCAGCCATCCGTCTCCTGAGTTCCCAGAGTTAGCCAGCTTTGCCCCTCCAGAGCACCCTCCAGAGCCCACTCCTCGTAAGCACCCTCCAGAGCCTGCTCCTCTAGAGCACCCTCCAGTGCCCACTCCTCTAGAGCGCCCCCCAGATTTCCTAATTCACCCCAAGAACATTTTGAGTGGGGGGCCATATATCCATGGCCATAGTGGCCGGGCCAAGGGCCAGGGACACGGAGGCGGATCTGCCATGGCCTTCCGAGTCCCCTGATCCACCATGGCCTCCCGTGTCCCCTGATCCACCATGGCCTCCCAAGTTCCCTGATCTGCCATGGCAATCCGGACTGCCTGCTCCGCCATGGCTCCCGGAGCTCCCTGATCCACCCCGGAGGCCCTTCTTGTCTCCACCTGGTTCCTGTCTGGTACCAGCCTCCAGGGTGGTACTGTTACGGCGCGGGACGCGCCTTCCAAGAGGGGGGCGATATATCACGTGTATGTTCCTTCTTAGTTCCTGTTTGCCCTTATTTGGTTTAGTTCCTGTTCTCATTAGTTAATCATCGTTCATTCTGATCACCTGTGTTAATTAATCATGTTTGCTCCTTTTTTCCCTATCTTTATGAGCCTTCAGTTTCTGTCTAGTCTTTGTCTTGGATTAATGTTATTTTCAATGGAATTCATGTGTTGATGACTGTTAAAAGAATCTTTACGTCTACTCCTTCTTTATGCGCATTCTCTACAACCATGACTCATGACATGTATCAGCATTTACTATAATAAGAAATGTTTCTTAAGCAATGTTCAGATCAGCTTTTTAGATTTCATGCATTTCAGATTTCAGCATTTTAGAATGATCATGTGACACTGAAGACTGGACTAATACAGCTTCACCATCACAGCAAAAAAAGTAATACATATTCAAATAGAAAATAGGTTGTAATATTATTCCATTAATATTTAACGTCAAGATGAATATTTTTTGCTACCTACAAATTTAGTTTTTATAAGTTAGTCTCATGATTCCAAAGACTTCATTGCTCAACCCACCTGTGATGCACGCTGCAGTTAAATAGCATTATGCATCCATAGTTTATCAGTCCCAGTAGGGGGCGAACCTGTGCTCTCTGTACACTCCCTGTGATTGTCTCCATTAGTAATGTTTCATTTGATCCCTGTGTCCTCATGTAATGGGAAAATCAATCATATTGAGAGCAATGAGGTGGGAAAATGGAGTTCGCCGTTTGAGAGCACAGAGGTTATGTCCCCAGTTTTACAGAAACTCATTCCATTTTTTTCAGTGTCAGGTTTTTGATGGGATGCACCACGGTAAACCAGGCATGCCTCTCCGTCACTGTGCACCCAGCGTTCTGCTGGGAAGTTAATAACCTGTGTCGCTTATGTGATATTTCAGATAAGTATTTTCCATAGCCTTTACTTTCCTCTAATGATATTTATCCAGGTATTAAAGCATAGCAGTTATAGCAAAATGGATCTTCAAAGCATAAAAAGAACGCAAAAGTACTGCTTGTGCACTATATTATTTCATCTTTTGAGTTCATGTGATAGCTTTATGTGAAGAATAGACAGAAAGTGAAATCCGTATTCACAGGAAATCTGGATCTCTTGAGTTCATAATGGAAGTTTGAAACAGGGAAAGGTTTTCAGATGTAATTATTAGTCAATAAATGAGGTAAACAAAAACTTGAAATTTAAAAAGTTTAAATTTAAGAAGTGTTACTTCCAAAAATGAATTTGTTTATATAATGTGTAACCCCTAAAATGGTGTGAAATGGTTTACCAAGCTCTGTCAAGGCAAGTCACCTATTTAAATAGCGCTTTATACAATATAGTGGAGTCACAGTAACAAACAAGGAAATAACAGAAACTGTGAAGGCAAGAGACATCATCATCATCATCATCATACTGTATATAAATGCAATCAACATCATTTATGAGACAAATTCAGATTCTGATATATAGTGTCATTATTCAACCTAAAGGCCATTCCATACTGAGGGCGATGCGAAAAAGCAAGGCGAATCGCCGACAAACGGTGGTTTCACACCAAGCGCGAAATGATTGTTCGCCTTCTGCTAATTCATGCCTGCACACTAGGTGGCACCAACCAACAATGCATTTTTCCTCAGATATGTATCGTATATGAATTTAACATCGTCATAATCATCCTTTATTGTTATAAAAAAGAATACAATGAGCTGCATACAAAACACATACAGTAAATATATCGTAATAATCATATGTCTGTTTGCTTTAATATTTCATGTGTAGAAACATGTGTCACTCGTTTTTTTTATACGGAAAATCTAGAGAGTGAACGTGGCCTGACTCATTACACTCGCGCACGTGGAAGAAAACAAACAGTGCTCTTCAGATCACATAATTCAGTGGAGCAGTAATAGAAATTATATTAAGAGCATGTGAGAATAAATCTGTTCTCAGATACCAATGATAACAAGAACTCAGAATCCATTCTTTTCTCTCTACTGGAATACTGTTCTCTTCTTTGTTGTTTGTTTACACTGGTTTTCGAAACAGCACCACCTCTCTCGGCCTTTTGTGCAACAGCAGCTGCTCCGGGCACTTGATGTAATGCTCAAATCTTATCGGCCGGCCCGTGTTTTCGCTTTGCAAAAATTTTTGTTCTTATCCGATGGTTTCAGTGCAGCAAGTTTGATAATAAGGAACACAGATTACAACAGATTACATCAGGTGACCGAAATGAAGTAAAAAAAACAAAAAAAAACAGGCTCAGTCAGGCGACCCATTCTTTTCTGGTCTAAATAAATGAACATGGTGTGATTTATGATTCCAGCCTGCATCACAAGTCAGATTTGTGAAATGATATTATTTAAATCGCACACACACACACAATAAAATATATCCATCTCCTTCTGTTTGTAGATTGGGATACATCACACTGGCATTAGGTGGCAGGGCCGTGCACAGACATTTTGAGGGGCAATGGCCCAAACCAAAACAATGGGCACTAAGGGGGGTGGCTGCTTGTTAATACAAATTATCCAGTTGTTAAAAATATACACTACCAGTCAAAAGTGTTTGAAGATTTTTAATGTTTTTTTTTAAAAGAAGCCTCTCTGCTCACCAAGCCTGAAAACAATTTTACTCAGCTGTTTTCAACATAATACTAATATGTTTTTGAGCAACAAATAAGATTATTAGAATTATTTTTGAAGGATCATGTGACTGTAATGATGCTAAAAATTCAGCTTTGAAATCACAGGAATAAGTTAATATTTTAAAATATATTCAAATAGAATATTAGAATTAAATTAGTACAAATATTTCAGAATGTTACTGTTTTTGTTGTACTTTGGATCAAATAAATGCAGGCTTGGTGAGCAGAAGAGATTTCGTCAAAAAAGCATTAAAAATCTTACTGTTCAAAAACTTTTGACTGGTAGTGTACAATTAAAAGAGAAGACAGCACTGAAATAATTTCAGACTTTATTGTAGATGTTTTGATAGAGTGGGTTCTCCCTCACTCTCTAAACCTGCTTCTGCCTCATCTTCAATGGAAGTATTAGACATTTAATTTAATATTATACAAGATAAATTATATTATATACTAATAAACAGCGCATTTAGAACATTTATATTACCAATTTAACTATTACAGGCCTATTAATATGGTTTTAATAAAATATTATATATTATAAAATAAAATAGTATATATGATGCTGCTGGCTTGCTGGAGCTTTGAATTCTGCCTTTAGCAGCCTCCCTTTTCTCTTTGTTTTTTTAAAGTTTTTTTTACAAAGTGTGCCAACAGAAAATTTGGTGTTATTCATATAAGATCTGATCGGGTGCAATAATTTGATTAGATATTTTAAGAAAGTGGATATTCTGTACAAGTTGTTACGACTTTTAGAAGACCGAGAGCAAATCATTACCGACAGAAATACAAAAACAGACTACCAAATTACTGTATTAAATGACTGTAATGTGGATTGCAAAGCATCTACCTGTAATGTAACGAACTTCTGGAAGAACTGTCTTCTCCAGAGAGCGCGGGCACACAGATTGTGAATGATGCCGCTGAGCAGCAGGAAAACACAGAGTGCATTCGCGGAATCAGTGGATCTTTAGCGGAGCGGTAACTGAATGCTTTGAGCTGGGGTGATAGCGGGGGTGGGTTTGGTGAGAGGAGCACCTCAGCTGATGAGGGCAGAGGGGCAGTTGCTCTAGCCACCGGGCCACCCCCCTGTGCACGGCCCTGTTAGGTGGGATGAAAGAGTTGTAGTCTGTCCAGCAGGTTGAAACATGAAGATGATACTGATGTGTCGGTCATTTATGGCAAATCACCTTTTTAGCTCAAATCACACTAAAACTGTCATTTTCAGGTTGGTTCAGCTGTGCATGCAACGCTGATGTTATGACTGTTCTACAGAGCAGCTGATGCTCAATTGGCTTGGGTAATTGAAAGGCAAGAACTTTCTTCCCCACCGCTGCCACGTTGAGTGTTGTGATTTTTCACATTCAATTTTTCTGCGTTTTCTCATTCTCCTTATGCCTCTGACTGTATTCAGCAGCTGCCCTTGGGGCCTTTTGTCTCCACTCCAATGTAAAAAAATTGCAAGGCTCAATTCAGCTTATATCTCTCCTGGAATTCACTATTTATAGTTCAGAATGCTTTATTATTCCCAACAAAGGTTGTCAAGGATTCCAGGAATTAAGTCTTTAACTGTTCATAATAGTGCTGCAACAAATACTGACTCCCCTCAAGCTATAACCATGTTTGTGCTGAACTCCTGGAAGAGGATTACAGTGTTAAGTGGTATAAATTTCAAAAATGTTAGCACAGTTTATTAAATTCATCATTGTCGTCCCCAAAATAAGCCCTGACGCTTCCTCTGCAACATTCTTTGGGCTATTTGTCATAATAAATAAAGGTTTCTAGCAGTTTAATTAATCTTTAACTAATCCAACCCCAGCTAAAGGGAATCTTGGCACTAGTGTCCAGAGAGTGCAGTAAGAGTCAGCAAAAGCTTGAGGACGAAGTGTGGCTGCTGTCAAACTCCATATTTATCTTTTTCTTTTGCATCCTCAATGAAAATAAAAATGCATTATGCAGATCTATTTTGGTAGCAGCGCTGCAATTATAACATAGCAACGTAAGTGCTCATGAAAGTGGTGTTCATTAGATGAATGTTCTGGGTTCAGTTTAACTTACTGTAAACTCTACCATGCACTAACAGAGAAAATCATTTTGAGTGTTCTTTCATTTTGTAAAAACAAATAAACTGAGATAAAATATAATTTATTTTGTATTTTGCTGTTATGTTATAGGAGAAAAACTGCAAGCTAACATGTAATATTTATGAGTTATATAAGTTTATGCCATCAGAACTGTGAGATTTGAATATCTGAAACATTTATATGCCATACTGTATTCGTCCCATAGACTTACATTGTTAAATACTAAAGGGGGAATCAAAATGATTGCTGTTAATAGAGGTTAAAGAGTTTATACTGGCCTTATACTGGCCAATTTCACAGTTACAAAGAAATTGCAAGTAACACTGAATTAAATGTTAAAAATGATATGGATGAGTAGATGATGACAAATTTGATTCTTTTTTGGTGAACTAATATTTCATATAAGTGATAGAGATTAAGTGGTTTTCTGAGATAAAAATACAACATTAAGTAATCGTTTCTTTAAGTTGTATTTAACCAGGTATATTTCTTTGAGTTTATATATTGTTATGGATGGATATTTAAGTTGTTCTCACAAGATGCTAGTTTTGTCAGACCCTCTTGCAGATGAAATGCTCTTTTTATTGGTGTAAATGGTTATTGGTCATATTCAATGAGGCTTTACTAATAGAGATAGGAGCTCAACCTTTAGAAAATTGAGCTGTTTTGTCCCTCATGCTGCTCTCTCTCCCTCCCAAGTGTCTCTGTTGTGAAACAACATCATCCTTCATTGTGATGTCCTCAGCTGGAGCTTTAAAAACCAAACATAACTTCATAAGCCAGAAACTTTTTCAGGAATGTAGCTGAGTTTCATAACTTACTGAATTATTTTGTCTGAGGTGCCACTTGCCTATAGGGATATTTTTGTTAAGTTGAGTCAAGTTTAATGGATAAAGTTATGATAGGAACTCTTTTTCAAACCTAGCAAACTGCCTACCTAGACAGCTTTTTAAGATGACAAAGGCACAAAATGTATATTCAAAATGCATATAAAGTATATTGATAAAAATGATATTTAAACTGCCAATTAAATGGGCTGTTATCCAACATTTGTGCGTTAGAGTATTATGTTTTTATTAACATTCTAATATCAAACAACTTAAATTAATTTTGAGTTTTTGAAAGCTATTTTGTGTTGCATGCCGAGTGTTGGAACAGAGCTGCATTTGTAGAAGACTAAACTAGAAATGCATTCACATTATGATAAGATTGTGAAAAGCATAAACAATCTCAGATAACATCTAAAAATATAGGATAATTATAGATTAATATGAGATTAGTGAGTTTAATCAGATTAGTAGCGTGAAAAGTCAATTAAATGAGGAATAATCATGCGTCTTGCAGCTGCAGTCTTGTTGGATAAGACACAAGAGCATGTAGTCTGAGCCACACGCTGTTAAAATTCATTGCATGATGTGAGATATTTACTCAGCAAACTCTTCCGCCCAATGCCTCTCAGATTTGACAGCTGTGCCGAGCGCTCACCTTTTGAGGAGGCTGCTTATGTAACGTGTCAAAACTATAAACTCTGCCTTCACTAACTCCCATCTACCCCTTTAACCGAGATGGGTTTGTTGGAGCTGATGGCTATCCAGATCGCCTCCATCTCAGTTTGTTTTGTAGTATAATGAATATGCTTTTTATGTCACAATGGGAGGCTGAAATGGAATTTCCTTGTTTGTCAGAATAAAAGACAAACAAGCTTTGCTGTAACACGTGTTTTAACTTTTTACATTTTTACCAACAATCTGTACTTTGATGATAAAAGCAACAACAGAACCTGAATTTGTTTGGTTTTTACACTTAGAATAGCCCACAACTGAGTTAAGAATATGCAGTAAAAATTTTCAGAATTTTGTGTACTAGTAAAAAGAATAGTTTGTCAAGGCAGCTTTGAATTTTGGCAAATTGATATGTAACTATCAAAAACTCATGCTACGGTAATATCTTGATATGAAGTCCACGATACAATATTTATTGCATTAAAAAAAAAAAAAAAAAAAAAAAAGACAAATTAAGACTTAGTAAAAAAATTTAAATTTTGGACATTTTAAAGTTAAATTATTCTGTCTAATGCACTTTGAGGGTTCAAAATTAAGAGCTCCAACCCATGTTCTTAACTA
Source organism: Barbus barbus (assembly GCF_936440315.1). NCBI lineage: Eukaryota > Metazoa > Chordata > Actinopteri > Cypriniformes > Cyprinidae > Barbus > Barbus barbus. The sequence continues at coordinate 25,099,553 of NC_136753.1, read as the reverse complement.
AGAAAACTTTAGTCAGACAAAATTCAGTGACTTGACCTGTACCTGAACTTTAAAGTGTACTCAACCCTGTTTTTAGTTGTGGTATACTGTCTCAGTCTAAATTACATTCACACTGGTGTTTTAGAAGCCAAACAAATTAGAATAATAATAATAACAACAACAATTTTTATACAGTATTATTGTTATTCTATGACAGTAATAGCCATATATTGCAAAACAGTTGCACTGTAATATAAATGATAATTAATATTTTATTGGTATATCATTTTGCACGCTTCCCTTTGAAACCCGCAGCGAAAACAGACTTGATGAAGGGATTAAGCCATATTGTGCTTTGGGTTTTTAGTTCATTTGACAGATACTGTGCCAAAGCATAATGCCCCAAAACACAACTTTAAAGACCTTTTATGTTGTAATAAGTTTAAATATATTTGACACTTTTTGCCTGGAAGACCTATGTGACCACGATGATATCGAGACCACAATATTGACAATATCATTACGTCCCTAATGAATTTGCATGTTTGCAAGATTTACCAGCGCAACATAGGGAAGGGAAAATTTGGGCCATAGATTTGACACTGTCAAGTTGACAGGGCTGCTGTAATTGATTTTGTCCTCGTGTGCGGTTTTGACTAACTATATAATTTATCACCAGCTTGTAGTCGCATGCTGAGCGTCGTGGAGTTTTGAGCATGCACACGTAGCATACACTCACCCAGGCGCTCTCATATACCTGCTGAGAGTGAGACTTTCTGAACAGGGGCTCATTATTAATAACACGCCAATTAGAAAACATATGCATGCTCACAAAGATCACTAATGAGGGCAGTTTAGCGAGAGAAAGAAAGTGCACTCTCCTTTTCTCTCACTCTTTATCGGTTTCTTTCTTCTCTCATACATTATCTATAATCACCTATGCTCTGAGGAACAGAAAAGCATGGGTTCCAATTAATTGTCTTTTGAATGGACTTCTGGTGAGTTGTTTCTATATATAGATGACATTAACGTCGTAGGTTCTTTTTTTTTTGAACAAGTCAGTTTGAGCTTTCTTCTGTTTTTGAATTTGTCAGACATGTAGCAGGTTGTTGAATATAATGGCATTTCTGAAGTCCAAGAAATGCATATAAAAGCAATATAGATTTTGTTTTATTTTTTTATTACTCCTTAAATACATATTTCACTACAGGAGTAATAATATTTGTTATTTATTTATTTACTGTATTTTTGAGATTAAAAAGATGCATTTTAAAAGTTTACATTTAAATATAATAATAATAATAATAATGAAATATATAAATAACTGCTGGTTTGTACATGATGATATATGCAAAGATCACTTTTATTAGTATTGCATGATTTTTATTTGCATTCAGTTTCATTAAAATAACTGAAGTTCTGGTTTTGTTAGATTATTGATGGCCATTCGTTTGTTTGTTCATTCATTTGTTCATTCATTACTTCACTCATTCATTCACTCACTCACTCACAGACACAATTACATTTTAAATATAATGTGTATTAATGTTATATAATATAATTTTGTCATATAATTTTGATTAATTAAAATATTTACTTTAATGGACCTTTGGTCTTCACAGCAAGTGTTTTTACGGCATTCTCTGTTGTAATTTATTAGATTGTCTCTAGTTTACTGGACTTTCTTCATTCTATACTGTGTGTTCTGGACTATACTTTACACCAGTATTGCATATTTTATGGCCACTATCTATCGCTGCACTGCACAATATGGCACATGCTGACGTCTGCATGCACACCAGTAACTACCTCAGCGCAGCGCCTCATCACAGACACTTTCACTGTCTGCAAATATTGCTGGAACATTTATATTTTGTTTCCTATTTTTTTTTTATGCAGGAGATAAAAAAAACAACAACTTTGACTTTGACTGTGACCGCTAACAGGATTGGTTCAAAATCTGCACACCTCTCCACTATAAACCCTCTCACCTTGCCTCACACTTTCTGAGCTTCAAAGCTCTTTGCACTCTTTGGTTGTTGCTCACTGGTTTGAGACTTTATAAGGATGGAGGAACAGAGACAGGGGGGGATCAATATCAATGGTGATAAATTGCACACAATTGCAGCAACATCCTTACAAATTAGTACACTCTATGGAAGTGCATTGGTAGGTAACAGAAAGTAAAAAAAATCCCATTCATTTTCTCCATAGAGAAATAGATTTTTAGAGATAATGTATAAACCTTTCAAGATGAACCTAATGTGAGGTCCAAGGCTGTTAAATGATGATATATGCTTGTGGGGAAGGCACAAGCCAGTGTGCTTCCAGCTTCTTCTTTCAAGGCATCATGTTTAATTGCTGTATTCCCAGTGAAGTACTACACTCTCCCAAATAGAGGCTTCACATTCAGATACATTTCTGTGAGCATGGAAATGGGATTTGCAGCAAAAGAGCTCTGAAGCATTCATCTAGTCATTATTTACTTTATACATTATATTTTTTATTGTTTTATAAAAATGCATTTAGTTAAGGTGCAGTAATATTGAGAGCTAGTGGTTGAAATGGGCACTGTAGTCCAAATTCAAAATATTGGAGAGAGTTGTTTTCTATTTCCCCCTCCTTTTCAGACTCCATGCGCTCAGGGGTTGCCAGATTGAAGACGCAGAACAGGAATGATTGCAATTGACAGTTTAAGGTGACAAGCCTTTATGTTGTAAGCTGATGAGTTGGTTTATCCATGTTTTAATATGCCTCTGGTCATAGAGCTTTTTAGATTGGGTACAATCTGTGATTTCTGACGCAGTTTGTTTGCTCCCTTCCATGGCTGCAATATGCTGTGTTTTCTATTAACTGGCAACTCAGAGTGTCGAAATAGTATTGGGTAAATTGGCAGTGGGCGAAATCACACAGACCAAAACAAAAACAGACATTCTGACACAGAACGCAAATTTCAAAGCAGAATATCTGGCTGTAAATTAGTTTTTTAGAGAAATTAGTATTTGGCAGGTTTCCTAAATATCTGCAACCATAGTAGGGCCTGTGTTTTGTTTTATGTTTTAGTACAGTTAAAAAATGATAGGCTATGTAACACCTTTAATATAGTAATTAGTTTATATTGTACCATTTTTTCAGATTAATTCAAGATTAAATTCATTAAATTGAAATTTAAAAAATTATATTTTATTTTAATGTAGTATTTTTTTAATATATATTTTTTTATAAATGGCCTATATGCATATTTTATACCCATAATCAATGATTTATAGTCAGTAGATTTATATTGTGCTTTATATTGTATATCTGTATTGTTTCAGATTAGGTTATGTCATTCACAAAGCTTCATGGGACAAGTCCATTGTCTCAAAAAAAAAACAAATTCGTACAGTCATTTACCTTTTTTCCATTTTCAAATAGTTTTTTGCTTGGAATTAAATGTTGTAATCCTATGATTAACCTCAGAGTTAGTTGCTTTGGTTCATGTTTTATTTGCGATAATTTTGAAATGCCATTATGGAAAAGTAATAGGGAAAATACATCCAGAAGGGGTGTTCAAAAACACCTAGGCTAAACTGTAAAGGCTTTAAAGGTCTTAGAAAATCTAGATAAATTGTTCACTGATTGACTAGTCATTTGCTCGATGACTAAAACCATGGGTCATCCAGTCACCCTTATGGTCTGACAGACTGATAGATGTCTCAGTCATGCTTTCCTTTCAAGTCCTTTCATATTTCTGTTAGAAGGTCTTGGTTATACAGTAAATCCGTCCTCTTGTAGACAGCAAGTGCTGTCACCACTGCAATAACTCCATCTCTCTCTTTGTCAGCAACAGGCTTGCCACATGCCTCACTATTTAGCTTCAGCGGATCAAACGCTTGGCATCCTTTTCCTTTGTTACATCCCTCCTTCCCCTGCATTCTCTCACAGACAACTCTCCTTATCCACATATATTAATGTAGCAAGAGGTTTCCCATTCAGCCTAAAAAAAGTGGTAAAATTTCTGTAATATATAGCTTCGGATTCATTTTTGATTATAAATAACATCAGTAAAATTATAACAGACATCAGTGTTCAATAAATGATTGTATTTAATAGTAGAAGAAGAAAATATAACTATGCTCACTCATCCCACTCATTTTGTTTAGTAGTTGTTGTAGTGGAAAACAACTTCGCAACTTTCTTGAAAGTCACAGATAAAAGAGTAGGATCTGAGTTTTATGTTCTGTCAGCTTTGAATGTTCTCTTCTGCTCATTTTTCCTTTTGTTCCTCATTTGCTCATTGTCTGACTGCTCTGATTAGCTTTGTTCTCTTCGTCAGTAACAGCTTTTAGGTCATAGTGCCATTAGGCAGAAATCATAACTCCCTCGCCTCAGTGTTGTGACAGACCGAGCTTTCACATTCTCATGAAGAAATACAAGTAATGGCTCTCCACACTGCTTTCAACAATAACCGTGCGTTGTGTTCATGCGGCTGTCTTAGCGATCGTTGACTCGGCTCGAATCTGTCGTCAGCGAGAGGCTTTATCCGGGGACATGGTCTCGGAGAGGTCGGGGGAGCGATTAGAAATAGTGATTCAGTTGTCTTGCCACTGTCCTCAACCTCTTGTTTTCAATCAGTCCTGCAGCCAGCTGTTTCTTGACTCTTTTCATTTCGCACAATGATTGTGAGCCGCAGTTTCAGATTCAGAAGGGCTGTTACCTTCGAGCGCTTGAGGAGACATTTGCAGGAGCTAAAATCAGCTAATTTGAGTCACATAATCAGTGACGTCTAATAGATGCATGTCCTCAGCAGTGCTGTAGAGAATCAATGGGGAATCGGAGCACAGCTGAGAAAACGAACCCTTATTTGAGCCGTCGGTGGCAAACAAGCCAAATCAGGAGAAAGAGCCATCTGCTCCTGAACTGTACAGTATATAGAACTTTAACCAATTAGATAAATGCGCTGTCTGAGGGGGCAAAAAGGCTGTAAGATGGCCTTTATAAAAAAAAACAAAAAAACAATTACCATGGTAACCAATGTTTCAGCCACATTTTGTTTCAGCACATTTGTTTTAAAGAGTTAATAAGGGATCTCTTTTTGAAGAGGCCATTTACACAGTGCGTGTATGTATGTATATCTTGCCAGTGGTATTTTTATTTTATTTTATTTTTGGTATACTATATGTGTATGTGTACATGAGTCAGGCAATTGCATGTCTGTCATAAAATATATATATGTATAAATATATATAATATATATTTATACATTATATATATATATATATATATATATATATATATATATATATATATATATATAATGTACAAATATATATGTATAAATATATATTATACATATATATTTATATATATGTATAAATATATACATACATGTATATATTTAACAAAAATGTTGTTAATTTATATATATATATATATATATATATATACACACACACACACACACACACACACACACACACACACACATACAGTATATATACATATGTATATGTAAATACATGGAAATATTTTCAAAATATATACTGTATTTATGTGTATTTATATATACATAAAAAATACACACAGTACACACACATTTAATTTTGAATGTGATTAATCGCGATTAATCGTTTGCCAATTTGAAAAATTATAATATATTGTTAGATATTCAGTTGTGCGTGATGCTCATTAAATATAGTTTAGTGTCTTTCGCAAATCTCAAAATAGTACATTTTTACTTTACATTATAAAAATGTGATGTATGAATTTTTTTTCTTTTAGAATTTATTTATTTAGAATAAATTAAATATAGATATATAACATAGGCTATAACATTATTATAATTATTGTACACTAAAAAAATTGGTGTACAAACCAGCAATTTCTTAGTGGAAATTGTATTTCGTAATTTATTTCACAATTAATAAAAAAAAAGGCAGTAACACATTAAATGTAAAACTTTGAAGTAGAATGACTGGAAATAGTATTTTTGTGTAATCTTTGTTTTATTTACTGTGAGAAATATTTTTTTATTGAATTTTAATGTTTTAATTTTTTTTAATGTTCATGCATTGTTGTTAAAAAATGTTTCAGAATGCAATTTATAATGAAATTCAAGCATGTCCTGCTCTCTCAATACGCCTACAAGATATGCTATACTGAATATTAGAAAAATGCTAAATAATGTTTAAAGAGAATCATAACCAAAGTTAAATAGAAGGTAACTCTGTTGCCCCCTACTGAGGTTTATTACCAGCAGAGCAAGAACACAAAAAATGCATTTACAGTAGTTTTCCTGTTATTAACACCATTTGTATTTTAATGGAACTATGCAAATTATGGTACTTTTTTGATCCTCAGCAGTAGTAAATGGAGGCTTCCCCTCGAGTCTCTTGTGGTAAAACAAAGAGCAGAAAATGATAAATCCCCAGGGTATTCTGTTTATGTTTGTTTGATTTTTTTTGTATGTCCTTGCCATGGTTTGTGAGCACTGTGACAGGAGGGAATCTGGGGAGGATTATAAAGCTGCTCTGCCATTTCTGACACGTGAGAAAGGAAATAGAGAAGGACAGAGATAAGAAAAAGGAGAAAACCAAAGGAAAAAATGTCAACATTAAAAGGGTTATAAAAAAATAAATAAATAAAAGCAAGGCAGATGATGAATGACCAAAGATATTGACAGTTGAAAATGGGAAATAAAGAGAGTGGCACAGTGATAATGTTCTCTAAAACCTTTGGTCTTCCCCCTAACAAATTCTCTGTCTTCCCTTGACAGGATTATTATATTATTACCTCATTTTATTGGCGGATGAAGAAGGTGGGCGAAGCAAAGGGAGAGAGAGTGGGATACAGAGCATCTGTCTTATAGCCTCAGACGGCTCTGCCTCAGAACTCAGAATCCAAGAAGTTAAGCTGAAAATGATGAAGAGAGTCTAGACCTTTGTCCTGTTGAGGCCAGAACGAGACAGTAGAAGTCCCCTTCTTGAGGTCCACAAATTACAGCCTATTTGGTGTTTAATATACAGATTCCATATGAATAAACACCAAAAATACATACAGCGCAGTCCAAAGTCTCAGATCACTTTTGGATTTTTTGCATGTTTATTTTAAATTTGAATTTAATTCAGTTTGTTTTTTTAATGCTTTAGTATTTTTTTAAGCAGAACAAAAATTTCATATATAAAAATATTTTAGTTTGTTAAATAGAAAAACATGATTAATTTGATTTATTTTATTCATAATAATAGTAATAATAATAATACTAATTATTATTATTATTATTATTACATTATTAATCTGTAAAATTGTTATTTATATTTATTGTATTTATGTGTTTTATTTTTATAATTATTATTTTTTTGTAAGTGTTTTATTTCATTTTTGCGAGTATTGTTTTATTTTATTTTATTTCTTGTAGTTTAAATACAGAGCAGACACTATATTTTACCCAATGCAAATGAAAACTAGGCTGAGATATAACATATAGTGTGTACAATGGCTTGCGCTGTTTGTACCTCTTATTGATTGTTAAATTGATAAAACATTGAAAATACGTCTTTCTGAAAAATTCTCAGGAAAAAATGGGTTGTGAAAATAAGATAAAACAGTAGAATGTGTTAAACGCACAGCTTTTCTCTCACACAGTCTCATTATCATTCACATCAAGTTCAATATGCTGTCCTGTCTGAGTAATGTTCATTGAAGACAATAGAGATGAAGTGGCTTTTATTGAATTAAAAGAAAACAAAGTGGTATTCTCATGATCTAGGAAGTGAGATAAATGAAGTGGCTTGGGCAGTGGACAGTATTAACAGGTGCGTTAATAAAGGGTCATATTCACCTGGTGAGACTCCTCACAGCCCTCATCAGTGTTGCTCTCCATGACCACATGTGCTGTGTCAAAGTCACTCACTCGTTCACTCATTCACTCTTCCCTGTATAGTCAATGCCACATGGTGCACCATATGGGGAAGAAATGAGTGCAGATGAGTGAGCGAATTTGGATGCTAAGGTAAATACACTGAAAAACAGAAAAGGTACTAGTCATTTCCGGCAAGACATTTACGCTAAGTTTCGGACATTTATCTTACAACGAACTTTAGCAACTTTTTAGTAACCTTCAAGAATCAACCAAAAAGCATACTTTATTATTTTTAATGCATTTTAATTTTATATTTTTTCTTTATATTTTCTTTATCTTACATATACCGTTATTTGTAAACAAGAATCAATACGTATGAATAAGTCTACTTCATTAAGCTTGTTTTATTTTATTATTTAATTTAAAATTAAATGTTTTGTTTCTGTAATTTGTTTTATTTGGGTAAGTATTTTATTTTTGTGTGTGTGTGTGTTTGTGTAACATACCTTACATTGTAAACCAGAATCAACACATGAATATGCTTTTATTTTATTTATTTATTTTTAATACTTCTGTAATGTTTTTTGTAAATATTTGTAGTTATTTTGAAATGTTTTGTTATTTTGTAATTTTGGTAAATGTATATATATATTTTTAAGTTATTTATTTTTATTATTTCTGTAACGGGTTTTGTAAATATTTGTATTTATTTTGTTTTGTAATTTTTTTATTTTTGTAAATGTTGTATTTTTGTAAAAGTTGTACTTTTATTTATTTTTACTTTATTTCTATTTTATTTTATTTTACTTTATTAATCTGACCCATCCATCTCATGTAAAATATGTCCATAATCAAATCTAATTAAGGAATAGCATAGTGTTCTCATCCTTCCCTAAAACAACAGTATCTATAGCATTCTAGGGTGAAGCGTTGCTACGTCCATGCATAAAAACAGCATTCATCTAAGTCATCAAGCCATTAAAACGCTGCTGATATCTGCTTCTCATGTCAACACTTTGATAATTCCTGTTTTATCCTTGTCAAAATAAATTAGAATGATGTGATATTTCAGCTTTTCATGGCTGGTAAATCCTGCTTAATTCAAGACTACTGACGGGGACACCTGCCTTTCCGCTCAAAGGTTATGACACATAACGGGTCACGCTGTGTTTATGAGGAGATTATGGTGCTTTATGAGGACTGGCAGCAGGCACAGGGGTGAAGACGGGAGATTATGGGCGAGGGCTTTAGTGGTTTGTGGCATCTGTCTGCACACGTTCATACTTTCTTCTTAATGGCGTCATATTCATTTTTTATCTTTTTTTTGTTGTTGTTGTTGTTCGTAGTCCCTGTTTTGTTCTGTTGTTCCTTTAATGAATTCATATCACGAGCAATCTATTTTTCCTTGAACTTCTAAGATGAAAGAGCTTGATGAACTGAAAACATACTGTAACTTTCAAAACTTTCTCCCCAGTCCAAAAAAAGGCTGATCTTAACAGTTTGTGTGGCACATTTCAGTGTGGGCTGTCTTGTGATCTTGCATCGCTACAGCAAACCCATAAGCTGGTGTGTGAGCACTGGAACTTCTCATTTCTTATGCAAAAGCAAGTGGTTTCTTAAAGCCACAACGACAAATGTTTTCAAACAGAGAGGTGGTGGAAAATACCCATGAAAAACTAAAATATGCCTATATAAGCACTTTCTTTAAATATGAAATAAGTAACATTGTTTGGCTGGACTGTTTGCAGTTAGGTGCAGTTGTTTATCTGCTATAGTGATGCTATAGTGAATGGTAAATCCAGACTGAAATGATCGGGGACGTTAATAATAAATCACAAATCTTTATTAAATTAAACTTACAAATGAAAATTAACTTCTTTTTTAATGTTGAGATCCTTCAGAAGGATACGTTTTGTGAATGTGGGTTCTGACATAATCAATGATTTTATAATGAGTTGGTTTTTAAATTTAAAGCGCATTTTGATCAACATTTTATTTTCTTTTATTAAACAAAGATCAAAGAAAACGTGATATCTCATATGACCCCTTTAATAGCATTTGTTCTCCTCCCTCGAGTTGTGCTCTCTCTATTTCACTTCATATGCTCATCCACCCTCAGCCTGTATCAGCAAACACCCTCTGTCTTCTTCTGCAGAGCAACTTCTCCCAACTCTCTGTGAACTCTCCCAGAGTTGCGTCTTTGGAGTTTGGCAGAAACAGGGAAAGTGAGGCTTTTAAAAGTTCTGTGTGGAGGGTTTTCATTAGGTTTCATTTTTCACAGTTGCTTTCGACACTGTGTCAGCTTGTTTGTGAAGTCTTTTCTGAGTTAGCAAAGCTTATAAGAGACTTACGCCGTGTTGTTTTGTGCAGCTGGCTCTCACACTGAGTGTGCGCTTGTGTATGTGCAGAGTAAGATGTCACTCTAGTCCTAGAAAATGAAAAACAATTGGGCACTAATCAAAGGTATTTTCGTACAGTGAAAGTACCTGTATCAAAGCAGGATCATGTATGACGTCTTTATTTTTTTCCTAGCCAGAGAGTAAACTGAACTTTTGCTTCTATTTTAATTCCATAATTTGACATATTTCATAAGTTTTGTTTTATGCTTCTTAGATTTTTCCTTCCTGTCATTTTTCTTCTGTCTCCTAAGGTTTCACAAGACATTTTAACAATGTGTTTTAACAACTTTTTGATCAAATGAACAGAGCTATACCTTTCATATTAATTTTATAGCTCTATACTCTTACCATATGTCAACAATTGTCTAATTTTTAGACACAATCATGTGTTTTTTTTTTCTTTTCAGAAGTTTTATGCTTTAAATGGGCTAAGAACCCATTAAGTCTCATTACCTTATGAAAGAGCAACCTCAGAGCAATAATGTATCCCTTCTGGGAGTTAGTCTACATTATAATGATATAAAGGTTTCCATAACCTTTGAAAGGTTTTCTAAATTTCCATTTGCCTTTCTCTCTCTCACTCTCTCTTTGCAGGTAAAGTGCTGAACGCTGATTTGAGGCATTATCTTAGTCTGCAGTTCCAAAAAGGATCAATCGACCACAAACTACAGCAAGTGATTCGAGACAACCTGTACCTGCGCACCATTCCATGTAAGACACACACACACACACACGTTTGTTTTTGTGAAAAGGGGGGACATCCCATAGGCGTAATGGTTTTTATACTGTACAAACTGTATGTGCTATTGCCCTACACCTACTCTACACCTAAACTTAGTCCTCACAGGAGACTGTGTATTTCAACTTTCCCCCAAAATAACCTCACTCTGTATGATTTATAAGCATTTTGAAAAGTGGGGACATGGGTCAATGTCCTGAAAAGTCACCTTCACCTTGTAATACCTGTGTCATACCTGTGTCATTATACAAATTTATGTCCCGGACTGTGATTAATCACGATTAATCGCAAATTTAAAATACTAGTATTTACCTGTAAATGTGTTGAATTAAAGGAATGCATGACAAACTAGTTTAAGGAAACATAACCTTTCACACCTCTGCCAGGTATGAGACATGATCCTTATTCTAAATAAATACAACAAAACATTTTCTTGCGACCTTACATGAAGTATTATGATAAAATGCATTATGAAGAAGAATTGGACTGTTCTGCAGGTGCATTAGAGCTAACATTAGCATTAGCATCATGCTACATAAGACAATTTATGAGATTAATAGTACACTTTAACTCAGAACTCACTTTAAACCACCATCGAGTGTTTGTAATAACTTCCTTTTGCGATCACATGCATATATATGCTACACTTATACGCGAGCGGCCGCGGTACATTATAAAAGTAGCCCAAGAAAACGCAACCCACGGCTCTGTAATTTTTCCCGCAACTGTATTTTCCAAATAGCCCAACACTGGTTCGCTGTACCCTTTTCACATATGAGTATACATCTCTCTCTATCTCTCGGACACACTTGCGCTCTCTCTCTCTGCGTTTGCTTCACTTTCGTCTAGCCCGACGCCTCATAATCACAAAATCCCTGTGTCCCAATGTGCATACTATTCACCCTATCTGCCCTAAATAGTACTGAAAATGAGTAAAATCACATGTAATTTAGGATGGACAGTGTGCACATTGATTACCTTCCGCAGGCAATGATTACCTTCCGTGCTGCGATGACGGCAAGAAGTTGGGCTCAAACCTTAAACGATTAATTTGCTTTAAAAAAATATTAACACGTTAAATTTTTTAGATTAATCACATTCGTTAACCCCTTAACTTTGACAGCCCTAACAAATATGTATATTTACAAAATTCAATAAAATACAATTTGTGTGAAAATACAATTTCTATTAATTTAGTTGGGAATAAAGAGCCTGTCAAATACATATTATAATTAAATACATATGCATATTTATATATGCAAATACATATTTAATAAATAGATTTTATTTTATTTCACTTTATTTGCCTTTGTTTTATTTTGTCATTTTATTTTATTTAGTTTTATATTTTACTTTATTTTATTTTGCTTCATTTTATTTTGTTGTGTTACTTTATTTTATGTAATGTAATGTAAGAACATTTAAGCATATATATCCACTTTGTCTTTTTCTGGCAGTCTGGTTAATAATATAAAATATAATTAAATATATATACATATACAAATATATTTAATACATAGATTTTATTTGATTTAATTTGACTCTTTACTTTATTATTTTATTTAATATTTTGCTTTTGTATTTCATTTTATTGTAAATTTTTGATATAAGAACATGCTTAATATATATGTCCTCTCTGTCTTTTATCTCATCTTACCGTTCGGTCTTTTTCCATTTGGTGTTTAGAGTGAATCCTTTGGCCATTTCTCACACTGGTGTGTCTGTTGGTGTAGCTGAGGAGACAGAGCCTCTCCTCAGGTGAAATCTCTCGTGTTGGTCTGGCCCTCTGCAGCACACCGCCAGCTCTCCTCTGTGATGCGCCGCATGAGATGCTGTTTCTCTTGAGAGTTGTGAGAGTGGCTTTCTGAGAGCATGTTTCTTCTCCAAGCAGTAGCGCACTGCTCATTAGTTTCTCATTCAGCTAGTTCGTTATTCCCTATTTAGTCAAATTTGATAAGTGACAGTGACAAATGTGTCATGAAACACTCTGAGGGGCAAATTTACTATGACACTTTAGTACGTCACATTTCACCGCAAAAATATCTGCGTCTTTCTTGCATGATCTGTTTACTTGTTTCATAAAATCATTTCAGTCTGATTTTTAGGAAAAACATACCTTCCTATGAAATTGTAACTTATGATTCTTCATTCTAATATGCTGATTTGCTCAATAAACATTTCTTATTATTATCAATGTTGACAACAGTTGTGCTACTTCATATTTTTGTGAAAACCGTGATACATTTTTTCAGAATTCTTTGATAAATAGAAACTTCAAAAGAACAGTCTTTATTAAAAATGTCACTTTTGATCAATTTCATGTGTCTTTACTGAAGTCTAACTGACCGCAAACATTTGAATAGTAGTATTATGCTAGAAAATACAGTATATAATGAGATATAACTTATGCTGTGGAATGTATAGTAACTGTTTTCGCAAATTGATATTCTGAAATGTTTTTTGCAAAACAATAGAAGTCCGCCATACCTCAAGCTGTTTCTTGCTCTTTGTAGCTTCTGTCACTCTGAATATCCTTCTGAAGTATTTCAGCGTTAGAAATGAGCAGCTAAAGTTTATTTTTAACAATCCATGATCATCACGCTCATCACCAGTTTGCACGGCGCATTTCAGCGCCAATTGTTTTGTGAACCTGTCAAAATCAAATACTATTGCAAAGAGGCTGTTATTGAAGGCAGCCTGGGGCGGTGCAAACCATATTAGACTTGACAGCAAACACGCAGCTCTCGAGTAAAAGCGCAGCAAAGCACCGTTACTTGTGTCACGTGTGCAGAGGGCGTTTACGTAGACTTCTTAAAGGAACAGCGACAAAAAAAAAAAACGACCTGTCATTTGTGAAGGTGAAAGACAAAGTTATAAAAAAGAAAGTTGGATTGATATATAAAGTGGACTTGAGAGAAAAGTGACCCAAACTTGAAATACAGCCAGCAGAGGCTGTTTAGCTGTGCATTTTATCGCTGGCAATAAATGTTAGACATAAGCTTTAATTTCCCAGCTGTCGAACAGTCTAAAAATAAACTTTTTGATTAACACATTTCTGTTTTATTTCTGAATTTGTTGAAGTTTAAAAGAGGAATTAATTATGAATTATTCCCCCCAAAGAATGAAGAATTACTCTTTGATGTTTATGGAAAATTAGCAGGCTTGACACAATCCGAATTGACACAGAATTTCCACTGGATGCCAATTTAAGCATAGCATCCTCTTCTCTTGTCCTTAGGTCACTCTGTTCTTGGCCTAGTTACTCCCTCTCTTTTTCTCTCTCTACCTTATTCAGTAAGTTATGAGAAGAGCCTGAAACTGCAGGGTATAGGAAACAGAGTTGGAAGAAGAGAGAGCCTCTGGTGTTTGAAAGCACAAAGCTGCTTTATGGAGCTATGAACAAAAGCTCTTAAAAGCTCCTCTGACGGAGAGGAATAAAGAGCAGCCTAAGGTGCCACTCATATCCCTTCTCCACCAGAATGCAGCCGGAGCAGGTGCTCGCCCGGGGGATCTGTGGACCTCGTTTAGAACCGGCCTGTGATTAAACTGACTTCAGAGGCCGACTAAGATGTAACTGGCTGTTATTACATAACCTGCTCACAACCTGCCGCATCACAGTCTTTGTTTACAAGTCTTTGGGTGCACCAGAGTTTACGCTGCGTCAGATAGCTGTGAAGGCATTAGTTTCTACTGAGACGGTTAAACTTAAAGCGTTTGTGGAAGAGGTGTTGCATTTTATGAAAGAAAGTCTGGGATGGTTTAACATACTGTGATAGAGGTGATGAGTATTTAAGACAGTCAAATTTACTGTACTCTGATCGTTCACTTGCGATTTCTAATATTTTGGCTTAGATTTAAATGTAATATTATAAATTACATTTTGACATGTTATGTGTATTTTATGAGTTTTTACAATTTTAAACTTCAATTGAAAAGTTATAAATTGCTAAGATTTAAAAAAAATAATCTTTTATACTCACTGAGGCTACATTTATTTGATTTAAAATATAGTAAAACAGTAATATTGAAAATCGATTTTCTATTGTAATATATTTTAAAATATAATTTATTCCTGTGATGGCAAAACTGAATTTCCAGAAATCATTCTAATATGCCCATTTACTGAAAGAATTCTTATTATTATCAATGTTAAAAATGGATGTGTTGCTTAATATTTCAATGTGGATTTTTTTAATTGTTTGATTGATTGGAAAGTTCAAATGAATAGCATTTATTTGCGATATAAGTCCTTTGTAACATTATAAATTTCAGTCAGTTTTGATCAGTTTCACGAGTCTCAAAATATGTAACAATATTATTGTATTATTTTTAGTGCTGTCAAATAATTAATCGCGATTAATCGCATCCAAAATAAGTTTTTGTTTATATAATATATGTACTGTATGTGTACTGTGTATATTTATGTATATATAAAAACACACACAAACAGTATATATTTAGAATTTTTTTACGTGTATATAAATTTATATATTCATATTCTTATATTTTATATAAATATATTTAATATATAAACATAACATGTTTTTATTAAATATATACATGCATGTGTTTGTATTTATATATACATAATAAATACACACAGTAAACACATATATTATTTACACAAAAACCTTTATTTTGGATGCGATTAATTGCGATTAATCGTTTGACAGCACTACTTATTTTATTAAAATAGAATTCAAAACAATCAACTCAATTTACATATGATATTTGCAAATAATTTTCTTTCACATGGACAAGGAAAATAATGTGGCTAGAAAAGTAGGAGTATCTCTATTCTCCTCTATTCTTTATCTTTATTTTATGGATCTGGAACAAGTTAACCCCTTTTAACCTTTCCAGTGGATATTCACATATCTGTAACCAGTGCCGTTGTTCCAGTTCCCTCTTCTTGTGGCATTTAAACAGTTGCTCTCTCAGGAAAATGTAAAGGAGCCCAATTTTTTATATTATTTGCTCTTAAGTTAGAGTCAAGTCTCCGCAGACACTTGACTCTGGCATTTCAGTTTGCTGGGTCTAATGTAAATGTCCTTCAAATGACAGTAGAGCCTGGTGGCATTTCCTAGCATACACACGAACAGAGCCGAGAAATGTCATCTTTTTTTTGGGCCTTTTATTCGCAAGAAATGCCACGGATGTCTCTTATGAGGATTTTGCTGCTAAGCAACCCACCTCTGAAATTAGGTCCAAACGTGTACAGTTTATATTTGATATTTTTTGAACAAACACACCTCACGCAGGCTTAAACCCACAGAATTAGCATTTTTATCTTGGTTTAGAGGTGAAAAAGCAGACATCCATTTATAGTTCACCCCAAAATGGAAATTCTGTCATCATGTTCGAATATGATTATTTGTCCTCTGCTGAACACCAACAAAGATATTTTTTAGAATGCATTTAGAAGATTCCTTTGTCCAAAGCGACTAACTTGGCATTCACATGAACATTTAATCAGTTAGTGTTTATTGGTTTTATATTTTTGTCATTTGTAAAGGTCAAAGATAAGGATGTAAAAAAAGAAGGTTTGATTGATATTGTAAGTAGACTTGAGAGAAAGTGACCCATTTAAACAACTTGAAATACAGCCAGCGGAGTCTATTTAGCTGTGTAATTTATCGCTGGCAATAAACATAGACATCAGCTTTTATTTCCCAGCTGTCTTAACAGTCTAAAAATAAACTTTTTGATTAAAACGTTTGTTTTATTTCTAGTTTAAAAGAATTATGAATAATTCCCCTGTAATAATGAAAAATTGCTCTTTGATGTTCATGAAAAATGATACCCTTTTATACCCTTTTTAGAGCTTTAGTTAGTCCCAGATCACATTCTTGAACATTCTGCAAAATATCTGCTTTTGTGTTCAGCTGAAGAAAGTAAATCATACAAGTTTGGTACAACATTAGGATGAGTGAATGTTGACTGGGCTAAGCAACCAAAGGGTGAAAATATGGGATATTTTAAAGACTACTTCACTGCAGACACACAGTTTTCAAAAGTGGCGAATGCTTTAGAGACTGAATCTCATTTTATGCAGTCTGTGCACACTTTCCTCCTCTGTGTCACCGACTCCCTTGTGAATGGAGCAATCTGTGACTGTGACTATGCACTAAATAACACAAGATTTCCTCTGACATGATGTAATATGTCCTTGTTCTACACCGTTTGACTAATAAGTACATCTCTCTGTGTGGTGTGTTTCCAAACCATTTTCACAAGAATTATGTTAAAGCATGTGGTTTTTCATCTTTTAAAGCCTCGCAAATGGCCAAAACCACCCCCCTTATTTTGGCTATCTTTCCATATAATCCATCCAGATTCTCAGTTCCAGATTCAGACTCCAAGTTTCCGAATCTCATCTATGGGAGATCAGTTCTATTTACAGTTTCGAATGGAGTGCACTTGTTTTAAAAGGAAATGCTGAAATGCCTAGCCTGGGAATCCAATTTTAATTTTACTCAATCTGAAGCTGTGTTTAGACAGGCACAAAGTTTGCAGTGAAGGGGATTGTGGGTGTAGGATATTCTCACTGTCTCTAATTGTGTTTGTTTTACTGGAAGGTACCACCCGGCTTCCCAGAGATGGGGAGGTTCCAGGAGTGGACTATAATTTCATCAGCTTGGGGGATTTTCGCATCCTGGAAGAGAGTGGATTACTGCTGGAGAGCGGAACATTTGATGGTATGAAACACTGTCTCTATACTGATATTCTTTATACAAACAGACATGAATGATATCTCAAATCATGACTTGTCGAGAAGAGGCGTGCTGTTTCTTTTTATGGTTTTCTCCTGGCAGGTGAAATTCACATCGAATGCAATAAAGCTTTTCGTTTAGAAAACATGAGCTCTAAGTTTAACCGAAAACTTAAACTCTACTCTTAGGCTGCCTGTCAAACATTGACATTTCTGGAAATGCACCTCTAGTGTTAAGATCCGATAGTCATGTTGTTTACTTGACTGAAGTAAACTCTGTCACCAGCACCTCGAGGCATTTATCTTGTCCAAAAAGAATTCCATGACAGTGCAGCCTCAAAAATGAACTATGGATTTAGCCTCCAAATCTCACAGGCAGTGAGTCAGTTAGCACAGGTTTACACCATGCAAACATGCTTTGCAGAGCTTGAGGTAAACCGCTGAGAAAGGACACAAAAGGAAGACAAAAATGGCAGTCTTTTTGCAAATAGAGTACAAAATATTTTTTTCTCAACAAATGTTCTATGAAAGCAATACCTAGCTCCTTTTCATGCTAAGATACTGTAATTAAACAGTCATTTATTTTGTGTGTCTGTGTGTTTGTATACTGTATGTAAACTCTCAGAAAAACGTACAAAAGCTGTACTGTTTACTGTTGGTACTTGTATGTACACTTGAGGTTCAAATGTGTACCTTAAAGGTTCTAAAATGGATATTTTAGGGGTAAATAAGGTACAAAGGTTTGTAGTTATTTTTTTTTACTAACCCTTTGTTAATTTTTAATAATGTATAAATTGTTCATGATGTGTAAATATGTGTAAACATGAAATGTAAACATAAATTATGTACAAAATGTGTTCACACACACACACACACACACACACACACATGTGCGCAAGCACTGATTTTTAAAGTTTGATGTCAGTAAAAAAATATTCTTTTATTTAGCAGGGCATTAAATTGATCAAAAGCTACAGTAAATATATTTAGAATGATTTCTTTTTAACATTCTATTCATCAAAGCATCCTGGAACAAACAATTTATCACTCTTTCTACTTGAATATTAAGCAGCCCAACTGTTTTTAACATTGCTAATAATAATAAATGTTTCTTGAGCAGCAAATCAGCATATTAGAATGATTTCTGAAGGATCATTTGACACTGAGACACTGACTGGAGTAATGATGCTGAAAATTCAGCTTTGCATTACAGGAATAAATTATATTTTAAAATATATTCAAATAGAATTCAGTTTTTTAAAACCATAATACTATTTGAAAATATTACTCTTTTTACTGTATTTTTGATCAAATAAATGCAGCCTTGGTGAGCACAAGAGACTCTTTCGAATGTTATATATAATTTATTTTCAGAGCACTTCATTAATGAAGCAAAAAAAGCGTTGTGTGTTTATCCTCTCCTCTGCAGTCTGGTGGGTTTGGATGTCTCTGTCCTGAGAGACAGATAGCGTGCCAGGCGAGTGCATTCACTATGGCCCCATGTCGACAGTGGGACCGGACTCATGCCAGGCAAAGCCTGCTGGGACAGGGAGCCATGCCAGTAGGAAATGCCCATATGTGCTCTGCTTTCAAAGAGAGAGACGTTCTGAACATAGGACACACACGCTTGCATGCTAACACACAGACATACACTAATCCCAGCAGACTGTTCTTTAAAGGAATAGTTCACCATCGGGAAGTCACAATCCGGTTTTACAAAATATTTACTGCAATGATATGACATTTTTATCCTTGATACAGCATTATATAGATTTACAACATTCAATGTCTCTGTGTGGTCATGCTTGAGCAATAGCAAACAGATGCTAGGCATTTCTGATTCCCTCATTCCAATAGTGTGGATAAATTTACAACCCTCAAGGCAGCTTTTAATGTAATCCTGTCTAAGCAAGCTTGGTTGAATTAAGATTTGATCCTGATCAATAAAGATTTAGCGCTCATTGAAAGCACACAGACATAAAGAATCTCAATGGGGGCGATCTGTAAACATGAATAGACTGTGGCACAATTCACTGTACTTACTGCCTCTTGAGTCACATATCAACATCATTTTTAGTCCAATGAATGTCCTGTGCTCACTTAGAATAATTCTCATTGAACGACAGGTTAAAGAAAGATAATCTTTGATTCTGTAAATACATAATAAAGATACGTAATGTATTTTTAAATACATTTATTTCATACTAAGTATGGCTCAAATCTAAGTCGCTCAAGACTTACTGATATAAAAATTAAAATTAAACTTTATTTGTGCACAGTTCTTAATATTTCTTAATATTAAGCCTATAATGTTTTTTTTTTTTTTTAAAGGGGAAGTGGTGTGTGGCCAAGTATGGTGACCCATACTCAGAATTTGCGCTCTGCATTTAACCCATCCAAGTGCACACACACAGTAGTGAACATACCCCCAGAGCAGTGGGCAGCTAATGCTGCGGCGCCCGGGGAGCAGTTGTGGGTTTGGTGCCTTACTCAAGGGTCTCACCTCAGTCGTGGTATTGAGGGTGGAGAGAGTGCTGGTTATTCACTCCCCCATCTACAATCCCTGCCGGACCTGAGACTCGAACCCACGACCTTCAGGTTACAAGCCCGACTCTCTATCCATTAGGCCACGACTGCCCCCGTTAATGTCACATGTTGATGTGGATTGTATGATCTTTGAATAATATCAGTGTTGAAATGCAAGATTTTTAAAGTGTACCTGAAGTATACTTGCAATAGGTCCACTTTAGCACAATCAAATATCTTCAGTATATCTTTAGTTGGACTTCAGCATTACTTCTGCACAATTAAAGTGCACTAAGTACAAAATTAGTTGATCCAATTTAGTAGATATAAATATGCCAGTTTAATATACTAAAAGTACAATTGCAAGGTGTTATTAAGTACATAAATATGTAAATGTATTTGTAGTATACTTAGTATTTCAGACACATTTTAGTATATTTATTTTTCCTTAGTGTTATGGAGAGAAATATGACATTTCTTGGCAATTTTTAGAAATTCCCCGCAAATGCACATTTTTGTAAGATAATTTGCTGAATAGTGCCATTTTGTTGACTTCTTATGTTGTGTAAAGCCCATAAATCTCTGCAATCTCTCCACATTCCATCATTTGATCTAATTTAATGTTATAGCTGCGCTTTGTGCACCAAAATATTTGGACAACGTTAAGAGAACGCTAGGACAACGTTTCCCTTGTGGCGGGGTTATGCAGCTCTCTGCAGATTACTGGTGACAGAAGACGCTGTAGATCTGCTCTGATACTGAGTGCAGATCATACCTTCTGATTCGGTTATGGTTAGCTGAGTGCATATGTGGTGATTAATCAGGGTTACAGCATCATGCAACGGCTCTAATTAGCCAAGCACTTACCTAGAATTTATTACAAACCATGTTGTATATAATAAAGCGTGTGTTCATCTCATTGTTGGTGAAGAGAAGTTGTTCAGTACACTATTCGAAGTTGTAAGTCGAGTAACATTACAGTATGTTGCAACTCTTCTAGTATGGAAAGTCTCCTATGCTCACCAAGGCTGCATTTATTTGATCAAAAATACAGTAAATCAGTAATATTATGAAATGTGATAACAATTTAGTCCGGCTGAGGGACTGCACATCTCAGACTGTGTTTAGCAGCACAGGAGCCCCACAGGGAACAGTGCTCTCTCCGGGTCTGTTCACCTTGTACACCTCTGATTTTAAATACAACTTGGACTGGTGTCACATGCAGAAGTTCTTTGATGACATGGCCATTGTTGGGTGTATAAGGAATGGACAGGAAGAAGAATACAGGAGCCTGATCGGGGACTTTGTGGCATGGTGCAGGTCTAACAGTCTGCAGCTCAAGACCACCAAGACCAAGGAAATGGTGGTCGACTTCCGTAGGCCTAGACCCCATCTGCAGCCTGTGTCCATTGAGGCTGTCTGTGTAGAGATGGTCCGGACATACAGATATTTGGAGCTAGACGACAGACTGGACTGGTCCCCAAACACGGACGCCCTCTATAGGAAGGGACAGAGCCGACTCTACTTTTTGAGGAGGCTGGGGTCCTTTAATATCTGCCAGGAGCTGCTGCAGATGTTCTATCAAACTGTCATCGCCAGCGTTCTCTTCTATGCGGTGGTGTATTGGGGAGGCAGCATTAAGAGGAGGGATGCTACGCGGTTGGACAAACTGGTGAGGAAGGCTGGATCAGTAGTTGGTGCTGAACTGGACACCCTGCCATCTGTAGTTGAGAAAAAGATCCTCGGAAAGATATTGTCCATTCTGGACAATACCCACCACCCTCTGCACCAAACCATCTCCAGGCAGAGGAGCTCCTTCAGTGACAGGCTGTTGTCCCTGGCCTGCTCTACAGATAGACTGAGGAAGTCGTTTGTCCCTCAGGCTACACAGCTTTTCAACTCTTCCCTGTGAGTAGGGCTTGGACTGGACTGTTGCTAATGGATTTTCTAGACTGATGGACACAGGATTGGAGAGCACCGCCGTCTTTTATGTCCCATGCCATCTATACATTTTTATCTTTGCCCTAGACTTATATCATCTTTACAGTATCTTTATTACCTCTGTAATCTTTTTTAATGTTTTGTTGTTTGTTTTAATGTTGCTACTGGATACCTGAATTTCCCCTTGGGGATCGATAAAGTATCAATCAATCAATCAATCAATCAATAGGCTACATTTGAAAATGTAATTTATTCCTGTGATGGCAAAGCTGTATTTTCAGCATCATTACGCCAGTATTTAGTGTCACATGATCCTTCAGAAATCATTCTAATATGCAGACTTGTTACACAAGAAACATTTCTTATTTTCATCAGTGTTGAAAACAGTTGTGCTGCTTTGTAGGTTTATTTGCCTCTTTATGGCACATCAACAAGGTCAAACTGTGGTTAGTTGGGTTAAATGTTCAAGCGTCTCTTCCCGTCTAATTGTGCAGCTCTTTGCAAGAATAAGCTGCAAACTGGACTGGAATTTATGCAGATGTTCAAACATCTTTCTCCGTGAGACTACAGTTTTAGAAACATGGTGTTTTTGCATGATGATGCACAAAATGTGTTACAAATGTCATGGTAGCAGCACAAAAGGTTTCCCTACACTGTGACACTGGATAGCAGGAGATCTCATTTGTATAATGAAGAGAGACAGAGATGGATGGAGTGAATATTCATCACTGCATATTCATGAGAGGTGAGCGAAGTTGTCAACAGTAGTTAATTGCTTGTGAAAAAGCCTATTCCCACACGGTTTCAGTTTCTATTTGCTAATTAAACTCTTTAGAATTTACAATCTAAAAAGGAGAGGATTAATCTTTCAACTGATTACCAGGGCCATAGCCAGGATTTTTCAAATACCGAGGTCATTTTTTGTAACCCCCCCCCCCCCCCACACACACACACACACCGGTGCGGTGGCTTCACTTTTATGACGTCATGAACTATCCAGTTCTCTATTATAGATCAGTGGATTCTAATGACAAATGAAACTTAGCGTTTGACAGTGCTGAACAGTCTGCCACTGACACACACAGGCGCACCTTCTCTCCTACTCTTTCCCTGCCCTTCTGTTGTTGGCTTTTTAAAACTTAATTTAGTTTGATGCAAGTTCCTCTTCATGTCTGCATTTCGCTCAAGACCACACTACGATCGATGTACTAGCTTACGTGAAAAAACATACGGCTTTCCCGCCTCTCTGAATCTGTAGCCTAGGTAACGTGACGTCAAGTGCCGCTGCCTGCAAAGACAGATAGAGGCGGAGATTTCACCTGAGAGATTAGACGGAGAATGTGAATTTAATTGGGAGAAAATACAGACGACATATATGGATTCGGACACGGACCGGGTTCTGTGTTTGGCATTGATCATCACTGCTGGATTGACTAATTTGAAATTTCGGGAAAAAATACCGAGGACATGACCTCGGTGTCCTCAATGGTAGATACGGCACTGCTGATTACAAGGATTATATTTTATATTGGCAAAAGATGAATATGTGACCTTAAAAAGCTGTTTTTTTCATACACAGATGTTAATGATGTCTAGGGGCAGTGTATTTATTTTCAGGATGAAGGGAGCGAACAAACAAAACAACAAATTTGGATAATTTAAATTAATCTGCTTATTGGTGAAGGTTGAACGCTTGATTTGAAAAATGTCTTTCCATTGGTTGAATCTAATCATACTGAAAGTGGGTTCTTTAGTCTTACATCAAGGGGGAATAATGAAGCATAACCCTTCAACCCATACAAACACACACACATACACACACATTGACATGTACCACCAAATTAGAAATTCATTTGAATACATTATGCTGCTCCACTGATTGGCTGTACCATTGTTTCTGATGCATATTAATGAACTGATTTTTGCATGAGAAGATAGTTGGAAAAGTTTCATTACTGAATCCAGTGGTGAGTGTAATTACTTCCAAGGCACCACAGAATGGAAAGAGTATAACATTTCACACTGCATATCGGATAGTCGACACCTAGATCTCTGTTTTTGAGAAAGCTGGGACTGAGGAAGAAAGTGAAGGTAGCGATAAAGAGAGAAATTTGCAGCCAGCTCCTGTCTCAATGTTCCAGAATCAGCTGTTTCATCAAACTGTAGAGGTTTGTGAATTGTTAAATCAAAGCTAATGTAGCAAAAATGTTGAAGCACAGCTCTATAGTTTCAAAGTATCTACTTTTATGATTTATTCAAAGGTTTCACGAATCAAAAGAGTTTTTTTTGTCTTTAAACAAGGCACTCTTAATTTTTCTCAGGTAACTTCTATGGCACTCCCAAACCTCCTGCAGAGCCCAACTTGGTTCAACCTGACCTGGTCGACCAGGTTTTGTTTGAGGAGGACTATGGCACCGAAGTCCAACGAAAGCGAACAACCTCCGTCAGCAAGATGGACCGCAAGGACAGTGTGGTCCCTGAGGAAGAAGAGGATGAGGAACGGCCACAGCTCCCAAACGGCATCCCAGGTCAGTGGACAGACTTTAATTTGTGTGTTTTTGGCAACCAAAATGTGAACAAATGCATTCTAAAAATTCCCATCCATGTTGACCGAGACTGTGTGGGTCATTACATTTTTTTTTAACTTGAAATATGTATCTTGGGACTTGTTTTTAGTTTTAGTATTATTTATATACTATTATAGTATTTATTCATATTTTGAGTTAGCTTTATTTTCATTTTCCGCTTTTATTTTAATTTCACTTTAAATTTGAGGAATTTTCCTGTTGTTTAGTCATTTTCTTTCCTATTTAGCTTTAGTTTATTTTTTATTTCAGTTTTAGTTTTAGTCATTTTAGTAATTCGACTTAAATGTATTTATTTCAGATAGCTGCCAAATCAACATTTTTCATTTTTATTTATTTTTTAAGTTTAAGCTTTTCATCTACTATTTATATTTAAATAATTTAATAAAAAAATGGTAATTTTACTTCATCTGCTGTGCTCCTGTCAGTTCTTTATTAGTAGTCATACTGCAGAACTGCAAAATTTTTGCAACTGTCAGACATTTGGAGGTTAAGATTCATTGCAAAGCCAATTAATTGGCCGTCGGGGAGCATGTCAAATGAAGTGATCAAAGGCTGCTGATATTGCCCCACAAGAAAGAAGTCTTTAATATTCCTGAAATTTGTCTCAGACAGCAAATCTTTGCCAAAATCGCTGTGTGCTTGAGGCTTTAACCTGCAGTCTGCTTCACTCATGTGCAAATGATCAGTCTGAGGCCTTACATGATCTCTCAGAGAAGAACCCCGTCCTCTACTCAAGGAGAAATCAGCACCGAGAGGCAAGCTTTGCTTAAAAAAGAGCCAAACCCCGTGCTCACATGCTCTCATTAGTTCACAGAATAACCTTATAATCCTTTTGAGATCAGCAGTTCTGCTTTCAAGGCTCGAGGCCTGAAATTTATGCTCTATTTGTATACTGCAGTACTTCAGAGTAGCGTTTGGCAAGCGAGTCACATTGCTCCATAATGGCTTGCTTAATGCGTGGAGGATTCATGTCCATGACCCTAGTGTCGATCAGCTTTAAACATAAATGAGCTGTTTAGATGTTTACGGGGCTTTAACTTTTAACCCTTGCTTTTGACTTTAGGCAGTATAAGCCTCTAGAATCCCCAGGAGGAACCAAGCTTACATCTGTTGTATTTTTCATCTTAAATTATGCATGTCTTATGTAATGTTCCTATATTATACTTACATTAGGTGTATCTGTTTGTGTGTAGGCTGTGTGTGATATAGATGTAACTTGATAAAGAATGATAAACTGATTTAAACTTTTAGGCCTTGAGTTTCACGAACAGAAAGTAACATGGTAATTTTGTGGTGTTCAAATATATATATGTGTGTGTGTGTGTGTGTGTGTCTGAGATTAAAGTTAAATATAGTGTGCATATGCATACAGTGCAATGCATTAGTACACAATATATATATATGTGTGTGTGTGTATATATATATATATATATATATATATATATATATATATATATATTCATTATATTTGATGTGTACTAATGTATGTTATATATGGTAATTTTACAATTTATTAACAATTTAATTTATTTATCAATTTATTTATTTAATAATTGTTGTAGTGAAATGTAAATTTTGGACCAGTATCATGGTAATGCTATTTTTGTAATAATGAGCTAATGAGCAAACAAGATGATTAAGACAAAACAGGTGAAAGGACTAAACAATGATTAACTAATGACTGGAAACAAGAACAGGAAATACCAAATAAGGGCAAAACAGAACTAAAAGGAAACGACACGTGACACATATCGCCCCCGTCCCGGAAAGTGCGTCCCGCGCCATAACATACACATAGGGGAGGAGGCGGGTGCCCTGGAGGCTGGAGCAGAGCCAGGACAGGGAGGAGACACGGGAAGCCTCCAGGGCGGATCAGGGGATTCCAGAAGCCATGGTGGGACAGGAGACTCGGGAGACCATGGCGGCACTGGGAGCTTGGAAAGCCATGGCGGATCTGGGAGCTTAGACGGCCATGGCGGGTCTGGGAGCTTGGACGGCCATGGCGGATCCGGGGACTCGGGGAGCCATGGCCTTATTTTTTCGGGCGGCCAAGGCGGATCAAGGTGTTCCGTGGCCTTGGCTCTAGGCCCGGCCACACAGGCAGAGGGTATATGGCCCCCCAAAAAAATGTTCTCGGGGAAGTTCCCCTCTGGGGGAGCGGACACTTGAGGGCGCTCTGGAGGCGCGGACACTTGAGGGCACTTGCGAGGAGCAGGCATTGGATGGCATTTGCAAGGCGCAGACTCTTGTCGGCGCTCAGATAGCGCGGATTCCTGGGGGCACTCGGGAAGCATAGGTACATGAGGGACTGGCCCTGGAGAAGCAGGCACTGGAGAAACTGACCCTGGAGTAGTGGGCACTGTGTATATACATATACATATACATATATATATGTATGTATGTATGTATGTATGTATGTACTATTATATTTCACTTTAAAACCATGGTACCTCCACAGTACCCTTGTTTAATCCTTCTGGTTGCCTTCTTATAGCCTTCTTGAACGTAAACGCTTCAAAAAAGACTCTTGGTTGTTGTTTCCTGCAATGTATTGGTATTAATTAAAAGCTGTTGTGTTTGTATAGTCATGTTTGACTACTGGGAAAGATGAGGTCTTCCCTCCCAGCCTTGGCAAAAGCCAGTGGAGAGGGAATAGTTGTTGAATATTCGCTGAAGTAAGTAATCCCTCGGCTCATGTTAAAAGAGACGTTTAATGGGAAGTGTCCTTGCCACATAATAGTGTCATATTTGCTTTAAAGGCTTCTGCCACTTCAAGTGTGTTTAAAGAGAGGGAAAATGGCAGCGAATTAGTTATCATGCATGCACACGCATACTTACTGCTGTTACATAAAAACACAGACAGCTGCTGTTACCACGGGCATTTCTTTCTGTGCTGCATTGTTGCGGAAACAAAGTACAATGCTGTAGCCTTTTTATTTAACTGTAGTCAAATTACTGCATTAAATTATGAACATTTACTCAAAAATTCAGATGATGTTTCCACACAGAATTCATCAGATTAGAACTTGCTGTTTTATTAATTAATTATGTCTAAGCATAATACAAGTAATATTAATATGTAATTTAAAGCAATAGTTTAATTTAGCTCAAAGGGAATCATTTATGATTTTATAGGGATTTGAACAGAATCAGTGTTACGGCGATTCACTGAACGAGCCGTATGACAAACTCTGCACTGGATATTAAAATCCAAAATATAGTGAAAACACTATTAAATAGCACAGTAACAAAATCGGCAGATTAAGACATTAACTTGTGAGCAGAAAGCACAAGATACTTCTCTTTCAATATAAATCAGATTTTATTTATATAAACCTAAGACATAAACTAACCTAACACATGAACACAAGCATTCACACATTCACACGTTGCAGAAAGAGAGAAAGTGAGGAAAGGATGAGTTTAAGAGAATGAAAATGTGAAATCCCAAGTTTACAGCAATATGTTCAATTGCATAGACCTGAACAACCATCAATCACTTATTTAACCCTCGCTTTGAGTTTCTCAATGAGGCTAAAATTTATATTAACTGCACCTGGTTCAGTTGGAATCTGGAGGTGTACTTGCTTGCTTTGCCTGTGTAACGGGGTTGTGTCGTCGTTGCAGACAGGGGGTTCCCCGACGTGTCTGATGGGTTGAGAGTTCAGTAGTCTTTGAAGTGAGGTCTTGGGCATTGGCTGAGGATGCGGAGTTGGTCTGGTCGAAGTTTGAAGCGAGTGCAGTCGGAGCTGGACTTTGTAGCAAACTTACATTAGAACACGAAACTCCACGGAAAGAAAAGAAACTAAAGTAAAAGAATAAAAGGATGTAACGAGACTAGGTTGGGTTTCTTTCCATCGCGGTAGCAGCTGGCATGTGGGCCAGAGCACGCTCAATGAGCAGCACGCGGTGGCAAAACAAAGAGTTTTGGAAAAGAGTAAGTAAGAGCCAAAGAGAAATAAAAGATGCTGTCTTGAGCTTTTAAACTCGGCTTTCAGACCGTCCCATCTGGATGTCTTGACCAATTAGATACTGTCCTTGCTTGGGGAGTTGCTTTGTATCTCCACCAAATCATAAATCAACTTGTTATCGGTTCAGTCAGAGGTTCGAGCTTTACAGGCTCTTGCAAAGTATACTTTTAACATCGATTTCTTATAACAAGACCATGATACATTTGACAAAGAATTGATTGGAAGAAACATTTAAAGCATGGATTTTCAAACTCATACATATCAAACATGCATTTGAATCCTTCAGCTATTCAATAATGATTTAAAAGACACATATTATTTGATTAAAACATGATATGTGGGTACAACATAATATGGGGTTCTGCATAGAAATGTCCTTTTAGGGTGATTTGCATATGAAAAAGAAAGTCTTTGTATAGTTCTATGGTGAACGAAGACATGTTCAAAGGAATTTTGGTTTGGTCTGTCTTCTATGTGTGGAGACCCGCCCAAGAGAGAGTTATCTTCTATCACAGGCTTACATGTGATCATCAGTCTTGATTACTTGCAACAAATTTGACAGTCTTGAATTGGAATTATCAATAAGTGTTCTTTTGTCTCAGTGTTGCAAGCTGTTTGGTGAAAGAGGCTTCCTAGTTAGGAGCCAGGAATCCGATTTGTGGCATTGTCCTGTTACAGCTTTGAGGCCTCTCTGCATTCCAGCTCCTCAGGTTTCAATGTTCTGATGCATCTTAAAATTGTCTGATTCAGTCTCTGATATCCTTCAGATGTTTGATAAGACACCTCAAATCCTGTTGCATGCTATAATACCCAAGTCAAAATGTACTTGTATAGGGATTTTCACAATACACATTGTTTCAAAGCAGCTTTACAGAAAAGCTTGATGTTAATATTTATAATATCTTAATATCTTCATGCCTTAGTCGCATATAGCATATTAGAGCTGGGCGAAAATATAGTTTACATTTTGCAACAAGCGATCAGGCATTTGAGATTTGCTATATAGTATATTTCACCCAGGCAAATATACTGTTTGTGTGTGGATAAAATTGGACATATTTATATATCCAACTTTATAAAAAAGACAAAATAAATACGAAATAAATCTGACAGTTGACATTTGCTATATAGTATGTTTTTGCTTCATGTGAGTATTCTGATTATTGTGGATAAAGCTCGATTTAATATATATCCAATTTTACATATAGTGCTGTACAATAATACATTTTACATTTTGCGACAATATAAACAATCAAGCACCTGGGATTATATATCACCTTGCACGAGTATATTGTATGTGTGAGGATAAATTGGGAAATACTTATATATATATATATATATACAACTTTATGTAAAGAGGCAGGCGATAATAGTAACATTTTGCGCCAAAAAAAAAAAAATCAGGCTGTTGGGATTTGTTATAGTATATTGCATGCATGCGGTTAAAGTTTTATATAATACATATCCAACTTTATATATAGAGCTGTGTGACAAGTTTACATTTTGTGATTATATAAATGATTACATAGCCACAATTTGCTATATAGTATATATTGCTTTACATAGGTAGGAAGGATGCACTATATACCCAGTGTTTGATATATCGCTGGCCGAATAAAATCATTTTCCAACAATTTTTGACAATGTAAAAATCAAATTGAGATTTTCTGTATAGTAGTAGCAAGAGGGTCACGTTTATATATTATACAGTGTATGCTATAGAGAATTATGATGCAAAACTAAAAAAAAATTACAAAATGTTTATGCAGCATTCATTTGTGATAATAATAATATTGATGTCATTCAGTTGTGGCTATTTATACTTTTTCCGCTATGAACCTGAAACAGGAAAAGATCTTGCTTGCACACCATCCTACTTTGACATGCTAATCTTTCTCCTGCGTTAATTTTGCATTGTTTTTTATCTTCTTTCCTTCTGCAGAGAGGACAGAGGAGTGGAGGAAAGCTGTGCCCAGCTACACTCAGTCCAGTGGTGGAGGCAGCACAGGTGGCAGTGGGACACTGGAAGTCCGCACCTGGAGCTCTTTAGCCAGAGATGAAAGCCTGGAGCCCCTGCCATACAACTGGGAAATGGCCTACACGGAGACGGGCATGGTCTACTTCATAGAGTAAGTGTGTGTGGCCGTCAGAGGAGAGATTTAGACTTTACTAACTGCTGCTGTACTCATAAATTTCACATCACCTTCTGGTTCATAAATAAGTCCTGTTCATAGCATTGGGAATATGGATGTATTAGCAGAGAAAAGTGCATTTCATATAAAAAAAAGTGCAGTTTAAAGATATCACTGTAATT
Source organism: Barbus barbus (assembly GCF_936440315.1). Taxonomy (NCBI): domain Eukaryota; kingdom Metazoa; phylum Chordata; class Actinopteri; order Cypriniformes; family Cyprinidae; genus Barbus; species Barbus barbus. The sequence goes on along the minus strand of NC_136753.1, from coordinate 25,068,541 downwards.
TCAGTTATTACATGTGCATATTTTACTTTACTTACTTTACTTTTGTCATTTAGCAGATTCTTTTGTCCAAAGCGACTTACAAATAAGACTTGTTGCATCACTTTCTGTTACAAGATAGGCTACTATTTGTGTTTAATCATGCACATGGACATATTTTATCATGAGATTACAGAGCTGTGGCAGAGGTTGACTTTCAGTAATAATTTTGATAAAAATAGCGTAAATTATATTTTATATTATTTATAAAATCTATTTGTAAATTCTGTAAATAATGCTTAACATTAATATTATCCATTACAGACATCTTTTTGGTTACTTTGAACCCATGACTTTATACAGTACCTTTTGAACTGAATGTATACCTTTAAGTCTTGATGATGGTTTGTTGTTGTCACATTACTTAACGCCATCTGATTTGACACACTGTATATCACAGAATATTGTTTTTGTTATTATTATTGTTTTCATACCACTGAATGTCATGTGGGATTTGATGCACTATTCACAATACCGCAGGATATTGTTGTGTTTGTTTTTGTGTTTTGTTTTTGCATTTATTATGCCACTGTAGTATTCCTGTGGAGTGTTTTCATTTTTTATTGCTGGAGGTTCTTAAAGTAATATTTTGATGCAGAAGTTGTATGCAAAGACATTATATGCAAATTGTATATTTATACAACGGTTTTATTTACTGGCTTTAAATTTGTTCTCCAATATTTCCTTTTATAGGCAGCAATATTTGTTAGCAGGCAGCACATTTTCCCCTCCATAGAGCTGCCGTCTGATTCTATTCAGGTCAAATCTCAAACTCCATCATCATAGTATTCCAATTTCTATTTTCACAAACGGCATGCTTTATCACTTTCTCTCCCATCTTGCTGATATCTGATGTTTTTCCCACTCTGAAAAACTAGTGTTGCTTTTAAAAGAGCAGAGCTGTCAGAACGAAATAATAAATATAGCTCACAGCGTGGCCTAGATGCTCTTTAAAGAACAGAGTCAAAGTTCTGTTTGTGTGTGTGTGTGCATTTGGGGTCACAATAATAAATATTTCAGAGGTTCCAAACATTTTCCAGTTCAGTTTATAAGACTCATAACTACAGGCCATTGAAAATCTCACCCTCTTTGACCTGCCAAGACTTTATAATAATTTTCTTTGTTGCATTGCATTAGTCTAAATCAGCAGGCCTCATATGGAGGACCAAACCTGCATATATTAAATATGAATAAATGAAGGAATGAATAAATAAATATATTAATTAATAAATAGATAAATAAATGTGATAATAGGAAAATAAATAAATGAATAAACGACTTGATAAAATAAATATGATTAATTTGTAATAAAATATTTTTTCCCCCTTAATTTATTTTCTGCTTTTAGACATTTATACATTTTTAAAAAAAAAATTAACTTTTATTTTTTTTAAAATATTTAAAATATTTTCCAGAAATAAAAACAGGAAGCTGACACTGAAGTCTGGAACCATCGACATCAGACCCTAGGGTGATGACACCCAGAGTCAGACACCCAGTGGATGGTTGGTTTCTAGTCTAATAACTGGGTGTCATCACCCTAGGGTCTGAAGTTCCAGACTCGATGTCGACGATGCTGTGGGAGATCACATAAGTAGCTTCAGCTTCCTGTTTTTATTTCTGGAAAATATTTGAAATATTTCGGCACTAATGCGAATAACGTTCTGTGAAAATAACTTACAACTCTCCAGCTGATCTGCCACATCCCGTAGCAAACGGGACAACGAATTACTACTTGCCGCTATTTTCTTTGAAAACTCTCATCTCTATCGCTTAGCTGGCCTGACGATGCGACGCGTGAGCTCTCAACCAATGATGCACTGAAGCTACACAAGGACCACCTTCCTCATTTCCATGTTACACACGGAAAAGTAAAAATAAATAAATAAATAAATCTAAAAATAAATACATGTGGGAAAAATGTATAAATGTCTAAAAGCAGAAAATATTTAATATAAAAATATTAATTTTAATAAATGTAATATATATTTATATACATTTTATTTTATTACAAATTAATCATATTTATTTTATCAAGTCGTTTATTCATTTATTTATTTCCCTATTATCACATTTATTTATCTATTTATTCATTAATATATTTATTTATTTATTCATTCATTCATTTATTCATATTTAATTTATGCAGGTTTGGTCCTCCATAGCCTCAAACGGAGGTTAATGCAATGTCAAAAATAGACGTAAATAATAAAAGAAATGACAAAAAGCAAAGACAATGAATTAATCAACTAATGAATCAATTCATTATAATGAATGAACATGTTCAGTCAAACTGCTTGCGATTAATCAGTTCATTAAGATTCATTAGATGAAAGTAGCGGTCTAGTTTATTTTAATGAAAGAAGAACAAAACAAAAGTCTAGCAAAATGATGATATCTTGGGGTGTTATGTAGCCCAAAATCTCGTGTGAAATTGTCTAAATACAGCTCTTTTTATTTTATAGCCACAACACAAAATCGACTACGTGGTTGGACCCTCGTCTGGTCAAAAAAGCCAAGCCCCCTGAAAAGTGTGAGGATGGAGGTGAATCTTTGCATTACGCATTTATACAAGAAGCCGTAAACATGTATGACAGCTACATGCATAGGCAAATAGATGTTCAATTGCATTCAATCAGATGTGTGTACCCTTCCACATTCACAAGCCGCAGAGAGCATGATTGCATAACCTCATCTGAATGCATTCACTTCCTCTTGCCTTTTCACTCTGTAATATACACACGAGCACACATGATGTCTAACAAAATGTAGCTGCTCTTTTAAGGGAGTTTTAAAGTCCTGTGCTATATGCTCACTGGTGCACAGTACTTTTCTGTTTGTGTAAGTGTGTGTGTGTGTGTGTGTGAAGCCCTCTGATGTGTGAACAGCTCTTTTTTTCTCCTCATTAGTTCATTTGGGCATAATGTACAGCAGAGGGAATACACACATGCACACACAGCAGCTTACACTGCCTGTTTGGTAAACATGACATCTTTTGCACTCTCATACAAAAATATATTTATTTGTTTTTATATTAATACCAAGCAACAAAATATGTGTATGAAAATCCAGAAAGAAATTATTTTATTGTATTTTATTTTATTTCACAAAATAAAATGAAAATATGAAAATGAAAATGAAATAATTTTATTATAATTTAAATGATATCCTTTCCGAAATGTTGAAAAGTGGTCATTTATTTATTAGTTTTTATATTTATTTATATTATTTTTTTCTAAAGTTCATGTATAATGTTTCATGTTTTTTTTTTTTTACAGCAAAAACTGTATATATATTTTTGCACCTAAAGAGGCTGTCATAATTAAATTTATAATATTTTACACCCACTCTCTTTTCCTAATATTAACCAGGCTTTGAAGAGTTTATTTGCAAAAACAGGTAACTGTTTTTTTTTTTTTTTTTAATTTTCAAAAGTGTTGTTTTTTATTATGTTATCATGTTTTTGTGTTTTATTGCATTAGTTAGCTGTATTTTTTAGATATTTTTTTAACCTAATCAGAATAACGCAGCTGCAGTTTGGTTGAGATTAATTGGAACAATGGCACAATGAAAAAAAAAAATTTTTTTTAAATTGTTAAAAACGGAGTTATCTGTTTTTGCAAATGAACTCTTTCATTTCTTTATGTAAATAGCTTTGTCATGATTGGCTAGTGTATTTCCATGTAAAAAATCAAGGACGTTGATGGTTCTTTGTGATATGATCCCTTTAAAATGTTGTCTGCCATATGTGTGTGTGTGTGTGTGGGGGGGGGGAGATTTGCATTTAAACACATTGCTCTTGTTCCTTCATCATCAGAACTTCCATATGGTTGGGAGGAGATTGATGACCCACAGTATGGCACATACTACGTTGAGTAAGTCTTATGATATGATTAGATTTGTTTGTTTTTTATGCTTATTAAAGTATAGGCTAGCAATAAACTTAAAAACTCTTGTCATTCTCAGTCACATAAACCAGAGAACCCAGTTTGAAAATCCAGTTCTAGAGGCCAAGAGGAAACTTGGTTTGGACACTGCAGTCACAACTCAGACCCAACAGAGGGCAGCACCTCCTCCAGGTACAAACGCGCACCTCCCTAACTGTACATTTAAACTGAATTTATGAGTGTTTAAAGGGAACAGCAAAGACACTCAGCATGTTAGAGTTTCCCGGCAGCAGCCCGGAGACAAACACACGGGCTCCTCGCTGGGTGAATGATTGTGTGTGGGGGAAAGAGGGACAGAGAGATAAGATTAAAGAACGGTGAGTCATCTGCCATTCTCAATAGGATGAATTAAAGATTCTTCCATTACACTGGATGCATTATAGATGTGTTTGAGCATGTGCGTATATGAGAGAGAACGAAAAACCCGAAGAAGAGAAGAGTGCTGTTTTAGGGTGGATGGATGGGAGTATAAATGTTATAGAGATTGCTTTGCAGCACATCACAGGCTGCATTAACATAAAAGAGAACATTGGCATCCATCATGCATTCACATTGCCTCTCTTTGATCAGTCCCTCTCTAAAACATGGCTTTACTTCTACACATTCGTTCCGAATTTCTGGAAACAACGACTGCTGTCCATTCGGGCCAGAAAATCCATATCTGCTGAAGTGAACCGTCGCTATCGATGCAGAGATGATAGAAACAGGGGGAAAATTGATGACACGTGAGTCTGAGGGCTTTGATTGGATGGAGACCGGCGTAACAGAGCCTCTATTCGGTCATTAGGGGTTGAAGGAAGGACAAGGGGAAGAAGCACATTTTCTGTTGCTTTGCTGAAACGCTCAGTTACCATGGCAGTGGTAAGACTGCAGCAGGTTTCAATGCTTTAGATATCAAAATCAGAAATCGAGTGGCATCTACAGACACACAATGCTTGAGCTTTCTCAGAAACTGGTTCACCGACATGATTTTAACAGATGGATGAACTCAGTTGGCCCTGACGTTTAGCAGAGTAACCGCAGGTGCGACTATGGACATGTGCCACTAACATTTGACAACTACAAAATGCCCCAAAAGTGTGTTGTTTCAGTTTCAAACAGCATATTTATTATCTCATCTTTAAAAACCTACCATTTTCTAAATATTAACATAATTTAATCAGTTACACTACTGTTCAGAAAGTTTGGGGTCAGTAAGATTTAAAAAAAATGATGAACAGAACAAAAATGATGAACAGAAATCCTAAAAAACAATGTATGTGTAAAAGGTTTCAACAAAAATGTTAAGCAGCACGACTGTTTTTGATGTTGATAATAATAATAATACTGTTTCTTGAGCACCAAATTAGCATGTTAATTAGCATGGAGTAATTAAAATTACATTTTAAAATATTTTTAAAATAGAAAACCGTCATTAAAAATGGTGATAATATTTCACAATATTACTGTTTTTCATGTATTTTTTGATCAAATAAATGCACCCTTTGTAAGCATTAGAGACTTCTTTCAAAAATATTTTAAACAAATTTTTCAAACTTTTTAAACAGTAGTTTAATGAAAATAAATATGATTTATTTATATTTTATGATTTATTACATTATTGTATTAATATTTAGAATATTAATAATATATTACAATATAAATGTACATGTATAATTTTTTGTTCATAATATATATATTTTTTACGTAATAATAATATTTATATTCTACAGTATTAATATAATGATGGAGGCAGAACAAAAGGTCAAATCACCAGCAAACAGTTACAATAGGCGGCAGTAACTGACACCTACATTTTCTTCTGATTTGGAGATGTGGCATGCAACTCTTTTAACAGTATTTTTTCACATTCTATGACATTTACCTGGTTTGAAGATTCCTCTTACTTTCAGTCTTGCTGGCACAATAAAAAAAAAAAAAAAAAAAAATACTGTCTTTTCTCTACTTTGTCCTGTCAAAAATGGCAAAATCAATGTTTTGATAGGCCTTCCTCGCTGTAATAGGGAGATTCACAGCTGCCATTCGAGCACATGCAATCAAAGCGTTCTCTCTAACAGCGCACACACACACAACCCAAGCTTCTTTTAGCTCAGTGTGATTATTCTTTTATTGTTCAGTGATATAATAGTTCATTAAAACAGTGTGATTCCCACAGTCTTCTAGACTTCTTTGGTGATTTGTGAACAGTGTGTACTGTATTCCATAGCACACTGTATTCATCTTTCCTGGCAGGAAGTACAAAAAATGAGTCAAAGCATTTATGGGCATAAAACACAAACAGTTCCCCCTAAAACTTTCACTTACACCAGTGGAACATTAGGTGGAAATCTCCACACCCAGTGCTGAGATAGAGGATGTGAGTGTTATCACTTGCTCAGCCCTTCTGGGAACACACAGGATAGCAGTATATTAGACAAGTATGTGAGGTTGAGCGGCGGACGATAAATGTTCTTGTCTATGCTGTTAATGATTTTGTTCACTGTGCCAGATGTTTGGAATGATTCACGTTTTAATTACATATCAGTCATACATAGGAAAACATTCCTGTGTATCTACACATGGATATTATAAGTTTATTATCTATCTATCTATCTATCTATCTATCTATCTATCTATCTATCTATCTATCTATCTATCTATCTATCTATATCTATCTATCTATCTATCTATCTATCTATCTATCTATCTATCTATCTATCTATCTATCTATCTATCTATCTATCTATCTATCTATCTATCTATCTATCTATCTATCTATCTATCTATCTATCTATCTATCTATCTATCTATCTATCTATCTATCATCTAAAATAGAGGTTATGAGTGCTCCACATTTTATGCAATCCTGGTTTGCATAATTTCCCCCTTTTGCAAATAACGTAATGGTCTTTAAAATTGTGACGCACAGGAAGCAACATCATGGAAATACAAATGAATCATTTAATCTATTTCCTCAATTTTTTACACAAATTGTAGTGAACATTGACTGCACTCTTAAAGCTCAATTGGAAAATTTGAGGATTTTCTTTTTATTTATGTTGAAAGTTTATCAATAACTGCAAACATTTTGTCCCAAAAAACCTACACTCTACCATATTTCATTTTATTTTAGGCTACGTTTGCAACCCTGAAACCCATTTTCTAAACAAGTTTTTGTCTGTTTAATTTTTTTAATATTAATAATATTAATATTAATGTAATTTTTAATGCTATTATAATTAAATCTATTAAAATAACTAAATCTAAACTATAGCATGTCCCACATGTCACATTTCAGTTTGACCTCCTGAGGTTGATGGTCAACCTTTTCTAGGTCTCTTTTCTCTGTCCATATGTTCAAAAATGTGCTTCAGATCCTTTTTTTGTTGTTTCAGGCCCTACTTTGTGTCATATTCATTGAAAGTATGCTCTATGTTCTTTGGTTAATGATTTTAGGACAGTCTGCATTTGTGCCTTCACACATTATTGATGGATCTGTCATACATTTTGAAAACATGTTTATCAGCGAGCATTGTGGTGCAGTTGGTGCTCGTATATAGCGTAAATCTACTGTATCAATGTCTAGTTGTTTACAGTTTTGTCTTTGTGCATATTTTATGTGAAGTCATCACAGATGTTGCTTTCCTTCTGTCTCTGTAGGTGGAGCGGCTGGTACGCCCGGGTTCACGCGGGACCCAACCCAGCTGAAGGGGGAGCTGTATCACACGGCTCTCAGGAAGAGTCAGCAGGGCTTTGGTTTCACCATCATTGGTGGAGACCGCCCTGATGAGTTCCTGCAGGTGAAGAATGTTCTCGCTGATGGCCCAGCCGCCCAGGACAACAAGATGGCCTCTGGTGAGTGATGCCTAGTTTGGTGAATGGTTTTTAGGGGAACATTCACAATTCACGTTAGGGGTAATATGAAGTCAGCTTACAAATGACTTAATTATAGATGTCTCATCACATTAAACCGGGATAGTGACGTGACATACGGCCAAGTATGGTGACCCATACTCGAAATTCGTGCTCTGCATTTACCCATCCAAAGTGCACACACACACCGTGAACACACACACACCGTGAACACGCACCCGGAGCAGTGGGCAGACATTTATGCTGCGGCACCCGGGGAGCAGTTGGGGGTTCGGTGCCTTGCTCAAGGGCACCTCAGTCGTGGTATTGTGGGTGGAGAGAGCGCTGGACATTCACTCCTTCCACCTGCAATTGCTTTTACATGCTTTTCTCCATATCATTCTTATTTTAGTATTACTTGCACCATCACCGATTTTTTATTATTATTATTCTGAAATAGCGTTTGTTTTTACATTTTTGTTAATTTTTTAGTAATTTTGTTGTGCTTAGTAATTTTTTTACTAGTATTTTTTTAGTAATTTTGTCATTTTTATTACTTTTTTCAATATTTCCATTATATTATTTAAATTCAAAAATGTTATTTGAAATTCAAAAATGTTATTTAAATTAAAAAATGTTATGTTATATAATAACCTTCCATACAGCAACCTTGTCACTGTAATGACAAGGCTTGAAAAAGTCTTCTAAAGCCATATGATAACCAAAAAAGACTGAAATTTAAGTCATTATTCACTAATAATCTTCACTTCCACTGAGTTGTTAAGTATAGAGCTGCTTTGGATCACTGAGTGAGTATCTTATCAAATGTGTATAAAAAAAGATCTATGTCAAATTTCTTCAAAGCTTCTCAAAGAAATAATACTCGTTTGAAATGACAGTGTAAGGGTGAGTAAATAAGGACAGCATATTTAATTTTGTCTAAACTATTCCTTTCATCTAGTGTCTTTCAAAAACATAAATGGATTAGAAAAGTTGTTCATCCACTTTGTAATGATCCTTTTCCTTTCTGATGCTGTCAAATACCCTCTCTTTTCAATCTAGGTGATGTTATTGTGGAAATCAACGGCACGCTTGTCTTAGGCAAAACCCATGCCGACGTGGTCCACATGTTCCAGTGCATCCCAATTAATCAGTATGTTGACATGGTCCTCTGTCGTGGATACTCGCTTCCCCCTGACGTGGACGCGGACAGCGAGGACCTTCCCCCTCCACCTCCACCTCCGACAGGGGAGATCGTAACCGCCGTACCCCTCATCAACGGCCAGCCGCTGCTGGTCAAAGGTGACGCCCTTCACGGCTCCTCCCAAGAGCTTCACTACGTAACCACAGACGCCAGTGGTCGGCCGGTGGTTGCCGCTCTTCCAGGAGCCAGCAGCAGCGGTGCCAATGACAGGCCCGAGACGGGGATGCTGCAGCCGGAGCTGGTGAGCGTGCCAATCGTGAAGGGACCTGGAGGATTTGGCTTCGCCATTGCAGACTGTCCGCTGGGGCAGAAGGTGAAAATGATCCTGGATGAGCAGTGGTGCCGAGGCCTGTTGAAAGGAGACGTGATAAAAGAGATTAACAGGCAGAATGTGCAAACGCTGAGCCATGCGCAGGTGGTGGATATACTGAAGGACCTCCCGGTGGGCAGCGAGGTGAATCTGTTGGTGTTGAGAGGAGGTAAGAGAGCAGGAGTGTGTATGGAACATCGCGCTGATCATTTAGGCCATAAACATACTCTAAACAAGCAGAAAAAGCTGAAGGTTTACAATAAATGTCGCTTTTGTGGCATCATTTGCATTCATGTTTGTTCTTGTAGCTCAAACAGTAGAGCATGGTGCTCTATTCCCACGGAATACACATATATAGCTTGAATGCAATAGAAGTTTTGGGCCTTTACATTTAGTGTTGCCATAATAGGTACTGTATATGTTAAGCAGTGACCATTTCAGATGGTCTAGTTTTTCTTTAGCAAATAGGTTTTTTGTACACGTTTTCGTATTTCTGCTCATTTTAAATTAAAACGTTAAATCTCTCGCTCAAAACGGATCTTAGGCATTTCTAGTAAAAACCCTGCTAAAAAGACCTTCAAAGACTTTAACTTTGAATAGCTTGAAGTGAATATAAATGTGAAAATTGTAAACTTTTTAATCCTTTGAGCCTTTGTCAAGCCATCATATAAAAAGTTTGCAGTTTATCTTGATAAGTCATCGTTTTCTCGTAAAATTACGATTACTGCAGTTAAATGAATTTCTTCAGTTTGTTTTATTGTTACTTCCTTAAATTCTGCATCATGTTTAGTGCTTTCATTAGAATTTTGTTAAAATTCAGAAGGTGAAAAATTCCTAATTCATGGAAAGAGAACACTGTAAGTCGTTTCTTGTACAGTATTTTTGTTGTTTTTCAGTACAAATATCTAAATGTTCTTAATTCAATATTTATTTTAGATGCAAAATTATGTAACATTTGTTTTCTGAAAAATATATAAAAATGAATTGTGGTTTGTTTGTTTTTTTTAATAAAAAAAGGGGAAAAAAAGAAAGAAAAAACTGCCAGCAGTATAAGAATAATGAATAAAAAACTAAATTTGAATCTTAATTTTTATATATTTCTCGAAAACCTACATTTAGCATCTAATGTCATTTTTGCATCTCAAGTAATATATTTTGATTTAAAAATGTTTAGATATTTGTACTGGAAAACAAGACACAAATACTGAGTAAGAAAATGAATATGCAGTGTAGCAGAGGACATTTTGCAAAACACAACCTTTCATGTTCCACAGTAGAATTTTCAGCAGGGAATTACACAAACGCTCTTTTCCCTTTGTCTCATTTTTTTAGTTATATCTCTATTGTTCAGCAGGCGAGAAATCAGTTTCATTATTTTCCCCACTTCATAATTTCACATTTTAGCCACACTCCTCTCCTCCACTCTCACGATCATACTTGAGGTGTGTTTCTGTCCCCTTAGGAGAATGTTATGTAAGAATGATGGACCGTTGATTCTGATACAGTTGGCAGGAGAGGCCCCGTTGCATCTTTTGCACCCACTCTGTGGGGCTGGCTGGGAATTTGGGAAATGAGTTTAGATCACAGGGGAATTCAGGATGTGTCTGCAAAGAGTTCTGTGAGGATTTATTGTCTGAAGAGCGAGAGAGAGAGAGAGCAAGAAAGGGGGAAAAAGGGAAAAAAGATGAAGAAAGAGAACAAGATAATGCTTTAATCAGTTCTGTTAGCCCTCAAAGGCTGAGTGAGTTTCGTCATTCGTTGTTTAGCCATTAAATTCAATGGAAATCTCACCAATCAAGAGAGAGACAGAGAGAGAAAAAAAGGGAATGAATAAATGGCATGGCTTCTGAATTGACAGATGGAAATGTAGTAACGTCATTATTTTATGCATGACTTCTGTCATTTGCAATGTCTTTCTCCCTGGAGGATTCATAACTTTCTCTTATGTACATTTATTCTATCCATCTTTAATGGCTCCTAGATGACGCATGTGTCATGATTAACTCAGCTCGGAACTGGCTCAGGAAACGCCCCACTTTGAAGTACTTGAATGGCACTTCCTCTTTGAGTAGCTTTTTAGTTAGATGGATGGGTATTAATAATGTAGCATTGAAACAATGTATTCTCATGCCTTTTTCATATTCGAGAGGCAACAACCATGAAACGCTGTCATTATAATAAGGCTAGAAACTTTCTATCCCAGTAACGAGTTCTTGTTTTTTTCATCTGTCTGTTGATGAGTGCCTGTTCCTCTATTTTTTTCCTCCTTCAGTGCTACTTATGTCTCTCATTTGCCTTTTCTCTGTTTCTAGGTCAGACATCGCCTGTGAAGAGCCTAAGACCTGTGAGTATGATAATAGATTTCAGAGGTGAATAATGACCTTGTAGAACTGAGGAAATGGCTGAATATTTCATCTTGTGCTGATGAAATTTCTTCTCAATTATTGTTCGTACTTGGGGTTTGGAATTTGAACAAACCCCTTTCTGTACGTACCAAAGTTCGGTAGCTGACACGTCCCACGCCATTTATACTGAATCGTGTGGCGTGTACTACTTTGAAGTGATAGGATGTACGATTTCCACGTTCAAAACGATCCCATATAATTACATTGAAGAAGGGTTTTGAGGGATCAGAATATCATTGAGAGGTATAAGAAGGCCTGTAAACACTCTAGTATCAAACTGGTGAGTTTTGTATGGACATCACTCACAATTACTACAATAAATGCTTTGAAAGACCGGTAACTTGTAACATGAGGCAAAACAGCAGTGTGTTGGGCATCATTTTCCAATGGGTTTACTGATAGACTGGAAAATATTCCTTTCAGTATCACTCTTGCACACACTTGCATATGAAGTGTGGGAATTTTCCTGTTAACCAAAAGGGCTGATCCAACCATAATAGTGTTTCTGTTGATACAGGCTATTTATCTGAATGCATGTCCTTTTATTCTCTCAGAGGATAAGCCTAGTGAACAATTTAAATGCTGCTTGTTATAGTCCACATCGGTGTGCACTCTGCCGGTCACTTTGTGAAGTGGTATTAAAACACATTTTATTCCAACAGAGACCAGGGTTGAGTGCCAGCACTGAGACTCTGGACCGTTGCCATGACATCATGGTTCCCCAGGCTTTGACCTATCACTCAAATACACTGCCATGCAGCTCTCCAAAACAAGACGCTTCCCTCCACTACAGCAGACCCAAAGCCTTGTCGGAGAGCATAGGTGAGTCTCTGCTGAGTTCATCCAGCAAGAAGGAAACTCTTTTATGTTACAGCACCAAGATGTGGATCTGTTGGATTTTAAAATTTGTCTGAATGCTATATCCTGTATCAGATACTTCTTTTGCATTATCTATTTAAAGTATGGGAGAGCATTTCCGTCTTAGAGTAACAAAATAGAGTAATAGTGTAATGAAGTTTACGTAAATTAAGTAAAAAACTGAATTAAGTAATTATAGTAAAATTAGATATAAAAAATAAGGTTAAATATTAGTACTGTCAAATGATTAATCACACTCAAACGTTTGTGTTTGCATAATGTATGTGTGTGTACTGTTTATATTTATTATGTGTATATAAATACACACATTAATGTATGCATGTGTATATATGCATGTATATACATGCATGTGTGCGTGTGTGTGTGTGTATATATATATATATATATATATATATATATATATATATAATTAGTGCTGTCAAACGATTAATCGCGATTAATCACATCCAAAATAAAAGTTTTTGTTTACATAATATATATGACCCTGGACCACAAAACTTTTTCAAAATTGAGATTTATACATCATCTGAAAGCTGAATAAATAATATTTCCATTGATGCATGGTTTGTTAGGATAGGACAATATTTGGCCGAGATCAAAATCAAAATATTGAGAAAATCGCCTTTAAAGTTGTCCTAATGAAGTTCTTAGCGATGCATATTACTAATCAAAAATTATGTTTTGATATATTTACAATAGGACATTTACTAAATATCTTGATGGAACATGATCTTTACTTAATGTCCTAATGATTTTTGGCATAAAAGAAAAATCAATAATTTTGACCCATACAGTGTTGGCTATTGCTACAAATATACCCCAGCGACTCCAGGGTCACATATGTGTGTGTACTGTTTATATGTATTATCTATATATAAATACACACACATACATGTACATATTTAACCAAAAAGTTTTATTTCTATATTAAATATATTTAAATATAATATAAATTATATAAACATAAATATATACATGTAAATACATGTCACATTTTCAAAATATATACTGTATGTGTGTGTATTTTTATATACATAATAAATATACACAGTACACACACACATATTACATAAACAAAAACTTTTATTTTGGATGCGATCAATCGCGATTAATCGTTTGACAGCACTAATATATATATATATAATAATATAAATTTTATATAAATTTTCACATTCAAATCATAGTACATGAGAAAACGGCACACTAGAGACAATATAATGGGAGTCGTGGGCAAATGTCTTGTTCTTGCATATATTCGGCAATTGGTTTAAGTGTGTGAAACTTTGAATGAGATTTATGAGCAGAAAATTTTCAGTTAATATCAATTTTTCTATGTTAAAAAGTTGTTGAATGGCTTTGGGAGACTTTGAATATAGTTTGAATGGAGTATTTTATAATACTTTTTCCCATTGGAGCTTTACAGTCTGAATCACCAACCACTATTATTGCATGAAAAAGAGCAGCTGTTTAATATGAGCTTTGCTTAAAAACAAAAAACATATGGCCCTGTTTTCACAGACAGGGCTTAGACTAAATCAGGATTAGGGCATAGTTCAATTAGGACATTTAAGTAACTTTTATAAACGTGCCTTACAAAAAAAAAAACATTACTGGGGTGCATCTTGAGACAAAACAAAGGCACTGATATATTTTAAGATCAGTCAGTGGAAGTTTCTTTCAGTTGAAACAGCTCAGACTTACATTTTAGTCTGGGAATAGGCTTAAACCTTGTCTGTGAAACCCGGGGGATGGTTTTCAAATGACATATTTTAGAAGTTGACATATTTGCCATGTGCATGGCAAATACTGTTGCTTTTATTTTTTGGCTTTGCTTTTTTGTGATGAAGTGATGAATGTGGTTAATTCCATGTTTTCCAAATTATATATTGTACTTCCATGTAATTTTGTCTATTTGTATACAGTACCTCACTATAAAGAGTTGGACTTGTTCATCAAGAGAGATCAGGAGACAGGCTTTGGCTTCCGTGTGCTTGGAGGAGAAGGTGCAGAACAACCAGTGAGTCCCTCCTACTTCTGTAACCACATTACTGGATATTTATATTCATGGTGTGTTTATGTGATTTATATGCAGATCGACATTCTGTCTTAACTATAAAACAAGCTATCTGTCTAATTTCATTAGGTTTACATTGGTGCCATCATTCCCCAGGGGGCGGCAGAGAAGGAAGGCCGTCTGAGGGCCGGAGACGAGCTCGTTGGCATCGATGGCATCACTGTGAAGGGGAAATCTCACAAACAAGTTCTGGATCTGATGACTAACGCAGCACGCAACGGAGAAGTGCTGCTTTCAGTGCGCAGGAAGGCCATGTACAGAGGTGAGGGCTGCTGACTGACAGGCCTTAGACATAAAACCAGCGCTGGAGTGTAATTAACTGCCTGAAAAGCTTTCATTAAAGGTCAGTCCGTGTAATCTTCTGCTCTATAGATGCCCTGGAGGATGTTGGGAGCGGAGCATTGACCCTTGTGAATGGCTCACCTCGGCTTCCACGTATCCAGGTGCCAAGCATAAAGGACCAGGGGTCGTTTGATATCACGCTCCATCGTAAAGATAACGAGGGCTTTGGCTTTGTCATTCTCACATCGAAGAGCAAACCGCCACCTGGAGGTAACAGCAGATTCATTGATACACCAGCTGAAGTCATTCGGCAAATAAACAAGAAAGAAATTAGATATCAATAGAATCAAGACCCTAGTGAAAAATAAATATACTAAAATGTATTTGAAATACATTAATTTCATTCTAAATCTACTACGAATACATTTACATGTTTATATACTTAATAAACATACCCTGCAATTGTACTTTTAGTATAATAAACTAGTATAGTATAAAAAGTCTGCTAAATTGGAACAACTAATTTTGTATTTACTGTACTTTAATTGTGCAGAAGTAGTGCTGAAGTCCAACTAAAGATATACTGAAGTATATTTGTGCTAAAGTGGAGCTGTTGCAAGTATACTTTAGGTACACTTCAAATATCTTTAGATATTTAACTATAACTATTTTATCTATAGTCAGTGGTGGTTGCATCACTGTTCACTGAGCATATTACGTCATCAGCATTGCGTGTTCATTTATTTAGATTTTAAGATGTTATGTTAAAAATACAGTAGTTTAAATTTAAAAAGTGCCTTGAGGCCCCTGTTCTCTGTTCCATTCCACTACATCCAGCTGTTTTACACAACCCCAAAATTGTTACATTTCTTATGATTCATTCATTATGATTAAATACAACACAAGCCATTTCAATTTTGCTAAGTGATTTGCCTAAGTGTGTGTTGCAGTGATTCCGCATAAGATCGGTCGAATAATCGAGGGCAGTCCGACTGACCGCTGCGGACTGCTGAACGTGGGTGACCGTATTTCCGCTGTGAACAGCCAGTCCATTGTGGAGCTCTCTCACAACGACATTGTTCAGCTTATCAAAGACGCGGGGAACTCCGTCACACTCACCGTGGTTCCTGAGGACGGTGAGTGAGATAATGAAATGTCACATAAATACTGCCGCAGCACATATTCATGCTTTCTCAACCTGTGCCTCATGCTTTGATTTGTCACACTAAGGCAATAATGTTGCTTAAATTGAAAGACTAATAACCACAGTGAAATTTAATATCAATTATGCATGCATATTTAAATTGAATGCTATATAAAGGGCGTTTAGACCAATTATTAGCCTATTTCAACTACAAAATATGACTATACACAGTTCATTTATGTCAATTTTAATACATGTTAGATCACATGCATGAATATGATACAACAAAACAGCATTAATTGCCACAGGCTTTTGCAAAAGTTCAAATCTTCCTGATCTTATTGTGAAACATTCATCATTAATATTACAGAAGTGTTGCAAATGCTGTTTCATTAGGGCTTTAACACTTGATGTTTATCATTTCATATGAAAATCTGTTTTTACTGGCTGTTTAGAGTACAAAGGCCCGCCCTCAGGAGCCAGTTCGGCCAAACAAAGTCCAGCACCACAGCACAAGATTCTCAAATCCACTCAAGATGAGAGGTGTGGTCCAAGATTATGTATTTTTAAACAACTTTAAATGTGCTCATTCCTTCGGTCTATTTGTTGTAAATTCATGTAAAATCAGCCATATACAGTAGCTGATAAAATTACGCTCTCAACACTTATGGAGGATTCAAGCCTCACTTCTGCTTTATGTGTTACTTATGTGCAGATATAATTTGGATATGGATGAGATCAGGGATGAGCTTGTACGGACAGAGTATAAAGCTCTTCCCATGAGTGAACAGGGATTGCTGTGTGTCGCCAACTCCAAACAGGCAAGAGTCACACTTACATCACAAACTATGTCTAAAATTTAACTAGAGAACATGTCTAGGGTAATGTGTAATGGAATATTTCAACGTTGCATAAACAATAATGAGATCATACTAGGTATTTAAGCTAAGACTAAAAACTACAATGGAGAATCAAAATCACGTCAAAATCTAGTCAAGGATTATAATTAACTTCGTCATGCATTACAGAAATAAATTACATTTTGAATGTATGTTAAAATGGAAAACTGTTATTTTAAATGGGAATTTCTGAAATTTTTCTTGCATTTTTGTTCAAATAAATGCAGCCTAGTTGAGCATAGGAGACTTCTTTAAAGACAAAAAAAACATGATCCAAAACTTTTGAACGGTGGTGTATATCTACATTTTCTACCTAGGGCTGTATTGCGGTAGAGTTGGAGCGTGGACCTCGTGGATTTGGCTTTAGTCTGAGAGGAGGAACGGAGTATAACATGGGCCTCTACATCCTGCGGCTGGCTGAGGACGGCCCCGCTCTACAGGATGGCAGGATACACGTCAGTACAGCATGCCACTCTTCAATAAGTCATACATTGCGGATGGAATCTGATGACTTTTTTCCATCTTCTGCAGTGATTTTAGGGAAACATCTGCAGAGTGCATTTAAATGTAGTAAAAGATTTAAGGGAAGCTGAAACCCATACCTTTTTATACTCAACTTATTTCAAATCCTTTTCATGGGTTTGATTCCCAGGAAATACATGACAGAATGTATAGCTTGAATAGAATGTGGTTTGATTTGGATGAATTAAGAATTAAAGGGGTCATGAACATTATTTTGTACTGTTCTCTGAGGTCCACTTGTGTTATAAAAAAAAACATTTGTACAATTTAGAGGTAATAGGCAGTTATTAAACCCCAACAAATTTCATATCATATGCACACGAAAATGGTGTATTATATGCACGCCAAACACGTGTGTGTTATATATACACCAAAGTCCATTTTTCGTGTCAATACCACGAGTTTTAATTTTTATTTTGGCGTGCTATTTGTACGCATTTTCATGAGACCGGGCTGATGTTTGACAGCCTACATCCTTCACAGATGGACACTGCTGTTTTTTAGGTTAAAAACGCATAAATACTCAGTACATATCAAATGATCTGAAATAACAGACAAAGCAATAGTGATCACGTAATGAAAAGAGTTACTCACACTTGTGTGGTGTGACATCAGATCCAATATAGTCGGCACAGCATTGTCTTTTAAAGATCCTGAATAGAATTGTGCCTTGTTTGTAAACAAATCTGTGGTAAAATGAAGGGAAAGGGGAAGTGGTGTGTGGCCAAGTATGGTGACCCATGCTCAGAATTTGTTCTCTGCATTTAATCCATCCGAGTGTACACACAGTAGTGAACATACACCCGGAGCAGTGGGCAGCCAATGCTGCGGCGCCCGGGGAGCAGTTGGGGGTTCGGTGCCTTGCTCAAGGGTCTCACATCAGTCGTGGTATTGAGAGTGGAGAGAGTGTTGGTTATTCACTCCCCCCACCTACAATCCCTGCCGGACCTGAGACTCGAACCCACGACATTCAGGTTACAAGTCCAACTCTCTATCCATTAGGCCACGACTGCCCCCGTGGCCTAAGATGCAAGGCCACGGGGGCAGATGAACAAGGATGCAAGTTCTTACTGACGCAGTCTGGAACTTAGTTAAAAACAAAGTTAATCAAGTAAAGTCTATCGTTTGGTTTCTGCATAGACATGCATTTGCCGCTCTTGTCATTTACCTACTATGTGCGTCAATCATAAAGTGGCACATTCCACAAGCTGTCGTTTTGGCAGATTAGCTTTAATATAAGCTGTATTTAGACTAATGAGAGTTGAAACTTACAGAATGTTTTTATAGCACCATGACCTCTTATATAACAAAATGATTAGGGAAATTTGAATTTTAGTTTATCCCTTTAAATGCAAATGTTAATTGATTTTCAAGGCCATATCAGTGATCATCTTTCTGTTTGCGGTCAATTAATATGGGTTTTTCATTGGCGGATGCTGATACATGAAAAGCAAGATATTTTGGTCTTTAACTAAACTCATCACCTCTTATCGCCTGAACCAGAGTCCACTAAGATATTTCAATAATGATAAAACACATAAATGATCTTATGCTTGAATGTGCAGGTAGGAGATCAGGTGGTGGAGATCAATGGAGAACAGACGCAAGGCATTAGTCACACCAGAGCCATTGAGCTGATACAAGCTGGAGGAAACAAAGTGCTACTGTTACTGCGACCGCAAGCCCTCTTATCAGAGAACAGTGAGTTATGACACACAAACACACGATGATGCTGCTATATACGTAAGCATGCTGTAAGATCATCAAGTCTACTTGGGTTGCTTATTAACTTCATCTTTCTTTCTTTCTTTCTTTCTTTCTTTCTTTCTTTCTTTCTTTCTTTCTTTCTTTCTTTCTTTCTTTCTTTCTTTCTTTCTTTCTTTCTTTCTTTCTTTCTTTCTCTCTCTTCTTTGCAGGTTGTGTAAGCTCCTCTGCGGTGTGTTACTGTCCCCAGGAGCATCATCACTAACAGCCTCTTTTCCTCTAGGTCTTTTATTCTTTGGTAATGGGACTTTTACTACACTTTCTTTGCTCCTTATTTGCTAGTATTTTCTCTGCTTTAGATCTGTGAAATATGTTCATGATCTTTGCAATCACAACACCATGAAAAATGGTTTGACTCAAAAATATAGCATCGCAATGCTTTTACATAGCAATTCATTAGCGACCAACCATGATACCACTCAAATATAATTGGTTACCATGGTAAATTTTTATAAGGCCTTAATTAGTCATAGTATTTTAATTCTAGGCAGTGGAACCAATGCACTTCTTTTCACCCTTAGGAGATGTTATCCTTCCTGGTCTGCCGGGATCCAACACTTCCAACATTCCTCTCAGTTCCTCTCATCTGCCATCCACCTCAGCGAAGAAGGAAACGTCAGACCTGACAAGCTCCTTTGCCCGTTCTCGCGGCTCCTTGGATCTGGCCTGCGAGGATCCTCGCTCTAAAGAGAGCAAGAGGGAGAAGCGTGCCAAACCACCAAACACCAGCTCTTCCAGAGTCCCGCAGCAACGGCACATCAAGAGTCGGTCCACAGAGAATCTCCTTGATCTCGAGGATACAGAGAAATCCAAAAGCCCATCCAAAGACAAAGCTCGCAGCCACAAAGAAAATCTGCAACAAAGCACTCGAGATTCCCTCAAGAACAGAAAGTCCTGCCAACATAGTCGCTCAGTCAGTCCCCAGAAGTCAAAGCGTGAAGGACAGGAAGTGGTAATTGGCAAAGCACAGGGACGGAAAGAGGAACACCGCTTGAAGGGGACGCCAAGTGTGAACCAGCAGAAAAGTGACGCTGAAAGGAGAAAAAAACAGGAATCTAGAGGAAAGAAGCGAAATGAGACCCAAGAAGGGGAGGAGAGGTGGAGAGCTGAGAGAAAAGTGAGAAGCAAAGGAGAGGATGAAGCGCTTGAGCCAAAAGGGGAAACGAAGCTCAAAAGCACCCGAAAGAAGAAAAAACAGAGAGATAGAGACATGCGAAATGAGGACACCCACATATCAAGCAGAGAGGGAGAAAAGAAGAGCAGACAAACAAAGGATAAGGAGGATCAAACGGAAGAAAACAGGAAGGAAATTATTACACATAGGAATGAAAGCAAAAGAAAAGGAAATGAGAACAAAGATAGGAAAGACGACATTGTCACCACAGATGTGGCTCCAGTCACCACCAGGGTGAGTCTAGTCTTTGACCACCCTGGACCCTTGAGTGACGGCCTTTGGAAGATCCCTAGTTTTGCACGTATCCTCACGCACGAGGAAGCGATGCGAGATGTTTGCGAATAGTTCGGCGATCCTTGAGAATAGAAGGTTTAAGGCCAGAAACATACGCAAGTATGTGAATGCAAACTCTTCTATCTATGATTTCACACAGTTCATCATGGCTTGCAAGTTGCATTCTCAGCATTTCAGCACTATCATGGGAATTAGCTCAAATTATCTGCTGGTGGAAGAGAATCTTGCTGAGCGAGTTAGTTAAACTGTCGACATGTTTATAGCTAGCTACCGAAATAACATCACATCTGGTTTATTCGCACAGGCAAAACTAAACATCTTCAAGGGTTACTCAAGGGAATGATCGAGATTTCTTTATACATCATTATAACATGTACAGCAGGTCAGTGTTTTAAGCATTTGCACTTGTGTAGAACGTTGCCTAGTCAAACTTCTCCTAACATGTTCCCTATACTGTAAAAAAATCTGAATTTGAATTTTTTTATAATATTGAATTTACGGAAAACTTAAAGTTGATACATCATATAATATATTCTACTGCATAAACTGTCTGTTATGTGAATTGTGGCTTGGAAATAAGCCTCATGTCGTTCCAAACCTTTTTTTTATAGGAGGAACACAAAAGAAGATATTTTGAAGAATATTGGTAACCAAAGGGTTTTGGCCCCCATTGACCTCCATAGTATGGATAATAAATACTATGGAAATCAGTGGGACCCGAAACTGTTTGGTTGCCAGATTTCTTCAAAATATCTTCTTTTATAGACTAAACAGTTTTTGGACCTATTGACTTCTGTAGTGTTTGTTCTCCATACTATGGAAGTCAATGGGACCCAAAACTGTTTAGTCTATAGAAGGTTGTTTATTACTCAGATAGGGCGCTATAAACAAGTCGACAGCTTAGAGGCACAGCTATCTCAAGGTCTTAACTTTATCACCCGACTGAATAGAGAGGTTTGAAACCGCTACAATAACAAAATGTGTCTTCAGCGCATTGACCAAGCGTTCACATGCTTGTTCACATACTTTCCAAGAGTATGTTTTTGGCCTTGCACCTGGTTTTTCTCCATGTGGCTTCAGAGCGTATCATGTGAACCATGTTCATGTGCTTCTCTTTGGACAGTGGTCAGCATGAGCTTCTCATTCAAATGATTTAAAAACGTTTGTAATAAGCAGTCTCACACACAGACTGATTCGACATGAAGTTTCATCTAAACTGCTTTATGGAGATCATTGCTTAATCATCTTGGACAGGCTATTTCTGAGGCTTTGTGGTCGAACGCATGGAGCTCTGTTTGTCCGGACAGCCTCTTTTAATTTGCTTCTTGCCAGCTGACATTAAACAACATGAGGACTCTGTCAACATCACAATGCAATTCTTCCTTATGCAAGGGAACATGCCCCATCAATCACCAAAACAGCAATGCAAGTTTATGTTTCGGTTAAAAACAGCACGTCTTTACCCCAAAGAATCATTTTTCCCCCCTGCATGCAAACTCCTTGTTTTGTTGCATGCGTTTTAGACCCGTGCAGTTTATCTCTAACATTTTCAAATGGTGTAAATAAGAACTCTTGGGCAGGGACTTTTCAGACTGTTCTCACTTCCATGTCTTTGATTCCCTGATCTCCAAATATTAGAATTGCAAATGACCAGAAACTTGTGCTTTAATATACCAAGATGAAATGTTTCATCTTGATCAAATGTTTATGTATTGAAATATGTATATGAATAGATATATGTAGCTATAACAGATTGTGACATTGATTTCGGTGTAGAGATCCAAGCTCTTGCTAAGCACCGTGGTAGTTTTACCTTGTAGCAACAGTTTTGACTTGTCACAAAACAAATGGTACATGCAAATGTATTTTTAAATATTCTATGAAATCAGATTTAATATGTTAAATATTTATTTAATTTTTTCCTGGACATGCAAGTCCAGTCTTCTCAAGATGAAGGCAAGCAGTGCAAGCAATTCAACCCCTCAGTTATGAGGCTATACTGTACTTTACAGCAGTCAAGCTTTGGTTTATGACCATCAGAAGCCAATGTGCATGGGTGAACCTCATGAAGGTTGTCAAGGGGTCATATTTGATCTCAAATTTAAAAAACAATATTTTGCATTAAAGGAATAGTTCACCTGAAAATGAAAAATTGCTCACATTCAGGCCATCAAAGAGAGTCCAGACAGCTGATAAGAATCTCACAATAATCCACATGACATAAGTACATCAATTATTGTCTTTTGGAGTGAAAAGCTGTGTGTCTGTAATAAATCCATCTCTTCTGGACAAAATCCTGACATATTTGTTTTGGGTTGTAAACTGTGCCTAATCTTTGCATATTTCCCTCCTGATTCACACAAAAACTTTTTCACTGGAGAAAGCAATATGATGGATCGAAGACTTTTGAAGTTTGAAGTTAAAAAGGTCTTGTTTATGTATGTGTTTCTTATAAACACACAGCTTTTCACTTCATAATGTAAATTGATGGACTGGAGTGGTCTGGATTACTGTGATGTTTACATCAGCTCTCATTCTGACGGCACCCATTCATTGGTGAGCAAGTGATTTTGGGTGTACTATTCCTTTAAGAAAATAAAGCCTGCTTTATTATTATTATTATTTATTTTTTAATATAATGGCATTATTTTTATGACAATTATAAGCACTTTTACGCTTCAAACTCAAATTACTGTAATGTTTTGCATTAGGTTTAATCTAATATGACTGCAGTGAAAAGTAAACCTTCTGAATCAATTACAGAGATTTTTTAGGGAAGAGAAATGTGCTTAAATTCATGCATACTGTCACAATGAATCAAATCGCAAGAATCCTACAAATAGACTTCATTAGGCTTCATTGTCTTTTATGCAAATTTAGATTTTGGAGGTGAAATATGATCTAGACAGTTTTCTGTGAGATTCCCCCTAATGTGCAAAGATTCAGTCTTTAAATACAGACTATAAAGTAGGGAAAAATGATCCCTCCTAAAAACAGGAATGTTGCGGGTGTAATGTCTTCTATCAAACTATCTATTTTAAGGTCATCATCTAATTTTTTCCATGCTTGCTTGAAACACATTGTGGGAGGTTTCTGAAAGGGCTGATTTATTGTGGTTTTGAGGTCTGAAATGGGGCCAAGATAAACGTGTAAAGGTGTGTTTTCATAGGAAGTGATATGATCTATTAATACCAAAGGACTGGTGGCCATTTCTTATGCTGTGTGAAGTGATTATGACCTCAGGGTTTGGATATGTAACTAACAGCTGTGACACAGCTTTGATATAAAGTAAATGTTGAGAATGCAAACTCATTACAAAGACAAGATTACTGTTCATGATAAGTTGTGGTGTTACATTGTGTTTTTGTCCAAATTACAGACTTTGAAAACTGTTTAAATTCAACAAAATGTGAAGACATGTCATGAAAGCGATGTTAGTATCTGCTGTACATAACGTAACTCATCTTCAGTGTTCATATTTAAAAGAGAGACCTAGAATAACCTCATATTAGACTAAATTCATATGGGCTCAATATAACGTGGTCTGATTCATGTAAATGTTTAAATAATGTACAGCACCTTTATAAAAAAATAGCTGAGTGGTCTCTCAGAAGAAAGAATAGAAATATGTATATTTGTTCCGTTATTTTTCTAAGTAATTATTTAAGTACGGCGGGAAAACATTTCAAGTCAGTGCAAAGAAAATAAAATCATATCCGGTGTTCTGGTCATGTAACGTTTTATGCAAAATCAAATCAAATGAGTTTTAAAATTTGTATCTAAAATACAATATGTATTTTTTTGTTTTAAATGAAAAGGGTCTCCTGAACAATCCACTTTTGCGCCAAATTAACTTTTTCTGCTTCTGAATAATGATGTTATTGAAATATGCGAATTATTCCTTAATTGGCATTTTTATATTTAACATCAGCTCGGTTTAATTTATATTTAATTAAGATCATTTTCTGCTGAGTTTTGCAGAGGAACAGACAGTGTGACAAAACCGAGCGCACACAGATAAGAGCAGCGTTTGACTAATTTCATTATTTTAAGATGACTTGAAGCTAAAAGATTTTAAAAATACAATGACTATGACCATGACATTTATCATCTCAGCTCAAGTTGTCTACAGAAAGTCTTATCCCGGCCTGTCACGCCTACAGCATTGTCTAGATGATAAAACCTATGGCTTGTCACACAGAACAAAATGTAGACTACTTTAATGGCTTACAGTAAAGAAAAATGCCAGTCTAAGCGGCATTTGTTCTGCTGAGTTAAGCAGAACACTGCTGTATCATTTCATGATTGCTCAGCGATGTGTAAAGTACTCAGTGCCGTAGAGACTGGAGGAGGTATTTTAGGTGGCAGAGATATAAAGGAGCAGATAAATGTATTGCAAACCACTGAAGCAGTGGTGAAAGTGGATAATAAATGTCTTGACAGGTGAAATATATTAGGATTCTTTAACATGCAGGCCTTACGGTTTCTATGATGTGCCAGCAGGTGTCACTAAAGAGTCATTTCCAACAAAACACATCATTAATGTAAGCAAATCATTTGCTTATGTGGTAATTATAAACGTTTATGTACTTATAATGAATGCACATTTTAATATATCAATGTTATAACGCCAAAAATTACACAGCTGTGTGTTCTTGTTGAAATGCAATAGCTGAGGCTTGAGCAGTAAAGTTATTACATGGGCCTCACTGCATGGTGAAAAACAGGAATGAACAACCATGTGCCACTCTATAACTTTACTCTTTGAACCTTAATTGCTGTGGAAAAGTTGATGAGAAACAGACCTGGTTCTTCTGTTCTAAAAGGAAAGAGTGACTGTGGTTTTATCTCTGTAGTCAGGTCAGAATAAAATGGGTGTAGTGTGTTTCTGAGATAAGTGCAGAGAGCATATTTGGAGTCTGCTTTAATATGTCTAGCTCTGACCGTTCAAAATACTTCCGGAGGGAACAAAGTTGATGTTATACAGGTCATTCAGTTTCACTGATAAAACAGGAAGAATATACAGCTATAAAGAATGAAACGATCACAGGTCAACAGTTCGGAATAATTAAGATTGGTTTTTCAGTTTTTGAAAGAAGTCTCTTATGCTCACCAGGTCTGCATTTATTTGGGAATATTGTGAGATTATTAGTTTAAAAGAACAGTTTTCTATTTGAAAATATTTTTAAATTGAATTTACTGCTGCGATGGCAAAGCTGAATTTTCAGCAGCAATCATGTCACATGATTTTTCAGAAATCATTCTAATATGAATAAGAAACATTTCCTATGAATCAAAGAATACTGAAAAAAACAGTTTCCACAAAAATATTAAACAGCAGCATTGATAACAAAAAGAACTGTTAAAAATTAATAGTCGATGCACTGCAAATCAGCATATTATCATGATTTCTGAAGGATCATGTGACACTGAAGACTGGAGTAATGATGCTGAAAATTCAGCTTTACCATCGCAGGAATAAATCAAATTTGAACAATTATTTTAGGTTGTAATAGTATTTTACAATATAATGTTTTACTGTATTTTTGAGCAAATAAATGCAGCCTTGGTGAGTGTAAGAGACTTCTTTCAAAAACATTACAAATCTTAAATAAAATAAAATAA
The DNA here is from genome assembly GCF_936440315.1 of Barbus barbus. Taxonomy (NCBI): domain Eukaryota; kingdom Metazoa; phylum Chordata; class Actinopteri; order Cypriniformes; family Cyprinidae; genus Barbus; species Barbus barbus. The sequence goes on along the minus strand of NC_136753.1, from coordinate 25,042,151 downwards.
AACAAAACATTAAAAATATTTAAACCTTTTGATCGATTTAGTTGACAGTTTATTTTTTATTTTTTTACTTTGACTTCCTGGAGTGATTTTACCATAGGTGATGTTGAAGGATGATTGTTATTTTTTCAGCAGATAAACTCTGTCAGGGTTCCCTGTAAGCTATGATGCCAGAATCATTAAACGCTTTTGTGCTTAAGTACACACAGTTACTATAGCAATCAAAAACACCGTTTCTATGGAAGTACACTGACGCACACACATGCACACACTCAAAATAGCCATGTGTTACTGAAAAACAGCAAGATGTCAAAATAACCAAATACTGATGTTAGCAATTAGACGTATAGTTACCATGAAGCACTGAGGAAGAAAATATCATTGTAACTAGGCTACACTGTAATATATCATCAGATTAAGCTTCATGAGGGACGCCCTTGTTGGGGAACACCCTACACTGACTCACACATTCCATGAACTCTGAAAATGCAAACTGGAGACTGCCTTCAAGACCTCAGCAGACTGGATTCATTTGCGTTTTTGTTATTCAAATACATGCACACTATAGCAACAGCATTCATTTATTAACCTTGTTCAATAAGTACTCTTAATCACGAACAGATTCTGGGGATGTTTCCGTCATGTTTTACATCTCAAAGTCATCCGCAATGTAGGCTGCATTTATTTGATACAAAAAAAAAAAAAACATGAATATTGTGAAATACCATTAAAATTGTAAATAACTTTTCTATTTTAATATATAATAAAGTATTTTTATTCCTGTAATGGTAAAGCGGAATTTTCAGCATCATTAGTGTCACATGATCCTTCAGAAATCGGTCTAATATGTGACCCTGGACCACAAAACTGGGGTATATTTGTAGTAATAGCCAAAAATACATTGTATGGGTCAAAGGACAAATACAAACAAATACATACTCGTTTTACAATCATTGCTACACACTGTAAAGAGATTACATTCTACTTTTAAATATAACAGGCAGATACTGTGCAGCACTGTAAGTAGACTAGTATTTGATAGAGAGCAGCACAGCCAGTTTCTTTGACTCATGTCTGTCTTCACAGTCTCTGAGGGAAGGGCAGGCCTACGTCACAGAATGGGCGTGTTTAGATTGCGCTTTTACCTTTGATTTTATTCCGCTTTTTGTTTTCATCTGTAGCGAGATGACCAGTGAAGCTAATATGGGGAATATCTTTGTCCGTGTAATTTAGTGCTTTATCGTTATTTCATCCGTTAAGTTTTTCTGCCGGTTGTTGTTGTATATTCACAAGTGTTCGTTGCTGAAAAACAAATTCTATTCAAATAACGATGACAAGTGTAAAGGCTTGGCCACTGCTTCTTCTGCTGTTTTCACTGGTCTCTATGGGGAAAGGTAAGTTAAGCTGATTTTAAATTAAACGTCTTGAATGATTGTTTTTAAACCCAGTCAGTCTGTCAACTTCATAAACTTTTCAGCGTGTTGCAATAATAGCCTGCCTGAGCAATTTCTTGAACAGATGCCGCTAAACCACGAGAGAATCCTGGGTTGGGTTGTTCTGTTTCTTTGAATTTTATGTTTTTTTTATAGAATCTCGAAAATAAAGTTAAATGGGAAAATGCCATTTTTATCGGAACTTACCTGTTGGTGGCGCAACAATATAATGGTCAAGTGCATAAATTTAACTACTTGTAATAAGTAAGCTTATTTATTTATTTTTTTTAAATCTCTTATGATCACCAAGGCTGCATTTATTTGGTCAAAAACACACTAAAATAGGGTAAATACCCCCTATTAATAAATAAATATGGTAAATACCCCCCCCCCCCCCCCCCCAAAGAATTATTTGATGAATAGAAATTTAAAAAGAACAGCACTTCTTTGAAATTGAAACCTTTGTAACACTATAAAGGTGTACTTTTTGATCAAACTAATGTATCCTGAATAAATGTATTTATTCTTTAACAAACACACAGAAATCTTACTGACCCTAATTTTTTATTGTGGTTGTAGCAGAGTGTCCATTTCCTGCTTTGAATGGCAAAATTGTCTTGTCCTCGGAATCCATACTGAAGAATAGCTTTCCAGACAATTCAGAAGCGATTGTGGAGTGTGCAAAAGGATATGAGAGAGATGAAGGTCCGAATTCAATCACCTGTGTGAAGGGGGTCTGGAGTCCAGTGAAATTAATCTGCAAAAGTAATTCACTTTTGACTTCTAAATTGGGACAGTCCCCTTAAAAGAAATGACATCAAGTACTAAACTGCTATGTTTGCTTTCATTTCAGAGATAGATTGTGGCCAACCTAAACTTTCAGAACATATGACCTACTCCATCCCTGATGGAACATTGTTTGGTGCCTACATACAACCCAGATGTGAGACAGGGTAAGAACCGCTGTGGCCCCTACTGTCCATATTGCACTCATACTTGTAATTGACTTTTGTTTTTGTCTTTAATCCAGATATGATCTGGAAGGATCAAGCCACAGGCAATGTCTTGTTTCTGGCTGGAGTGGAAAAGCTGAATGTATATGTGAGTCCTCATCTTTGGATAGATTCATATAAGTATTATTTTGAATATAACTGAGACATTATTATAGTGTTTTTTATATTTTAAATTAATTTGATACATTTTTATATTTGATTAAATTTTTTTGTCATTTTTAAAATATATTTAAATAGTTTTTCATAATATTTCTTTCAGTTATAGTTATTTTACATCAAGTTAAAACTAATTGAAAATGAAAACCATGCCTGAGCAACTTGCTGAAATAAAATATGTTTACATTTTATTAGAATTCACTTCGTTTATAATATTTTGAATTTTGTTTTTATGATTTTTGTTTACTGCAATAACCCTAATGCACATTCAGTATCAACATCTGTGTTGTCTAGAGCAACTTCACAGTCAGAGATGTTGTAACAGCTTCTCTTTCACCGTGTCTCTTATAGTGACCGTATGCGATTGGCCAGATACAATTGAGCATGGCAAGAGGGTTGCACCCAGAGAAGAACCTGTGTTTAATGATGTCATTACATATTCCTGCGATGATAACTACACCCTCGTTGGCAACAGCTCCATTACATGTGGTGAAGACGGGGAATATAGTTCACCACCTCCGGAATGCATAGGTCAGTTTTTGGAATTCGAGTTTTTACTCCATTAAATTCCAAGCGTGAAACCAATCAAATTAATTTTTGTCCTAATAAACTGCATTGACAGTGGGAAGCTCCACCCACAAACAATTGCACTGGTCTAGCATCTAGCGCCACACACTGTAGCTGTGTAAAGAGTGCAATAGCCAGTTCCGGAAGTACCAACTCCATTTATTTTCTACATAGGAAGGTTGATTTTTAGCTCTAACTTATAATAATGCACTCAAATATATTCTTACTGGCTGTTCTTGTGTGATTTGCATAACATAGTATTGTCATTTGGATGCCAAGTTGTTTATCACTGGAAACCTGTCATTTTGTAAATGTATAAGTAAAGGTGCTTCAGGATCTGATCCTTGATCAGTCTGAGCTTGTATTTGGACTCAACCAATGGTATTGCAGCACCATCAGGGCACTGCATGTTAGAACTCATCCTGCTATTCTTGCACAGCACAGTTGCATTGTCCTTTCACTTTGTGTTTTATTGTTTTGTCCCCTTATTGACCTGTTTATTTATGTCCGCGCACATCTCTAGGTAACCTTCTACCTGAAGGTCCCCTTCTTCTTGCTCAGCAGGTCCTTCAGGCCTTTTATGATTTTTGTCTTTGTTGTATATGTTGAAGTGATCTGTAATAGCGAGTCTTCAGTGACTCACCACTCCCAGCCTGTTTCCTCCAGGCCCTACAGAATCATCTCAGCCTCATGTTATCATTTCATCATAGTCCTGCTGGTGACAGGCAGTTGTTGAAAGATGTTTCTAGGGAGGCGATGTATCATTCTGTGAAACCATTATGGTGCAGGTTGGGGAGTATCGGATAGCTGTGCCTGGCAGTGCTGGAAGAATGTTATACAAAATGCAGTAAATGAGTGGGAGTGTTAATAATGAGAAGAGTTAAAAAAAAAAAAACTTTTAAATGATCACTACCAATCATTTTTAAGTTTCCAATATGAAGAACTTTTATTTATTTTTTTAATTTCTAATTTAATTTTTACTTAAAGTTGACATGGATTGGATTAATATCACGCTATTCTAAAATTAATTTTATTACAACTTGAATATATTAATATTAGTGCTGTCAAACGATTAATCACATCCAAAATAAAAGTTTTTGTTTACATAATATATGTATGTGTACTGTGTATATTTATTATGTATATATACACACACATGCATGTATATATTTCAGAATTTGTTTTAGGTTTATATATTTTATAAACATATTTATTTATAATATAATTTATATGAATATAAATATAGACGTAAATATTTTCAAAATATACTGTATGTGTGTGTATTTATATATAGATAGATAGATATACTGTAGATAGATGTAGATATGTAGGCTCCATTTTGTGATCAAGTGACTTATTTTCATTTTTGTACAATTCATAATTATTCAAATAAATTATAATTAAACGAATAAGTCACTTGACAACTAAATTGAGCCATGTATTGGTACACCTGATATTGAACAACTGATTAATTAAAATAAAATATTATTTAAATCTATAAAAATATTGCTTAAACCAATAATCTGTATGTTATTTCAGTAATGGTTAAAGCAGAAATTTTTCTGTACATGTTTCTTTCCAGGGAAACATTCTTTTATATTCTTAGGTTATACAAAATGCTTTGGAATCTTGTTTTGAATTTTTATTGGGTTCACTTAACATTATTGAAATGCCATGCATGCTGCAGTGTGCCAGATGTCTTGAGATGTGGTTGCAGTGCTATATTTTGTTTATTACAATCTGCCAGTATTTACTTCTTAACAAAAACATTTTACATTTTTGTTCAGCTTTTTCATGTTTTAACGACATTAATCAGGTTTCCTTTCTATCCCCAGCTATTGAATGTTCAGTTCCTGAAGTTAGATTCGGTAACCGGACTGAAGGAAATCCTCCGTACTTTTATAAAAGTAAAGCAACGTTTGAATGCTGGCCAGGTTACAGGATAAAAGGTTTAGCTACATCAGTGTGTGAAAAGAGTGGCTGGTCTACCCTTCCTGTTTGTGATGAAGGTAAGCTGAACCTTCTGAACGATATAATGGATAGGAATTTATATGCCAAGGTGTGCATTCATGATACGAGTGATAAGTAGGCCTGTACAGAATCTATAGCACTTCCTGCGCTGATATCCAGGGAAACTCTGCATTCTGCAGTCTGCTTAGAGTACTGCACTTGTAGCTAAAAGCATCATCAAATTAGATCAAATATGAAATGAATTTGAGAATGATGGGCGTTCCTGTTCGTCAGAAATCTGTGGATCTTTCTCCGGTAGTTTTGCATTCCATATACAAACCCGATTCCAAAAAAGTTGGGACACTGTACAAATTACGAATAAAAAAGGAATGCAATAATTTACAAATCTCATAAACTTATATTTTATTCACAATAGAATATAGATAACATATCAAATGTTGAAAGTGAGACATTTTGAAATGTCATGCCAAATATTGGCTCATTTTGGATTTCATGACAGCTACACATTCCAAAAAAGTTGGGACAGGTAGCAATAAGGGGCTGGAAAAGTTAAATGTACATATAAGGAACAGCTGGAGGACCAATTTGCAACTTATTAGGTCAATTGGCAACATGATTGGGTATAAAAAGAGCCTCTCAGAGTGGCAGTGTCTCTCAGAAGTCAAGATGACAAGAGGATCACCAATTCCCCCAATGCTGCGGCGAAAAATAGTGGAGCAATATCAGAAAGGAGTTTCTCAGAGAAAAATTGCAAAGAGTTTGAACTTATCATCATCTACAGTGCATAATATCATCCAAAGATTCAGAGAATCTGGAACAATCTCTGTGCGTAAGGCGTCAAGGCCGGAAAACCATACTGGATGCCCGTGATCTTCGGGCCCTTAGACGGCACTGCATTACATACAGGAATGCTACTGTAACGGAAATCACAACATGGGCTCAGGAATACTTCCAGAAAACATTGTCGGTGAACACAATCCACCGTGCCATTCGCCGTTGCCGGCTAAAACTCTATAGGTCAAAAAAGAAGCCATATCTAAACATGATCCAGAAATGCAGGCGTTTTCTCTGGGCCAAGGCTTATTTAAAATGGACTGTGGCAAAGTGGAAAACTGTTCTGTGGTCAGACGAATCAAAATTTGAAGTTATTTTTGGAAAACTGGGACGCCATGTCATCCGGACTAAAGAGGACAAGGACAACCCAAGTTGTTATCAGCGCTCAGTTCAGAAGCCTGCATCTCTGATGGTATGGGGCTGCATGAGTGCGTGTGGCATGGGCAGCTTACATATCTGGAAAGGCACCATCAATGCTGAAAGGTATATCCAAGTTATATAACAACATATGCTCCCATCCAGACGTTGTCTCTTTCAGGGAAGACCTTGCATTTTCCAACATGACAATGCCAGACCACATACTGCATCAATTACAACATCATGGCTGCGTAGGAGGAGGACCCGGGTACTGAAATGGCCAGCCTGCAGTCCAGATCTTTCACCCATAGAAAACATTTGGCGCATCATAAAGAGGAAGATGCGACAAAGAAGACCTAAGACAGTTGAGCAACTAGAAGCCTGTATTAGACAAGAATGGGACAACATTCCTATTCCTAAACTTGAGTAACTTGTCTCCTCAGTCCCCAGACGTTTGCAGACTGTTATAAAAAGAAGAGGGTATGCCACACAGTGGTAAACATGGCCTTGTCCCAACTTTTTTGAGATGTGTTGATGCCATGAAATTTAAAATAAACGTATTTTTCCCTTAAAATGATACATTTTCTCAGTTTAAACATTTGATATGTCATCTATGTTGTATTCTGAATAAAATATTGAAATTTGAAACTTCCACATCATTGCATTCTGTTTTTATTCACAATTTGTACAGTGTCCCAACTTTTTTGGAATTTGGTTTGTACATTGTTCAAATCAACTGAATTGTCTAGATGTTTATGCAACATGTGCAATGTTGAATCAGAGAAGATTGCAAAAGCAGATAACAACGTATTCATATTTTTTCTTCAGTCATCATAACACCGACAAAAGCAAGCACTACCACAACAACAGACACTACAACAGCCTCCACCCGTTCACATGGTAAGGAGTCCAGCCCACAGAATCCTGTGTTGTTGTTTTCATTTCTTCAGCTTTCACACTAATTATTTGTTTATGGTTATGCTGTAATGGTTATTTGATTATGTATTTTATTGCAGCAGGAGAACAAATTCCTGGCATTCTGAGTGAGTCATTCTTTCTGTACTGTATTCAGTGTCTGACTACATCACCCTCAGGGAAAGTAATGCGGTTACTGTATAGATGGAGGTGACTGTAGTTTGTCGTACAACATATGTCACCATATGACAAAACAGTCAGTGATGATAATGGCTTATTTTGTCTAAGTTCCAAATAAGAGGAGTGATCACTACTATAATTGAGGGCCACCACGTACTGTATCTAATGTTTATTTCCTTTTGTTCATGAATCTCATTGTTTGTAGTAACACAACTATTGATCTTTTAGGTGTCTTTTTGATTGCAATTGTGATTGCAATTGTTTCTTGCTGCTGTAAGTATGAATGACTTGGATTAAACTGTGAATAGACTTATGTTAGTGTGTGTATAGTATATATATACAAATACTACATACACACCATTCAGTTTGTGGTTTAAGTAAAATGTAATTTTAAGCGGAGATGCATTAAATTGATCAAAAGTGACAGCAAAAACAAGACATTTATAATGTTACAATTTAAAACATGTAAATAATGCTATAGTTTTTACTGTATTTTTGATCACACAAATGCAGCCTTGGTGTTCATAAGAAACTTTCAACGACATTTAAAAAAAAAAAAAATCTTAATGACTCCATATTTTGTGTGTTTGTGTGTACGTCTCAACAGTTTGGGGTCATTAAGATATCTCATGCACTTATTTTCCAGTTCATTGAATACAATACCAAATCTTTTGCAAATTAAAAAAAAAAGTAAAAATGTGTTTGGTCCTCATTGACTGTGATGCATAGCTGTTCCTGACCCTATATCAAAACAGTATCTACTTACTCTTCACAGGCTGCACAGTCTGTCTGTTTTTGTTGTGTCGTCATTTTAAATACAAAGGGTGAGTAATATCTCTCATTTGCTTTTAAGTCATTTTAGCGCAGCTGAGCTAAGCATGGCTGACTTTCACTCCGCTTCAACTGCATGCTGCTGTACACATGCATTCATCCACGCATTAACATCAGCTTTTCTCTTGCCATTTCCTGCACAAATCCTTCTTTTACAATGACCAAATAAGTGCTTTTTGGGCTAAGAAAGCTTATACAATAACATCAAATTAAGTTTAACCCACTGTACTGGTTTGAGAGAAGTCCATGCAAGTACCCACCCTTAACGTTTCCAGCAATACCCAGGATACTCATCATGAGTTCATGGGCAAACAACCTCAATCTCAAGTAAATTATTGCTTATGTACCCCGTGAAAATGTATTATATGAGCCGTAGTAGGTTAAAAATAAAATGTTTTAATTAAAATGTGTGCTGTTACAAAGGAAAGGCTGGTCTGGTGCTGCTGGCAAAATGACAAAAATAACTATGCAGAGCTAATGTCTGACCAGATACTAATTACATCCAAACACCACGCAGAGCGGATGGCTAATTCAATATTAACAAAAAATGAACATGTCCAATAAATAATGTATTATAATGACTTTATCTCTTTGTTTGATAATGCTGCATAGTTCATACAATACTGGCGAAGACCTGAGGGCAAAAGAAGAGTTATTGCTAAATCAGGGTCTAAACTCCAGGTATCCACCCATATCTGAATCTTCATTGGCTTAATATGAGTTTTCTTCAGTCATGACTTCATCCAATGACTAATACACTCATTAATTGTGAGTCGGTTCTGGCATTAGTTGCAAAATAGTCTCAGTTAAAGATTATTAATGTATTATTGTGTTGTGTTTATTGTCCTTAATGTGTTTTATCTGGACTCTCAACCACAGGGCGAACAATCGGACGGCTCCTTTCCTTTAGCATTATTCCTGCACATGGATTCATTAAAGTTTCAACTTTTTTTGTTGTATTTTATAAACTAGATATTGTATTTATTTATAACTGCTTCAAAATGTTTTGCTTTTAGAAATAGATTACAGTTATTGATAAAAGCATAAGATGATATTTTTGTATATTTGAATAAAGATTTTTTAAGTACTTGGGTGTGTTCCTTTTCCCCCAGAATGACTGAATCCTGACCTCTTAAATTTCCCCATCTTGTTACCAAGAATCCACCCAAAAGAATATCTGGCACATGTTTCCACTCGTGTGTTTTCACCGTTTAAAAGTGCTGTTTTAGTGAGACGTTGTAAAGTGAGATATTGACAGTGCAGCACAGCCGGGTCAGATTTTCTGTGACCATATGGTGACAGGAAACCTGATCCTGAATGAGCAAACTTTTCTAATGTGAGTTGTAATAATCTCTCCCCCCCCCCCCCAAACCTCCCTTCAAAAGTATTCCTTTTACGTAAGCAGTAGACCACACAGCAATGTGGTTACCAGGACAGTGGCAGAGATACTTGCTGCTATTCAAGCCAAATACTTCAACTGGAGAATCATTTAGACAAGTGTGCTCTATACAGAAACCTTGGCCAAACCCATGAAAGCAAAGAGAAACTGCATTTTAAATGTGGTTCTCAAAAAGCTGCTAAAACATATAATTAAAAAACAAACAAACATAATAATCAATTTTTATTACAGTCTTTAAAATCTATTATTTATTTGTAATCGCTAAAGAGCAAAACTTACTGCTTTTAAACTAGTCAAGTGAATTGTTTTTACCCGTTTCATTATTTCCTGGGTAATAATTGTAAGTCAAGTCTCTAAGAAAAGTAGTAACTTGTTTCTCGTTAAGATTTTGCATGGTTTGAGGTATCATTCATGTGTGTAGCACAAACATTGTGCGACAAGATACGCACTGAAGTATACAATTAAGTTTGTTTAATAAGTAATATTTATTTATTAGTTAATTTTTAATATTGCATATATGCTTTATGTATTATCTTAATGATAAAGGGTTTATAGTTGCTTTATAAATTTGGTTGTAAGTGGATGATAAAAATGTGAATATTTACTTAACATATTTAAGTTAATTTTCCCTATGGAGATGTAAAAAAATACATATTCATCTATTATTTATTTATTGTCTTAATGTTTTGTAGTGGGTATTATTAACACAAAAGAAAAAATGGAGTGAAAAGGAAGGAGAGGAAGAAATACTGGGGAAAATAATTATGTACTTATAAAGGAAATGTTTATGTTGGTAGTTTGAAGTGTAAATAGAAGTATACAAATATCAAATAAAAAGTTAGCAAACATGCCAATAGAGACAGTTAGCAGGACAATGGACCTTCACAAATTACAAAGAATGTGGTGGTTTCTCAAGTTCTTATGGTGTCACTGACAGGAATGGTGTAAATTTTTTTGCTGATCACATACAATAAGGCTATTCTAAGCTATCTTGGAAGAATGAACCCATTATCAGTGTTAAAGCTTCTCGGTAGGTTTTGCCGTCTCGTAGTAACCCGGATCTTTTGTTATATGCTTGAGCAAGCATCCTCATTTACCCCAGACGGTTTCACACTGCAATCCGAGGGCCCATAACTTCCAATCACAGTCGGCCATCTGGGAGGAGACGGCCAAGTGAAGAATTACAGAGAGGGATTTAACCATTAAATCTGGCTAAATGGCGTGTAATCAAATATATATTTAAGAATATCACGTATGCCGTCATCTTGGAAAAGTCACATATGATTCATTGTTTGGGTGGATGCTTAGCAGTAGGTTGTTAATGAAAGGATATTGAATGGGTGTGTATTTACTCATGCTGTGGTACTAAACACAACCACAAGCTGTAAGTCAGCTCTGACCAGAGCACTCTGACCAGTAACTGCTTTATTTATAGGGTCATCCAGTCACAGGACATTTAATAAGATGCCCAGTTTATGCATAGACTCAACTTCTTGTTCAAACCGAAGGTTTTATGACATTCGGTAGAGATGTTTTGTTGTTTTTTTTTTTATGGTGCTCTTAAAATTATACAGCAATATAAAAGATCTTTTCCTGGCAGAAAGGAAATGTGCGTCCTTGTTTTTCATTAATTTGACCTAAGGTTATCCCAAAGAAGAAGACAAGAGCTACTAGCATTTGTCATTGATTGAATGCAGCACATTTCCTGGGCCAAAACCCTGAAACAATATCCCTCATGTGGACAACCAAAAACTTGGGACTTTTCAGATTAGCTATATTTTAATATGACATAAAAACCAGTGTAAAGAGGAATTGGAATCTGTGTTGATGCTGACTTGTTAAAATCTGAATATGATAAGCAAGGGTTCTCAAAACTGCATCTCTGGGATCTTTCAGTGTTGGTCAATCAGCTGTGTCATGAATACATTAGAATACATCCTGTTTTAATACAGCCATCAGACCATTAAATGCAATCAGTAAGTGGGATCAGTTACAGATGCTGGGAAAGTGATCCCAAGTTCAAAGTTATAAAAGCGTATTAACTCGTCTGGGCTAAGATTAGCTCTGATGCTCGCCTGGAGTCGCCTGTTTGAGGAGAATCGTATTCATGGGTGTCTGTTTTTGAGGTCACACAGTGCCATCTAGCGGTGTTGCATTATTAGTTCCTCACGAACCAAGTGCAGATTTGCAGGTTTATAGTTGAATCTCCGCTTTTCTTGTGGAAATGAATCGATATATGGCCCATTTTGCACGCTGTAGTTAGTATCATTTAGAGTACACACGTGTGCCGTGGTGGAAGCAAAGACGTATTTATTTGGTTGACATTTGGATTTAAGTGTTGACCTTTGATTTTATATTAAACGAAGATGTACATTCTTAAAATTTGCCAAAATTTGAGATGGTATGATATGGTGCTGCAGTGGAGGTCCAGGGTGAACAATCTGGATGTATCAGGTAATAAACGTAAAGATATTAATCTAGTCACAGGTGCTATAAACTTATCCTGACATGAAACAGAATAAATAAAACTTTCCAAACATGCTAGCGATTTCCGATTCGTGAGAGTCGTTCGATGAATCGGTTGAACTGGTTTTTCATAAACCTGGACGACCCTGCGTCCCAATGTGCATACTATACACCCTATCTGCCCTAAATAGTATTGGAAATTACTAGTATCACATAGAGTTTAGGATGGATAGTGTGCACATTGAGTTATTTATTCACGCATCCGACTGAATCGGTTCTCGAGTCAGCAACTGACTCATGACTCACACCGTGTCCTAACTCCACGCGACGCGACGCGACGCCGTGACACGCGATAAAAGGTATTTTAACATACAAACTATATGACAGTAGATAATCTCAAAGTTACCCGTGTCTAATCTGAGTTTATATATCGCGTGACCTTATAGCCATATTGAAACCAACACAGTTTACCTCAGATCTTAAATAGTTTAAAGCAAAAATTACCGTTAAAACTGTGGACTCACTGTGAACCAACGAGTGTATTCCACGGCAAAGATGTTATCAGTCACTCAGTATGTACATTTAATGAAGTTTTAATAGTTATGAATTAGATTATAAACGTATCCATTTCGTTGCGAGTGCAGAGCGCTTCCAGAGAGAGCCCGCCCACACACGCCTCTGATTGGCTGATATTTGATTGATTCTATCGCGTGCAGTAAGGACACGGTGTTACAAGAATCACTGAACCGGTTCTTTTGAAATACGATGTTCGAAAGAACCGATTTTCTGAAATGATTCGAACTTTCCATCACTATTTTCCATTTTCAAACAGGCAGTTCCCTACTCAAACTCATTGGTTTAGATTAGCAGAGCCACTTCAGAAATTGGCTAGATTATGATTACAAATCACATATCAGTGATATTTGTATGGATAGTATCTTTTAGTATTTTAAAAATGATAAAGTGCAGAAGTTCAGAAGGATTAACATACCATGAAAAGGTTCCAGCAGAGCCAGAGGCCATACTAAGACTATTATGTTTCCTGCTAAATGTATTGGATTAGAAAAAAGAAACTTGTAGCATATGAATAAATTAGTTTTATTTAATTCATGAAACGTACACAAATCAGACATTGATCACAAACATTGCAGTAGTCAACACCATTTAGTTCTCCTATGTGATGTCAAGACCGACCCAAGAACACTGATTTCAAATGGTGCTAGATGCCATAAAGTACTCTATGGCACCATCTGAATTCAGCTTCCAGGAGCAGCACAGGAGGAGATGGCACTGGAAGGCAAAATACAAATATTAAAGATGCTGCAGTACACATGAACCTCATTCTGTCAAGATAGTTTGTTCTGATCCATACTTTCTTTTAATAGGATTTATTTCTGAGACTGTTAAAACTTTTTTGTGTATACCCAAGAGTAGAGGTATTATATTTGAACTACTGAGTCAATAGAATGAGTACAAAAGAAAAGTATAGGGAGTGACCAAGAGGCAGGGAGAGCATTTGTTTACAAGTTTCTTTTTCACTCTAGTACATCAGTTTATTCTTGGTTTGCTGCCTCTGCGCACCTGACAGCTTGTGTAATGCTGGTCCAGCTCTTAAAGGGAAAGGCATCTTTATTGAGGCTCCGAACCTGCCATTTAATCGGGGTGGAAAAGAGAAAATACTGCAGTGAATATACAGTCAGCAGATTGCAAACAGCTAAGGCATGCAGTATAGTATTTTTTATTTATTTTTTTTAAAATACGATTTTCTAGCATAAAGCATATTATTTGAACTCGCATTCAACAATGCAGTTATTCCCAATATTTGGTGGGCTGCTGAGATGATGTCTTCAGGAACGTGTTGGCTTAGGTTCATATAATGGATGTTTATCTTTATCAATACTGTTGGGTCTAGAAAGATTACGAAATTCATTTTTCTTGGACAAGAGTCAGGCCAAGATACTAAATATAACATCTTATATATAGCCTAACAACAAGTCATAAGTGAATTACTAATACTTGACTTTATTGTCTGTACAGGCCCTGGACATTGAAATTCATATTTGACACTGGCATAAAAAAATATAATAGACAGAAAACGTACTTTACACTTTCATACTGTATCTATAGAACACATGGAACACACATTATCCTCATTAAAAATGTAAAACTAATACATATGATAACTGTAATTAAAACATTAAATTATTGTAACATTTAATTGCTGTAATTGTGATTACAACAAATTGTTTTAAAAATACAAATATAAAGCAAAAAAATAACGTACAATATATAAATATTGTTTATAAATTTACTATTATAGCTTTTTTTAATTAAAAGAGTGTCTAATGCTGTCGTTTTATTTTTTTAATTCATAAATTTACATTTTTACAAAATTATAACAATGACGGGTCTACCATATTGTTCACTTCAGGCAACGTACAAGAAGCATGTAATGTGGCCTGATTGCGCCACCTGAAGGGAAGATTGAGCATTGCGCTAATGATTTGTTTACCTCGTTTGGTCAAGTGCGCACTAGCAAATAACTACAACACGTTTCTTGTTAAACACGCTGAATAAGACAGATAGCGTTACGATTTGACGTCTTAAGCACTATTTATTTTTTTGGGATGAACAAGATGATTATCTATAACAACAAAAGTTTTGGTGTTAAACAGGTTACCAAAGGTATGTTAAGCTTAAAATGTAATTCACTATTACTACTTTACGGTTTCTCTTTTAGAGAGATTTGCTTCAGTGATGGTCTAGACAAGAAGTGCGCACTTCAATTACAGCCAGTGGCGTACGCAACGCAACGCATCTCTCGCTCGCGCAGCATCCTTTTCTAGCCGTTGTCTTGAACGCGACGCATGCAGTTATGAGACAGTGGAAGACTCACTTATGACTATGTCATGTTCAGCCGCGACGCGTTAATATAAAAAGGATCGCTTTACGAAATCTCTTACGCAGGCGAAATTGCCTAATGAAACTCCATATTATTGTCGCTATGACGCAGTAATATATCTTAACGAAGGCCTGTTGGAATAATTATTAGTACACTTCAATCTCAGATTTCAAGTGATGACAATATTAGCTATTTGTCAGACAGTATTTATAAATTACGTATGGCTAAAAATATTAAGGCATTTAAAAGGATTTCTATATTATTCCCCGTTTTACAAACAAATAAATGACTTATACCTCTTATAATAAGTTTTTCTACTTACGTAGGTACATTCAAACGATTGCCTTCCAGTGGAATCTTTTTCTAAATATTCTACATGCCACGGATGCCTGCACTCCTCACTTCTTTCAATCCGACCCAACTCCTCACTTTCCATTCTTGAGACGTAGTCTCCTCGCATCATTACAAGATCCCTATCGATTTTTCCAGGGCGAAATACTCAAGCCACGCCCCCTCAGACACTCCCCCGGCGACTGATTGGCCAAAGCGCTTTACACGTTCCTAAACACTTCTGGATCACATGTGCTTGACGCGTGTTTACAAACATTGAATGAGGTCACATGGTACAGGCGACCATTTAATGCGCATCGCTGGATAGTGTCGCAGCATCTCATAAGAAAGAACAAAAGAACCGGAACCCAAGCTTACGTGAAACGATCTGTTATATATCATGCCGAAGCCGTCGTGAAAACACTGTTTAGCTCGTTTATTTGATCTTATTCTTAGGAAAATGAGCAATTGTAATATATTTTTCTTTCATAACACACAACTACGTCCTCTATGCTTTAATATAAGAAATATTTATAGTTGCCAAGTAGCTTTGCTGTTAATACAAATATATCGAGAAAGATAAATTTATTAAGAGAAACCCACGTGTTATAATCTCTTTTGTTGCAAATATAAAAGCACACACACACACATATATATATATATATATATATAAAATTATTTTAGCACTTTCTTGTTGTTAAAGTTTGAAAGATGTTTACAGTGGTTACTTCAGAATAATAATATTGCTTTGAATGTTTCTAGAACATTCCAGAAATTCCTGTATTCAATATTGCTTTATTGGCATGACTGTAAAAAAAAAAAACAAAAAAAAAAACTGTAACAGTCTGTAATATTCTAGAACATTCCAGAACATTGTGGGACTAAATGACAAAAATCATTGTTGTTAGCTCAGTATTATGCATGCAGCATGTTGTCAATATATCATAAAATATGTTGATTAGCCAATAAGTCACGAACAGTCTTCAGTTAGGTAATTTCATGATGTGTTCATTATGCCTACCAATTTAGTTTAAAAGTCATAAAATATTTTTTTATTATACTTTTGGCATTAGAACTATAGACAACATAGGGGGAAACAATTTAAAAATCCCCCAAAAATCCAAAATTCACTTTTGAACCCCCCAAATAATTTTCGTTGTTGTATAAATGAAATCACATTTCACGTTTTTCTTGACAGAGACCAAACTTTACCAAGCGCATTCTGAGAAAGTGTCATCTCGATAACTTATTTGTGACAACAAGGAAGTTTATTGTATAACCTTTATCTTTTGTTATTGTTTTAAGGCAGGATTCCATGATGAATTCTCACAGCTCTCCCAGATCATTATTGTCCAGTAACATTTTCCCTCTTTATACACACTAGAGGGCACAGTTTACCCAAAATACTCTCTCGACTTAAGCCATTGCTGAAGTTGTTAGTACTTACAAAGTGGAGTATTTGTGAACAAGTCCACATTTTGAAAATTAAGAACACCATCATTTTACTCCACAAGCAATACCTCATCAAAAGCATAATCAACAACTGCTCAATTGTTGTTTTATGTACTATAGACCTCAGCAGAAACAAAGGCATAGTGATTTACATTATACAGTAGTGCACATATGTGAGAAAGCAGTGGAGGGAAGTGTGTGGGAATAGAGCATGAAGTGTACATGTGTTGGTCATAAAACTGAGCAACAGGGGAGGGCATGTGTCTGAGTAAAACCACCCGTCATGTTCATTCTCATGGGGATTATATAGCTGACAGGTTTATCTGTGTGTGCATGTGAAATGAATCCGTGTATCCTTATGCCTGGTTAGGGAGGTTGATTCAATCTTCTGGAGAACAGAGACAGTTGGTCTTGTTAATTAAATATTACTCTATACATGTTGTTAAACCTTTTTCAGGTGGCACACAACCTAAACCTAAGTCAGTGTTGCTGTATTGATTGTACAGATTAATGTAGAACCGCAGTATTTACATAAAAAAAAAATATATATATATATATATAAATGAGTCTTAAATTGTCTCTGATTATCATGTCAATTCACAAGCCCTTTACTTGTTATTGCAGAAGAGTATGATGTAGATCTGGTGTCACTGAGCATGCCTGTGCTATCCAAACTCTTCCACTGAATATCTGAAGCTTGCAGCTGGGTCTGACTGAATGTCTTTATTTAGCTCCATGGTATTTAGTCTATTTGTTGGCATGTCTAAATGATCTATAAATAAAAGGACTTAATGTTATGACATATATCTACACAGTATTTTTTAAATGTATTTAATTCCAAACTCATATGCACATTTTAGAATAACAGTAAAATCCTCCACATGTAGTTTATATTTAATTATTAAGAGGAACTGGGAATAAGTTTCACTTTATGCTTGGTTTATGAATATAATTGCTATTTTTTCTAGCTCCTGTTAATTTGTTTGGTTTTCACTGGGTAAAATGATTCTGAATGTTAAGGATTACCTATATAGTGCTGTTTTTTTTTCATGCAGTTGTTGAATTCATCTGGTGGTTGGAGACACAACTTCTCCACCCCTGTCTGTATATAACATATACAACACCATAGTACAAAATGTTCAACTGTGGGGCGCCACAGAGGGTTTAACACACTTCACTTGATCCCAGGACCGTGTGAATCCACTGAAATCTCATGCACGTAGCAAGCTTGATGTGGCCCAGGGGACATCACGACTGCCTTACTAGTGTTTTCTTTGTAGTCGCCTCAGTAGATTTACTTAAACAACCATTTAAAGCCAAAGATTTACGTTATTTATGAATCCTAAGTGATTACTTTTTTGTTGAAATGAAGTGATTTTGTTTTTAGGTTTCAAGTTACAATGTCAATTCTTCTCTGTAGTCATATTTTTAATGAACTTGGAAATCAGCAAGATATTGTATATTCGTGCATGTTAATTTTTGGGATAAATCCTGAGATTTCGGTGGAATTCATTTAAATATAGCAAAATGTGACGTAAACAAAAGTTTATTACATTTTTCAACATTTCTCAGAATGTCAAGAAAATTACAGTAAAAAACATACTTTGCTAGTCACTCTAAATTATTGATATTGTGTTAAAAAAATATGATATTTGTGTTTTGTTCTCTAGCGGTTCAGAAATTTGGCTTCTCCACAATAAATGAAATGATATGATTAACAAAACAATATAAGAACTCACTCATCATACACATACACTTCCACATGCTAAACAACAATCCTACGTCTTCATTTGTTCTTTTTTTTCACCCCCCAAAATATACTTTGTATAAAAATATATGCAATTACACAAACAGTAAAGGTTTTTTGTTGCTGTTGTTGTTGGAGGCTATTTTGTCTTTACCATTAAGTTGTGTGTGAGTGAGTCATGTCTGACACTCGAGATTTTTAGCAGTACTTGTGTTATGAGATACCACTTTACAGCTTTTTACTGATTAAATGTATTTTAAATGCAAGAGTTGCTTAGATAAAAGCATCTGCCAAATGCAAAAACGTCTGAATGCATAAGCATCCTGAATATTACCGAAATGAATCAAATCAAGAGTGGCAAATGCAAAATACTAACATAGGCAATTGAAAAAGAGACTACATTTATGTCAGTGAAAGGCCAGATTTAATAACCCCATTCTATCTGATAAGAATCCTAAGTTTAAGAACCGTTAAATGCAGACAATAGTAACTATTCTGATGTACCTGAAAATTAAAAAGAAGTATAACGCTTCGCAATGAGTTTCAGTTCGTTAACATTAATGAATTCGATTTCATGAACAACATTGACATGAACAATTTTATAGCATTTAATAATCAGTTAATGTTAACTCATAAATATACCATTGGTCATTAATTCATGTTCATTCATAATTCATGTTCATTTATACAACTTGATATGTTAAAAAGTATTATGTATAGAAATTGGCATCATCATTGATGAATAAATGCTGTAAAAGTATTGTTCATTGTTATTTTGTGATACCTAATACATTAATGTTAACGAATATTAACCAATACTATGTAGAGCAGCAGTTGTAGACTTGAGAATGCTTTTCCAGTATGAATACTGTACATACTTAAGATTTTGGCTCATCTAAACGTATAATACAAATCCTATTCATTATGGAGCTTACAAATTCCTTAAGCATGGAAGATCTCAAGAGACTTTTTGCACTGGTGGAGTCCAAACATATTTGAAAGTGTAAATGTTTGAATATAATTGACGTGGTTTCTGAATTGTTATTCATCAGCTAACATTTCAGGCTCAACTGTAACAAATTTGGTTCTTTTATCTCTTGTGTTTACACAAAAGGCTGCCCAACAATAATGCTCGTACTTTCATCACTGTTTTTCTCAACATCATCTCCGTTACAGTTTTTATCACACCTAATGCTGTTGTGCATGATAACCCATGACGTTTGTTCACTCGTCGTGTTGGTCGATAGATTGATGTTGTCTCCAAGACGCTTACATCGGAGTATCTACCACTTGTGTCTGGGTGGCAGAGTGGCCATTGGTCGGAGGAGATTCTGGAGACTCTCCATTGATGATAGGCTTGTCCAAAGGTTCCTGTTGAGGCAGAGGAGCCACAGACAGCAGTGTGTTGCCTTGGTTCTCTTGATCCACTTGAAAGGAGTCCTCAGCCTTGATTGAGACGAGACATTGGATAGATATGCTGAGCATTGATCCTACCTCGACCCTAATACTATTGATTCATTTGGAATGCGCAATGATTAGATGGTCACACTCACCAGTCGTAGTCCTTTCGATTGCCCTCGATTAATCTTTAGAAGGTATCCAGCAATTAGCAAAGCAGCAAGTAGCAAACCCGTTATCAGAAGAGAGATCAGGACAATTTTAGAGCGCTGACCCAATCGGGACACCGCTTCCTCTACTTCCACCTAGACACAGACCAGTTCCAAAACATGTTAGCTTTTTTGACCTAGAAGTAGTTGTATTTCTGTTTTGTTTTACAATATTGTGTGAATTAAGTGGAATTAGGTTTGTGCGATGTGTCATATACAGTATAGTGTGTTTTTGTCAGCACAGCTGTTTACCCTTATAATGAGTTACAGTCTTACCTCACCCTAACTTAACCCTAAACTAAACCGCATGGTAAAATATGCAGTGTTTCTGCTTCAGAGGTCTAATAGGGTGTGTATTATTCATATGGACTGGAATCTGGGAGTAACGCTTGTTAAACCACTGCTTTGCAAAATCCTGATAGCAGATGTGCAGGCTCCCTCTTCCTTTTGTATTTTTGTTTTTCCCCTCTTTTTCACTCTGCTTACTTGATTACATGATAAAGTTTTAAGCATTGCTGACCTTATCGGTGATGTTGTCGTTGTTGAACTTCCCAGCCATTCCTTCAGGATCAGCTTCATGGAACAAAATATAAATAAATAAATACAAAAAACATAAATAAAAAAAGATAGATTTTATTCTCGTTGTTCACAGCACTGGAATATTTAACATACACCCACAATATAGTCACTTATTGATTTATATATGTATTTTTTGGCAATAAATTCAGTCTGCAGATAATTTTTATTCATGAATTTTAAGTGAGATGTAGGCAGTAAGTAGAAGTTTTATAGTTTGAATGTGTAAAAATGAATTGAAATTCAAAGAAACTCAATGCTAATTTTTAAACTAGAATAAGAAGATAAACGCTGAATGTTGGCTTTAAAAATAATTTAAGCTTGATGCTTTATAAGATGGATAGAATGTCATCTGTACTGTATTTCATATCTATAATATTAGATTTATATATTTTATGATATTTAATAAAATGTCCTTTGTTATTTTGTGGGGTGGGCCTATTTCAAATAAAATTCAAACGCGTGAATTTTAATTAAATGACATTTTAATCTACACTTGGTGATTTCATGACATTGATAAGTGTTTTTGCTGTACATTTTGTAATATTCACCAAATATAAAACACGCAAATAAATAAGAAAAAGAAGACAATACAAACCTTCAATGCTGTCGCCATAAACAAGTATCTCATCCGTGTTGTCTATCTGATAGATTTCAAGTTTGCAGTCTTCACCGCACAGATGTTCTAGAACACTCTGTATCCTGACTTTAGTCTCTTCCTATTGGATGAAAGAGTTTTTGAATAAGTGTAGGACACTTTTAAATGCATATATATGTGTGTGGTTATTTAACATGTAAACATGACGAAAAGAAAGCAGAGTGATGCATTAAGCCTTACTCTCTTTTTCTCCCCTTTCTTTCCCTCTCTATCGCTCATATTTATTTCTTTCCTGGAATGTGGTGTAATGTGGTGTAATATGACGCCTGTATGTTCAGATTTTCTCTC
The DNA here is from genome assembly GCF_936440315.1 of Barbus barbus. Taxonomy (NCBI): domain Eukaryota; kingdom Metazoa; phylum Chordata; class Actinopteri; order Cypriniformes; family Cyprinidae; genus Barbus; species Barbus barbus. The sequence goes on along the minus strand of NC_136753.1, from coordinate 25,020,472 downwards.
TTAGCAACAGCCTCCCCTTCAATCACAGTTCTCCAAGGGAACATTGGCGAATAGAAAAATTCCCATAAAAATATGCCATTTTGACCAAAAATCCTTATGATTAACACTAAAATAATATAAAAAAACTACAATTGATAATTATGTTGCTAATAAACTGAGCAAACTTTCAAAAAGTAAGTGTCATGTATAAATGATACAATATATAAATAAGACAGAAGCAGTTTAACAGATTAACTTAAATCATTTGGCTTTCTTTTTTGTTAAACAAGTGTCACATTCTTTTTGAATTTTAGCTGAAATCATCAGATGTCATGAAGTCTTGCTTTAGTCACATACACACAAGTCATTCATGATGTCTTTTTTTCCTGTTTTACTACTCGTAGTAGATACTTTATTCTATTGAGACTCTTTACTGGCTCTGAAACTAAACCTAGAGGCCTGACTGTGTATTTTGGCAGAGTTCCTGGCATGAATGCTGAACTGCCACCACCCATAGCGTGTAATGGAATGCCATTGATGTGCAGGCCACAAGGCCTCTGTGAAGGGTCCGCCCAGCGAGACCTTAGCACATAGCATAACACACTTTTTTAGGGTCTCTATAGGATGACTTATAAAAAGACTTAAACATTTTGTATAAAGTCATAGTTGTCAAAAGGAAGACACACTTAGCAGTCTCTGTAATGTTTTGTCTGTGCCTAAAGGCTATGTTTGTTATTGTAGATTATGCTGATCACACTTTAGTGTGGGTTTTCTGAAATGTAAAGGTGTGTGGGTATTTCTGAGTGATTGCTAATTGGAGATTCGTGCAGGTCACATTACACTTCAGATATATATATATATAGATATAGATATAGATATAATATATATATATATATTTTTTAATGATATACTATTGTACAATTTAATATATTTTATGGTTTTATGGTAATGAGAATTTGGGGAAAGTGTAAAATGATAATACAAATCTAAAATATATTTTAAAATTTTAGTTTTATTTTAATCATGTGTTCTTACCTTGACAATGTGGGTGCAGATATAGGCTACTCGCAACCTTGTTACTTCCAACTCTATACCTAATTTCAGCCCTTTTAAACTAGCCAGTATGGATATTATTTCCCCAGATTCTGCCCAATTATCAGAGGATAAATCCAGACCAGTACTTACACATGTGGAGGAGGCCTTTAGTTTCAGCAGCACATCATGTTTGTATCGCACCGGTATTTTATCCACACAGACCACATTGCCCTGCAAAATAAACACAAATATACTAGAAGTCTTCTTAACCATACACATAATGGATGGAGCTTGACAAATAATAAATTATTTGATGTTCGCTGTACAGTACGGAGTGTCCCCACCTTAGAAGTGATACTGTTTTTTTCAGGTGGGTTTGGGTCGGTCTGATCTGGGGTCTGTGTGTCAGGTTGAGTTGGCTCAGTGGTCTCAGTTTGTGGCATCTCTGAAGTCTCTGAATCAGGTGACATGGAGGGGAAAATGAAAATCTGGATCTGAGGATCTTCTGTGAGAGAAATATACTTGTAATTACTTGTCCAAGTGTTGTTTTTTTCATACAGTTTAATTTTGAATGTGAAGAACATGGTCATAGTTTAGTGAGGTAAATTATATTTTTTAGGCTTCAGGAAAATCATATATTATACCGGTCGGTTCATTATACTATAGATCACAAATATTTGTACAAATGGATTAATTATATCACATCTAATCCAAACCAAACTTCAATTGTAATGTCATTTAAAACAACAACATCACTTGTTTTGGTCATAAATACCTAGAGAGTTTTCTAATCAGCTAAGTTAATCAGCTCAAAACTCAAGGGAAAACAAAGGAAAAGGAAAGTTATTCATGTTTTTAATTACAGAGAAAGCAGATAAGGTATTATGACAAAATAACACCTTTATCAATTCATTAATGTTTCATTTATTTCTTTGCTGAGTTTAACATGGATTATTTTCTTTTTATTTATTTGTTTTTTTTTACCTTTGCTGTGCACCTTTGCTGTTGGAAATGGATCACCATCCCCACGGATGATTCTGTCCAAATTTTCAGCCACATCACAAATCACAGCTGAAATTTAAGGTAAATGTTATCAAGGCGGCTCATTAAAACTAACTGCATTCAAAGTGTCATGATATTAAGCTGTGATACTCTAATTTTAATCTTTCTCAAACATTCCGTCTTTGTTTGGCAGATAATAAAATGAGCAAAAGACACAACAGGCATGCACTGAAGGAGGGATCTGAGCAAAACATTAATAGGTCTTTTCTGCAAGGATGCATTCAATTATTTTTCGAATAAATGCTGTTCTTTTGAACTTTCTATTCTTAAAAAAAAATCCTGATTGCAGTATAACTGTTTTCAACATTGAAAATAATATAAAATGTTTCTTGAGCAGCAAATTAGCATATTAGAATGATTTCTAAGGGATCATGTGACACTGATGACTGAGTATTGAATGTAATTCAGAGGTATGTTTAGCATTTGCTTAGCGTGCTTAACTCTGGTTCAGTTTGATTAAATTGCATAATGTTTTTCAGAGCCAGAGGAATGAACACTGACCTAATTTCTGCACAGCTCTGCCAAGGGCTGCACTGGTTTGAATCAGTGAGTTAAATGTTCTGTGTGTAATTAATAGACTAATTGAGCATGGATACATCAGCACAGACAGAGCTAATAAAACCGTAACCTCACTCCTCCTCCCTGCAACAAGAGGTCCTGACCTCTGACCCCGTCCCTGCCTCAACACACTCCCCTCTGGATGCCTCAGAGAGAGTCAGTCAGAGGTTAAAAAGAAAAGAATAGTCAAAGAAAAGGAGGCAGGGAGATGGAGAGAGGAAATAAAAGACTCTTATTTATGTCTTTCTGGAGCCATTTCTAATTTGCACATGATTATGTGCTGAAAAATGTGATTTATGTGATTTTCTGCTAGAGATGTTTTGAATAAAGGAGTGATTCTATTTTAAAGGAGATCTTTTTTTGTCTTCGGTCATGTGTCAGCGCTCAGCATGATACACATGAAACCTAAAGCGAGACAGTACTGAGTCAGATCACTGTCACAATGATTTAGTGCGCTCCATTCCAACCATTATAATGAGACCATTATTTATCTTTATTTGCATAATTCTCTTGAGCATGCACCAAACTACTCTCAAGTTCACCACAGTCTAATTCATTCTAATTGATCTTTTGATTGGTCACACATGAAATTTTGGCATTTTTCAAAGTTTTGGTAGTCAGCAAATAAGATTTCCCATGTTTTTTATTTTGCCTGTAAATTAAATAGCCATGAGAAGCAATGATATAATAGGATATGGAAGCGTTTCTCTCTCGGATGAATCTCTTCTGCTTGTATTATTAAATTTATAAGTCAGGATAAAGCATATTTAACTGTATCCTGATGCTAGCATCTAGATTTTTCCATGCTAAAGTTTCACAGGGAAAAAAAGAATGAATTGGGTTTATTTGCATGTGCTTCTTTGTTTTTACCAGAGTTATGCAAATCGGTAATGGTGCAAACTCTGCCAAAAAGTAGCTATGAATGCTATTTGCACAATGCAATTCCCCATCTTTTAAACCAGGTTTGAGTGTTAGTTTTGTGGAGTCGTAACTGTTTAGTGAAATCATCCTTAAGTGTTTTGTAATTTAGATTTATAAACAGGATTATGTAGCTTCCCAAGAATAATAGACTACATTCCACTTCTGTGTACTACACTTTCCAGTGAATGTGTAACTGCCTGATTTAGAGAAAATATTTCAACCTGGGAATTTATAGGTACTATAGGGAATTTATAGGTACATCAAAACTGTCACAGGACATTTTTATTAGCATCGTTAACTACAGTGGGGAAAAAAATTATTTGATCCCCTGCTGATTTTGTATGTTTGCCCACTGACAAAGAAATGATCACTCTCTAATTTTAATGGTAGGTTTATTTGAACAGTGAGAGACAAAAAAAACAACAAAAAAAACTTTCAAAAAAGTTATAAATTGATTTGCATTTTAATGAGTAAAATAAGTATTTAATCCCCTATCAATCAGCAAGATTTTTGGCTCCCAGGTGTCTTTTATACAGGTAAGGAGCTGAGATTAGGAGCACTCTCTTAAAGGGAGTGCTCCTAATCTCAGTTTGTTACCTGTATAAAAGACAACCTGTCCACAGAAGCAATCAATCAATCATATCACAAACTCTCCACCATGGCCAAGACCAAAGAGCTGTCCAAGGATGTCAGGGACAACATTGTAGACCTACACAAGGCTGGGATGGGCTACAAGACCATCGCCAAGCAGCTTGGTGAGAAGGTGACAACAGTTGGTGCGATTATTTGCAAATGGAAGAAACACAAAATAACTGTCAGTGTCCCTTGGACTGGGGCTCCATGCAAGATCTCACCTCGTGGAGTTTCAATGATCATGAGGAATCAGAACTACACGGCCACATTTAAGGGACGCCGGACGGGGCCATGTACCGTCAGGGCCAAGGCATTGAAGCAAGCCAGGGCATTTATAATGGGTCGTGGATGGGTATTCCAGCATGACAATGACCCAAAACACCACAGCCAAGGCAAGAAAGAAGTGGCTCAAGAAGAAGCACATTAAGGTCCTGGAGTGGCCTAGCCACTAATCCCATAGACATTAATCCCATAGAAAATCTGTGGAGGGAGCTGAAGGTTCGAGTTGCCAAACGTCAGCCTCGAAACCTTAATGACTTGGAGAGGATCTGCAAAGAGAGGAGTGGAACAAAATCCCTCCTGAGATGTTTGCAAACCTGGCCAACTACAAGAAATGTCTGACCTCTGTGATTGCCAACAAGGGTTTTGCCACCAATTACTAAGTCATGTTTTACGAAGGGGTCAAATAATTATTTCACTCATTATAATGCAAATCAATTTATAACTTTTTTGAAATGCATTTTTCTGGATTTTTTTGTTGTTGTTATTCTGTCTCACTGTTCAAATGAACCTACCATTAAAATTATAGACTGAACATTTCTTTGTCCTTTTTCAGTGGGCAAACGTACAAAATCAGCAGGGGATCAAATAATTTTTTTCCCCACTGTAAAGAAATGTATAATATTTCTGTTGTCTACTGACATTCAAATTAACTAGCTAGGGTTTGCTGTGGATATTATCCTTATAAATATTGTTTTCATTATCCTTAGAATCCACGTGAATCCCTTTATTTGCTTTTTGCATGTTTCTAAAAGAAAGAAATCACAAATGTGATTTAATATCTCAGTTTTTTATAATTCTACTGTATAGCAGCTCTATACTCTAGCCACACGCCAGCAATTGTTTAAATTGTTTCTGTGTTTAAGACACTTGAGCCATGAAAGAACAACCTTTACTGAGTAGTAAATTGTTCCTTTTGGTTTCTAACGTTACAGATTAATTCATCACCATTGGCTGAAGTCACCAGATGGGCACATTAAAATCAAGTTTTCTCCTCCTCCTGTACTCCAGAATCCACCCTCCTGCTTCTCTGAGCCCTTCGTTCCTAGCATGACCTCACCTCAGCGGTATTCACTCATTCACTCACTCCCCCCTGGGCTCCTACCAGCGTGATATGGCTTTGTTTATTTCACTTCCTATTAATTGGTTAAACAGAGACCAGTGTGTGTGGTATGAGGCGTGTGTGTTTCTGTGTGTCTGGTATTTCAGAGGTGTATTGTTTTGATGGTTTAATTTAATTTAGGTACACATCTTAACCATACATTAAAATAACAGTAAAACAGCAACTTCTGAGCATTGGTAGTTTTACCAACAAACTACACTGAACTGAATCATGTACAAACTATTTGAAAACATTAAAGACTTTGCTCTGAAATTAAACCATATCAATAGCTCTGAATAACAGTGTCTTGTATAGAGGGAAGGCACAATAGAGCCCATTACTCAGAGAATCATATGAAAGCATGGCTCCAGTTTGCCAGAAGGGATATTAGTGACCCAGTTGTGATGTGAAAAAAGATTTTGTATTCACATGAGAACAAGAATGAGCCTTCCCCCCCCATTTTTGTTATGGTGTTACAAATTTAATGCATCTCAAAACACACCATAGTGAGTGGTAGAGAAGTGTTAGCATCAGGGTCACAGAGAATGAATATCTGGCTAAAATAGAGTCATGAAAACTACTTTTATAATGCATTATTAATAAAGGATTAAGTAAAGCATTGCCGAGTTTTTAATTAAAATTGTAAAATTTTGTGACACTGATTGCATTGCTCTTTTTCTTTCTGTATAATCGTTCGTAATTATGCACATCTGTGTTCAGCAGCCAGAGACACATCTTTTTTACCAAACGTGTTTGTTTGAAGGTGAAAGGTTGACGTCAATAATTGTCCACACAAACAAAAACCCGTGTAGGTCAATTCACTCAGGCAATTGCACCAGCACCACCCCAACATTACAAATGAGCCTCTTACAACCATAGGGAACATTTCTACAACCCCCTTCCACACAGATGTTATATCTATCTGCCCCCATCCCCCCTGTTCCTCAACTCATCTTCACCCAATTCCCTCCATATTATCACATAACAGGAAGTTACATCTCTTACACTCTTACAATCCCTGCTTTTCCCTCAAAGCCTCTGGGAATTTCCAGTCATGAAATGTTTCGACATTCCAACCCCTGGAATGCTTGGATAACGGGATCGGATGGATTCCTTTTAAGCCGTAGGGAAGACGGAATGATAAAGGAACCTATCATGTGAGGAAAGAAGGACAGAAGGAGTGTGGGTGTCGATAAAGTGGTATGTATTTGTTCTACATCTGTACTGTGATCCTCAAGGCTGCTCGTGCTACTTGGCGAGGTCCCACGTTGCAGTTTCTCTCGGAGCCGACAGCACGCTCACTACATCATGCCCTGCTTCACACTTGATAACACTAACAGTTCGTCAGCTGCTATGAGAGATCAGCTTTACTACAGCAGATGCACGAGCATATGCCTCCAACCCCCGTCTCAAGTACATCTGTCACTTTTGCCTATCAAAAACAAAGAAAATGTCCTCAAATCTCGGTCATAAATTTACTTTTTTAGTGACTTCCTGGTGGGCAAAAAGAAATCCCATAGACTTATATCTGAAGGTGAACCAGAATGTCAAAGAATCTCGGGGATTGAATTTTTTGACTTCACTCAAAACCATCCAGAAGATAGCAGTCACTAACCACTTAGAATGTCCTAGCAACCATTAAGAAGACCCTAGCAACCATTCAGAACACCCTAGCAGTCACTAAACACTTAGAATGCCCTAGTAACCATTGACAACACCTTAGCAAATTCATATATGCCCTCGCAACTACCAAAAACACCTTAGCATAGGTTTGCAGCTTGTTTTTGAAAGAAGTCTTTTATGCTTACCAAGATTGTATTTATTTGATCAATTATTTTATATACTATTTTAGTATATTTTAAAATGTAATTTGTTTTTGTGATTCAAAGCTGCATTTTCAGTGTCTTCAGTCTTGTCTTAAGTGTCACATGATCCTTCAGAAAACATGCTGATTTAATTCTCATGATACATTTCTTTTTCTTAGTGTTCTCAGTGTTTAGAACACTATTATTATGGATATTTATGGATTAAAAAAACAGCATTTATTGTTTGAAATAGAAATATTTAGCAATTGTTTTTATCAATTTAATGTGTCCTTGCTGAATTAAAAAAAGAAAAAGAAAAAAGAAAATCTTATTGACCCCACACTTTTAAAAGTTAGTGTATGAAAAAAATGAAAAATAAAAGCAATACAAATATTGTTTCATTGCTAGGTCATGATGTCCTAATGTTAGAACATTTTAAACTTTTCTACTGTAGATCATCATCTCATCATATTGTTTTCTGTCTCTCTGTTGTTAAGAAAGCAATGGTGGTATAGAACATTCTGTTCAGTTTAGCAGTGCTTGACTAAATGATGCCTGGTCGTTTGCTGCTACACTGAGCGTACTCGTAGGGATGCTGGAATTTGAGACTCGGAAACAATCCAGTTAAAGGGAAGGAGGAATGTAAGTTTGGACCGCCTTCTCTCTCTCTCTCTCTCTCGCTCTGTAACAGCATGCCCCCCGACCTCTGACCCCTCAGCCCCTCTCTTCCTCGAGTGTGGGGCCCACATTGTCTCCACCCATAGAGAGGGCAGCAACACATATGGAGTAAAGACAGACTCTTATGTTTCTAATCAGACACTCCTTGAGCAACCCAACCCCTTCACTCTCTGCCAAATCATCATTATCAGCCGAGCCCGAACCCCTTTAAGCTACAATAACTGAGTTATGGGACCTAAGCCAATGAGAGTGAAAGCTGTTCTTGGTTGTCGGGAGTATGCAAGGGAATGCATGCATTTCCCCAAATCTGCATTGGAAAATAAACAAACTTTACTTTAGTATTTTGACACATTAATTGATGAAGCAATAGATTTGAAATTAAACATTGACATTTCCTCATATTAATGCATGGTTGAGTGTATTTTTATGTGGCTAAATATAATTTTATGCATGGACTTATAATAATTAATAGAACTAGTTTTACTTATTTTCTTTACTTAAAATTAATTGTTTTCTTGAAAATTAATTAAACTTTTTTTTATACTTAATATTTTTAGAAGTAGGATATCAACAAATATTGCCTCATATTTAGCAATTTAACCATATTTTGCTACCTGGTCTCATGGCATAAACGTACCCGGGGGCACTTTGTAGCGAGACGCGAAATACGTACGTTCTTTTGGCAAAATGTTGTTTGTTAGGCAGAATCTATTTCTCAAATATTGTCTTAAAGGAACAATCCACTTTTTTTTTGGAATATAGGCTCATTTTACAACTTCCCTAGATTTAAACAGTTGAGTTTTACCGTTTTTGAATCCATTCAGCCGATCTCTGGGTCTGGCGGTAGCACTTTTAGCTTAGCTTAGCATAGATCATTGAATCTGATTAGATCGTTAACATTTGGTCATCAAAAATGACCAGAGAGTTTCAATAATTTTCCTATTTAAAGCTTCTGTAGTTACATCGTGTACTAAGATAGCAGCTTTTCATTTTCCGTCGGTCTTAGTACACGATGTAACTACAGAGGAGTCAAGCTTTAAATAGGAAAATTATCGAAACTCTCTGGTAATTTTTTAACGAGAAGCTAATGGTCTAATCTGATTCAATGATCTATGCTAAGCTAAGCTAAAAGTGCTACCGCCAGAAACGGAGATCAGCTGAATGGATTCAAAAACGGTAAAACTCAACTGTTTAAATCTTTAATAGATATTTTTCTTGTTTTGCCTACAGTCTACAATCCAAATCCAAATCTACATAATATGCAAAATTGTTATTTATTTTTATGCTATTGTTTCCGAGAAAACATCTTAATTATATATATAAAATTAATTAAAATTAAATTTTTCTATTTGTTGTTTTTATTACTTTAATAAAACATGAAAAATTTAATTTAAGTCTAACTTAAAAAAACACAATGCAATTTTGCTCCTTGAATAAGTTTAGATATTTTACTGGAAAATATTAATAAATATAAATTTAGAAAATAATTCTGCACCACTGTACCTTCTATTTGTGGTTTTCCCTGTGCAGCTCTTCTAATGTAAACATGAGTGTTTGTTTCTGTCTCTGACTGAATTTGAAATATGTATTACATCATACGGTCCACAACTTTTGCCGCCCAGGGTCTTCTAAACACCTGGATGCTCCATAGTCCGCCAAATGAACAAAATCCTCTTTATGCCTAATGGAATAACAACAGATGGACTCTTTAATTCACATACAGACGCACACACGGCCACCTGGTGATATAATATATGCACAGATACAGTGTGGGAGAGAGCGAATCAATTGATCCCAAGCCATTAACTCGAGAGGAAACTCATCAACATTATTTACAGCGTATTGCTGTGATGCAAAGGGGTATGGTAGCTTCACAGAGCTGTGCAGAGAAGTGCATGCATTATAGCAAGCACTGAAACTCTTGCATTAAAACTTTTCTTTATAATGTTACTAAAAGTTAAAATCTTATTGTATAACTTCTCCCTTAACATCTTGAGAAATGCAAAGTTGGGTCCAAACATTTGCAGGTGAAGTAAATTGTACTCACCTTGAAATAAGACGGCAAAAAGACAGATTAAGAAAGCAACATTTGACGCTTTGTGGCATTTTCTGTGAGTGGCCATCCTGAGCGAACGGTCCTGCAGCACTGTGTGTGAGAGTGGGTGAGGGACACAAGGGATAAAGCCAATGCCTGGGCTCTTATAGATTCATGCGTGGCCCTTCCCCCTCTCTCTTTCACTCGCTGCCACTCTCTACTTCTCTACTCTATTCTATTCTTTTCTTCATTCCCCTGAGCTGTGTTGTAATTATGGAGTATCAAAAGTAGCTCAAATTGCATGTTTTTAGTCTTTTGAAGTGAATTTAAGACGATTAAGACAAAATAGAGACAGCATCAATGTCCATCGGCTTGCTGTGATGCCTTACTGAAAACTTACATTGTAAAAAAACATATTATTATAGCTGTCCTATAACAAAGGAACAAAACATGAGTGGATATTATGTAAGTTGATGTGTATTTGACGTACATAAATCTATGTAAAGCACTGGAGAAAAACTAAATGTAAACTATGTATTTTATAACTCCTCTATTCCTCAACTTAAATCTGAAAGTGGATGATAAATGGCTTCTTTGTCCCATTTCAAATAAGAATAGTGTTTTAGGCAGCATTCCAGCAGCAGGTCCACAGAATGAAATGTGTTGCTAGTGTTATGTTAATGCGTACTTTCCAGACTCAACAAAGTGTCTCAAGTAATAATAAACATATACTAAATCAATTTAAGTCTTTGTGTGCTTATAACAATGTTAATATCTTGTGTATGCAAGACTCTGTAGCTACATTTTAAGCAAGCATTACTTGTTGTCATTGTTTTATGGGCTTTTTTCATTTAGGTAAATTAACTAGGACACAGTGCTGACCCCTGCTGTTTAAAATTTCACATTTATCCATTTATAGGAGACCGCAACTCAGCTAAATTTGCAGTCAAATACAATATTTGAAAATAAATATTGAAATGTTTGATCAGGTTGTGCTCAGGTTATGTTTTTGATCTTTAACAATGGTTATGTTTTACTGCTATGAATTAAATATTAATATGCAATACCTAATACCTCTAACACTTCACAGTATACTTTGTTCATGGAAAGCTCCATATAGCATATTCATCTGGCTATCATGATTATTCCTTTTGGAGAAACTTCATAGAATCAGAGATTCCATCTCTGGCTATTGAGGCTGGATTTAATTAGATGTTTGCAGAAGAGATGAATGACAATATGACTCTGGAATGCTGTGTTCAGGAAGTCATATTTCAAAAGGATGGTGTGAAGTATATATTGTTCCATGGGCCTGGCACTGTTTTCTTGCTTGGATGTTTTCTTGGATGTACACAGCAAAGTCATTTAATCAAAACCAAATTGGTGTTGAGAAAAAAAAGTATGTTGTGAAGTGTGCAGATGTCAGGCAACTGCTTTGATTGAATGGAATTTTAAGGAGCTTGAAGCGATTTCAGACAAATGTTCCTTGGATAAGGCTTTCAGAGGAAGTACCTTTTAAGATGTCTGTGATTGTGCTTAATTTGAGAAGAGTGGTGCTGAGAACCTTTGCCGTGAATCATTTTTTATGTCTATCCCAAAATCAAAATACTGTCATAATTTACTCACCCTCAACCAGTATGCCTGTCTCCTGTGGAACACAAAAGATTGATCAGAATAAACTGAAACACTTCTTCCATACGATGTGGTATAGAAATGAAAATTTTAAATTAAAACTATATGAGGGTGAGTAAATGATAAAAGAGTTGTTATTTTGGGGGAACTACTTCTTAAGAAGTGGTTAAAAGTTTGGCTGGTGCCTCAAATCCCTGAAGGGTGATGCTGTCTGTCCATGGCTTAGTGAGAGCAGGTTTGACTGGCACTGTAATGCCCTTGGGTGAAGTACTTAAAAGTTTCTCCAGTGTGACTCCAGTGCTGGCAAACAGATTACTGCAAGTCACTTTGGATGTAACTGACAAATCTCAGTTTTAATAAGTGAAAGTAAAAAAAAAAAAAAAAAGTAATTAAATGTTGTTGCTATGTCTCACTACATTATAAGATGGCTTTCAATTGGGACTAAAAGCCCCGTTTTAGCTTTGTAGTTTTTGTGTGTTTTTGTGATTCTGGAGCCCCCTGCAGTAAAATGGAATTCACAGTCGTAAATATATTACTATTGTAATTATATTGGATAGCACTACACATACATTTGTTGTTGTCAATGCATACCGACCTTTTCGCTGAATTTCATAACTACTCACTAAACTTACATTCTCCCAGAACAAACGTTTGGAAGAAATGGAAGCCATTAGCCTTATTAGAAGTCAGAATGATTTTGATACGGATAGGCCTATTTCAATGTAAAAAACACATATACAGTTGTTTTAATAGCAATATTGATTATATTAAGGCAGCGGCTATTTGCACTGTGTAAATAGCATATTTTCTTAGCGAGAGATGCTATTTGCACTGTGTAAATAGCACCATTTTTTAACTATATTTTCTGCTGTTTATACTGCTTTTATCTGCACCTCAGTATTGTCGTACATTATAAAACAGTACTCAATAATAACGTATTGAGAGTAAATTATAATTTTAATTCAAATTATTAAATGGATGCCACTTTATTGGGACACCAAAGTCCTCCCTACACCTACCCTAACACTACCCGATACTTTATTTTCAACTTTTTGATTATACATTTTTATTGAAAATAAATGCCTTTCCGATGCCATATGACATGTGAAAACGGAGAAATTGTTTTGGCAAAATGTGGGTTCGAACTCGGGCCAATCACGTCAAAAAGCACACACCTTACCATCTAATCCACTGAAACTAACACCAAAAGAGGTATTTTTTCAGTCTTGACTATCCCAATTGCCAACAAGGCCGGCTGTTTGTACTTAGTGTAACATAGTGCACTCCATTATAGTAATTTCTATTTAAACACGACCATTCAAAAATTTGGGTTAGTAAAAATTATAATTTTTTTAATGTTTTTTTGTTATGATTACCAAAGCTGCATTTATGATCAAAAATGCTTTAAAAACACTCATATTGTGAAATATAACAATTTAACTGTTAATATTATAACAGCATTTTATAACAGTTAATAACTGTTTTCCATTTTAATGTATTTTAAGATACATTATTTTATTCCCATGATGGAAGAAAATTCAGATTCAAAACATTCATTTGAAATATAAATATTTGTAACATTGCAAAAGCCTTTACTGACCCTAAATTGTTGAACTGATATTGATTGGTCTTTTCCATTGTAAGAATATACAACATATTGGCTAGTGCATGATTAATTTTAAAGTATAGCTCTCAGTTCAAATTACTGGTTCATCTGTTATTTACACAAACCAGACAAATATAATATTTTACCACTAAATGTCCCTGGTCTGGTAACATCGTGTTGATTGTTGCCACAGTATGTGGCATAACATTATTACTGGAAGTACAGCTGGGGATGTAAGGGCGTACATGAGAGCGTCCTGCATTTCTGCTTATGAAAACAAAGAGACTATAATGGATTTCATGCATTACAGCCCATAGGCATTCAGTCACCATGGGAACTTGTGAAGAGAGTGAGGTTAGCCACGATTAGCTGTCTTACCCTGAAGCATGGCAGAATGTGTGTGTGAAGCACAGATCGTGAGCCTGTAAGCAGTGTTACCAAAATATTTACAGTTACAGTGCAATATGGAGGCCACTACCCTAGAGAAACAAACTCGGGTCTGTGTGATTAGAGGTTAGAAAGTACAGCAGTAGGGCCAATTTAATGCATTTTCCTGGTCCTGTTGTGAATAATTCATCAGTGCATGATATTTAAGAGGATAAATGTTGTCCTTTTCTAATCTTAAAATTTATTATGCAAAAAACACAGGATAAATCAAGCTTTAAATAGAATTAGTTTAAATGTTGTTTAATTTAATTTTACTTTATTTTATAGTAAGCAAAATAAAATGTATGAACTTCTACTTGCTCATTATGCTAGCTTATTACCTGCTTATACCTTCTACAAAGGGTTATGATGAAAACAGTTTGTTTACCCATATTAAAGATATATATCAGCTTTCTCCTTCACTGATAAGGCCTTCCGAATGAGAGGAAATCTCAGGATATTCATGAGCATTCTGAAGCAATTGGGTAATATTCACTACTCTTTATTTCACATCCAAAGGCACTCTATGTAGATTTGATCAACTTCGACTGCTCTAATGGCACTTCCTTAGGAAACATAACAACAAGGAAATTGCTGTTAAAAGTTGTGTAAGAGTCTTGTATTAGCCCAAATGGAGAAAATGTCAGAGAAACATATTGCTTGCTTTGAGAGTGATTGTTTTAGAACTGGCAGCTCAATTCAGTTGCTTATCTGCACTGTTGCAGTTATAACTCAGGGACACTGCAGCAATTATAGCTCTAGTGTGGTGTAAGCAAAAATAAAAGTGTCTTATGTACCCATGCCTAAGATTCTTTTGTATATGACTTTGCTGAACCTGTTCAGAACAGATCTGCAAGCTTGTTCTGTGGGTGTTTGTATCGTACTGTGAGTATCCAAGTAAGATTGCTCTGTGGTGAAATGTGAAAAAATGAAGGATGAATTCATCAATATTGAATGTTCCAAGGACATAATTGGTGAGCGGTAATGATCAGGGATGGGTGGACACTGGACACGCCTGGTCTATAATTTCACTGAAACGCCATGAAAGACAGATGTTCCCATTCACAGCATATAGTCACTACTCTCCTGTGTAACATTTTAATAACTACTGTAAGTCGATCCCAATGTTCCCAGAATCTGTAAGTTGAAGGAATTTTTTCTTTGCCACCATCTCTTCATGATAAAGGACATCTTTTATAGAGCTATATTATTGTTTATTTATTTATACATATGTTAAAAATAAGGCACAATATACTGAATTAATATGAAGGATTTTTTTTAAACAGGTATTTACCTGTATTTTGAATTTTGCACTTCATTGCTTTGTGCGTTAGGAAATGTCCATAAAATTACTGTATTTACAGTATTGTTTTTTAGTGTGTGTGTATAAGATAGATAGATAGATAGATAGATAGATAGATAGATAGATAGATAGATAGATAGATAGATGGTGATGAAAGGCTAATTTAGTTTAGTTTTTCATGCAAAAATATTAAAGTTATAAGTGATCCAGGAAAAAGTGATAAAAAAACATATATTATTCATAACACATACATATTATGATTATGATACTGTATAATCTCAGCATCCCAATCTGTTGTGTGATAACCAGAGTCATTGAGTTGTTTCTCTATGGCCTGGGGAGTTGCTATTTGTGTCATTAGAATTTTTTATTATTATTTTTTTTTTTTGAGATGTGCGGTCCACACCATCTGTTGTATCCAAATGATATGAATAACATAATACACTGGAGGTAAATGAACTGTGGACATCATGACTAGCAGCATTACAACAAACCCACAGTATACATTCTGGCGAAAGTATCTACACCTCATGTTTCTGTGCTGGTTGCAAACGGGTGTTCAGTGGAGCATAGAAATACAATTACTGAAGATTGTTTATCATTGAGCGCTATGTTATTACGAGAAGCTTGGGCAGTCATAATGGAGATTGGTGGCAGAATTTTGAGATATAACTCTCAGTTTAAAAGCTATGCAACTATTGACTGTCCTTCAAGAATAATGCTAAATTACAGATTCAAATACGTATTATATATAATGTTTTCACTGATTATGGCCAAAGAGTAAATTGTTATCTTCCGACCAGCAGCACAGGATAATGGGAAAGTATCTAAAAATCAGTATGATATAATTTATGATGCCATTGGTTTTAATGTAGTCACCTAATGAACATGAGTCTGAATTGAATTCACTATGGATCTGCCAACAATCTGAATGTCTTTAAATGATAATTGATGATGATCTGCTGTATGGCTGAGGGTATAGTAAACACTTTCTAGCTTTTATCTAACCAACACACTGCATCAAGGGTTATGTGTAGTCACAAATAACAGTAGAAAACCAATTTACTTAGGAGCTGGTCACAATTTCAGCCCTGAATTTATTTAATGGAGTCATTTCCTACAGCCACCATACTGCACTTTGTTCTTTTTTTGTCAGTTAATGGTGCAGAAGTAGTTTGTTAATAAAAGTAGACACTTTTGCAATAGACACTGTTCAGATGCTGTGCCACTTAACTCAAGGAATTAGAATTTTACTTTAGGATGTAAGTGATCAATTAGTTCAATATTACTGGCAATAATAGGCTTTTTTTTGCATTATGTCACTAAATTGCAAGAAGATTATTGTGCTGGCAAGTCATTTGTGCATCAATAATATTAAAGATTTGCCATGTGTAATATATGTGCGTGTGTGTGCTAGAGAAGGAAATTGCTGAAACTGATATGCATGAACCAGTCTGGCCTAGCCTCATGCTTCCTTTCTCTAGTGTGTGCCATTAGTTTTTTTTTTATCCCCTCCTAGTGGGCCCGGTGAGGTATAGGTTAACATAATATTAGCAAGGGACATTTAAATGTCAGTTAATAATTGTAGTCGACAATGAGCTCCGCTAAGTGTGAATTATTCCCTCTGAAGGGTCCTCACTATGATCCATCTTCTGGCTGTATATCTTTCTGTGCTGCCTGTCAAATATGCCCCTAAATCCAAGGCTTATTTAAATGTCACAAAACATTTAAGCCCACTGAACAACGTCAAGTTTGGATATTTCTTTTATTTTAGTCCTACTTCAAGCATGTTGGAAAACAAATATAACTGTATTTAATCTTTCCTTATCTGTTTTTCTTCATTCCCTCCTTCTGCTGCTTTATCTTCAGGCTTTGTTTTGCAGTTGTGCAAAGTGTGCGGTTTAAAATAGATACTGTGGAAATGCTAAGAAAATCTTTTAAGTTTTATTGGAAGAATTTGTAAAATATAAAGTCTGAACATTGAAAGGGCCTTCCTCTCATGAATGCGGGAAAGCGTTGGGCCCTTAGCGCACATCATGTCATTTTTTGTGGATGCCGCTTCTGACTGGAGCTTGTCAAGCTACTCATTATTTAAAGTAGATCAACTGCATTTTTCAAAAACAACAAACTTTATCAGGATGACAGCATTTGAACAGATCAATTCACTTTAAATGCCACCAATAAATTACAAAACAGCATAATTTGCACAGCTGAATTGAAAACCATGATGGATAATAGCATTTAATGAAAGGACAGACAGACAGAGAGATAGATAGATAGATAGATAAAGTTAATGAGAACTTTCATCTGACCCAGTTTTTTTTTCTGCTGTGCCTTCATGGCTTCTATGTTAAACATTTTTTTAACACTTTTGCATGTGAAATGATTAACAGCATTCCTATTTGAAGAACACAGTGTGTGTAAGAAAGTAGAGTTTATAGGGAAAGCAATGATCCAAAAGCACTAGCTCTGTACTAAAAGTGGCCGTGTTGCCAAGATGCGCAGAGACTCTGGCAGCACTGTAATTTGCCACCTTGAGGAGTTTATCAGTAACACGCTGGCCAATGTTCCTACAGTGGCTTGGCAGCTTGGCTTCTGAGCAGTAAAGCTGCTTGGCTACACACCAAAGAGGCAGGGGCTCTGTCCGAGAGGGACAAAATGCTGCTGCAGGACTCTACTAAATCTAGCTCTGTTTGTGATACTTCTGCACTGATGATTTTTTAAGAATGCTTAGAGGAATAGACAGTAGATGGAAAGATACTGCATGCACTTTACAAGCCACCAAAATTACTGGAGACACATCATATATTCGATGCAGTCACATATTCGATTTGAGTTTTTTTTTAGTTTTGTGTGTTAATAAATGTGTGTGTGTGCGTGGTATGTATCTACACATACATACCATGCATTTATTTATTTATGAAATAAATAAATAAAATAAAAGTCAGAACTGATGCTTGCCAATTAGGTATGTGTAAATTGCAGTACAAAATGACTGTTGGCCATAAGTAAACATTTCTCTCCGCTAGGGGGTAATATTGTACCATTTAAAAAGTGCATTTATTTCTGCGATTTCCCAAAACACCAATAAAGCTCAGAATATTGGGATAGTATAAAACCTAATTGAAGAATTAGCATTGACTCCGTCTGGTAATAATCTGTCTAAGTTTACTCCTAGAACATTCAATTATAGCTGAATGGGACAAGAGGTAATGCCAAATGACCTCAGTGAAATATTTATATAAATTCACAGAACTAAATGCAGATGCAAGGAGCAAAAAAGTGACAAGAATGAATAAGAAAAATGATACATTCTGTATATTACTGTAAAAAGATATACAAATCTGATCTGTCACACCAGACTTGTCTGCAACTCCTTCTCTGAGTCCACTGATATAGTTAGACTTTTAGTTAAACTTTACATGAGTTTCAATGAATAAATTTAAATAAAAATTTGTCAGCGAACAACTGATACATCGCACATGCAAAGGATGTTTAACCTAAAATAACATTCTGCCTTTTTAAGAATAACATGCACAACAAGCTGTATAGGTTAACACTAGGAAGATAGCAGTATATTGTGCATTACTCATTTTGTTATCATAATCCCCAGGGGAAATGGGTTGGAAGACACTGAAGTTGGAGGCATGTATGTGAATAAATTAGAATTAAGAATTCATAATGAAATATCCAAATACAACACTACCATCCAAATGTAGATGCTGCCTACCTTTTATTCAAGCCCAGATTTGTACTGACGTGCTTTGTGACTAAATGTGTCCTCAAAAACAGCAACGTATAAATGGGTATATTTAGCATTCCTAAAAAGGGTCCTTCGGGACATTCTGTATTTTAAAATCCTCTTTTGCTCACTGCACTGTGGTTATCAATGCCCTGAATCTTTATGCTTTATATTTTACATCTTGTATGTACAAGATGATGTACAATTGTCTCCAGGACATTTACAGTGCTTTTAAAAGCATATTCAACTAACTTCCTCTCCAAAGTGAAGAATACAGTAGCAATCCTAATGGGATCAAACAAGACTGCTTAAAAAACAACAACAACAACAAAAAACAAAATATAATAAAATCCTACTGGATAAACTGAAGTGCTTTTTTCTTCTCAATATTATTGTTTATTCAGTAGTTGTTCTTTAGAGTTTTTTTATTTACAGTAAGATGGTAAAATAACTATGATTGCAGTTATTTTACTGTAAAAAAAATACAGTGACAATATTTATAGGCATTACGGAATTCTTTGTGATTGTATATTTTATATAATTGTATGTAATATTAATATACTGACTTATCTGAGCTGAAATACATTTGTTGTTCTTCATGGTATTGTGGGAATATTAATTTCCCCATAAATTATGATTTTTAATTAATTAAAAGAATAAATAAATAATTACTCTGTGAGATATGCACATTGTCTTGTTAAATATAATATTTTTTATCAATCAATTAGAAGGCATTTCATAATTTTTACTTCTAAAATCATTTTTATAACGAGTATCGTTACCATAAATTGCATTTATTTGCATTTCATGTAAATTACAGTAATTTCATTTATTGACTTTTACAATATAAATCTTGTAATGTACAGTTAACAATTAATAATTTATTCTTTGGCATTTTTTATTTTTTTAAATAAATTTTTATCTCTTTTTAAATTTTTATCTCAAGCATTTTTGCACTTGTGTCTCATCAAGGTTGCTTAAATAATTATAAATATAATTCTCTTAGAATTCCTGCGTGATTATTCTTGTAGGAGCTTAAAAGCACATCCTTATGTGCTTTTAAGTCCGTGCATATGCAGATATATTTATTAAAGAGATCAATCATTTTTTGTTAGCTGCACGAAAGCTCTTTCATCAGTCAGTGTGTTTTCTGGTTGTGTGAGTGTGTATGTGTGTATGTGATCAAATGGAGTGGGCTATGTGGGCGTTGAACGCACTGCTTCGACTGAAGAGCACTGCCTACATCTCAGCACGGCTCTGCTCTCCAGTTATGCTCAGTGCAGTACTATCTCTTCAGGTATGAGCTCCTAACACAAGACGAACAGTATTTGCCAATACTGAATGAATGGACACGAAGACTTGGAGAAATGGAAAGTACTTCGGCACCGAGAGCGTTTCAGCACCACTTTCACTGGACAGCGCAACAGCTTTTCCCACTTGCCATCGCGCTTTGGGAGATTTGCGTGTGATTTCCGTGCGTGGGGAATGGAGTTTGTCGTATTGGGGGCCATCGTACATCAAGTGATTAACGAGATACCCAAAAATCTGCAGTCGACTGTGTTTAGGTGATCATACTGGAGGTGTTTGGCAACAGTGGCGGCAGATAGAAGAAGGTAAGTGCATGGAAATGGGTCAACTTTGAACATCTCTCACAGATTCCTTGCGGGAAAAGCGTCGCTCGATGCATTTCGTCGATGTTGATTTGTTGATATCAAAGCGATTTTTCTTGGTTGCCACGAAATAATAGCGGTAGGCACGATGTTTGTGAGACATTTAGAAAAGAATGGCTTCACCATATATATTGAGCAGTAGTGCGGCACTTTGGCGAATCAGACTTTTCTTTGATCATATGGCGTTTTTCTGCATTGCTCTGTGAATATAGCAGAGGGAAGTTCTGCCCATCACTTTGTTCTAAACAACAGGTTTTACTGTTGTGCATCAACGCCTCTTAGAGTGAATGCATATCACTGATTCATATGCTAATCACCTGTCAGGATTGAATGTTTTTACTAAGGTTTACTGGAGAAAAATTGTTTACAAGTTGGATCTGCTGCCTCGCAATAAAAAAATGTTTTAATGGAGAATAATATTTCAGTCTGTCTGAAATATTGAACCTCTTGGTCACTTGCAGCTACAAAAGTGAGATATTAGAAGATGGGTCAGTGACATAAGCATGCACGAGATAAAGAGCAGAAATCTTTTAAAATATGTCATTTAAATGCAAGTCCATCAAATTTAATCAAATGGGTATTTTGTAATAAGTCCATCAAGTTAAATAAGAAATGCTTAAGAAATAAAAAAAAAATAATGTTTTATCATATTTTTATTGTGTTTTGTGTTAGGTAGCTAGTATTTTTTTGTAATTTTGTACCCAATCAAAATAACCCAACTGCAGTTTGATTGAAATTAATTGGAATGCACAAAGAAAAAATGTTATCTGTTTTTGCAGTATATATATATATATATATATATATATATATATATATATATATATATATATACACATATTAAAAATGTGAAAATATGTGTCTAACAAATGTGACACACACACACACACACACACACACACACACATGCACACGTACACACGCACACACACACACACACACACACACGTTTACTTAGCTATCTAAATGGGGACATTCCATAGGCGTAATGGTTTTTATACTGCCCTACACCAACCCTACACCTAAACTTAGCCCTCACAGGAGACTTTCTGCATTTTTACAATTTCAAAAAAACTGTTTAGTTTATTTTTAAACCCGTTTTACAAATGAGGATGTCCCCAAAGTGAGGTTTTTGGAGATTTTGTCAGGCACACACACACACACACACACACACACACATTCTTTTACATTAACCATTCACTTTATTGTTTTCTTGTCACATGACAACAAAACGGCTGCATGTTGGCTGCATGTTGGCAAATTCCATGCAGTTACACCACCTAAGCATTTTTTACTTTAAGCATCACAAATAAAGATTAACATGAATTGAGAATTTGAAGCTATATCTATTTTTAGAAAATATTTTTGTATGGTTTGCATTTTACTGTATCACTTTATAGTTTAATAGATGCATCATGTCATTGACCCAGATATAGCCTGTGGAGGTCTGGAGGAAGCGAAGTGTTTTATCAGCCTTGCAGATGTCAAACCTTGAGGCCATCTGGACCAGATGGGTTAGTTTAGAACGCATGTTAGATGGGTTTGTATAAACTTCTCCACATGCTTCAATACCATTAATGGATGTTTTGGCATTAGCAATAGTTTTTGCTATTTAAGTGTGTCTGTAATTGGCACTGGAAATTGCCAGAGACAAGTTAAATGAAAAACCTGTAAGAAATAATGAGTTGGGAGGTGTCAGTCAGAAGGCTGCACGGAAGTCTCGATGCCTCGATTTGTAACTTTGTACCACAATACCGCATGGCATTGTCAGATCTAATGAGTCAACTACGTAATACAAAAGCATACACCTACATGATGTGCTATAACAATGTGTGATGGAGTGCAGCGACTTTTGTAGTATGGAGAGGCTGTCGCAGCAATGACTCACTCCCTGGGTCTTTGCGAGAGCGTTACGAACCCATTGATCATAAAGCCCAGAGTACTGCATTTCCCCGTTTTGCCACTGCAAAAAGAGTTTTCTGTGGCCGCTGGTTGGAGATAGAGAAGAATGGCTCTACGATGGAGAAGCATGGCTCTCTGCATATGCATAGCCAAGTGCGGTATGAAGTCACTTCTCCAGACTTCATTAGTCCAGAGAAGCTTTTAAAGCAATGGAAAGAGCTTTTGCTTGGAACGCTAAGGTCTGGCGATTTCAGGCTCCGCCAAGATGGCTCTATTACATAATTGAATGAGCTAATGAACTTTTCCATCACGGCGATAGGGAAGCCAGGAAAACTGGTGCGGTGCCAACTTGTAAACTTTTGGCCTGTGACAAATTTTGTACTTCTCTCTGGCCTCTAGATGACATCAATTGAAGAAGTGAACGTTTGCGCTCCTTATGAGTCTGATCACGCACCATGTAGGATCTGCACAGTAGAAAAAGAAACAACACTAGGTTTTATACATTATTCATAGGTTTTCTTAGGACTCTTGCTCTGTAAATGCCATTTGACCCTGAGTTTTCCTCCGGGTTGAGAGTCTGTATCGGTTAACGTTGTTTACCTCCATCGAGAGCGGCGGACAACACAAGCAGACTAAATAAGTCATAATGCTCGTCCTTCACCTGTTGTCACCTTTCTGGTCTAAAGGCAAGGAATTTATATAAGGGAAATGTGTTTTGAATGATCTGTTTATGCCAATATTTGTCATTATTTGCAACTGAATATAGTTACCAACTGCTGACAGATGGCCGAAAGCTGCTTGTTAGCACCTAAATAACTCTATTAACAGTTTCCGTTTTCTAAAGTTCTTGTATTGGGAACAATTCGTGACATTTCTGTGGTGTGAAATAGACTGGCAGAGACCCATAAAGCTTCACTCTTATTTGAGTTTACTTGTATAATGACACTGCAATTAAATTCAGATTAAATGTAATTCAGATTGACCACTGATGTTGGAAGTTTGGCACAACACAACCAGAAATGATTATAATGATGCTTCTTTTTCGATTGGAACTCTTGCTTGATGAAGAAATAGAGGATGTGAAGTGATAATGAGTATATTTTTAACGTTGCTGAGGGTGGTTAATGGCAGACCTACTTTATTCCAATGCACCAGTCAGGGGATCATACTGTGATGTGATATGATGTGGGAATTCAGCCTTTGCATTATCACTGTTGCAATGAATGTTGTATTTTTAAATCTGTTGCCTGCTGTTCAGGGCCAGAGCGTTGAATATCACAGTTTGGATGGGGGAAAATGTGACGTGCATGTAGATAAGATTATTGTAATGTCTTGTACATTAAAGTCGCTATCGCCGGCTGGCGAATAAGCGGTCCTCTTCAAGATCAAAAACCAAAGCTTGAGGAAGTTCGACTGATATCGCAACTTAATTACTTAAACCAACTGATCAAGCATAAAAACACATTCTGACTCAATTTAGTCCTGTGTCAGAGACTCCTGCTTATGGATTTTCTGCCCACATTATCTGATGACACCCTCTGGCACAGAGGGCTAGAAGAGGAGACCGTGTATTGAGTGTAGTGTGATAGCCTATACCAGGTCATCGCCTACATCTGTTTTTCACATCAGTACAGTTCAGAGTGGCATGACTTTATCAGATGCAGACTCTCCCTCTCCTTTTCTTGAGCTATCTCTCGCCTCTATTTCTTGCCCTCGCCTTCACAGGCCGGGTAAATTGCAGTGCCTGATTGCAGACTTGTGACATGGAAGAATTTAAATTAAGATCATTACCCAAATATTTAAAGCAATGTAAGCTGCGGCATGACAGCTCAAGTCAGAAGTGTGTTTGAGGTGAAGATTCACAGCAAAAATGCTGTCAGAAAAACTATAAATAATCAAAATTTATGGGTTATTAAAATCAAAATGTACCCTCTTAACACATGTTTCTGGTCTTATTAGGCATGATTTACCAGCGCACATTTTCACAAGGAAAATAATGTGGGGTTTTGCAATCTTTAATATACTTGAATTTATTTAGCAGATGTTTTTATCTAATATGAATTACAAATGAGGAATACAACGATTTGTCTTAAGGAAACGATACCACAAGAAGTGTAAGCAGTTGCATTTTCAAACATTGTCCAGAATAGTACAAGATAGAAAAAGGAAGGATATAGGAATAGTGAGGACAGAGAAAAAGGTGTGTATGTTTTTAAGTCGGCAGGATGTAGTTAAGTATGGAAACCTGTTTCTACCACAGAATATATAAAATAAAAAGATAAATTGTGACTTTTATCCCACAAATTTGACTTTTTTTCTTGCAATTTTTACTTTATACCTCACATTTCTGACTTTTCGTCTCAGAATTGTGATTGCGAGTTAACGTCTCAGTTTATATCTCACAATTCTGTGTTTATATCTCATAATTCTACAGTAAGTTGATATCTTGCATTTCTAAAATTTTCTCTCAAGTTTCAGTTGTTTCTTAAATTGTCAGGATTCAGCTGTCTGGATAGGGTTAGGAAGATCATTCCACCAGCAAGGAACCGTGAAAGGAAATGTTCTGGAAATTGAATGAGCTAATTAAAATATATATATTTTTTTCCATTTCTGAAACTAGTCATATAGGCTATGGGTTAATGTTAAGTGATAGCTGAATAGCTATTAAGGCATTATTTTTTCTCCATCCTGGCATGAATTGTTCACTACAGTCTAGTAATTTTCCAGTAGATAACATCAAATCTCATCTCATGTATATTTTGTTTCAAATATCCTGTTTCACCCATAAATATGTGACATTATGGACACAAAATAGGTTTGCGAATGAATGCCTTTTCATATTGAGTTTAAGACGAGCAATTTTCTTCTCAGTTAGATTCATCTTGGTGTAATGATGTTTAGGTACATTTACTCAACAACAAGACCTAGATATTCATTAAGTAAGAGATCTTTGCAGCCTATTTAAATAGAAAATAGTTCACTGCTCCGGTTTATGATTGTGTAAGTGTGTAATGAGACATATTAGGTCATATGGAGTGTCTTCATTCCAGACCATCTGCTTTAGGAGACCCTGGCCAACTGCTCGAAGACTGGGGGGAGCGCAGCACTAGCATCGCCGCCGTCCTCGACAGTGTTTCTCAATCCACAGCATACACAGCAAAAATGTTCCTATGTGCTCTATTACCTTAAATGGGCCGTGTAGTGTTTTGGGTAAGAGGATCTGTGGCACAAGATCGTAGCCCCCCAGAGGAACTCAATGGACTGTATGAAACAGAGAAGTCAGTAGTCTGGCTCGCGCTCTGCATCGGTTCATTTCAGAGCGATGGTTGCAGGGTATTGTCCACCTCTCTGGTGAGAGCCAACTCATTAGGCCGCTTCTGCATGGGGGTCTGGATGCACGTGCGTCGCTTCAGAAGCGCTCCTCTTTTTTCCCAAATTTTCTTTTAAATCATCTTT
Organism: Barbus barbus; assembly: GCF_936440315.1. Classification (NCBI taxonomy): domain Eukaryota; kingdom Metazoa; phylum Chordata; class Actinopteri; order Cypriniformes; family Cyprinidae; genus Barbus; species Barbus barbus. The sequence goes on along the minus strand of NC_136753.1, from coordinate 24,994,651 downwards.
GTTTGCTCGACTGCACTCGGAGCTTGATTTAGGACTTGCTTGAAAAGCAAAAAAATATATTTTTGGTATCCACGGTGATAAATGATGTGTAAATGGTCATTAGTCATTTGGCAGAACAGTGAGTTATGAAAAAAATAATGACTGGCAAATTAAGAAGAGGCTATAAATCATATGCTACACTTTAAATATTTGATGTTGTCTGCATAGAAATAGTATCTGTATAATCAAAATATTTTATAGATGTCAAATGCGTATTGAAACAAATTAATAAGTATATATACAGTGGCTCCGAGTCTGATCTGAAATCACATTGAAAATCTTAGTTTTATTTCTTAAACCTGAAAAATTGATCTTAGATTCTGTACTGTTTTTGGATCAATAATCAAATCATGTGACCTTTTCTACCTTTTTCGTCCTTCCACATTCCATTTGGAACATTTTTAGATCGTGCTAGACAACATGGATCATTTGCATAAATCTGTAGATTGCATGTCAGCTTGAGTTCTGCTGTTGTTAAAGCAATATTTCACCCAAAAATGAAAATTTGCTGAAAGTGTAATTTTAGCATTATATCACTTCCTCTCCAGTGGATCCTCTGCATTAAATGGGTGCCGTCAGAACAGTCCAAACAGCTGATAAAAAACATTACAATACCTCTCACTTCAAAATCCAACAACATATTTGTTTAGAACTGTTTTGGACTGTTTTCACTTGTAAATGGTGCTTGATCTGTGCTTGAAGTCAGTTTTTTTTAAATATATATATATATATTTTTTTATCTTAAACATGCAGCTTTTCACTTCACTCATCTACATCTTGGATGTCTTTTTTTTCAGTTTTCAGCAAATATTCATTTTTGGGTGAACTGTTCCTTTAAAGTAAAAGGTGGACATGCTAAACATTAAAATATTTATAAAGATATTCTGAAAATCTGTTTAAATGCTCATTTTTACATTCAATTCTGCTCATAATACAATTTGTAATTCAGAAATTGGATTTCATCATAAAAGATTGCAAAAGATAAGAATTAAAAAAAAATTTTTAACAACAATTTATCATCATCTGATTGACTGTATGCTGTAATTTTGCCTCTGGAGTGAAACTCACCATTAACCCACCTGAGGAGATTCCGTGCTGTTGTATTGATCTTTGCCCTTGCTACCCACATAGCACGAATTATCCTGAGCAAAGATCTCTATTAGCCCAGCCCACACGAATCCAGCAGCGTGATTTCAACTGCATTCTGCATATTCCTTCAAGATATTCAACAAAGCAATGCAACAGCGCAAAGTCCTGCCGAGACATTGTGTCCTCTGTCACGTTGAGCGGCGGACCCCTGTATGAGAGCCTCATGTGAAATGGTGTGTGAAATGAGCACATTTAACTAGCCCACCAGCATCATGCTCAGTCCTGGTGCCGGGGCAGACTTACAGCCAAAGACTCGCTGTCCTGACACTGCCAATTGGATCATATTCTCTCTCCTATCTCACGCCGCCAGATTATGTGTTTCCTTTTTGTCTCTGACTCCAGGGGCGAGGGGCCGCATGTAGAGGTTAAATGAAAACGATCAGCTCCTTGCCCACCATTTGAAGTGAATCTACGGTGACTGGGAACACGGACATCACTGGATGCTTTTATAGAGCAAGCAAGCTCCATTCACACTTGGTTTTTGAAAGCTGGAACTGAACTGGAACTGTTGTGATAAGTGATTTTTTTTTCCACACAACTTATTTGATGCATCTTCCCTTAAATGGAAGAAAAGGTCTGTGACTACAAAGTGTGACTGTTATGAAATCACTGACCTACCTAGCAGTAACATGACTAGTTCTAGTTTTTGTACTTTAGCCTTGAATAATTTTTTTTTTCTTTTTATGTGTATATACTGCAGCAGTTTTATTAGAAAGTTGATTTAATATCCATTGGCTGTATTTTAATTCCCTGTTTACAGTGCAAGTGAGCGGCACGACTTGACAGCTTCTGAGTGTTTGCTAAAGTGAAGAATTCTGAGGGCAGGCAGTGAGTGAGTGTTTGTGCCAATGTTGATTTTAATATTCACTAATTACTCACTTTGTATATATCAGGATTATGCAAAATTCATGATGATTTTTGGATGTCTTTCATTTCAGTAGTGTGAATTTGGAGTGACAGCAAGAGGAATTTACTGAATTGCAAGTCGTATGTTCACAAAGGCTGCATTTATTTGATCAAAACAGTAAAACAGTAATATTGTGAAATGTTATTACAATTTAAAATAAGTATTTTCTATTTTAATATATTTTAAAATGTAATTTTTTTTTGGTGATGGCAAAGTAAAATTTCAGCAGTCTTTACTCCATTCTTAAGGATCCTTCAGAAAGCATTGTAATATGCTGATTTGTTGCTTAAGAAACATTTCTTTATATTATCAACCTTGAAAACAGTTGTGCTGCGTAACATTTTTCTGCATTTTTCATAGTTTTTTTTGGACTCTTTGAATTGAAAGTTCAAAAGAACAGCATTTATTTGAATTTTTAACTGTGTGAAAGTGTAACTTTTTAAAAGAAAAAAATCTCATTGCTGAGATTTTTTTTTGAAAGAGTCATTGCTGAATAAAAATATCAATTTCTTAATTTTTTTTTTTTTTTACTGACTCCAAAGCTGCGGTATAGGCTAACAAACCTTTTATTTTTCAAAGATTTAAACATTTAAATCTAGTCAAACTTTGCTCTTCTAGTTAAAAGTTTTAGTTATAAGAATTTCTTAAAATGTTTGTTTATTTTCATTTACTTCCCTACATTTAGATTTAATTGCTCCTCTGTTGCCTCATTTCAAATTCAGTTCAAATTAATTTACTGAACTGAAATATAAAAGTCAATTTCGATTGAAATCTGAATGGTGCTGAATCATGGTATGTCAATATAACAGAAAGGCCTCTGGAGGATGTAATTAGGAAATCCCTTTTGTTAAACCAATATTGGTTATTAAGTGAAGTGAAGTGAAGTGAAGTGACATACTGCCAAGTATGGTGACCCATACTCGGAATTCGTGCTCTGCATTTAACCCATCCAACGTGCACACACACAGCAGTGAACACACACACACCGTGAACACACACCCAGAGCAGTGGGCAGCCATTTATGCTGCAGCGCCCGGGGAGCAGTTGGGGGTTCGGTGCCTTGCTCAAGGGCACCTCAGTCGTGGTATTGAGGGTGGAGAGAGCGCTGGACATTCACTCCCCCCACCTACAATTCCTGCCGGCCGGAGACTCGAACCCGCAACCTTCGGATTACAAGTCCGACTCTCTAACCATTAGGCCACGACTTCCCGGCATAATTAAAGCAGCATAATTTGGAATTTAGAATTAGCCAAGCCTTTTTTTATACCAGCCTAATTTAATATAGCACTAAAATCATGTTCAGACTGTAATTTAAGTGGGGTAGTCAAGTCACATTATATATCATGGGCTCAGCCCCTATTGTTGAGTCTAGTCATGCCGCTGACCTACAACAAATTTCTTTGCATTCCCTCTCATCTTCTTGAACCGAGCAACAGAGGCTGAGTCAATCTCTCAAATTCGCCAGATGTAACAGAATGGCAGAAGCTGGGACAAAAATAATGAATTCAGCCCTTGAATGTGAGCCCAGCCCTGATGGCGAACGCCAGTCGGCGTACTGATAGCAGCAGTTTGTTCCCTTTCGCCCTCTGATTTCGCAATACAGAACCTCAGTTGGGGAGGAGTTGCCTCTTTCAAACCTAACATCTCTAACAATGCAAAATGGGCCAGCTTGGAGGCTCATTAAGGAAATAGAGAGGACATGCCTCCATACTAGAAACCCAAGCTTTGATAATGAGTTGTAATTATTTACTTTGAGCTGCCCCAATTAATAATGCATGGTCTGCAACCTAGAGAGAAGGGCTGCGCTATAATTTTCCTCCAGAGCTGCGTTATGAAGCCTGGTAATTGTTATGAGTTTACTAGAGGAAAAAGGCTCCTCCGATCTTAATGAAACCCTGAGTTTTTGTCTAGGCCTCCCCCTCTGCATGTGTGTGTACTTCTGTAGACCTTAGTCAGGGTAGACGCCATTTTTAATTTCACGCAATAGAAACCAAATTTGTGAGGGATCGATGTAGAGTCTCTTTAATAGGTTCTGCTGTATTAAGATTCTAAGGTTCTAAAGTAAATTTTTTGGAAAGATTTATTTTGCATGTAGTGCCAGTTGAACGTTCAGCACTTGGATATGCAAGAGTACAAGCCGCTGAACACGCTGTACACCAGTGTTCCCTCTAAGCTGCGTGCATGTTTCTCCTGTGCAAATCCGCAGAAGGCAGCCTCAAAAATATGTGGGAAAAAGCGAGAGAGCTAAATGAATGGGCAACATTTCAGTTGGAGCACATCCGAATGTCCATTGATTTTTTTTTTTTTTTTCTCCAATTGTAAACCGGAGCTGTGAAAAATTCTGTATCCACAAACAGTACGAGAGATTCATAGTGGCACATACGGAAGCTTGAAAAGGTCCTGCATGATTGCCATGAATCAATACTACTACTACTACTACTACTACTACTACTAATAATAATTGTTTATAATTAGAATTTAAAAATAGAATCATTCAAAATAGAATAATTTTTAGTATTATTGATGTCAGGTAATGTCCTCTTTGGAGTGTTCTTTTATAAGTTTCAGAATCTGAACAGAATCAGAATGAGCTTTATTGGCCGAGTATGTTTACACATATGAGGAATTTGTTTTAGTGACAGATACTATTCAGTATACTATTTTAAATAGCTGCCACAATAGTATGTGATATGTATATCAGTTTGATTGGTTTGAATTTGGAAAGGGGAAATCTCTTCAGAGGCTGGACAAACACAAGATGAATGCGCTGACATGCTAATTGCAGCTTTTCATGTAAGTTTTTTTTTATAATATAAGCTTTATATATTCAGAAGAAACTAGTAAAGATATAAACATACAGTATCATGGATGATATTGTGATAGTCTCTATAAGAAGCAGCACTGAGATTTGCAAAATAACCTCATTATTTTATGAAAAAGTCTTTAGTTGCTGGCTTATTTTATCTACCTCGGGCATGAAATTCAGAATCTCACATTTATATTTTATGAATGCAGTATCCATAGATTTGTGCATACCCACATAACCAACACACAGCACACTCATATACACGAATCACTATTTTTATTACAGCAGTTATTAGGTAAAATTACAATTGAACATAAAAGCAGTTGTGAAGACTGGTTATGAGGAATGTTACTCTAAAATGCACACTGTTCTCTCTCTCTCTCTCTCTCGCTCTCTCTCTCTCTCTCACTCTCTCTCTCTTTCTCACTCACTCATTCACTCTCACACACACACACACACACACTAATATGTTCACACAGGATGGTAACAATGAGCTAGTATGTCTTTTTAAACGAAGTTGTCTTTTAATGTTCTATATGTTAATATTACATATTGTTCTTATACTAACGTCCACAAATCCAGGTCAGTCTCTTTCAACTCAGTCTCCTCCCACGCATTGCACATTGATTGTAGGTGCTTTGTTTTTGTAATGGATGCTATACATTAAATTAGACATAATTATAATAAATTTAAATAGCATGTTTCTTTTTTCACATTAACAGATAACCGATGATTCGCTTTCCTATTTAACCTGAACTCAATGAATAGATAGATAGATATAAGATGATAGATAAATATATATACATATTATAAATATGTTTCTGCTTAAAGGGTCATATAAACTAGCGTATACATTAATTTCGATCTATATTTTTGCTTAATATTAGGTTTTTCAGGGCAACAATAAAAATTTAAGAAAATGTTGCTTTGCAGTACAACATTCAGAGATGCATTTTAATTTCCTTCTAAGGAAACCGAATGAAGATATATTTCAGATTCGTATGTATCTGAAGACATTACTGGATTAGCTAACCTGCTGGAGACCATACATGGCTCAGCAACACTGTGTTGTTAACGAGTTGTATGCTCTCATTCTCAAGCTCCGCAGTACATGGAGATGGCTGTTGCATCCATGGGGCGTCATCCCATCACTGCATATATTACTCAGTACTTGCTTTGTTTATCAGTGTCTCTGCAGAAGCACAGCTTCAGGGGCTGTTCTCTGATCTTTTCCTGGCTCAAAAAGTACGTCAGACCTGTGTTGAGGGAGTCATGGCGCTGTAGGTGAGGCCAGGATGAGCGTAGTACTCTCACCTCCAGTGCATTCTGCAGGCGTCCAGCTAAAGCTTGTTGTAGTTTTTCCATTGGATTTACTGAAAGTGTCATCACACCTTCTTTACAAAAGCAAGCACTATATGACTATTCCACTCTCGCGGCCAGGCCTCGGTCCACACGGTATGAGAGTATATGAAACATAAGGAGACATAAGAAAGGAAAAACTCTAGGGGGGATGTCAAAACTCTTTCGTTACTTACAATATATTTACACTCTTTCAGTCACAAATAGAAAGAACCCGAAGAATACAAATTACCTGAGGAGCCGCACAAACAAAAGCAATAAAACAGAAAGAGATAAATCTGAGAGAATTTCGAAATCCTTATAAACAAAAAATACACATGCTGTTCCCTCAGTACCTATCTAACAAAACCCAGGAGCAAATACCCAAATATAAAAGGAAAATACATTCTATCAGACTCCTAACCGGAGTCATTTTGTGTGGAGTATTATATACTGGAAATAATTTAGCATTAGCAGTAATATTGTTCAAAAAGGGCCTTTACTACAAACAAAAAAAGTATAAAATACTATATGTATATAAACATACATACATATATATATATATATACGAGGATAAAAAAATTACAACCAGTCAGTAAAGCACATGTTGACTTCAGAAAGTGTTTTCCAAGAGATCCTGGTTGTCATTCGCTGATCCTCATCAATCTATTAATACAATCAGGGTCATAACACTACTCACATGGATTACAGTAAAACAGTAAACAAGTGCTTTACTCCCAGTCATTGTATGCATGTATGCATTTTTGTTGAAGACAGTGCACTCTCAATTAAAGAAACACACTTGATAAAATGTAAATCAGAGCCAACAAATAGGAAAATTCTAAAGTAATTTACCATGTTAATGCATTTTTTGTCATATTTCAGAACATGGCTTATTCATTTGGTATTCTGCTCCTTCAGCTGCATGCTATCTGACAGTGATAATGGTAAAATGGCAAATTCCCCAAGGATATTAGTTAGACATGCATACACACACACACACACACACACACACACTGGGGGAGAGGCAGTAAAATGAGTGATGTTTGAAAGCTTATGGCTGCGCAACGTGGGTGTTTTCTCTTTGTCTTTCCCACGGGGGATGCTCTTGTTGTGTTGCGGGGGTAGCTTCAGCTCTTAGATGATTGAAAAGCACCATCTTAGTCCATAAAAAACCCTCTCTTTCACTTTCCCTCCTGTCAGGATATGCATACCAGTGGCTTGCCAGTGTCTTTGGCTTCTGAGCCATCGTGTGTACAGAGTGCCTGTCTTGATTCCCTTTTGGAAGAGCTTAAAATGGCTGCAGGCACTTTGCTTCCTCCTGCTCTGAGGAAGCCTTTCACATTTGTCACTGACAAACGGATTTGGCGGCACTTGTTGCGCAATGGGAAAAAAAACACAATATAACGGATAGCATGCCATAGATATCCAGGCGTAAACACTCAGCAGGATTCCAAACAAGGTTGACCACTGACTGTGTTAACTATGTGCTGTGAAACATTGGTAAGGCGGCAGTCTGACGCTTCTCGCATATGCAATTTATAACTATTACTCGGGCAAATGTCAGGGAAACGCTCGAGCTCATTGTGTTAGATAAGCATGTGAATGAAATCATTGTGCCATGGCTTCAGTGCAGTGTGAGACCATCTACATACATTTATTCTTATATTTGAAGCAATATACTGTTAGTAATGTTATTGTATTTCTGAAGCCGTTTAAAAGTAAATTATGTAATTTCTCTACCACAAAACTATTACTTAAACAGGTATTGCTCATACAGCATTATGTGAGCTAGGTGGATGCCTGAAAGGTGCTGCGCTTTTGTCAGCCTACAATGGGTGCTCAAAGCGAGAGGTCAGGGCATGGCTGTTAACATGACCCCATTAGCCCCTGGTGGTAGATGCTGTAACTGCACCATCTGCTTCCAAAAGATTCAAGATTGTTTATTTGTCACATACACAATTATACAGGGTATAACCAGCAGTGAAATGTAGGCCTTTTCCTTTATTCTGACTGAATACATTTATTTGTCAAACTGTATGGGGTAAGTTGTCACAACAGAACCAGAATATAGTTTTACAGCTATATTTAAAGAGTAAAATGAATTCATATAACTGCAAAAATTGAAAACGTAACAGAAATGTATTGAACTATTGTTTTGGCCAAAAATATTATTACAAATTGATTGTATAAATTGACCTTTCCATCTTGGAACTATAAGTTTTTTTTTAGATATTGCACTCCATATACTTTGTAGATGGAACCTTTTTGTTTTCTGAATAAAAAGTCACGAATTAAAATAACTAAAAAAAAAATAAAATAAAAAAAAGATAGAACCTTATAATTCCAATGTGATGACTTATTTTAAATTAAATTAAATAAATCAAATATTTTTTTTAAAATGAATTTCAAATTAAAATTGAAAAATGTTTGACAAATTTCTCCATCTGACATCTACTGAGAACAATTTGTTAGCTGACTCTTGTAAAAATCACTGTTATTTTACTATTATGTACTATTGTAGTATTTCTTGCTATTTCGAATTGTTTTTATATTTTCAGTTTTCATTTTGATTTTAGTTTGTTTTAATATTTTCATGTGATTTTGTCATTTTTATTAGATTGTTTTTTTCTATATAGCTTTAATAATAACAATAATAATAATAATAATAATAAATTATATATATTTTTTTAAATTGTAAATGTAGAACTTCAACTCAAAAATTATTTGAGCTATTTTCCAAGGCAGCATTTTTTAAATAAAATACTTAATTTAAGTTTTTCATTTAATATTTATATTGAGTATTTTAATTCAGCTTTACTTCAATTACTGAAAACAATTAGCACAAATTTGTATTATTTTAATTAATTTTTGAACTTTTAGTCATATAAATGCCATTGTGTTTTTAATGTGTTCATTTGTTTATCCAACAGCTATAGATAAATGCTGGTTCTGAAATTTAAGTTTGAAGTACCAAATTTATGAAAATTGTCCTAATTTGAGGGTTCAAATTTTGTGTTCTAAACCAACATGCAAAATCATGGTCAGAGAAAAATCTTTTGATCTCAGAACCTCAGCTATAGCTGTGACAACAGTCCTCATATAGCTAATATTGCAGTGTAGTAGATGTTTCACCAGTGCCTGATTGTTTTTGGAGGGCTCTTAAAAGCATGAAATTGAGTTACATTTTTCCTGTCACAGCTGAGGATGGCCGCTAGTGAAGGGCTTGGAGCTGCATGTGCTCGTTCTTGTGGTGCCATCAGGCAATCATGATGTCAGCTTCATATCGGATTTCATACTTTCATAACTGCTGTTGAAATCAAAGGAAATGGCAACGGATAGCTTTTCTCCAGGTATTGTAGATTTCCTGAGCTCAAACAAACAGATTGCAATGCCATGTAGTTCTACTAGTGGCACAAAAATGCCACACTTAACCTTTAAATAATACTAAATGATAGTCGAGTTTATGGGGGGTATGATATCTTTTCTGAGGGCTTTGCAACACCTACATGGTCACATGCTGTTATCAGAAAATTGATTCAGTCGAACAATATTTCTCTGTTTGAGTTTGTTTGCATCTTGTAGCTGATTATCTTGGTGCCCTGCTCTAACCAAGTTGCATCACGCTTGTGGATTACATTGTGCATATACTGCACAAATTCAAAGAGGCTGACAGGGGAAGTTCTGCATCAGCTTTCTGAGAGTACAATGAAACTGAGAAAACTAAAACATGGGAAGAAAATTCATCTTTCTATTCAGGTCAGTGGGAAATGTGTCATGGATGTCATTTAATTTAAAAAAGAGCCATATTTGCCTGCGTTTAGCATTCACAGGTTTTTTTTTTTGCATTGTTCTCTTCTTTTTCTTTTTTTTCTGAGCATGTGCTTTTGTCTGCTTTGGATATTTCTGGCTCTTGCAGAAACTGAAATTAAGTGGACACCCAAAAGTTGCTGTGGGTGGCATTTTCTTTATCTCACTTTTCCAGATAATAAGAGCTATAGAATACAGTTTACAGGTTTTTGGGTGGCGAGCAGAGCAGCAACATTCATGCTGCATGAATCTGTTAGTCCCTTACGTTTTGAATTTATCTGTAAGAGGTCATTTAAGAGATTCTTCTATAGTTAAGTTGTCAAATATCTTCAAATTCAGGGGTGCCATGCACCCATTTTTTTTCTCAAGGCGGCACCAGTGGGAGTTTTGGCTCGCATAGGTGCCTGAGGTGAGATAAGTTATCATTTAAAAACTGTATGGTAAGAGCAGGGGCCTGTACCATGAAGCCGGATTTGCTGGCTAGCCATGCAAGTTTCAGTTTAGTTTGCACCAATCCTGGGTTTTAGGTACCATGAAAGTGGCTTGGCTTTTAACTGCATTCATTGCCATAGTAACTTACACTCCATGGCTAACCTGCTCTAGGGCAGGTTATATTCTGGGTTAGAGAGCTCAAACTGAAATTGGACCAATCAGCAAAGTGACACATGTCTGACACAAAAAAAGTCACTCCCCCAGTTTGTCTTGCTCCAAATTAAAGGTCACTAGTACAAAAAAAAAATCTCAGGCTTATTAGTTATTTTAAATGATTTTATATAATTATATTATTTATATTATTATTAATCCATTGCACACAAGCAATTTTAGTTTAACAGTTATTATAAATAATTTATTTTAAATGAATGTTAATATATACAGATCGTATGTAATATAAATAAGCTGTAGAATCAATAGATAATGCTTTAAAAATGACAACGTGACCTTACATTTGAGTCTCTATCGCTGTATATTTCCAACTATATAAACTAATTTAACAAGTTTCACTTGTGACTGCACTGATAAAGCAAGATCATTTATTTTATTTGTCCTCTTTCATGAACAAGTAATGTTTTCATTGTAAATGCATTTAAATTCACCATATTCTTCAATCTTTTAAACTTTAGAAAAACCTTTAACCTTTAACCAAGGCTCGTGATTGGCTTTTCGGCACTGATGTCTCACATTCATGTGCACGTGCTCCACAAACTCGGGATCAAAGCCTGAGTTGACAAAGAAAGTCGATGATCAGCATCATGGTACCAACAAAGCCAGATTGGAGTGGTTTGGTTTTGTCAACTCAAAACTTATCCTGTAACTCTGAATTTGTTCATCTACCATCATGGTACAGGCTCCAGGTTGGACCTAACTACTTTTGCATTCAATAGGAAAAAGTCACACCCTTTAGGACTTAAATACAAATTCTGCTTGCATAAGAGTTGGTAGACGATGACTGAAGGAAATGCAAATGATAGCTATGAAACACATTCAGAAAATGTATGCTTTCTGCCTGTGAATTTTAGACAGACGTGTCTTACTTAGAATAAGCATTCACCCAAAAATGAACATTAGGTGAAAATTCACTCACCCTTGGGACATCCAAGATGTAGAGGAGTTTATTTCCGCATCAGAACAGATTTGAAGAAATCCACTCAACTCCACACCATCAAATAATGTCCTGTGAAGTGGAAAGTTGTGTGTTTGTAATAAACATCCAACATGAAGGCATTTTAACTTTAAACTGCCACTTCTGGCCAAAATACCAGTCCATAATCTATAGTCATGCTTGCTCCATGCAGTGAAAAATTCCTTCCCCTTTTGTCCTCTCGCATTAAAATCCACCAACACATTTGACTGTTTTCATCTAAACATTGCTTGATCTGTTCATATTTCTCTTCTGATTCAGACGAGACAACTGGTTCACTGAAGAAAGCAATATAATGGATAGAGGACTCATGATGGATTTGTTTCTTGTAAAGTCAAAACTTGTTGCGTTTCACAAAACGTTATTTGATGGACTGGAGTTAGATTATTTGTGGATTATTTTGATGTTTTGATCAGCTGTTTGGACTCTCATTCTGACGGCACCCATTCACTGCAGAGGATCCATTGATGAGCAAGTGATGTAATGCTACATTTCTCCAAATCTGCTCTGATAAAAAACACCAAAAATAAAACCCACATCTACATCTCGGATGGCCTGAAGATGAGTAAATTTGCAGCCAAATTTTTTTTTTTTAATGAACTATTCCTTTAATTGCAAATATGCAAATACATTTCTTTTGAAATTGCATATAAAATCCACTTGGTTAAAAAAAATAATGGGTGTGACACGTTTACTCAAATTCATAACAATAATAAGATAAATATGCCTCTTGGATGATTCTAGAAATAATTGTACACCTCAATGTTCCTGTCGTTGCTTTCGACAGAATTTGAATATAACCCAGGCTGGTGTTGGCATGTTCAGAACTGCAGATCCAATCCTGAACTCGGCAGCATTATTTTTAAAATTCTCATGCTTTTTTTTTCGAGGATCTGAGCCACAATATACAATACAAAAGCAGAGCAGAAACTGTGAGCAGTTGAGAGCCTGCGGGCAAGAAAGGCTGCAAGTAACTACAGTAAACAGTAGCACAAGGTCAGGAGATGTCAGCTTATCAGCACTGTTCATGCACAGTATCATGGTCCACTGACAGAAAAGTTAGGTCAAAATTGCAGAAATTGCAGTGTTGAACTTACCATTTAAACCTACAATGGCCTCAAAGTACATTTTTTGGACTCCTACGTTTTACTTAAAAATTACAACAAAATATAAAGCAGCATCTGCAAGCACATGCAGCTAGAACTATTGTCGAAGACATATTTGCAATTATTTTTAACCAGCTGGTCACAAAGTTATTTTTTTAGAAAGCAGTTCCCCACAGGTTTTTTAAATAAGGTCTTTTTTTTTCAAACACTTAATTATTTATTGTTGTTGTTTATTTTTTATTTAAATAATTTATTGTTTTATGTTTGTGTATGTGGTACATCAGGCTTTTATGGCTCATATAGTATGATAGGAGAATATGGAGCTAACAAAAAACAAAACAAAACAAAAAAATAAATACATTTAATTCAGAGGCCCCCCAAAATATGCAGTTTGGTGCAGATGTTATTTATATGGCCAAAAGTGAGATTAAATTCTGATAACTTGTAATTTAGATCAATGAGACAAAATATATTATTATTATGCAATGCAATACAATAATGAATAAACATTCCTTAAATGTTCTCCAAAAGCTTATTTTAATATGATTATGATCAAACCTTTTATGATGAGAAATTGCTTCAGTGGTGTAAGTGTTCATCTCGAAATGTTGCTATATATGAAAATTATTCTTATGTTTACTTAATAATAATCATTAAAGATTTTGCAGCAAAAAAAAATGCACCACAAATTTCAGAATTCTACTAAAAGGCCTTTTGCTTACTAAAATATATGATACAATGAATATGATAAAGTAGGTTTTATAGGGTTTATTCTATTTATTTTATTTTATAATTAAAAAACACTTGGGTTGATACTCTATATCTTATAAAATTACGTTCATACTGTGCATTTTCAAGTGTAGCTTAAAGGTCCAAATGGAGGCCACTGCACTGAATTTTTATTGTTTTTTTCTGCAAAAAAGCTGTGGTCATGCTAGGCTTTGAGCATACAAAATGACATGGACCATGCAATGCTGTGAATCATGCAGTTTGCAAATGTGAGACATTTGAGACATTAATTGAGATGTGTTTGTTTTGTACAAAGAGTCAGTGTTATATTGGGCTGGTCAGCCTGTTCAGACAAATAACACAACATTCACACAGTGCCACAGAGATGATGTTTATTCTTGCTTTCATATTAATGTGCGATATTTTACCATTGCAAGATGTGCACACTCAGCTTTAAAAACTGAAGGTTATGCTAGACCTTTAGCTGCACAGAATACTAAACAGACTAGCAAAATGATCATTAAAGATGATTAAATATCTATCGATTACTGTTGTATTTAACGCAGATGACAGCGACTGCTTAGAGAAGTAGGAGCGCATGAGTCACCAGGTGTAACTGCAGAAGCTGTCGCGTTCCAGGAATCCGGCCAAGCTTCCATTGTTCCAGCCCTGCCGTGTCAGCTCTTTCGGCCATTTCTGAGGCTTGCATTCATCACCAAACATTTCTCCAGGCTTTTAAAAGACTTGTAAAGGTCCCGACAAGAGAGAGAGAGAGCACGCGCCCTCCTCCTCCTTCCCCGTATACTCCCAACAATCACATGCTTGTCAGAATGTCAGCTGGCATTATAGTAACCCCCTCATACAGGCCTATAGGAGCAAGACAGCCGGGGAACTGGAGCGAAACGGAGGCAGTCACTGGCACAGCTAGAGTGGGAGCAGTCGTCTCCAAAGGCCCGACCTTTGATGGCCTCAGAGGGCTTGAGGAACAGGCCCTGTGTGGGCGGCAACACCGTGGTACAGGAAAATCTCTGTCACCAATGATGTGCGGCACAAAGGCTGATGGGAGTTGAAGGTTTGGACTGCGCAACGAGCAGATTCTAAGTCCTTTTGACTAGAAACAGACTTGATTTCAATGAACTCGTCATCAAAATTTTATTAGATTTTGGATTTCTTAGCGAGGATGCATAATACCGCTGCTTCACCTTGGCAGTTGCTTTCATTTTTAAAGCATTTTTATTGGCTTATGAAGTATTAGCTCATGAAACATGCTTCAGAATGATGAAATCTTTCGACTTTTAATCTGTGGTGATTGTTGCCATTGGCCTGTGAATTTAACAAAATAGTAACGCAGAGAAGCCTTAGAGGCATAGTTCACCTCAAAATGAATCATTGACACTCCCTCATGTCGAATTAATTTCTTCTGTGGAAGAACTGTTTTTGTTCCACAGAAGAAAGCCATACAGGTTTGGAACAACAGTACGTTATGGGGCCCCTCAGGCTGATGGAAAACATACGAGATTGGATCATTTTCATACCCCCCCCCCCCACACCCCATGGAAAAATGGGATCGAAGGAAAATGGTTTTGCATTCTCTTGCAAAAATATTGTGTCCTCCTAAGAAGTTTTTCAGGGAAACACAAAAAGGTTTGCAAGCGAGCACCAAATTTCTCGGGGGCACGCAACATTTTTTGTGAAAGAATGCAAATATTTTACAAGCGAATGCAAAATTTTTCCAAGAAATGCAACGCTTTTGCAAGAGAACACAAATGTTTTGTGAGAAAATGCAAAGGTTTTGCAAGTGAATGCTAACTTCAAGGTATGCAACTCTTTTGCAAGAGAATGCAATTTTTTTTTATTATTATAATTTTTTTTTTGTGTGAGAGAATACAAAGTTTTGTGAGTGAACACAAAATTGCTCAGGGGAACGCCATCATTTTGTGAGAAAACGTGAACGAATTAAATTGTTTTTAAAGTTTAACATTTTTCCCCCATCACCATGTTTCTTTAGTGGCTCCATATGAGGGTGAGTAAATGATGACAGAATTTGACTAGCTCAGTCAGAGGAGTATCGGTCAGCTCCAGTGTGCCCTGACCACCCACAAAAAAAGAGTTTCCCATCTCTGTCACATTTCCCCTGACAAGGTGATGATGTTCCGAGTTACACCTCTCACTGTTCATCTGGACTCATGGTTTCCTCAGGGGTGGTTCTCTGAATGAAGGGCTGGGGAGTCTGGAAGATTAAAAACAGCAACTGAAAAGCCTGGCAGGATTGGGCAGCGAAGCTGCGAGGCTTTGACACACAGGCTCTTGCAGGGGAGACTTTTCCTTTGTTCCCTTATTTATATTGTAGCCCTGTTCAATTCCTGGAATATGTTTGGAAAGGCCTGAGGTGGGAATTTGTATGGAATAAACCCTTGGCGATGTGGCGCTGCCAAAGGGTTAGCTGTAGAAACTGTTGACTGGTTTCACCATTGCCAAAATTATTATTTTGAGAAAAATCTCTCTTTGTGTGTGACATTTAAAGGATCAGCAGTTTCAATGTAGATGGCAACTTTGTAGTGAATCAGTGAAACATGGTGCTTGTTCATCATACTGTAGATACAGCTTAATCATATTCATAAATTCAGTTTCAACATTCAGTTCCTCACAAAAATTAAATATTTCTCTCTGTTGTCATTCACACAAAAATCTGAGACCACACTGAAAATCTGGAGTGTGCATTTCATATATACAGTCGACACTTTTGAACGGTAGTGGTTTTAAAAACAGCTGAAATGTTAAAAGAAAAACATCCATCCATCCATCCATCCATCCATCCAATCTTGTTTTAAAGGGGGCATATGACATTGCTAAAAAGTGTATTTGGTGTAATGCAATGTGTTTATGCGGTTTAAGGTTAAAAAAACACATTATTTTCCACATACTGTACATTATTGTTGTTCCTCAATACTCCGCCTTTCTGAAATGCATATATTTTTACAAAGCTCATCGTTCTGAGAAGCGAGGCGTGCTCTGATTGGCCAGCTATCAGGTGCATTGTGATTGGAAGTTGGAATTGCCCCACTTTATAGAAACACACACTCGAATATTTGGGCTGAACTGTTCTGGAACAGTGTTGTAAATACAACTTAATCACTGATTTCAAGTTGTGTCCTCTTTTGGAAGCCCAAACAAAGTACTTTCACAACAAAACACAGCGTCTCCAGGACATGGTGCTGGTGGCAGCAACAATAGGGCCTTTCGCACCGCGGGAACCTTTTCATAATACCCAAACTAATTGTGGAACTTCCCAATTTTTGGCGTGTTCGCACTGCAGGAACTAGGAACGGTTTTAGTTCTAGTTTTAGTTCTAAATTAGCTCCTACTCCAGAGTAGGCTCTAAAACAGTTCTAGGAACTATTAGTGACGTAAGTGTATACGCTGATTGGCCAAACGCACACGAAACATCGGCTACCCGGCCATTTTAAAAAGCCATGTAAACATATTTACTCGACGAACATGGAAAATAGCGATAGCAGCATTTACCTGTTGTCTGCAGTGTTGTGTTCTTTTCTCAGCTTCAATGATATGTAACACTGTCAGTTGTCATCGAAATTTAGTCTCTTAGCCCAACTTTGTCCTCTTGCAATCGCGTAAATTGTGCATTTACATTCCATCTCCGTTATCACGAAAACAGTTCACCGGTTGTTGAAGTTTGTTAATGCCACGCAAAAAGACATCGCTGTCGGCTGCTTCAGAGTTCCTGCTGCCGGTGCGAACGCAACCAGGAAAATGGCCCGAGGGAGAAATTGGTTCTCTAGGAACTACCCTGCTGCTAGTTCCAGAACTTAGTTCCTAGAACTATGCTATGCGAAAGCCCCTAATTCCACAGCATAATAGTTCCGCCTTCTTTCTTTGTGTATACATTTGGGCGGTGCTTTGCAAATCTTCCCACACCGTGATGTAGACATGTGGGGGCTTTAGTATTGTCTGCATTTTCAGTTTTGGGCCACTGCAATTGACAGCATCAGTATGTATGTTTTCATACAGTGATCGTGGAAGGATTTGCACTGTCAGTTCACATAACATGCATGGCTCCACATAAAACTCAACCACTTATGTTCTAACATACGCTATTTCTATGAACAATTTTTTTGCTTAAAACACAGGAGAACTTTGTGTTTTTTTTTTTCTCAAAACCCCCCCCCCCCCCCAAAAAAAAAAAATCAATGTAATTTTCACCACATATCAAAATATGTATTGTGTTTAATAACATTCTGTGATGGAAATGTTATTTGAAACACTTTATGTCTTGCAGAGCTGTGTATATATTTAAAATTATTTTTTTTTACTTTTTTTTAATAACTTGACAAAATTAGATTTACATGTAGACTAACTTCTGAAAATGAATGCAAATTAATATTCCCAGAATAGCAAGTGTAAGTAGCATTTTTACTTATTATTTATAATTAGACTTGATATTTAATTCAATGACACCACATGACAGGCTTTCTCCAACCTTCCAAGTAAATGCTTATAAATGCTCATTTCAAATGAAAAAATGTTTCAGATGTGTTCTATCTTGCGTCCATCTGATAAAGATTTGAATATAGCTTAGATTCTGTTAAATGAGTCATAGTGTCTCCATCAGCTGCTCTTCAAATAAAATAATTTAGATCATTTGTAGCTGTGTCCTATAAGATCTTTGAGTGATAGATATATTTTCTCTCTTCAGGGACCTTGTGCAAATAAGATTTCTGAGAATCTCGCGTGTATAAGGCGCTCATTTTTCCTCTCTTACCACTCCCTAATGCAATAGATTGATACGGCATGAAGATTCTGGATATCTATCATATCTGATAGAAAAATCGATGTATTCCCGTGGACAGTTGACACATTAAATGTTGATAAATCCCTGACATATCTCTAAACCGAGGCAGCGTGCTCTCTCTTATTCATTTATTTATTTTTTTCTCCACACTTTGAGAACATGTTGAGAACAGCAAAATAACATCAAAGAAAATCGATGAATATTGCACGTTTGTCTGGAATTTCGCTTTCTACAAAAATACATATCGCATCTGCCCCCCCCCCCCCCACAACCATTGTTCAAATGACATCAGAAAGAAATTCGCTCACATCAGAGGACGTGAGCACATACATCATTTTCATTGTAAATGTTCGTGGATGAGAGAGCATAATCCTGGTTTGTGCACCATTACTGACAAGCCACCATGAAATGCTGACATGTCTACCATTCATACCCATCTCCATGACAACCAGAGACCTGAGCCTAGCATTGTGATCCATCACCCTGATATATCCCCTCATTTCACTGAAATATAAGACCCATATAGTGGCGCAATGCACATAAAATGAATTATGCATCCAATAGACCGTAAGGACCAAATGTTTACAGTGAACACAAAGAAGAATGCTCTACCTGAATACGGTATCTTTCAGCATCAGGACCAAGAGAGAAAAATGAACAGGGAAATTAGTTAAACAGCAGGTTTGAAGGCACTTCAGAAAACACAAGAAAACAAAGCACTCGTCAAGAAAACAAAGATTGTTTGCAGCGCAATCCCTCAGAATTAGTAAAATTCGCACCGGCACACTTATTATTCAGGGCTTGTAAGAGGGTTTAGCTGCTGATAAAAATGAGAGCACTGTCAATTCTTCTTCACATGAGGCCATTTCCACAGAGGCAACACTCCAGACATTAAACTAGACCAAACGGGTTTATCTGACAATTTAGTCCCTTGATTAGTCATTCATTAGACATGTTATACAGTTCCTTTAGGGTTTTTTCCAGGGTAACAATCCTCATAAGAGGCTCTGGAGTCATATTTTAATTAGTGGCTGATTAAGTAGAAAATTGTAGCATCTGAGAGGGGAAATAATGAAAGACACGCGAGGTAAAGGTTTGTGGCAGAGGGCAGGTTACGGATGGAGCCGCTAAGCTGCGCGCAGAGCGATATCTAGACACTAAAATGGTTCCGCATCAAAGGTTTTACACTATGAGTTGTTAATGTGGATGAAGGGACTAAATCAAGGTCCCACCCAGCAAATGAAATGGTTCGTTAAGAGGATAAGAACAAAGATTTTGGACGGAGACTCAAGTGGGAGGCTGATTGGGTTGTGGAAGCACGTTGATTGAGGCAATCAGACCTGCTACAACAGCGGAAGCCTTCTTGTCCCTCTCTGTTGTAGGCCATATTTTCTGAGCAATCTTGGGTGAAAGATTGGTTGAAGCGTGGTTGACCTCTACACAATCCCCCTGTGAAGTTCTGCAGTTCGGGCCCGTTTTATTTCAACTGTTAAGATTAGTGCGCTGACAATGCTCTCCAGATTCCTCCTCCTGTTTGACACGCCGCTTCGCTTTCACTGTATGCAATAAAGACACAAAGTCTGTAGATGCTTTGATGAGTGTGATAAGATCTGTAAACCTGACTAGCAGTGTAAGCTCATCTATATATAGTCTCCACAGCTGTGATGACGCCAATGACAGATGACAGCTGCTTCTATATTCGGAAGCACCAGCCAGGATGCAGACGAAGGTCCCACAACATTGACTAACAGCTAATAATTGTAAATAAACTCTTAATTAACAATTGAATTATGTATAGTAGTACTGTTTGGGTTGGAAACAATTCATTCTTTTAATGAGTCTCATTTAGTGGACTGGCTCCTAAACTCCCTCATATGTAAAGTGTGCCACTGCTTTGTCAAAGAATCACTGCAGCATGAGAAAACAGCAAATCACTGAGTGGACAAGCTTAGTGAACAAATACATTCCTTCACTGAACTAGTCAATGTTTTGGTATTGAATATGACATCTTGTTGGTGAATAAACTGAAGGAATGAGTCATGCTGAATCTTCAAGATTTGAATTAAATTGGCCACAGTTTTGCCGTTTTTTTTTTTTTGTGGAATCCATGATACATTTTCATGTTCAAGATTCTATGATTAACTAATAATTCTAATATCAAAGGCGCTTTTGTCTGTTTTAATTTGAATTTTATGTACCTTATATTCATATTTCACCTACAATTCTGCATCACATTTGCTATATCTCAATTCAAATTCATTTATGAATATCGCACAGCCCTTCTATCCAAAGTGACACTGACATTTTGACATTTTATATTTAAAACCTACCAGTTCCAATAACTCCAAACACTGTTTATTCTCAGTACTGCACTTGTGTTGTTTTCTTTCTCCCTTCACAATGATCGCGTCTGGGTTGCATATTGAATCAAATGATGAAAATGAAATAAATCTATATATATTTCAAGACAAACATCTGAGTCATTCCGAATCGGCTGGACTTTGAGTGGCTAAGCGAGACTCATTCATTCACCTATTCCTGGATCATTATCAGAGCCGCTGGTGTCGATACCATTATCGAGAAACCAGCAGCATAGATGCACTGTTGTGATCGCCCCATCCTCTCACAGGCTCATTAACCAACAGCTTTCAATCATATAAAGCCACTTCATCTTAATATGGTAAGGCACTGCGAGGACATTTGAGCAATGCGTGGGGAGTTAGACAACTGTAAAATATTTCTGTGTTACTTGGTATTCCAGTGAATGGCAGGGATTAATGTTTTGGATCGTATGCCCTGAAAAGACCTGTCTGAATGTCATCTATATCCATATTTTCCATTCAGGGATGACCATGCTTGCCCTTCGTTTGGATGGAACTAACCAATCGAGATTGTGTTTGCGAGAAGCATCATTATTAAATCTGTTGTCATTATGTCTTTTAGCTGAGCTCTATTACTCAGGATCAAGATATTGTCATGCAAATCACTCACTTGCCATTTAGCAGATGCGTTTCATGCTAAGCCACTTACAATAGTCTAATCGGCTAGAATTATGGTTCGTGACCTGTCTTTGGAAAATTCAGCTCTGGGTTTCTGTATCCTCTATTCTGTAGCAACGCTATTAACTTTTTAGTAGTTTGACAGTAGTTCAAAACAGTGTAGATTTTCTAGTAACTAGCTAGTTTTTGCAATGAGTAGCAGTAGTGTGACATGGCTTTTAAAAATGTCACATTTTTCACACATGCAACTTTACTACCAGTGAACAGAGAACAAAACTTGCATCTGCCTTTATGAATAGTGCATTAGTTCATTGTAAATTATTGAACCAATTCATTCATATGTCATCAGTTCGTGTAAATGAATAATTCAAAAAGATGATTCACAAATTAGTCCCTGCATTAAACTTTTTTTTTGTCAAATATTGTGGAAGAATCGGGATCATTCAGGAAAATTAGTTAATTGCTAATTGTTTATTCGTTCCATTAATGCAAATGAGTCATGTTGGGACAGTCCATGTAAATGAATGATTCAAAAAAGATTCTTCACAAGTTAGTCTATTCACAAATTAATATATTTTACAGAATATTTACGAATATTTACGATTCGAACCCGGGTCTCTCACACCAAAGGCATGTGTCTTATCCACTGCGCCATCACCACCCTTTTAGCTATATTAATTTTCCCTATAGCTATATAGGTTTATATATTTATATATCTGTGTTTTTTTACCAATTAACCTCAATTCATTTATTCAAAAAAAAAAGAAAAAAAAAAAAGAATCTGATATGATTAAATTAGAAATTAAATACAGTAAATGGATAATTGAAGATAATTGTATATAAAAAAAAATCATCCCCTTAAATTGTATTTAGCTTTTGGCGTTGCTATTTATAACTATATTTATATATATATATATATTTTAAAAGGGTAGCTTGAAAACTACTTGAAGTGTATCTTGTAGCTTGGCAAGCCGCCTTCCCGAGTGGCTTCCCCAACTCGGCTTCTTTGAATAAACATTGAGTAGAGGTTATTCCAAATAACAGGTTGAGAGTTGGCGTTTTCATGAAGAGCCGCTCTCACGGCACTTAAAGAACCTACACGACTAATGCAAGCAGATCAAGTCTTTCATTTATAATATAGCGTGCTGCTGGACACCCAGGTGACTTCCATTTCTGAGGTGAGTAAATTGGCACTCCATAGACAGGTCGAGAAGTCAGGAAGGTTGGCGACTGGTAAAAATAATGAAAAGCATCTACTGAGGAGAGCTGCCTCCCCTGGACCTGCTGGCTTCTAACTCCTCTCCCGTTCGCACCTTTTATTTTCCCTCAGGCCTGTAAAGATGCTCATCTCTGCACTGGAGTACCTGAAACTGGGTCAGGGCTCTCCTCCCGTTTCATCTCATGTCCTCTGTACTGCGCTGTCTTAATTGATTCTCTCAGTATCTGGGGTTTTGAAGTGCAGCACTAAAATAAAAGTTAGCCACGTGGAGAGAGCGCTTCTTTTTTGCAAGAGGGCCTAATTAGCATACAGGGCCTGAGGTAGTTTGTCGCTGGCCTCGTCAGTATGTCTTGGGAGCTTTCTAGGATGAACTGAATGGCTCCATCTCTCCCCAAAATAAACCGGCTCACTGTCTGACATGTAGCCCAGTTGAGAGTTCTATTTTCATAAGTGTTGCATTCATTTCGCCCAGCTCCTCGGGAGAACAGCATCTCAGCAAGGCGGCGGAGTGACTTGGAGTCTCTCACTGGTGTAGATGTCTTTCAGGCTGTATTTTCAGTTGACAAATTGCACCAGTGTTTCACTGAGTTCAGAGTCAGGGGAAATCAAACAGCTGCAGAGAGACAGATCATGCATAATATCACATCCCCTTTATATTCACAGAAACATTGTCCCCGACAAGAGAGTTAGCCATCTTTGTATTTAGTACACTTCACTTTCATTATCACTCATCAGCTACTCATGCATTTAAAAGAGTGATATGCTGAGTGATAAAAGGGTGAAATTCATTTTAATGTTTTTTTTTTGCTCTTATAATGTTGTCATTGTGTTTTGCACTCAAAAAATATTTAAATAAACAGTTCACCCAAAATGAAAATCTGTCATTGTTTATTCACCTTCATGTCATTCTTAACATGCATGATTTACTTTCTTTTCTTTTTTTCTCCACAAAACACTAAAGCAGAATCTAGCTCCAAAAATGACAAAAAACAAACAAACAAACAAAAAAAAAAACACATAAGTAGTCCATAAAATTTGTTTGAGGAACAGGTTGAAAGTCATTATTCAGTAATTGTCAGTCCTCTGTCGTGTGTGTCATGTCTTCCTGCCTCATGTTTCCTTATTTGGTTAGTTTCCTGTCCTTGTTTAGTGTGATCATTAGTTAATTCTTGTCCAGCTGTATTTGTATGATTTATCCTGTGTATTTATAGTCCTGTCTGTTCAGTTTGATTTGGTCTGGTCTACTCGTTACTCCTCAGTGTTCCTGTCTGTGTCAGCCTGTCCTTGTCTTACCCTGCCTTGTTTGGAGTCATTAAAGACTGTTAATTTGAGTTTACTCCTTGTCTGCGTGTTCCTATATCCTCCTCGTGTGTGCACCGTGACAGTAATAATCTTCAAACACAGCTCTCAAATTTTATATTTTTTGTGTACAAATACTGTACATGACAGCAATTATTCTCACAAGTATTGTAACCAAAATGCACCAAATTGAAACTCTGACTGAGATTTAAGCAAAATTTAAGTAAATTATGACAACTTTTATTTTTGAAATGATCATTTTGATTTTGCATGATCATATTGAACCCCATCTCTGACCTTTAAAATTATGTCTCATATAATTACATCTTGTAATCAACCACAATGCACCAAATTTTATGCATATTTGACTGAATGAGATTTAAACAACATTTAAGTAAAATATGATAGAATTCTAATTTATTAAATTAGCATTTTATTTTACATCATTATTCATCCCCATCTCTAAATTTTAGAATTAAGTATTGTATAATTATGTATCATAACCAATCACAATGCACCAAATTGCAATATGCACATTTGACTGAACGAAATCTAAGCAACATTTAAGTAAATTATGACAGAATTTTACATGACTCTAATTTTTAGAATTAATCAGGCTCTTTTTGTACTATATCTTTAGGATGTCCATGTAACCTCTTTGTATGTAAAATGAATAGCAATACTGACTTACTGGTTGTGTTTTTGCTGCCTGATCTAATATTAATTTTTGTTAAAAAAGTGTGGACAGTCATATGTTAAATGTAATTTCTATTTCTAACGATCAAGAACGATGTTATTTTTAATTATTTGACCCTTGTGTATTGTCATTTAATAAAATAAAATGTAAAAGTCATTGTGATCTTTGTAAGTCACATTGATTGAAATGTTTTTGAACATATTCACTGTTCTAATGGCTGGACATTCACATTGTTCACAAATGGCCTCAAGGGATTTTTCCTCCATTGGAAAAAAACAAACAACAACTCTCCGCTAGTTGTTACATAATTAGGTTAATTAATTTTAGGGTGATCACTTGGGCATTTAATTAGACTGTTATGGTAAAATATTCACCTTGCTTTGCTCTTTTGCTCTCATTAGACCCATCCTATATTACCTTTGATGATTCCCTCTTTGCGTCATTCCTTCATTAGTTGCCTTTTTGCTGTAATGAGAGCATTCCTCTCTTTATTCTGATGCAGAGACTCACAGTAATTTGCACATCTTAAAGGCACAAGGTACTGTTGGAAGTGCAACAACAAATGCCTTCAGAAAATAACAACGCCCTCCTTATCCTTCTGTGTTGGATTCGTACAGACGTTCAAAGGCACAAAACTTTCCTGTAGACTCACAGCTAATTCTTGAGGGAAAAAGCCAGGCTGTTTTATCAGGTGCGGACTCTATGTTTAAAGGCATGATTATCGGAAATGCTGGCTTTCAAACATCCGCGTCCCCCCTACCTTGAGTGCCACAGCTGCTGCAGGTGCATGCAGAAATGCAGCAATATTGACCATTTGGAACTGTTTTCTCATCTTGCCGTGTGACAAGACACTGACAATTAAATCAAAACACTTTGTACAAAGTACACCGATTGGATACCGCCACTTAGAAAAAGACAGACTGGAAAAATGCACCGGTTGGAACCACTGCATAATTGATGAGTCTTATCACATTCATCAACATACATTCTGCAGCCTGCATTCTGCATTATTGATGCGAGGACATTGTTGTGCATGGCAGACCTCCGAGACTTTTGACAGACGAGTCAATATGTGCTGATGGCTGCAGTAGTGCGCTTTGATTACCATGGAGAAAATCTTGCAGCTTTGTTTAAGCAACAGTTCACCGGAATACAATAAAATAGCAAACACAATTAAACAAATATGATTAGCTCCCAGATCAACTGGTAAATGACTGTTTTGTCAGCTGAAGATATTAGTTTGTAATACATAATGAGTGTATTTGTCTATTTATTTAATAAGTCTCATTTAAATAAAATGATTCAGAAAGATGCACAATTCATTGCTTTTTGGGATGTTAATGGTAATCGTATAATTATGTCATCAAAATAAAATTAGCCTTAACTAAACTGAACTGGAGATTGGATTATATAATAAGCATGCGGCTTGTCGAGAGGCTCTCAGAGAGATACACTGGTGCACTTCAGTGTAAATATTGAGTAAAATGTCAAATCCAAAATAAATTCACAACCATAGTGCAAAGTGTGTATTTTGAAGTGCACATGACCTCTACTATGAGGTCTTAACTGGTGGGCTGTGACCCAAAAATGAGTTGCAGAAATTAAAACATGCTCAATGCAAATTCTAAAACGCAACTAGACATATAATTGTTCATAGATTAGGGTAACAAAGCATAAGAGTGAGAAAATGCTGTCAAACGAACCCCTACTGTATTTTGATGCAAATTCATCTGTTATGGTAACATTACTAATACATTGATATTTAGCTCAGTGTTTGTTTTACGATATACTGGTGAATCACACTTCTGCTGTTGTTTATCCATTATGCAGCTCTTTCCATACAGCAGTTCACGCTGACAGTCAATGCTCCCCCTCCCCAAACAAACAATATAAAAGTAGTGCATATGTCTCATGCACTACATTCTGAGTCTTCTCAAGGCATGCAAAAGCTTTGTGTGACAAAGATGAATTTGTGATTTATTGATAAGTTTCTCATCAATTTGGCATCAATTGCTAAATAGTAATGGTTGTGTGACTAAAGCCCGAGACACACTGCATGATTTTAGCAATCTTATAAGATCATTGCATGTCACACTGTGCGACATGGATCTAATAAACTTGGCTACGATGTGTGTGTAGAGTGTACAATGAGGACACCTTATTGACTCATAGGCTACGATGCACGTTTCTATAGAAGAATAAAACGTCATCAGCATGCACTAGTGGTAAACAAAAAGTGCATGATAAATCACACTTTAGCAGTTGTAGTTTTTATGTGTGCTGAATAAAAGTGGAAGTGGCTAAAGAGGAAGGGATAAGAGCTTGAGGTAAGCAGTTTTATGTTTTAGCGCCATGTCACGTTGATTTCATGTCACATTTTTATTGGTTTGTCAGTAAATGTGGATCATACCAGTAAACACACTGTGTGATAATTATTATCGTAGGCTTTCTTTGGTCGCAAGACCATGAAAACGGCCATCTTTGAACCTCTCTCTCATTGTACGACACAGGACCACCGATTAGGAGCCACGATCACAGAAATCGTCATGATTGTTTCACGATGCCAATCTTTCGTCTGGGACAGCCGAAAATCGTGCAGTGTGTTTAGGGCTTTAGATGATCACAGATGGGGTTTATGCAGGTGTAATGGGTTTAAATTGAAGACTTTTTAAAGATCTTTTTAATACCAAGTAAAGAAATTTAAGGAGTGAATTGAACATAATACAACATGTTCTCTAAAATGAGTTGTATTAGCACAACACTTTAACATTTGAATATACAACTTCCCACCAATATCCATTACTTTTTAATTAATTTTATTAAAAAATAGCTTACGGCTCTGCTTCCAACCACTAGAATATGAAAGTAACTTGTACTGTACCTTCTGATCACACTGCAAAAAAAAAAAAAAAAAAAGAAGTGATTCATCAGTATTCTTGTTTCCACTGTAAATGCCTAGACATTCTTAAGTCAGGATAAATATACTTGAAAAGTAAAATTACTAAAATTATAATTTTTTGTTGTTGTAATATTCATCAATAAATTGTTTAATTAAAAAAAAAAAACTTCTAAGAAAAATAACTTAATTCAAATTGAAAAAAATTTCATACCCCATCGACATATTTGTTATTGTTTTAAACTCACTTTTTGTTTAATTTATCAGAAAATAAGATCTACATTTTGCACCTCAGGTAAATATATTTTGATTTATGACAATGTAGATATTCATAATGAAAAACAAGGCAAAATACTGAGGGAGATATATTTTTTTTTAGCAATGCTTGCAACATTAAATGCCATGACTTTATGAATTTAAGATTTTCCACTCTGATTTAAGATTTTTGAAAGGGCTTAATTTGTGAAAGGGTAAATTAAGACTTTTTTAAAGACATATATATTGCAAAATCAACCAATTCTCACTATTAACTATGCTTATTAGCACACATATTACTAGGATATTGGCTGTTTATTAGTACTTATAAAAGCACATATTCTACAGGACCACATTCTACATTCCTAACCCTACTAATTAGCAACTACCTTACTAACTATTAATAAGCAGTAATTAGGAGTTTATTGAGGCCAAAGTGGTAGCTGATAGTTAGTTAATAGTGAGAACTGGACCTTAAAATAAAGTGTGACCATATATTTTGCATATAACTTCAGTGTTTGATTTTGCAATGATCATTTTGGAACTGTGTCCATGCAGAGTTTTACACCTCTATCTTAGACCTTTGTGGTGATCTCACTGCCGCATACCTGTGGTCGAAGAGGCAGCTGCGGAGTAAATTAGTTTGTGTGTCTGGAGGTCTCTTCCTCTCTCCCTCCCTTTACTACTTTCCTGCTGTGCATGGCTCCTCTGCAATGAGAATTACAGAGCTCCTCCTCTTTCCCCTGCAGAACAGTTGGAGAGTGAGTGTGGAAGAGAGAAAGAGAGATATGAGCATGTCAGAAAAACACATCTGCTTGATGTTGTTTCTTGTCCTCATTTGCTATTTTTTCCAAATGTTGTGCCAATGTGTTGGGATCAGAGAGCCGACACGGCTTCCTTTTGAAGTTTAAATAGACGGTTGGTGGTTTCCCTCTTTTAGTGCCGCTGAAGTGCGACTCGTGTGCGTGTTCTGCTGCATCTGAAAACACCAGGAAAGAAATGGGCTGCATGGCTGATCGAAAATATTAATGTGGGGGTTATACTCTATACCGCGAGTGCTAAATGCACTTTGAATATAATTCCTTGCCTCTGTCACGACAAAATTGTCCTCATTTGATATTCAGCTTGAAAGCATTTTTTAGTTCTCTTTTAATGGCTAATTTTGAAAGGATGTTAAAAGAGCGTTTGCTGTAATAAACCAAAGACAACTAGATTTGCACTTCCTGAAATAATTCCACTGCTTTCAAGGCAGCAAAGGGAAAAGTATGGAAGTTTAAAGTAGGTTTAAGGTTTTAAGCTTTGATTCTGTCACTTTCAGACTTTCTGTTACAGTGTAAAATGTGTCGGTTGACACTGAAAATAGAAGACCAATAACTATTCAGTATGCAAAAATATGTAAGAAAGAAGACCAATTGGAATTTGTATGCAAATAACTAAAGTCCAAAACCGCACCATATTCTAAACCAGGCTGATATCACAAAGCAACAAGCAATTAAAAGCTATTTTAATGAAAGAGATTTAATTCATTTAGTTTTAACTAAATGTGACAAGTGATAGGATTTTTCATTTACTTGGTTTCTGTTTCTTTGGCAATATACTTGAATGGGTCTCATTTGTTAACATTATTAATGCATTAACTTGCATTAATAATGAGCAGTATATTTTTACTGCATATATTAAACTTTTAAATGCTAGTTAGTTAATAAAAATGTTAAAGTTCATGTAAGCTCACAGTGCATTAACTAATATTAACTTTTGATTTTTATTATGCATTAGTAAAAGTTGACATTATCATTAACTAAGATTAATACATGCTTTAGATGTATTATTATTGTTGGCTCATATTAATTAATGTAGTTAACTAGCCAGTGAGTCTGAGTGTGTGAGTCATTCACTGTGGCCTGACAAACTTATATTATGTCAGAAAACACTGATTTGGAATAAAATTACTGATTTGTATTTTTTCCGTGTAGAATATGGCTAAATGATCTTTAAAGAGATTGAATGGAGTCTCTGCATTAAGCAGTTCAGCCTGAATTAATTTGCAGAATTTTTGTGGAGTGTAGAAATTCAATTTATCAGCAATTAACAACGGGCCCAAGAGCTACTTGATGATCTAACCACAGTATGTCCTCTTTTTCTGTTTGCTATCAGCAACATTTTTTGTTAGTCCAAGGGAAAAAAAATATTTCATAGCTAGGAAGTGCTGTCAAAGTGCTTTAGACGATACAATTGGAAAACATAAAGTCACATGCAGTGCATGGATATTATGCGCTAGCATGCAAAGTCAGCGTTTACATGACGATTCCAACCCAGGCAGGTGTTGTTATCAGTGCAAAGGTTAAGGAAATGTGAAATGACATTTATCTCGTTCCCTATAGGATCTCACACCCAACCTTTAGATATCTGTTTATTCTCAGCCATGACTGGCCTCAGCAAACACGTGGCGATATTGCTGTGTGTGTTTGTGCCGTGTGGAGGTCCCACAGCTGTCTGTGACATTTTGCCGCTGTAAGATATCTGGTTATTCGCTCCAGTCCAAATGTGCTCTGGAAGATATTTACAGCTTTAATTTTGTGGGTTGACCGTTTTCCATCTTCCTGGTGGAAAAAAGATCAGAATATTAAATTAGAGCATGGTAGGGTTCCTCTCTTCTTATGAAATGTCATACTGTCATCATGTTTTTGGCCTCACAGTTCAAACTTTCAGTGAATGTGAAGGCATGGTTAGAAACACATCGGTGCACGCCGCCAAATTGCATTCTCAGTGTTGCCTCAAGGGGAGCAATAGCAGACATTAGTGCACACCGACTACAGTCATTTTTCCTCTTTCTCTTACAGGTCACCTTCTGTCAACAGGGAAAAGAAAAATATACAAATCTATCTGGTTTAATGAACAAATCTACATTTTTCATTAAACATTAAAAGATAAAGTAAAATGAAAGGGAATTGTGAAACTATGATAAAATACAAATATATAGAAAAATTGAGTACAAAATTATCGATCAGACTTCAGATTAAACAGTCAATTTGATCATGTTTAATAATTTAGCAAATTTGGTCCATCCTTCTGAAAAGGGTTGGTTTAAAGAGGATCTTGTTGAGCAATTTAGTTTAAGATAAACTGTCTGCATGACTGTGTAAATGTATACATGGATAGTAAATTAAAATACAGTACAAAATTATAGGTCAGTCTTAAAATGCAGCAATAAATGTACAAATATTTAATATTTAAAAAATGTAATCCATCTTTCTGAAAAGGGTTGGCTCAAGACAGTTTTGTGGAGAAATGTAAAGATATACTGTACAGTATATGCAATTTGTATAAAAAAATGAAATTAAAATATAGTACAAAATTACAGCTCTGGCAACAATAAATTTGACAATATTTCTTTTTTTTCAAATTTATACCATATTACTAAAACAGGTTGGTTTAAAGTCTTGTTGAGCACT
Organism: Barbus barbus; assembly: GCF_936440315.1. NCBI lineage: Eukaryota > Metazoa > Chordata > Actinopteri > Cypriniformes > Cyprinidae > Barbus > Barbus barbus. The sequence continues at coordinate 24,963,501 of NC_136753.1, read as the reverse complement.
TTAAAGTGTTTTTATGACTGAATAATTTATATATGAATAATTAAAATATTGCAAATAAAAAAAATATATAGCAACGAATTAAAGAGCAACAATAATCTTTCTGAAAAGGGTTGTTTTAAAGAGAATCTTATTGAGCAATTTATATTAAAGATAAGCTGTATATATGAATACAAAATAATATAGTACAAAAAATATAGATCAGGCTTAAAATGCAACAGTAAATTTGACAGTATATAACATTTGATCAACTTTGGACCATCTTTCTGAAAAGGTTTGACTACAGTAAATTGCTCAACATTGCTAAACTGTTTATGCAACTTTTATGACACGTATACAAAATTAAAATATAGTATAAAAAAGGGGTTGATGCTATTAAGGGGTAAGCTATTAACATACTCATATCTAGCTACTTGAACACTAACACATTCAGCACTTTACTGCCAAATGAATGCAAGTAGGCATGTGAAGAATGCACACCAGGGGAGCACACTTGCACTGTTGTTTGCCAAGCATTTCTGTTCAGTAGAGTTTGAGTTTGTTTCTAACCCTACAGCTGTGTGTGTGTGTTCTGATTAGCTGCTTGCTATGCAGTCTCGAAGCTTTTTCCAGGTTGTGACATCCCACATTCAAGTTCTATCTTTGTCTTTTGGTGGGGTGCAAGCCCCATGGTACTCACTAGCAGCCAGCTACTAAAATATTAAGTGCCTCGGCTTCTTATCTTCCTACAGTGTGTGGTTGTGAGTCCACTGCATTCTAGAAAGAGTGCACAAAGAAATCTGCACAGCTGAAACACCTGTCAGCCAATCACGAGACAACAATAACAGCCCTTAAGGTCAGCGAGTCAACAAAATGCTTATCGTGGCAACATTTTAATGCCTGGGCCAGAAACTTTATGTGATATTTGCCTAAATCAGCAAGGGAGCCTTAGGGAACTCTCAAACGAACAATATTTCCTGACGTGCTCTCTTGATCCCAAAGCTAATTTCAGTTGTAGGCTGTACAGTTATCTGGATGTGATAATATGCTTTGTTATTCCACTAATGTGATGGAAAAGTTGACAAAGCTTTGTGATTTGTCATGTTGTGTTTATCTCATTGGTGTTTCAATTTGACTGAGTCTCTTTAGACCTTGAGTCAACCAGGTGATTTTCAGATACGGAGAACTGATGTTTAAAATACATTGGATTATGCGGCTCCAAATTCCCTGATTGAATTATTTAGGTCTCAGCCACAATGAGTAAACAGCTCAGCTAATATAAATAAATTCTGCACCGACATGATAATGTTTGATTGTCATTTCAACCCGTTTTGTTTTTAGTCTGATAATTTTTAAAACAATGGAAAAAATAAATAAATAAATCCTTTCTGGTCCATGTTTCATACCAGAAGGAAATAAGAAATAATATTGTAGGACCATGATGTATATGAACATTCATTTTCATTATAGTACTCAAGTATACATAAATATACCCTTCCATTAAAAAAAAAACAAAAACAAAAAAAAAATCAGTTTCAAATAAATGCTTCGCCCTTCTCTTCATCAAAGGATCCTGAAAAAAAATACACATACATGGAGTTTGTTTTTTGTACAGGACAGTTTTTTTTTTATTTCTGTAATAAATTAAAATAAGAATAACTGTAGTAACAAATAAATAATTAGAAAATTCTTAATGTTCCTAAAAAAAGGCTTCAGATCCATTTTTATATAAAATAAAATTTCCTATAGATGTTCTGTTGGTTTTGGAATGAAATGTGACCTCGACATACTTTCGTGAAATTCACCCTGCTAGCAACAAAATAATGCGAAACCATAAATGAACACCACCTTTCTGTAATCTTTCCAGTCTTGCCAATTTTTCTGAGAAATCAAACTCATTTAATGACTGGCTTTAGTAAGTATTGACAGGAACTACTAAGTCAACGGTACAGCTCCGAATAAAAATTAATGTTTTTTTTTTCATTTTGCCATCAGTCCCTTCGCGGTGTGTTTCAATGTCTCCATCTTCTCCTCTCTACTAATCACACACACTTTATTTGTGTAAGCCCCTTATCTGTTCCGAGACTCAAACTGAAGCCTTGGTTGAGCTTTGAATTGGAAAATAGGTCTGACCTTAGCCTGCCTGATTCACTCTACATTGATTAAACTGAATTTGCGGTGAATGATCAGTTCCAAATTACTTCTCCATTCCAAAGGGTGTGCATTAAACCCCCCATGTCACCTTCAGTCTTCTTACAAAGGATCTGTTCCCAGAATAAGAGCTCTTCCATGGCACCTCCTCCCATTGTGGCCCACATCTCTTCTGTTTCTAGAAGAGATGGGAAAGAGATTATTCCTTTAAGATCAATTACAGCTCTAACTGACTGAATGGTGTCAGCCCAACATGCTTAAAGAAGCCCAGACAAAGAGGTGCTTTAAAAAAAGAAAGCCGTGAATGGCACGTGTGGGCGCGGTGTGATCCAGATTCTGCAGCTTTTTTCGCACGTGACTTTCCCCGAGACTGTGCAGATTGGTTAATTTTATCAAGAATATGTACGCCGTAAAAACATTCCCAGTGAGACTGCAATTTGTGCTTCTAATTTTGCAGTGCACGATAAGTAATTGTCCTTTCACAACAGCAATAGCTTGGCATTAAGACTTTTGGAGGTGGAGTCTGATATAAGCCTTCAAATATGTAAAGCATTATGAGAAACAGATAATGATCTCATTAGCGCTATTTATAATTGCCATATCTAATATTTCCTTGAGCACACACTTGAGTATGATATCAGATAGGATATGAGGAATAGTACCATTTCTCTGCGGCACACTGCACCAGCGAAGATTTATTAGCCTGTTGCTAAGTGGAGGCTCCCTTGGGCAGCCTGCAGACTAAAGGTTGGTATTCTACAGTATGCATACTAGTGCTGGCACACACTTGGATTGTTATTAAGAAGTAGAGTGCTGTAGGCTTATTGAAATTTAAATAACTTTTAATAATTGTGCTTAGAACGGCTAAATAATATTGGCAGTTACTGAATTTCCTGTTCAAATCTCTTTAAACTGCTATCTAAGGAGCGCTAAGGTGCTCTATTGTTTTTTTTTTTTTGGTGTGATTCTTTTGTTTTTCGTCCACATTAGCATTGTATCTGCTTTGTGTTTTGAGAAAAGGAACAGATGACAACATTATCTATTGTGCAACACAATGTATGCACCTGGTTGTGTGCTTACTTGTGCCAGTATGTGGATGTTGTTTTGACAGTCTCCCCATCCTATAAACGTCAAATAAAGCTAAAGTGTTTACATTAAAGGGATTTCTGCTTTATAGGCTAACAAAATGTCTGCTCCAACCATTTCTAGTTTTTCTAGAAAGCCATCTGCCTTTGGTTAGCAATCAAGCTATGCACTACGACCCATTGCAGGAAACATTTTGGGGACAAGTGCAGATCTTTCAGAATAACATATAGATGTTATACACAGTACGGATTAGAGGTCTGCAATTTCAAAACCTCACCTAAAACTATATAGGTTCAAAACAGTGTCTAGTCTAATGTTATTCAGAAAGAGTGTGACCTTAGAAGTGGCAGGTTATGGTGTGAGACTCAAGGCTGTAATGGTTTTGCGTTCAAAATGTAGATTCAATAGCCATAAAAGGTTAAACGTCAAGGACTAGTGCACCTTTACAAAAAAAGTATAATTTTTTAGCTAAAATATAAAAATCAATGAAGCAAATAAAATTGTATTGAGAAGCAAGACTGCTTAAGATATTAAGACTAGTTTTAAAGAATGTATCTTTAATAAGAGTGTATATATTGTTGAACATTTTTAGTATGTTTTAATATAGAAAATGTAACAACAAAAATAAAATAAAAAATATGGCAGTGCATTAAGACAAAAATACACTTCATACACTTGTTTTAAGAATTTTTAGATTATTTATATGAAAGCAAGTCAATGTGTAGATTTCCATTACCATATATATAATTTGGTATTTACATGGTCCATATACAGTACTACTCACATCATGCTATATTACCATGCTGATTTTTTGTAAGTGTAGTTTTTAAATATTACTGATCCCCACAAAAACCTCAACAGCTGGTGTGCAATTTTTCTCAGCCTAAACATGAAAGTGATAAAAGTTGTGTTAATTCTACTAAATTAATGGCATCTTTACAGGCAAGAGCTAGATGTGAACTTCAAATGAAGTTTTAACATTTCAATAATTCTGATTGTTCTCATTAATACGCCAAACTGTTTCCAGCAATCCAGATGTGAAATAACTGAAAATGACCTCAAATAGAGCAAAAATTTGTAATTGCTGTTATCTACTATCAGTTCCAAGCCTATTGCTGATAGAAACTCTCAGCGCTTATTATATCTCCATTACATCCTCAGACAGCCATGCAGTGTCAATTAACTTTAACTAATGAATTAAATTAACTTCTGTGGTAGGGCAGACACTCCCCGCAAATCACAGCAATGATCGCAGATCATGCTGACAGCTTCATATGGGTCAACAGCCATCTAACAAGCTTGGCTTCGTCTTAAAAATCTAAGGGAGTTTATTAACAACCAGTGTTGGGGAAGTTACTTGGTGCTCTAGCTACTTAATTCAAGCTATAGTAAAAATAAATAAATAATACAAATACAGTTTTTTTTTTTTTAGGAGGAGTGCTGCAATTCTGGAAAAACTACAATACTGAAAAATGTTAGGAACATTGCTAATTTTAGTTAGTAACACCCCAACACTGTTAAGAACACCTAACGGTAAATCATTCAAGACAAACACCTTTGCCAATCTCTCACGTGTTTGGCAATGTTTCCCTTAGCTGTGAGCGTGGGAGAATGGAACATGTGCTTCAAGCCTTACCGTGGTCTCTCACACAAACTTATTTTCCCAGAGGAAGGATTCCCCAGTTCACTCTTTAATATCAAAGCACATTTGCCAACATTGAAAAAGCATTTCAGAGTCACTTCAGAGGCCCTGTTGTAATTCTTTGAAGTGCCTGTGCACTAGAGGAGAAGTGTGGAGCCAGCGTATAGTGTACTAATAGGGGAAGAGGTGGGAAGAGAGGATGAAATAAGAAAAAAAACTAGATAGAATGAGAGCAGGTCAGTTAGACTTACAAAGGCATAAAAGAGGATTTCTGAGATTTTTCTGTCAGCTTGTAAATAAGTGAGGTGACCCAAACTGTGCAAAAAGACTTGCTGAGATCAAGGCTTGAAAATAATTGCTTAAACTGCATCCATGTTTAAAGAAATGCACAGGATTTTTATGAATGTACCGTAATGCATTTAGTGATCATTTAAAAATATGCAGTACTGTACATAAAGAGCAATATAAAGGGAGATTTTAATGCTACGTATAACTCAAAATAATAGATACATAGGAAATGGCAGAGAAAATATATCGGTAACACTTTATTTCGATAGTCCACTTTAGACATTCTACTAACTATAAGTAACTTTGTAACTCCATGTCAACTATGAGTCATTAGAGTATTAGTAGACTGCCTGCTTAATATCTGCTAACACTTTATTTTGATGGGTCCACAACATACAACATACTGACTATCAGCAGCTTTGCAAGTATATGTCAACTTACTCTACTAACCCTAAACCTACCCTACTGAGAGTTAGTAGACATGTAGTTGCAAATTAATGAGAATTAGTCGACATGTAGTTACTAAGTTACTTATAGTTCGTAGAATGTCTAAAGTGGACTATCGAAATAAAGTGTAACCGATATATCTTCAGTATGCTGGAGGAGGTGAAAATAAGTCAAGCAGTAAATCATGATGTTGTATGATAACGATAATGTGTAGGCATTAAAAATATGGCTAGATCGGTTTGCTGTATTTGTCACTCACCATTAAAGCAAAATTATGCACATGCAAACTGAAAACACAGAAGCCTAATGGAATATTCCAGTATGTAATTTTTAACCCAATTAGGCAACAATTAAGGGATGGTAATGATAACAGTGACTGTCAAAGTTGTGGGAAGTAACTTGTCCTCACATCGAGATCAGTGTCATACAAATTAAAACTCATTTCAAGTAATTAATGACCTCGAGGTTATCCAAATAACAATTCATTCCGAGAACTTAAATATCCTGCGGTGACCGTTGCAGCTAGAGATTAAAGGGTCTGCCTTTTGTCAGTATACGGTGTGTGTGCAGAACAATTTTCATCAACCCAACTCATTTTCTTTATCAGAGCTTGTCATTTCAGATGGGGAAAACAACACATTACATAGATAATTCTCTCTCGCTTGATCAGAGCTCTTCATTGGAATGCAGCTCCTTCATTCAGAATGTTGAAAAGAGACATGTGGGAGCCAAAGCATATTTCTCTCGACCTTGGGAGCCCATAGCAACGTTTTAAATTCAAACTATAGAGAGGGAGAGAGAGGGAGCATGTGAGAAAAAGCAAGCGGGTTTTCAGTAAGAAAGCTGTTTTCAGTAAGATGCTGCAAAGGAAAGTTTAAGGAAAAGAACATAAGTGCTGCTATGCCCATACTGACACAGAAACATCTGACTGTATCGTCTTTCTGTGGTGCTTACTCATTCCTTTCTTCATATCTTTTTCTTCCAGGAAGGCTCACAGGTGGGTGAAGGTTTGTGCTCGCAGCAAAAGACCCCCAACCTCCTCCACTAGGAGACGAGGCGATTGGAAACCTAGAGGGAGCAGGGGACCAAAGACGTACGGTTAACCTTTGATCTCATCAAAGGACTCTAGAGTAAGTTCCTTGACAGGAGATAAAGGGGATTGACTCAGAACTGCTGCCTGAAGAACCTGATGTGCATTCCATTCAATTACAAACCCATCGCTACATAACTATGAACTTTAAAAGATTGTGCCCTGTGAAAGGGTGCCTTCATTGACCCATCAACTCAGTTGTGACACATCTCAGATCTAAAAATAGACACGCAACAGCCTTGCTGCAATGTCTTCAGCCATGGGCAAAATGGTTGGATGGACTAACTGTCGCTGTCAAGGCTCAGCATTGGTTCTTCTCTACCTCTTCCTGACTGCTTTGGCTGCGAGGCCCAAAGGTCCAGGCCACACGCATCTAAACTCTATCCGGATTGATGGGGACATTTCATTGGGCGGCCTGTTTCCAGTTCACTCCCGGGGTCATGAGGGCAAACCCTGCGGTGAGCTAAAAAAGGAAAAGGGGATCCATCGTCTGGAAGCTATGCTCTTTGCACTGGACCGCATCAATAATGACCATGAACTGCTCCCAAACATCACGCTGGGCGCCCGCATTCTGGACACGTGCTCGCGGGATACTCACGCTCTGGAACAGTCTCTCACATTTGTCCAGGCGCTCATCGAAAAGGACGGCACGGATGTGAAGTGCCAAGGTGGAGGATCTCCCATCATTACCAAGCCAGAAAGGGTGGTGGGTGTCATTGGAGCGTCGTCCAGTTCTGTGTCTATAATGGTGGCTAATATCCTCCGTCTGTTTAAGGTAAACAGCATAATCATTTTTCTATTTATTTATTTTCTGTGGATTTGGATTGAATTTGATCATGATGGATTTACTTGTCTGCTTCCAAGTACAAACTGAATTTCCATGCTGGTCCAGGCTGGATTTCTGCTGGCCTAGTGAGAGCAACAAAAATACTGATGATTTTTTGGAGTTTAGAAATCTGCAATTGTATTATATATATATATATATGTATATAAAGTAATAAAATGATAAAAAAAATTAAATAAATTTTTTTTTTGCTGTCAAACGATTAATCGCATTCCAAAATAAGTTTTTGTTTACATAATATATGTATGTGTACTGTGTATATTTATTATGTGTATATGAACAGACACACATGCAGTATATATTATGAAAATAAGTATTTACATGCATTGATATTTATATTCATAAAATTTATATTATATATAAATATAATTAATACATAAACAACATATTTTTCTTAAATATATACATGTATGTGTATGCGATTAATTGTGATTAATCATTTGACAGCATTATAAAAATTGAAATAGAAAGAAAATGTATTAAATTAAATTGATAAATTAAATTATTAAATAAAATAGAATAAAATTAAATGAAATAAAATGGCCTGAAGTTAATGACTATGACATGCAAAATAAGCTTGTTGACTACATTTAAATTTAAAGTTAATAAAAAAAAATACAAAAATATGACTAAAAGAAAACAAAACAACAACAAAAACATCTAAATTAACACCTCTAGCAACCTTTAGCCGTTGATGCTTATCTTTCAGATCATTAAGGTCTTGCCGCTTTAACAAGTTAAGAAGCTTGGTTTGAACACCACTGGACCAGCTTTGAAAACAAAACATACAGTATGCTGGAGACTGGCTTTGCTGGTCTTTTCACGGGTTTGAAATGAATATGCTGATGTGTGAGATTGGATTTTGTTGCTGTTGCATCTGTATCTTACATTCCCCTGCCGTCTGGTCTTCTCCTTTAGTAAGCAGAGCGGATAGCAGTGTCCCAGTAAATGTATAATTGATAAGAAAGCAATCTGGAGGTTCTTACATCCACTTAGCCATGACCAAACAAAATCAGTTGCATTCCTCAACTCATTCTATGCAAACTGTGAGGCTCCTATCTGATAATGTAAACATGGCCTATTTCCAAACAAATGTTAACAGAATATTTACGGCATTAAATGTATGAAGGTGAGCTAAAGAGATTTCCGAATTAGAATACAGCACTTCCAGTCTTCAAGATCTGATTCTTTTCACTGTTATGTTCACATTGTTATGGAGGTGGGTAATTCTTCATCTTGATGAATGTTTAACGGCACACTTTCACACTTTGATGATCACCTCAGGGGGAGAATCTGAATATGCAAATAAAATAGTTTTGCACCCGTGATTCAGTTAACATGCAATACGGGACACAGATAGTGAATGTGGATTATAGGTTTGACATGATGTATTGTAGCATGCCTTATATATGTAATGCATGAATTATTAATTGAATCTGTGAATTGTGAACATCAACCTGACAATAAGAATTAATGTAGCTCAAGGCTAACCATTAAAGACACTCTTTCGGACCCTCTGCATGCATCCGTTGATGTACTTTCAACCTAAGAGATCACATGCCTCTCCATTTTACAGGGGACGGTGGTTATGTAAGAAAAATTGTTTGCGTTTGGGGATCAGATTTGCATCTGTTCACAAAGCAGGTATATGAATAATGCAGGACTTCATGTTTAGCTCAGAATAGCACTGACCTGGCGTCAGCGAGGCCGATTCTCATTCATTCCTCAGCCAGGCTGCCCAGAGACAGATGCCCAACGTTTAATGGATATTTACCCTCTGAAATGCCGACTACATGGTGCCATTCATCAGCCAGAGAGTTGTGATCAAAGACAGATCGCAGGCGGAGGAAACTCAGCAGCGGTGCGTGGAGATGACAGGCCTCGAGCATGAGTGCTGATATAAGCGCATTTAAAGCTCACAGCTAAAACACTGGCTTTATTGAGAAAAAAGAGGCAGCAGGTGCAGCGACAGGGCAAGTGGGGAGTCCTCGCTGCGGGTGGAGCTCGTTTGCTCATAAATTCACTGAGCGCTTTTGTGCAAACCCTCTTATTAGGATCTTCAGATCAACAGTGCACTGATCTTTAGTTCAGAAGCACACCTCAGTTGCGGTTAATAAAGATGAACCTCACCGCACTTTCATGCACTCTACGCATAAATGCCTCGGTTCCTCCCAGTCATTCGCAATTTCCTCTTCTCATGTACAACATGTACTCGTTCCATCCAGAGCCATTTTACCGGAAGCCTGAAAGGTTTCAGTTGAAGCTGATGTAATCTTTTTATAATCCACTTAGATAATGGCTTCAGCTTTGACCATCAAAGTACAATGTATAAAAAAAAAGGACTGGTAAGAGGGATGTTTTCATTTGACTGAAAAATGTTGGATTAGACTGAGACTCTTCGCTGACAAAAAAGCACCATGGTATTATTACCGTGGTATTTTTTGGGCATGTACCATAGTAATATAATGATCTGCTTTGAAGTACCAGAGTGTGTAATCATTCAGTACTGTGGTACATGTAGTCCCTTTAAGGCAAGTCAGTCCTCAGCCAGAATGTTAGGTAATGGAGGTAAGGCTCTGATCTGCTTGAATAGGAAAAGACTGAAATTTACAAAGTTGCTTGTCAAGATTGCAATAAAATCTATACAGTAATATCATGAAATTGTTTTCTTTAGCACAACTTGCACTAAATGTATTTGTTGTGATACATAACGTATTGTAAACATGATATTGCTTTTATACAGCAGCTCAATATTTACATTTTTAATTACATTTCCATTTTAAACGCAATACAGCAAGTTACTTTTCTTATTTTTGCTCCACTTAAGAAATTATTAATTGACTCTCTCATAAATCAATGAACTTGCTGTATCTTATTTCAAAGGCCGTGCTTTCCAGAGATTCCATTTATTGGCCGGATATGTCACTGTAGATGGTTTATTTTAGAAAAACAACCATTACATTCCAAAGTGAGAAAGCAATTACAGTAATTACACCTCACAACGAACATCAGTCTATTTTAGAACAGCTGCTTTTCTGAAATGAGACAGCCTCAATGATGTATGCAGTGTCTCTGGATGAATTAGTGTTTTGAACAAATAGGTGGAATGAATGAGTCAATGACTCATAACGCAGTCACTTGTTGCCACCTACTGGTGTAATTAGGTTAAAAAAATAAATCAAAGAGATATACAAACTTGCAGTGCTGTTAGACTGTGAATCCCCTTTAAAACTTGATTGGCCACTGAAATTAAGGACCAGAACTAACTGTTGTGTAAAATGTGATAAGTAGACATTAAAAAGATTAATGCTAAACATGCTGTAAAGTAATTTTCTATCATTTTTAATCAGACATTTTAATGTAGTACCAATGAAAATGTTCCAGTAGTGAGGGGATAGGAAAATCCAACACATCAACGGCTCCTCCTTATACTTTCTCTGTGTTTTAAAGCATCATGGAATAATCATTTAATACCATCACGGTACTGCCTCAGTACTCGTGCGAAAGGTGCCTGTATGCATTACAGAGTAGAAAACTGTAAATATCTGCCACATCTGCTCAAAGAACTGATGTATGCTTACCCAAGGCAGTAAAATAATTTGTGCATCAGCAAAAAGCATTTTTTGCTCCAGACATTCTCACTGAATTTAACATGCTCTCTGACCAGATGCAGCTATTGGCCTTTTGCTTGCGTTTCGCTAGTTTTCAATTATGGAATCCGAAGCACTGAGAAACATGTGAGGAAAAATGCATACTTGCATACGCAAATGCACATGCATACACACGCGCAACTGTCGCCCACTACCCCAAACATACACACACTCTCAAACACCAGGGAGAAAGAAAACTGCATACTCTTGCAAGAACACCCTGCTCAAGATGGAAGGTCTGCCACCTGCGTGCCGTTTAGGGGGTTAACAAAAAGCACTTTCCCTAGCATAGATTTGGCTTTTCATGATTAATATTTCACATCAGCATTACATAAGAGCAGCTAGAATCAGCAAATTAATCTTCCTCAACATCTATGTATTAAAAAATCCGACAGCACATTCAGAGTATAGGCTGGAGTCAGAAAGAAAAAGCAACTCTTGTTTGGAGTTATGTGAAATTTGCCAGCATCAATTATCTAACAAGAGAGCTGTGCCGTCAAACTCACAGCTGTCATAAACGTTACAGCCACATCCTTTTGCGTTCTCTTATTGTTAATATAAAATGGAAGCTTGTTTTGGATTAATCACTAATTTGTCTGTGCCAAAAAGACTTGAAATGAAGCATTTTGGATTTGTGAAATGTTTACCAGCACTGATAATGTTATAGCTATTACTGAGTCTCTTACATTCATGGCTATAAAGCAAAACTACCCCACTATCTTAGTAATAATGCAAACAGTCTGTTAAAAATTAATGTTATGGCAGACCATCCAAATTGCTATTATGGGTCATAGAACTACCCTGGGTTCACAGCTATGCTATTAAACAATGGAAGACTATTTTATTTTAGTGATAATATTGTCCAAATGTATGTACATCATTGACTCAAAACATGATATAGTCATTTATCCCTATTTTTTTTGAGTGTTACAGTCAAAATAAAAAAAATCTAAACTTACCCCATCTACTTTCCTAATACACATTCCTGATCTTATTGTGCACGGTTCCAAAGAAAAAAAATCTCAAAGCTATTACTTGTTTTGCTCTGTCATATCTTTTCCCTACCAACAATGTCTAAGACCACTTTTCACAATCCATGGATGATGTACAACGGATAAAATCTGTTCCCACCCAACATTTCTTTCTCATTGAACATCCCTTTTAACTCACAAATGCATCAGAATGGTTTACAAATGGCATTTTGTGTTGACATTAACAGAAGATCTTTACTTTCAAACCAAAAAGGTCAGTGGTTTCAAATCATTTTCAGGGTGATAATTAGATTTAATTAATGAAAATAATCATTGCCTGCTTGCATTGCGTTTTGTATTCACATACAGTACATCACTGATCAATGTTGTTGTGCTTCCAGCAGGCTTGTGAATGTTTATGCCACACGCTTTGTAGCTACGCCTGTAATTTAGCTATTAAATTGGAGGGCAACGTAATTGTCTGCAGAGTTTTTACACCCCCATTTTAAACCCCCATTCCCGCCCAGACACTGAGGAGGACAGTCGATTCATGATATAAACTCTCTCAGTGGTTGTTTTGATTGTCTGGATGTTTGATTGTTTTAGCGCCAGCGAGTTATAAAGAGTTTCAGAGAGCCAGGGAAGGGTCGCTATAACAGTTGTTAACACTCACTCTTAAATTGGCCTGTTTACGCTGCTGTCTTACTGTCTGTTTCCACTCAAATGTCTGACATATTGCTCTATTTTCCTCCATCTTATCGTTTCTTTGTCTTCCTAAGTCTTGCTGCCCAGGATTCTGACCTGACTGCTCTTACCAAGTAACTTCAAAAATCACTGCTGATGGCTATATTTGAAGTGATGTTGGAAGAGAAAGCAAAAAAAAGAGCAGTTTTCAAAGCGAAAGTGAGAAAAGCAATTAGATCTTCCAACACGGTTCACCTATTTGTTTCAGTGAGGAAATCTTTAAGCATTTAAACCCTAAAGGTGAAGCATGTAATTTCTTTGGGGACAGGATGGAACTATTTTTCAACAGGTTTCTTGAACACTTCCCCTGCCTGCCATTGGTTAAAAAGCAGATAGCCATGCCCAAATCTTAAGCCATTAAACTATTGTTGCTGGGCAGTTGAGATGCATAGCATCACATTATTTACTCTTTTTTTTCAGGGAAAATCTTTCCTATTAAAGATATACTGTACGTCTAGGTGTCTTGGTTTATATTAGGCTTTGAAGATGAGAGATAGTATGTTTAAATAATAAATAAGTTAAAAATTACACACTTCATTTTTAACTTTGGAATTCAATTCAATTCTTATTTCATGTTCAGGGAATCACTGCACTGCTGTGTATTTATGGAAAATTCATTTCTGTTTACTCAAATCACATGTGCAAAGCTACATAGTCTATTGCTTATCAGTCACTCTGGTGTTACATATTTTCTAGCAAGTTTCACGAGAGAACAGATGCAAGCACACACAATGTTGACATTTAAAATGAATCATTGAATTTACCCCAGACAATGGCAATTGCTAGGCCTATAGACCAGGAAAATTCCAATTGATCCACATTGTTATCTGAAGCATTGAAGCTTTTCATAAAATTCCTGGTTTATGGTGAGTTTTTTCAACATAGTAGGTCTCAGGGACTAATTTTAACAAGCTTTATTACTCTCCATATCTTTTTAATTATTTGTTTAGAGTGCTGTAAATTGAATCATTTACAAGGCAACGTGTGCTATATGTACTTTCACGGATTCAAAAATTCAAATGCTTTCAACAGGCCTCCATTTACTTTCATTCGCTTTCTTTTCAGTATTGGTTATGGCAAATAAATAGTCTCTCTTCCTATGTGACAGATGGGGCTTTTACCCATCAGCAGAAAAATACCACACTGGGTCTCTTTGATTTCTGAAGCAAACTTGCCATCATTTGAGTAGCTTGCCTAGAGGTTCAATTTGACATTGCCTTCCATCTCAAAGAGGGTTACATCGTAATAGCTCTCCGTCTAAGAGCGCCTCCATTTTTCAATTACACCTACCCAGCGTGTGATCATGTTTCTACCACCTCACAAACTAATACTCTATTGCAAGAGACTGGAGTGACAAATTAAACATAATTTCCTATTCAGAGGCTCCCATTGGTTTCTCGTCTGAGGGTTTTTGAATTAATGTGTAAGGTATTAGAAATGTTTGCGTTAGCCCCACTCTGACCATTAAAGGAACCACTGGTACCATATTCTATACACCGACTATGCTATTTAAAGAAACAGTTAATCCAAAAATTAAAATAAAGTTATTATTTACTTACCCTTATGTCATTACAAACCAATTTTGTTTTTTCATGGAATACAAAAGAAGAATTTATTGTCTATTATTTGAACTCAAAACGAATTAGAATTGTTCTTTTGAACCGAGTCTGCTCAATGAACTTCTTGATTTGGTTCAGAAACAGGACTGAACGTTTCGCAAATTCGAAATTTCAAATTCGTTTCGAAATTTGACTGATTCACTCACGAATCAATTTACCGATTCAGTCTGATTTAGAGTTCACAAAAATAGTTAAAAACAATGTTTTTTTTTTATTTATTTTTACATCAATCTGAATTCAAAGTAGCTGATAATGTATTAATCTTATAGTGCTTTTTTGGTGCTAAACAGCCTTGATGTTAGATGGGTCATACATGTGCACAGATGCTATGCCGAATATTTCTATTTACTTTCAGAAGAATAAAAATCATACAAGGTTGGAACAATATGGGGTAAGTAAATAATGTTACTTTTTCTGATTTTTTTTTGTATAAAAGGCCATTTTCATAAAGGACTATAATGACTACTAAAGTTCGTTACATCTAAAAATCGTTATATCCTCGTCACATCTATTACAATAACGATGCAGAAGAACAGTTTACATACAGAATTCTAGTCACTTCTGTATGAACGAGCAGCTGATGTCAGTCATCTTTTATGATCTCCCCATAGCTGTGAATATCACCTGTAATCATAGTAACAGTAACTGAAATAAATATCATATATGGCAATGTAAACATTACTAGAAAGTCGCACCTGACGCAACATGAGTGATTTGCACAGTAAGGAAAGGATGTGACGTGTGGCCAAGTATGGTGACCCATACTTGGAAATTGTGCTCTGCATTTAACCCATCCAAGTGCACACGCGGAGCAGTGAGTAGTGAACAAACACACACACACCTGGAGCAGTGGGCAGACATTTATGCTGCGGCAACCGGGGAGCAGTTGGGGATTCGGTGCCTTGCTCAAGGGTCTCGCCTCCGTCGTAGTATTGAGGGTGGAGAGAGAGCGCTGGATATTCACACCCCCCCACCTACAATTCCTGCTGGACCTGAGACTCGAACTCGCAACCTTTGGTTTACAAGTCCTACTCTCTATCCATTAGGCCATGACCACCCAAAATGAACCAAAAGCAACCAATGGTTAATGATCCAACAGCAGTTTGAGACTGAATTGTTTTGGAAGAGTTGCGTGCAGGCCACAAAATTAAGAAGATTAGCGTCAGTGGAAGACAGTGACTGGATCTTAAACTTTCAGGTGACAAACAGCTCATTTTGTTATATTTGTATGTTACCAGAACCTACACATAAAAACGCAACATGACTGTCTTTGTATATATGTCGCACTGTATGACTCACGGTTGCTTTCACACAGCAGGTGTTCGTCAAATATAGGGTTATGAATCCAGAAAATTACGAATGTGAGTTTGGTTATTGAATGCGGTTGTCAGTTTCCATAAACAGCCAGACCGGTTATGAATATAACCACGTTAAGAGCTCAAATATATGTCTGACAACCGTATTCTGCTGCTATGTGAACATCTCAAAATTGTCACAAACAGTGCTCTTACTTGCCAAGGTACCGAAGTATGCAGTAAGAAAAAAAATATATATCTGAGATTTCAGTATGAACCTACAATATTTCTTATTAAATTCTTCTGAGAACAAGTTATCTGAGCCATTTCAATTTATGTAGCTCTGTACATTCACTATGTTGTGCTCTTTTCACTATTTTATTTTTCATAGTGGAATCATCTAAAATGAAAGAGCAGCTTCTGAGCAATACTTTTTTGACTTTGTAAGTCTGTAACATTTTGATGTATAGAGGCAAACCCGCAATAGCAGTCAGCTTGTAGAATTCACGAAATATGAAATGCATGAGGAAGAACGAACATATGAGCAACATTTTCACAATGCTGCAATACTGAAGCAGGTTGCTCTACTTTGCTTGACAGTTTTGCACAAGTCTCCGGTGCATCCTTGTAAAAGTGAATTAGTGCAAATCTGCCTGGGGTGATATTGCTAATTCAAGGACTGAATCATGTCATCTTAAAACAAAACAGACTCATCTGCCTGTAGTCCCTGTCATGTTGAATGAACACAGAAAGTGCTCATGTTGTTTGGTAGGGAGCACATCAAGTGTGATTGCGTGTAATGGCAGTCGGCTACCTCTTTTCTTCCGAATGTTGTGCGCTCTTGGTTTTTTCTCTCCCTTTGCTCTTTTCTTGCATGGATTGTTTACCTGTTGCATAATGCACATATTTATTTTTTCTGGTTTCTATATTAGCACTGGCTCAGCATGCAATGTGTAGCCCCTATAGCTACATGCCCTAATGGACTTCTTATTTGGAATAACAGTGTAAAATCAGAATTGAAATGATGCCTTATTGTGTGGTCCTGTCTGTTTGCTGGTGGCTGGCACTAAACTTGGGAAAACTCATTGGAGTGCCCTTCCCTTTAGGGATTTCTCCAGTATGCTTGTCACGCCGGTGAAGCAGCTCGAAGATTGACTTCGACTTCCATTCCACCTCGCTTGTCAAGGTGGTCAATTCCCTCAAAGCATACCGGCCCTCCCCCCATCCTATTACTTTGTGCTTTTTCCTTCACTGTGTGGTACAAACAATATCACAAAGGCTAGAGGCTTACGGTCCTGTCTATACCTGATATCAAATCATTTCCTTCATCTTTGAGATACCTACATCCAATCATAATTCAGTACAACCACAGAACCTATTTCAAACTTATTTTTTGATGTGCATATGATTAGAATATGACTGGAACAGATTGTGGCAGCATATTTACCTGCATCACCAGATTTTCAGTGTGCTTTCAGACTTTTGGATTTCACTGCAGAGCTGTTGTCAGAAATGTTGAGAATGAAGATTGGCCCATGATGTAGTCTCATTGGACCCAGAGAGGAGAGGGGCCCCACACATACACTTTTCGTTTTGGACCCCTGCCCTGCTGTATATAATGATGTGAACATTGTGCTAGAACAGAAGCCTCAGACTTCACATTCAGATTACTCTACATTTTGTCTTGACAGGGCAGCAAATCATCTACCATGACAAGATCAAAGAGAGTTAATATCAGTGCAAGATGTGAACAAAACCTTTTAAGACTGAGAAAATGAAAGAGAAAATCTTTAACCGAAAATATAATGAGCGTGTGATGCATTCCCCAGTTGCTGAGAAGTACAGGCATCACTGCTTACAAAGAGACTTGGCTTTAAGCGATTAATTCAAATTTCATTTGAAGTAACAGACCTTTAAATTGTGTGCCTCACCAGCCCTTTCCACTCTTCATTGCAAAGAGTATCTGGCATTCAGTAAAAATAAATAAATAAATAGATAATACAAAGCATAAAAATCAATTCATTATTTCTCTAGTGGGTCTCACTGTCTTCCTTCCTTATTGTTGGACGAGAGGACAAGTTATTCTTTAGATGCAAATATTCAAGCTCAAACTGGTGATAGCTAATAGTGTTAGAGGCCAGCGAACAACCCCAGAAATGCCAAAGTCATAGATCCCCACACAGTACCAAAGGTTTCCCAGCAGGCGTCACACTGATATATGTGTGCATAATTCCTGACAGTACAATTTGATTGCAAGCATCGCTCTCATTTATTTTGTTTGTTCATTTGTTAGTTAGTTTTTTGCATGTCAGCACTCATTTTCAAAACAAGTCAACCTTTATCAGCGCAGCCATTTCTCTGAGCTGATTGGTATTGTTTGCTCACAGGATTGTCTTGGTTCACTAACAGCGCACACTGCAGAGGATAGACGACGGCGTACATTATTTTGCGTGGTGGGTAGATCCGATTTTCCCCTGACAACTCGCCATGATTGAGCTGATAGACTATGGTGCCCGATGAATTTGTGTTTGCTCAAAGAGTCTCGGCAAATGGTTTGCATGCTCCTCATTAAAGTCTTAACTTTCTTCCTGAGCGCGAACTTGAGAAGTAAAGCTTAGAACTGGGGAGCCATATCTGTATTGATTTAACACCTCATTGGGGGAATGACAGCTGAATCAAGATTAACGATCCTGTTCAATATCTGTGTGGTGTGCCCATTCCTCTTCAACCCCATTAGTTGAGGGGTGATAGCCAAGCTGGCCAACAAATCTGTTTACACTGTCAAGCGCACTCAATGGCAAATGTACCAGCCGAAATGGGCCGCCTTATGAAAGCTTTTCATTTTCTCACTGCAGCGACGTTGATGGATAACCTCCGTACTGGGGTGTTTCTTTTTCACTATGCTCTATTGTGTGTGTATAGCCATACGTCAGAGTATTTGTGTTGCTGCACATTGGTTAATGGTCTGCTATAGTGATGGGGCCAAATGGAGCTGTGCAGGAAAGTGCTGGCAGAACTGCGTAGTGATGTCAAAAGTACTGGTACTACAGTAAAAAATGTACTGATGCCAGTCTTTCTACAGACTCGGTGACAGACTGACAAGCGGCTGCTTTCGAATGCTTATATGCGTCTTCATGTGCATTCAAGGTAATGTAGCTTTTGAATGTATGGTCAAATGCACTACTTGAAACCGCTTGGTGGTGGTGTATTAATATAAGGATAGTCGGTTTGTCTTAAGTGGACATAAACAGGTGGGAGTGAAAATTTAGGTGAAAAGCTCCATGTATTAGGCTTGCTGTGTAAACGTAGCCCACTCACTGATTACATTATTGCTTTGTTTTACTGCTTACTTTTAAAAAGAACATTTACGTAACATGGAAATAATGCAAGTATTTGTCTTAATCAGTATTTTGTCCTATTTTCCTTCAAAATAATTCTAAACATCCTTCAAATATTTTATTGAAATTTATTGAATACTATTTTATTGAAAACATATCTTGCATGCTGTTTATTGGCATTTTTCATTGTATTACAGTAAGTATAAAGCTTCCAAAATTTTGTGAGGCATATGCAAGGTAGGAATGAATAGGATATACGGTATGTGTGTGTGCGTGTATATGTATATACATGTGTGTGTGTGTGTGTGTAAATATATACACACACACACACACACACACACACACACACACACACACACACACACACACACTCCATTATACATATTAGAACACTAGTATTTTCACCAGCTAAAAAATGTTTTAAGTCAGTTATTTCTATCTTTTGCTGTAGTGTGTCAGTAGGAAATATCAGTTTACATTTCCAAACATTCATTTTGCTATTAACTGTAATAATGAGATTTTAGTTTGCACAAGGAGTCTGACAACAGCCAGTGCTCCACACAGAGATCTGATCTAACCATCATCCAGTCTATCTGGAATGACATGAAGAAACAGAACAAACTGAGACAAACTAAATCCAAAAGAACTGTGGCAACGTCACCAAGATGCTTCAAGAAACCTACCTGCAAAGCTACTGTTAAAAGTTTTAGGCACTTGTGTAAAAATGCTGTAAAATGAGGATGCTGTCAAAATAATGTCATAAAGAGATTTTTTTATCAATTAATTTCTATTAACCCTCTGAGCCCGACAAACGCGAATACGCGTTTTGGGGCAGATTTTCCTGATAAGGCAGAAATGAGCTTGCATTTCTCTGCCATTTTTGATTGTTCAGATAAGAGCAATACACCATTCGAATCTGTAAGGGGTCTTCTTTTATTTGTATACACTCATAATAACAACTAAACGTTGTGCTTTTGAAGAATAAAGAAAACAAACAGGGTGTGCTCTCTGTCTTCTCCGTCTCCGCGATCTGTTTTCAGAAATGCGTCACTAAAATGAAGTGTAACTCAGCGAATACTCAACACAGAAACATGAGAGTTATCTCTATAGAAAGCTTGAAGTGTCTTCTTTCAAATGAAGTACGTCATATCGAAAACAAATATTCTGTGATGAAGTAATCCGTATGAAACCAACACGATGTTCAGTCTGTCCCGTCTAACTCATTATTTTTAATGAGATCCCGCCCCCTCGCGTTCACATGCAAATAACCACGTGACCCGCGCGCGCGGAGCATAAACAAAGCGCCAGTGAAGAGTTCATCGCTGCTACTGTTACTTTCTGGAAGAAGACGCGCTGAGTAAAGGCTGGATTTCCTCAAGAGTTTGATGAATAAGTAAGTAATGTTTATGTTTTGCATTAGTTAACTGTTATTGTGACATAAACTTGAACACATTACTAGATGGGTTTTTCCCAAATTACAACACGATAAATGCTAGGCATCTAAGAATGTTTAGACCATGTTTATTATTAATAATATCTGTTCAAAAATATATTTTAATAGCGTGCTAAACGATAACAATTAGTTCTCAGATATAAAATATATTTTTTATAGTGCAAAGTTCATCCTTTTATAGTATAAAGCATGAGTGAGTCTATGACTGCATAATCATATCCTCTATACTATAAAATAATACATGATGTTCAGGATGGCTATATGACTACAAAATCATAGTTGGGTTTTCCCCAAACTATAATTCCTGACTAAAATGTTTGAAATCCAGTAAAACATTTTGAATATGATGGGCAATTCATTGTATTTAAATTTCTTACGGCACGAGTATGTTTTCATGCTCTTTATAAAACAATAAAAGTAATATGAAAGTACATTGTAACGTGATGAATGCTACGAGTCTAAGTATGTTTAGAACATGTTTATGATTAATAGCCTACTCTGTTCAAAAATAGAGTATAATTGCATGCTAAACAATAATAATTAGTTTCTCAAAAATAAAATGTCTCTTTTTTACGACAATACAAAGCATGAATGAGTCTATGACTACAAAACCTATATAAATATATATATATATATATATATATATATAGATATATATATATATATATATAGATATATATATATATATATATATATATATATATATATATATATATATAGATGCTCCTGTTATAAACATGCTCACAAATGTTTTTTCTCTTTTTTTGGTTGTTTGTATTTTATTGAATCAGACACCTGCACCACAGATGATGAATCCTGCTGACTTTCAGTCTCTTCCAACTGTTTTCCTCTGAGAGTGCTGCACTAACATCAGAAGTTCAACAGTTTCTTCTTGAATCCATGGAAAGTAGCAGAAACACTTAAATAACACGTAAATATCAGGTATGATTTATTTGTTTCACTTGTTGAACAGAATCTGTTGCAGGAATGACTCAAAGTCTGTTCACATCTCTGTGGTTAGATCAGTGTGCACAATAATGTGTCTTTGACCTTCATTATGTATGTTTTGATTGTACTGTGTTGTAAATAAAATACAAATCATTTAAAAACCCCATTTTTTCAGTCTCCTCACACTCTCTGTCTTACCTGCCTCAGTCTCAGTCACACTGATGGCCCATTAGCAGCTTTAGGGGAGGGCCCTTTGTCTCTCAGGTGAGAAACACTTAATATTCAAGCCCATTACCACTCCCTCGCATATTGGCTTTCAATCACAAAACATGTCTTTAAAAATTTAAATCAATATATTGTTTTCTGTGAATGAGTAAGCGGAATAATTTTCACATAATTGTGAAGTAAATATTCTAGCATACAAGTCTGGTTCTCAAAAGTCTTGTAAACAATTGTTCTGTATGTGTTTTATGGTCTTATTTCAGTGACTTCAAAATTTTAGTTTTTCACTAACCACGCATAAACGTTGTTTTCTCAAAAACACAATCATGTACACAAATGCTGCTAACATAACATTGTAGCCCAGTTTGTGCTGTTTACAGTGTTATTAGACTTTAGCCATTTATATTTTTATAAGCAACTGAAAAAAGCACAAATGTCAGGGCATGTCGAAAGTTCTCCAGGCCCCCAAAACACCCTCAGGGCCCAGAGGGTTAACTAAATTAAATCAATGTTTAGTGGGACCATACTTCGTGATTAAAGCAGCTTTTGGGCATAGTTTTTCAGGTAGCTTTGCAGGTAGGTTTCTTGAATCATCTTGGAGGCATTACCACAGTTCTTCTGGATTCAGTCCGTCTCAGTTTGTTCTGTTTCTTCATGTCACTGAAGATGATGATGAGATCAGATCTCTGTGTGGAGCTCTGGCTGTTGTCAGACTCCTTGTGCAAACTAAAATCTCACTGGATTATTACAATTAATGGCAAAATTAATGTTTGGAAATGTAACCTGATATTTCCTACTGACACACACTACAGCAAACGATAGAAATAACTCACTTAAAAACAGTTTTTAGCTGGTGAAAATGGTTGTACATACAGTACATACATTAGGGTTGTCAAATTATTAATCCTGATGAATCACATCCAAAATAAAAGTTTGTGTGTACATAATACATGTGTGTGGACTGTCTATCTTTATTATGTATATACCCACACATACATATATATATTTAATTATTTTATAATACATGAATAAATTAATGTTTTGGAAATTCAGTTTATATTAATATTTACCTCATAAATAAATTGATTAATTCATTTCACAGATGTTCAATAGCACATTAGATGTTATAGAATTTTGCTGTGGGATTGGAATTTATAATGATTATTATGACATTTTGGTGGTATTAGTGTTGACAATTGAAATTATTCCATTGTGACAACCCTAGATGTGAAAAGCCTTCATTTTATCCTTTTCTTTGAATCTGGCCTCATCTGAACTTAAAACCTTCATCAAAGTATTTTCTTCTGAGGTTGTTGGAGGTCAGCAAATAGGGAGGTATTTGTATTATTATAGAGACTTTCTCCACAGCCTTTGTTTCTGTCAACAAGGGCCTTTAGAGACTGCACTCTTTGCCTTACTCTCTCCCTCTCTCCAATCTCTTTGGAGACAAATGACCAAGGGTAAAGTTGAGGGTTTATCTCTGTATTCCTTTCTTCACAGCATCCGTCCATCTATTTGAGCGTGCTACTAAATTAAGACTGTGTTTCCACACTGGGTACTCGCAGCCATGTGGTTTTATCCCATACATGTTGTTCTGTTTTTAAAGAGCATGTTTTTTAGCGTTAGCTGATGCAAAAAGAAAAAAAAAGAACAGACGTCACCACATCATCACGTCATGCAGCCATTACAGTAGGTTGATCTAAAGAGGAAAACCAAAAGAAAAGCTCCAAAAAATCTGGTATTTGTGTGCTCGGGAGAAAATCAAAACTCACAAACCATCAACCATGCAGTCAGACCATGAGAAAGGAAACAACTGTGTTATTGCTTTTATGTAGAGTGCCTCTTAAAGGTGCTCCCTGAGCCGGAAGAGTTCATTTACTAGATAGATCTTGACAATGGACTCTTTTGTTTTTAAGCATTAGCGTGCTCTACTACAAAGCAGTAAAACACTAATAATGTCCAAAAAGAGACTGGGGCACTGACTCACTCTAAGCATTACCTGTCTCCTCATCTCAGTGCCAGACACTTACCCAACTGAGAGCCAGATCAGTGCAGCTTTCAAACTGGACACACTGATCAGAGGACTTCCAGAGGGGCTGTAATGAGAAATGTAACAATGAGAGCTGTTTTCTTGCTTCTGAGTAAATGGATGACCCAATAATGTCATTTATCCACAAGAACATTTATGTTTTGGTGTCAAATCTCACACACACACACACACACACACACACACACACACACACACACACACACATATTTTGTGTATATACTGCACACATACGACCCCAAAAAGTATCTGAACATATAAGCTACACTTAAAATGTATTAATTATCTTTGCATTGGATAATAAAATCAGTAATAATATGCATTGGATAATAAAATCAATCTTTGCATTGGATGTTTTATATATAAATCAAGTACACAAAAACTGTAATATTGTCGATTATTATTCTAATTTAAACTAACTGTTTTGTACCAATGTAAATGACTTTGCTGTCACTATCAACTAAATGCATCCTTGCTGAATACTAGTATTAATTTCTTAAAAAAAAATCTTACTGACCCCAAACTGAAAGATATAGCTTATGTATCTGTGTGTACAGTATGTATGTACAGTATGTAGGTATAGTGTGAGTGTTTGTGTAGGACATGCGGTTTGGAAAATGGATGGACGTGTGTGTTTGTAATGTATACTGCTTACTATACCGGGAAATTCAGTTGCTATTAAATAGGCCACAGCCTCCGTATAGTATGCTGTTTCATGCGATAATGGGCAGAGTGTGTTATTTAAGTGAGTTAGAAAGAGTACAGATATTAGATGGCAAACAGACCACTCCATCTCAGATGCGGTGCACATGATGGAGTAACAACAATCCACCGTGTCAAGAGAATTCTGGGAACATGCTTTTTCTGTAAAGAAAGACAGCTGTTGCAGTGAACATGATGCACCTCATAAGTACCCTAAAATACATCATAACTGTGCAATGTTCACAATGTTACTAGAGTTTCAGTACCAGAAGTCCTTTTCAAAAACTCATTGCTGTTGCTGCATCACCGGTCTGTGCACACCACATAGGCAAGGGGAAATCGAATTAGACATCAGTTGGAAATTGTTCCGAGTATTGGACGTGCTGAAATGGTTTGCGGTGTTTTTAAGTTATGATTTTCTAAGATCATTGGCATCCTTGATTTACTTTACTGTCCATTGCTCACCCAACTTGGCAAAGCCAAAACTAAGATGGATGAGACATAGTTTTAGAAGAATTTATCTGATTTCAAAATGCAATATCCTTGTTTGCAGGATGTGAACCTTGTCGAACATCTTTGGGATGTCATTGATCTATGGATCAACCAACAGGAAATGGGATGCATTTATGGTCATTAAAGCTGCATTGTATCCAATACTTGCAGCATGCTTCTGACATCTCATAGGCTCCATACTGCGATTTATAACGGCAGCTATTGAGGCTAAAGATTATTGAGGCTATTGATGTTTATTGGCTTGAGATTTTATGTAGTTCCTAATGAAACTGCAGTCATAACACTCAATGTCCAAAAACAGCTTCATTTCGTCCAGTGATTATTCCAAAATCACCTTTATTGGTCCAGTGAGGAAGTTGTCTTTTTCACATTCCTTATGTGAGTTGTATGAACATTTTGCATTTAGCATTTAGCATTTTATTTAGAATGTGATTACAGACCTATGTTGTGCTACAGAAAGACAACGCAAGAATATCATGAGCTATCTGTAAATCATGGTCATACATCACATGAGTGTTTTATGGCTACAAACTATAAAAATGAAATGTCGTCATAATGCCCGTGGCCATAATCTCACATTATGTTGGTGCAGTCTTCGTAGCAGAGTCTGAGGATGCAAAACAGAGAGATATTGATTCCAGCTGGCCTCAGTCATGTCTGATTTAATACTTTGCTGTTAGGCATATGGTCCATTGAACTATATAATAGCAGCATTGCAGGTGGGCAGCGAGGGTAAATTATGAGTGTAGTTTCTCATTGCTTCAAAATTTGGAATAAGGAAGAAGGCAGTGGCATTATTTGAGACATGCTTTATGTACGCCCCAAATCAGCTGAATAAATAAGAGTAAATAATACTGGGATGTCCAAAAGTCTGGGACTGCATCGGAAATCTGGAATCTAATTTAGACATGGAAATAAACATGGCTTATGAGTTGGAAAATAGTCAAACAAAAAAGTTATATACGAATAAGACATATTTAAGATTCTGTATTAGTTACAAAATAATAAGAAAATTACTTTCCAAGTTCCTTCCCTATTTTCTTTGAATTATTAATAAATAATGTTGAATTTCATGGATCATCATACATACATACATACATACATACATACACACACATACATACATTATATATATATATATATATATATATATATATATATATATATACACATACATACACACATATATATATATATATATACATATATATATATATATATATATATATATATATATATATATATATATATATATATATATATATATATATATATATATATATATATATATATATATATATATATATATATATATATATATTAGTCTGATATCCTCATTAAGACAACACAGTACTATAAAGTAATATTGAGAAATATGTTTAAAACTTAAAATAACAGATTTTCTATTTTAATATCTTTTAAAAATGTAATGTTTTCAGACTTCAGTGTCACATGACCCTTCAGAAATCACTCATATGCTAATTTGGTGCTCAAGAAACATTTATTTTATTATCAATGTATATTATATTATATTATATATTACATTACATTACATTACATTACATTACATTACATTACATTGCATTGCATGGTGCCTGGGAGAGGTCATCTTCGGTTCACTTAGTTTTGTCGTGGCCACGAGATATTAATTTGTGGGAACGTGATATTATGCAACAAGATCGTTTTGTCGAGGTAACGTCATCCTTATGTTGTGGCCTCGAGATGCTATGTTGAGGGAAGGACATCCATTTCTCGTGGCCACGACTTCTTATGTTGAGGGAACAACATTTTTTTCTCATGGCCACGAGTTTAATGCATAAACCTGCGTGACCATAACAACCCGGGATTATCAGAGATGAATAAAACATTTTTATTAACATTAAACATTTCATTTAATATTTGTATATTATTATTATTAGGTTATATTAACTTGTTAGGGCTATATTTTTATATTTATTTCATATATAATATTTTATTATTTCCCCTTTCAATTCATGTATCGTTTTACCTAATTAACGTTCTGTATAATTATGCTGTTTGCTACCATATATTTAGCAAATACTGCAAACACCTGACAATTACGCTATTAATGCCAGTGATGAGTGTGTTGTGTTTTCATTTACAAATGCAACTATACGTGGATGATTAATTCCTCAACGAAACACTAGGCAGTAGGCTATAATATTAATTCTCAGAATATTCAACCTTTTAAACTGCATTTCCAATAGGCTATAAATGCCAGTCAGCATAATCAAAGCTTTATGTCGAGCATTTACAGTAGGCTTATTTACAAAACTGGTAAAGAGATCGAAATGAAGGGAAAAAAACGAATATAAAAAATATAATAACAGGCTAATAATAATAATGTAATAATATAATAATCATAATATACAAATATTACAGAAAAAGACGATCAGTTAATGGGCACAGCTAGCAAGACTGTGGGATGGATAAAAATGTTTTCTTGTAGGTCTATTTTATTTTATGTACTTTATGTAACATTTAGCCTATTCATGATAAACTTGAATGCTGTGTAGGTCGCGTGCAATTGCCTACAGTCCGGTAGCCTATGGTCAACATAATAATTTAGTTATGTAATAATTTCTATAATATTGAACATAATAATTTCTTAATTCAAAATAAAATATTAGTGAATCCCTGATAATCCCGGGTGTCTATGGTCACGTAGGTTTGTTTATGTATTAAACTCGTGGCCACGAGAAAAATATGTCGTTCCCTCAACATAAGAATGTCGTTACCTCGACAAAACAATCTCGTGGCCTCGACATATTATCACGTTCCCACGACTGAATATGTTGTGGCCATGACAAAACGAAGTGAACCGAAGACGACCACTCCCGGGCACCGTAGCATTGCCTTGCATTGCATTATATAATATAATACAATTATAATATAATATATTATAATATACACAAAACACAAAACTTTTGGACCTATTTGTGTTAGTTATCAAGTTATCAGTTATCAAGTTATCAGAACCTTCATATTAAATTACTGAATCCTAAATATCACAGATCCAAGATTATGTGGCATGTTAAGTCACATGTTAACCAAGCTTGGTTTCTTTATTAATGTATTAGCTTCCATGAGCTATAAAGTATGGTTAAATGGACAGTTGTTTTTCACTACTCTAATGCAATAGATACCTCAATCTAAGACTGTGTTTCCTCAGATTTATGGGTCTGGTGTAATGGCACACAATGGAATGCACAATAGAGTACATTCCCTCCAGGCTATTGCTTTTTTTTGTGTTGGTTTAATTATTCATATTCCCTCTGATATATGTTAACATAAAAAGGTTGGTTAAATTATGGACATGAAACAAACAGCCTGATTAATACCAGGGCTTTTACAGTAAGAAAAGACATTAGGACAAAAGTGTGATATTGCATTTTTGTTGTTGTTGTTTTTACATTAGATCAAAATCATGAGTCATGTTTAAGCTGCTTTTTGTAAATTAAACATTTTAGCATTAGACCATTAGCTTGCAACAAGTTAATTATGGTTAGCATTTTTCTCTGTTTTCCCCCTATGGTTTACCACAACACTATTTGCATTTCTATGAGTCTTCAGAATGACACATACTAAGTAGAGCATTTTGATGAGCTTAAATAATTAGTTTTGTCTGGACGGTTTTGTTTCTCTCTTGCGGATGTTCAGCATTTTCCCTATGCATCCTTGAACCGAGGGCACCTTCATTCTGAGGCGAGGTGGACGTTAGAAATGCATTTAGGGTAAATGAGACACTGAAATGCATGGATCGATTGCACTTGGAGACGGTTTCCGAGCTGCTCACTCTTTAGGCCAATGGCTCAGAAGGATGAGGTTGCTGTGCACAAGACAGAGCCTTAATGGATCTGAGAGTGGGTGTGTGGAGAACTGAATTCAGATTTAACCGAAAAGAGGACTACGTAACCCAGAAACAGATGCTGAAGCACAGATAACATTGTTTTCCAAAAATTCCCACTTCTATGATATTCTTATGCTTCTCCTGCTCTTTGAAATAAAGCGGCATTTCAACACCAAATCAATATTTTCCACCCCAAACTTGGTTTTTATCACTCCTTCGTCGCTCATAAAACCAGCTTAGGTGCTTGAAGGTGAGCTAAGCCGTCTGTGAGCCTATAGGTGAAATTTAATCAGAACAAATACAACATTTCAGTCCTTATGCTCAGACCAGACCGATTGTGTGGTGTGGTTGTCTGATTAGCTCATTATTATTATTATTATTAATAATAATAATCATAATACCTGTCTCAGAGGAATAGTTCATGTTCTTTGAAATATTATCCCTTTATTATATTTTATGCAATTTTAAAGATAATATCACTGGAATATTAATTTATTATTTATTTGTAAGTAATCATGTGATTGCATTAAAACTGATATTAAATCATGATTACATAATATTAATATCAGTTAGCTTTTCTGTGGTTTGATTTGTGACATTTCCCAATTAATTTTGATTAAATACTGTATATAACTGACGGTTTATTAAAATATAATCAATATTTTTAAGTAGTTGCAGTTTTTTCTGTAATACAACTTCATACTGTTAGTATTTTGAAATATTATTTTAATAACATCTCCCCATTTTGGCAAAAATCAGCTCTCAGGAAGTGACAAAACTTTGGATCGAAAACAAAAATCAAACAGAGTATTAGCAGTGGATTTAATAAATGATTTATTTTTTGTGATATTAATTGTTTTCTTTCACTGTGCAACATTACACATCCTGTTTGAAAATTAAACAAATTAATATGTATATTTTTTAACGGAGAATTTTAGATTTTTATTCCCATCCTTCTATGTTCCAACTTCTTCATTTTCTTACTGTTGTATTAATAATAAAGTTAAAATTTATTAGGTAACTGAACTGACCAAAGCATATTTCTGTCATAAGTACAACAAAGGTGTATTTTTTTACACTTAAACACTGCATTTTAGTATACAGTACATATGGTGAAATATTGTTGGACTTTATGGTCATAACAGCCGTGCTCAGTGTGGCCGGTGTCCACAGAGTGTTAACGCTGTCAGCACTGATAAACAAAAACTGCATCATAAACTAAAGCACAGTGTCTTCTGGGAAATCTGGACAAATGCACACAGTACACAGCGAGAGTTTGTCAGGCCTGTGGGGACTCACAGCCACGGTGCTAGCCTTTCCCTTTAGAGTGCCGTCTCATTTCGTGTGGAGTTATCCCAGCGCTGAATCCTGGGCAGGCCATTGGATGCAGGAGGAGGAAGGACCATTTCATGAAGGTCTGGAGCAATGTGAGTGATGAGGAGCTTGTAAATGGTTCTCTTGTGCCTCATTCTCTCCACCAGCTTTTGCTCCCAACCATCCACAGAGCTTCTTCCAGCCCCCCACACTCGGCTAATGGAGCTGAGTGGCTGTATAAAGCCTGCTCGCTGCGGAGGAATATTCCGCCCTCTGTTTTAAGGATGCTTTTCTGCAATGATGTAAATATTCATTAAGAAGTATACCAGCATATGGGATTGTGTGTAAGATTGGTGAGGTTGCCTCACAATGCTTGCGAATAACCGTGAAAACAGGCGATACCTATTGATGTGGTGCAAACATCAATCCCTCATTTTCACTCGCTGTGTGATCACAGCACTCGGGCCGGCCAGCAGCGCCTCTGAGTGATATCACAGCCTTATCTATCTTCTGACTGTCAAAGCTATCTGTAGGACCAACCGCATGTGTTATATCCCACATAGCCTCCATAACAACAAATCACAACCAAGATGTAGAGAGCGTGCATATACGGCACGATGCATTTTTTTTTCTCATGGGAGGATCTGACTCGCATAATGGGATGTTTTGAGTAGTTATGACTGTGTTTGATAATTATTAAATGTCAGCGAGGGGCATGTAATTGGGCTTTTGATGGATTCATTTCATGGTGTTTGGTTTCAAAATCCATGTGTATATGTCGGAGCCACTTCTGAGCTGTCATGTTGAAGGGCCTAAATGTTTAGATTTTTACTAAAGAAGTAATTTTCTTGACCTTGTTTTAACCTCCTTCTGATGTTGATAGCAGTGTAGTTTTCAGTCATCAACTCTGATCAATCATGCTTTTACTATGTTAATTCTCGCACTTTATCTAATATTCCTTATAGTTTGCCAATATAAAAAAGGCAAAATTCTCTTTGACCCTGTAATCTGTTTTTACTGGATTTGACTGTCTCTAGAATGTAAAATAGCTATTTTCCATATTTTTACAGGTTTACCTATATTTTTTTTTTCTTTAATAAATCTTGTTGCTTAATGAGATCCTGCGTTTACTACTTTTGTGCTGGGAAAAAAATGAAACAAAAAACAACAACAACAAAAACGAATAACCTCAGAAGAGATCTCAACAGTTTTTCAAAGTATTCACAGATTTGGCAAGATATCAAAGTCATCAAAGAATAGTAAAACATTTCAATATGAATTGAATAAAAAATTTAAAGTAGTGATTGTTACCTCAAACATCTTTTTCTGATCTAAATAATAATAATAAAACTTGTCTGGTTAATATCATAAGAATTCAATACAGTTAAGCTTAACCAAGAATATTTGCGATTTACCATTTCATTTCCTTAAAAATAAATAAATAATTCAATATTAACTTTTAGACACTTACAATGGAATTAAGCAAGTTTTTAATGTTTACGGATTGGCTAGCCATTCATTTCCATTGTAGAAGCCTTATTGATTGACTGGTTGATTGATTGATTTATAAAGAAAAGGAGAGACAAGTGAAAATTTTTTAGGAGTAATTCATATTGTCACACATGCCTTTGATTGAGCTTAACCTGTACTGAAAAATTAAATTTTTGACTAAAGTAAAAACAGTAAATTTAGATGTTACCGCATGAACCTATATGCAGTTTATGTGCAAATATTTACAAAATGTATTCAAAATGTGCTTAACCTAGCAGGAGCAAGCCACTAGCTCTGACAATGCTTGACTGTTTAGGTTAATTTAAGAGCTATTGATATTCATCTTTTTTATCGTTATTCATCCGCATTGGGTAACTTGTAATATCAATTAATTGTGTTTTAATACAGGAACCTCATTTTGTTCTTTCATTCAGCCATCTTGGTTCATCCATGGCTCTATCAAGAAAGGGAATGCAATCTCGCTCTGAGCCAAAGAACATATACATCACTACAGAAGAACAGAGTGGTGATGGAAATTATTGTGTTGGGTTTTTCAAAGGCATGCGTCTACATGAAAAATGCATGAGCCTTCCATAGGGAGGCACTCGGCTGAACTCGGTCGTGATGCTTCCTCCATCTCGCGCTGCTGAAATGGAACTCAGTCGCACATAGTTGCCCTGTGCTTAGAGATGAGGGAATCTGTCAGACAATGCAATTGAGAGCTAGATTAACGATGGTTTCCATTCAGCACTGTTCATGTAACGCAGAAACACTTCTGTCTTCTTTCTGTGTCCTTGAGGGTTCTGTAAAAATCTCATAGAGCTCTTGAATGGACTTGAATCTATTGGAAAAGCATGTTGCGTCAATGCACACCATATGCTGTGCTATTGGAGTAAAGGTTTGTTTGCTGTCATACAATCTCAAGGGAAATGTTCAACCGGAGCCTTTCCAAGTATCAAGACAGATTACATTTCAGGACAAAAAGACCGTCCCCTAATAAGGCGCCTCTCCACTTTGCTTTCCATCTGATCCCCAGATTAGAGTGAAATTGAACTCAGTTTACATTGCGTTTGCTCAACACTTCTGTAATGTCTAAGGGTTAGCTTTCATATTTTCTCAAGTGCATATCTGCTTGAATCTCAGGTCTGGCAGGACAACAATTCGAAGAGACAGAGATATGTTGAGATACGTTGTAGTTTTGTAAAGCTTTGTCAGACAAGTGCCAGACAGAAACAATCTTTGTCAGCTTCCTAATAAATTGGATAAAATGCTAAACCCATAATTTTTAAAAATAGAAAATGATTTTTTTTTTAAATTGGTCACTAGTAAAAAATCTATTGAAATAACTGATTTTTCTTTTTTTTTCTGAAAACAGCAAAACAGTAATCCTAAAACAGCAAGCAAACAGTTTATTCATGCTGCAATGCATGCTGGGAACTCACAAACCCTTAAATTTTCAGAAATATAAAATTCTTTATTCAGACATGGGGGGGGGGGGGGGGGGGTTCTTGGTCTGATATTCGTTTTTATGTACATTTCAGTAAATTGCATTTTTAGCATTTGAAGCTCAGAACTCAAAAGCTTTCATGAACTGGAAAATATATAGTTGCATTTCCTATGATTACAATGCTTATTAGTAAGTGTACTAAGCTAAAATATCCAGCACAACTTACATTTAGCATGCTTTGTGGTTAAAATATGTATTCTACTTATACAACCAGAATTCTGGAAATGTTGGGACGTTTTTAAAAAATTGAATAAAATGAAAACTAAAAGACTTTCAAATCACATGAGCCAATATTTTATTCACAATAGAACACAAAGAGCATAACAAATGTTTAAACCAGTGGTTTTCAATTCTGTTCCTGGGGACCCACCGCTCTGCACATTTTGCATGTCTCCCTTACTTAACACACCTAATTACAAATTTTATGCCTACTTCAGGTCTCAAAAAAGCTGGCATGGGGGCAACAACGGGCTGAAAAAGCAAGGAATTTTGAAAAGATTCAGCTGGGAGAACATCTAGCAACTAATTAAGTTAATTCACATCAGGTCTGTAATATGATTAGCTATAAAATGGATGTCTTAGAGAGGCAGAGTCTCTCAGAAGTAAAGCTGGGCAGAGGCTCTCCAATCTGTGAAAGAGTGCTTAAAAAGATTGTGGAATACTTTAAAGACAACGTTCCTCAACGTCAAATTGCAAAGGCTTTACAGTGCATAACATCATCAAAAGATTCAGAGAAAGTAGAGAAATCTCTGTGCATATGGGACAAGGCCGAAGACCTTTGTTGGATGCTCGTGGTCTTCGGGCACTCAGACGACACTGCATTACTCATAAGCATGATTCTGTCATTGACATTACTAAATGGGCCCAGGAATACATCCAAAAACCACTGTCAGTAAACACAATCCGCCATGCCATTTGCAGATGCCAACTACAGCTCTATCATGCAAAAAGGAAGCCATATGTGAACATGGTCCAGAAGTGCCGTCTGTGGGCTAAGGCTCATTTAAAATGGACTGTTTCTAAGTGGAAAAGTGTTCTATGGCAGAAGAGGAAGGTGGAAGAGGAGATGCTACATCATGGTAAACCATGGTATTTTGAGACCTATAGCGGGCATCAAATTTGAAATGAGCTCATTTTGTGCATAAAATTGTAAAATTCTCAGTTTAAACATTTGTCATGTTATCTATGTTCTATTGTGAATAAAATATTGGCTCATGTGATTTGAAAGTCTTTTAGTTTTCATTTTATTCAAATTTAAAAAACGTCCCAACATTTCCGAAATTCGGGAACCAGCAAAACTTAAGTGTCAGTTTGTATGTTTGATTATTTTTTATTCTTTTTCTTCATATTAATGTATTTAAAACAAATACATTAAACAAAATATGAATCTCTTCAACTATAAGACATCTCTTATATTATACCATAATAGCCACACTGAAGTGCTGCTTAATTCTGATAATTATGTGATTGGCTACAATGTGAAGATGTGACAATGACTTTTAATCAGGCATTATAACAAAGTCCCAAGGGGATCAGATCCCTCAGGACATTAGGGACGAATTCCAAATGTTTTTTTTCCCTTCCTTGAAGGGCATTGTGGGAAGTGGATGCTCAGAGCCATTAGTGAAATGCACATACGATGGTCACTTCAACGAATGAGTCACTTTGAAACCTAAGGTAGTTTAAAAAAATTATGCAGACTGTCATCGTCTTTTATCATGCGCAGCACGTACGCATCAGTTAACGTCTTGAAAAACATGTTTCATGACCTTCAAGTAGACAGTGGGGATTAGAGGTGGATCTGACCTGCCCTCAGAAAAATGGCAGGCGGTGGCAAGGAAGATGGGAAAGATTTGATTAGTTGGGACCACTGAAATGGTGACAAGGAAATTGAAGTAGATGGCATGGACAATTGTTAAAATGACAATGGGAGTAACCGAAAAGAAGGGCAAGAAAGCAGATGACGTACATTTTCTGAACAAAGTAGATTGTGATGGGCTAATTAGCGCAGATGGGAGGTTATCGTCCTCCAGGAGCCTTGCCAAAACTCTCATTAATTGATGTTTTATCTGTCCTGTCTGTGTTGATGTAGTCATATTTTATACACTTGTAACTTGCAGTCTAACTTGATGCAAGCGTTACTTTCCAACGTCGATTGCTAATTGAGCTTGGAAATAGGCTTAACAAAGGATTAAAAGATCTATGTTCCCTTTAATGTGACTTGGGTCCCTTAATAATTGTAGGGACCTGCTCAGGGACTCAGCAGGGCAGTCAAACGAAGAATTCATTTTACAGAACCCTAATTCACACACACAGACACACACCAGTGTGCTAATGTGCCTTGTCAGATAGACCAGCATTAATACCAGTCTCCGTGTCTCTAGTATTCCCACTGCACCGGGTTACTGCTGTGTAATGTTACCCTTGGTGAATTACTCTAACTTTTAATGACCACATTTCATCCCTTTTTTTTTTTTCTCTCATCTTATATTTCGACTGATTGAATTCATATTTTTATGTCATTTCAGATGCAGCAGATTTACTGTAGGGCTGCATGATTATGACACAAACTATAGTTTATATTGCAGTAATTACAATTATGATTAAAGGAATTTAGATTGAAGGGTTAGCTTACCCAAAAATGCTAAATGTCATAATTTACTCACCCCACACTTGTTCCAAAACTGTATATGTTTCTTTCTTCTGTTGAACACAAGATATTTTGAAGAATGTCGGTAACCAAACAGTTGATGGTAGCCATTGACTTCCATTGTATTTATTTATTTTTTTGTGCTGTGGAAGTCAATGGCTACCATCAACTGTTTGGCTGCCAACATTCTACTTTTGCCACTTTTTCCAGAAGTCTTTGATGAATAGAATGTTCAGAAGATCATCATCTTTTGTAACAATATAAATGTATTTACTGTTGCTTTTGATCAATTTAATGCATCCTTGCTCAATAAAGTAAAACAAAAAAAAGGCTATATAGTAAAATGGATATGCTAATAATATAGTTATAATGAGAACATTTTTCAATTAACTGGAGAAGCCGTAATCATAATCTTAATTATTATTTTTCAATTAATTTTGAGGCTATAATCTACAGTGAAATGTGTACTGATTCAAATAAAAATATTTTCTTTAACACCTTGCTTTTATGAGGACCATTTGTTTAGGTTTTCAACTTATTTTAAAAATGCCTTATTACAAAAAAATATATTCTCTACTGATATCACGGAGTATTCAAGGCAACACCAGCCAAAAGCTTATATATAGCCTATGCTCACATAGCTGCAAGTGTTGAATTTTTTTTTAACATTTACTCTAACCATTCTAATCTTAAGAGGGAGGAGGAAGAATTTGAAAGTGTTTAACGAGGCCAGCGGGGTTATGCAAATCAGTTTTTCTTATTTTGGCCCCGCTGATTTGTTTTTATTCACACTTTTGGGTATTCACATCCATCTCTATACTGATTACAGCATTTATTTAACAAATCACAGCCTGAAACGCAGTGAAGAAAGAGGTCAGATGTAACAAAAACAAGAGTGAGCAATAAAAATCATTATCCATTAAAGATATCCCATGCACGAAAAGATCAGAGCGTTAGAGAAAATTACATTAGAACTACCAAGTTGTGACTGATCCGTTGAGAGTGAAAGCATTAGAAAGCCAAATTGAATATGGATTACCATATACACATCAATTCACCTGCCAGATTTAGAGGACTGCTGTAACAGCTTCAAGAAGTTCAAACATCATATCGATTGACCGTTATGACAGTGAAAGCCGTGACAAGAAATTGTCTTGCAGGTGTTTTACAAGTGCGACCAATTATTTTGACACTAGAGTGTAGGATCAAGATCGATATTGATATAAATATATATTAGCGTAATTATTCAGGTGAAAGCCGTGCTGCAACCAAACGAGAGTGTGTTTGCCTCATATTTTAGCCTTAATCACATTGAAGACAGTTATGTTGCTATCAGTTGTGCTTTAGGACTTCTAGATGTAGACATGAACAATTTTCTGCACAGACCAGCATATTTCAGTTGAGTGAGTAAGACACAATGAGAGCAATACTGAATCCACTGCCCTGGGAGTGGGGAGTCTATACTGTATCTAATTGAAATGGCAACCTGAGAGACAAATCAATGGTTGCAGGCAGTGTAACAGGAAATGCCGGCCACTGGGTGTTGAGTTTATTATTAGATTGCATCACAATCTGATAACCTCTTGCTTTTTGACTGTTCTATTTGCCTTTAAAGCCGCTACACGCTGGAGGCGATGAGTGTGTACGGAGATATCGTACTTGAGCTTGTATCGAAAAAGACAACTTCCACTAACGGAGCATCAGACTGGCATCACTGACAAAAAATGGGGTCTTGAAAGAGCTCACAAAAGCACAAAAATTGGATTTAATTTTTGGCTAAACTTTAAAGGGGTTTTATACCAACCACTGAGTTATAAGAGCTGCGATATGGATGTTATTTTAAAACTATGCTTTTAGTTTTTTTCAGACCTTCACTTTGGAGCCCCGTGGGTTTGTCGTCTTGTTGTGTCTGAAGCATCTTTGTAGCCCTTTAAGCAAAAGAGTGAATCAGGAAGAGTGCATTACTGAACAATAAGGTCTGTGTTCCTTCAGAACTGACTGACTGCACTGACTGTTTCCAGAGGAATACTCCTAAAATGGGCCACTGTCGTGTCTTTGCAATTTTGTAGATTAGTTGTATATGATTGTAAGCTTCATGCCAAAATCAGGGTCAATCAGTTGCATTCATCCCAAATTAAATTTCCTCTATATACAAGTTTATTGCCAATTCAGTTAGGTTTGTCTGCAACTAGGCCTCAATTCACATTGAATCCAGCTTTATTTTGTAAAATAAACAAAAAAACACTCGAGTTGGTTCCAATTAGGTTATTTGCTGGTGTGAATACATTCGGCGAGCAGCAGCAGCTTGTGCTCAGCCTATTGTCATAGTGCCATTGAGAAAAATTGCTACATAATGGCTCTAGGCCCAATATTTCTCATGCGTCATTTATAGGAGACTGGGACACGCCAATAGTGAGCTCCAATTCCAAATGTCAAAGATTCAGTTTTATATCGATTTTAGTGATTTAGACCATTGGCAGTTCAAATGCCTGATAAGGTCCATCTCTGGATGAATTTGAACTGTAATTGACCCCTGAATTGCATCTGAAATTGGAAGCAGCTTCAATCTTGCTTTTACTTATCTAATGATTCTGGTGATTGATAGTGTGATTATCATTAGTCTGAAGAAACATAGTTCATGAAAAATGTATGGGTTTGGCTTTTTTAGTGTGCCTGGATAGCACACGACATCTGAACTAAAAATAGAATGATGCTTATGTGCATCAAAGTCGTTCAACCAAAAATTTTAATTCTGTCAACATTTACTCTATTTATGTTTTCCAAAGCTGTATGACTTGCTTTTTTATTTAAAAAAGTGAACATTTTGAAGAATATAAAGTTGTTATTTTTTCCATGCAACTGAATGGACATGAGGTTTTAGGTTTCAAAAAGCATGCTAAAGCACCATAGATGTGGTCTTTACAAATCATGCAACATACTCTTCTGTCTCAAGACTCAACAAAGGCCTTCTGAATTCATATAATAACTTTACATGAGCAACAGACAGATAATCTTTCCCTAGCAGCTGCAAATGAATCATTGAATCATGTTGAACTTGAATAATTAGTTTGTTCCCGAATCATTTAGATTTTTTTTTTTTTTTTACGGAATCATCTTAAAAATTTTAAAAGTTATGACTTTGGATTTAGATTTGGAAATGTACTTGAATAATCCAGTCCTCATCCAGTCGTCAGAAGTTCTCCTTTCTGCTTAAAAGAAAGTTATACAGTTTTGGAATGACATGAGTGTGAGCAAATGATGGCAGAATTGTTGTGTCAGGGTGAAGTATCCCTTTACAGAACAAACCAATGATCAGTACAGAAGCAATGCTATGACAACAGGACATTGCATCTTGTCTCATGGGAAAATGCATAAATAATACTGTGAAATCCTCAGTATTTTCTTCCTTACGTTCTTGAGAATAAAAAAGCTATAGCTTTAAAAGAGACCGTTTCTTAAAATATTTCAAACACCATGAAATCCATTACCGTTTCAACACATTTGTTACATTTTTGATCATTTTATATAATGCATTGCGATTTTATTTATTAATAAATACCTTGGACCCACACACCTAAGCCTTACGCGTTTAAATGCATTTTTACATAAAATATTCATCGGGTAGAGCGCAGACCATAAGCTTTGCAATATTAAAATATTCACATTATAAGGCAAAGGAAGGGTTTGACCATAACCTACATATATTTCAACTCTCATTCTGCATGTAACAAGATTTAAAGTACTCATTCACTCCTAGAATTTGAATGACTTTGCGCACAAAGGCATTATTAATTAAAATATTCCTATTTAAACAGTGTAGCCTTGCTGTTGCATAATAACGACTTGCCCCAACCCTGCTGATCCGTAGCAGGAACATGATCACTAATGAGCTTATGGAAATCCAAAGTTCCGGGTAAAAAAAAGTGCTTTCAGGTCTTAATGAATATACCGAGAGCTGAATTATGATTTGAAATAAAAAAACGCACAGACATATATTCCCCTGCAGTTGATAAACTCTCGGTAACCGCTGAAAGAGCTGCTTGGCCAGTTCCTTTCCCCTGTGTGCGCTTGGAATATTGGCATAACAAAAACCATTTATCAGCTCCAGCATCTGAACATTGCACCCGCCAACGAGAGCGAAGTGTAAATACTGTAGTTTTTGTGATAACAGTGATAAGCCAGCGATAACACAACGCTTTCACTGTGAAAAAAGACCGCTGTTAATGCATGACAAATTACATATTCTACTTCACCGTGCTCTTTATTGTTATGAATTACTTAGAGAGCCGTGACTTTTCTAAGCACCTATATTCATTTCTGCTGTCACAAGAGCAAATAAGCCAACAGTTTAGCTCTCTTTCAACAACTGTCATCTATCATTACGTTGTGTGTGGTGGTTGGAGTGCCTATATGAATCAGGGGCAGTTTCATGAGGCAGAGGAGCTTGGAGTGATCTGTGACACTGTGTCGAAGCCTTGCAGGCTGACTGTTAAGAGCAGGCGCTTAGCCCCTCCGGCGACTTGTGAACTGTCATTCCTCCTGATGGGCCAGCTGCCCTCTCTCTAGTGATAAAGTCAACGCTGATCTGCTGACTCGCAGTCGATCACCATCCGACTCCGTATAGATTTGCCGGGCAAACACGGGCGGTTTTTTTAACTACAAGAACATGCAGAGAAAATGTTCCAGAACTGTTCTCCAAAAATGCCTGACAAACCGAAAACAATGTGCTTGTGTTTGCAAATGCGCATGTATTTATGCTGCTGTTGACATTTAGAGGGGCATTTTAGCACTTGGTGCCTTGCTGAGATCTAAACGTGTCTCAGTTTGGCAGAGCA
This sequence comes from Barbus barbus, assembly GCF_936440315.1. Lineage (NCBI taxonomy): Eukaryota > Metazoa > Chordata > Actinopteri > Cypriniformes > Cyprinidae > Barbus > Barbus barbus. Next base: position 24,922,807 of record NC_136753.1, on the reverse strand, counting down.
AAAGGGCTTGTGTGCTTTTTTTTCTAGAATTTGCTCCATTTGGGCTCATTTAAGATTTTTTGGGACACGTTTTACTAGGACTTGGAGCAAGTTAACTGCATCTACAGTTTATTAATTGAGGCTTATAAAGTAGTGATGTATTACTTTTTACATCTGTTTGTACAGAAAGTGGAAATCACAGTGGATTGAATGGATGAAGGACCCACTGAGAAAGCATTGCAGCTGTGTGAAGGCATATTACAGTACAAAAGTTCTGTGACAAGAACACAATAAAAACAATGATGAATTCAGCACACTGGTCAGTCTTTTCCTTTTTGCTGGGGAAATGTCCAAGGTGGCGTGACCTTCCATGAATGATAATAGCTGTTCTGTACTGAAGTGTAGAACCAGAGGAAATAGCTAGCTGTGGAGGCACAGACTTAATTACCCATACAGAGGTCGAGAAGATGGAGGTGGCATGAAACAAATGTAAAGAAAATATGACTACAGGACTCTGGAGGGCAACCGAGCGGCTGCAGTATTTCAGCAGAGGCATTCAGTTCTCTCACATGATTTGTGGTAATGAGGGTGAGTGCCTGAACAATAAGAGAGGCAATGTCAAAAAAAAAAAAAAAATTCATAACTACTTTAAGGTAATATACATTTATATAATAGTGAGCTATAAAACTGAACATTGATATTGTGAAATATTATTACAAGTTAAAATAATGATTTTCAGTGCCAAATGATTCTTCAGTAATCGTCCTAATGTACTGGTGTGCTGCTCAAGAAACTGCTTTTTTAATTATTTTTTTTCATATTATCGAAGTAGAAAACAGTTGCTTAATGTTTTTTTTTTGGAAATGATGATACTTTTGTTTGTATGTTCATTTATTTAAAATAGAAATCTGTTGTAACATTAAAAATGTATTTCCTGTCACTTTTGATCAATTATTGCATTCTTTCTGAATAATAAAAAAAAAATCTAAATATATAATTGCATATAAACAATATGCAACAATAAATGTTTGCTGTACATTGTTGTGACTTCATATTGCATTTAATTAGCATTTTGAGTATTTGAAAAGATGCCTTAAATTATGAATGTTATGTTTTGTATTTTAGTATTTAATGTAGAATTTAATTTTATTTGACACATGGAAGATAGAAGGTCAAGTTGAGTGCATTGCATTGTGGGATTCAGTACCCAGTACTGCACTACTTCCATGCATTCCTGCAGAAATTGTATGTAAAAGAAGTAGTGTGGTAAGATGTAGTAGTAATATGATTGCTTCCTATTTGCTTATGCATAGTATGTTAAAGTTTTCACTATAATTGGTTAAACCAAACTCCAACGGATCGTGGGATATTTATTGCATTAGAACCGTCCGTCTATGGTTTTAAATAGCAGCACTGACATGCTATTACACCAACATTAAGTAATTTCCGAGGGAAGATTTGACCCAGCAACAAATAGATCAGCAACAATCATGCTATTAATGCGTCATCTAGAGTGGTTCAATTTGCAGTCAAATAGATAAGTAAGAATGTATGGTTTAGGCAGGCTGAGATGGCCCCCAAAGCTAAATCACCATAATTAAGCAGGTGGTATTTTCTCTTGCCAATATTTCACCGACATCAGCCACTGAGAGCTCTAGAGCATCGAGGCAACTCTGAATAATTGATACCGCTTGTGAGCATTTATAATTTACGCCTTTATCCATCTGAGAAAGATTGCAAGGCAGTGTCGTTGAGGAATTCTCTAACATTGGGTTTATCCCGCACATCTTGTTAATGGCAGCTGTTATGGCCTCCACGGCCACCCTTTTTATTGAAGGGTGTAGCAACACCTTGCACCGCAGTAGCAGCAAAATGCCGATTCAAATGAGCTATATGAAGTCGTATTCCTTTGGGTGTCTTTCATTGGAGCAGAGTTCACAGTCGACTCATTGTTTTCCATCATATGTCATGCTTTTAATGAAACTAAATGAGATTTTTCTTTAGATGAAAACGGGAAACAAACAAGAGCAGCTAACAAGTGTTTCTGTAAGCCATTGTTAGGCTATCTATCGATTCTTTAGGGTGCTATCATGTTGGCTGCTCCACCAGGATCGTATTAATTTATTCAGTGCAGCCGACTGTAAAACCATCACTCATCGATGGTCTCTAAACTCTGTGTGCATGATTTGACATTTCTCGCTGACAGTGCTGATTAACACATACTCGTTGTTGAACAAGTGTCTAATTTCTTGATTAATGTTCTTTAAACAGAGGGGGGAAAGTGTATGAAAGAGGCAGTTTTTTGGGAAAATTTCCAGCACAACCGGTTTAATAGTGTTAAAACAGCACAAAGGTGCACCTCAAGATAGCTTTTGTAAAATATTAGAACCTAACATAAGCAAACATCCTTGGAATACTGTAAATACTTGCTATGACAATTATATTTATTCTTGCAAACAGGCAGAAATGTATTTGTCCCCTGGAATTAAAAAAGATAAAAAATTGTCAAATGGTCAGGCTTTCTCAAGCCAACTTAAAGTTTGTCTTGACATACAATCTCAAGAGCAACTAGATAAAGTAATAATTATTATTAATGCCAATTAATATAAAGTTTTTATGGGGAAAAAACACGTAATGTTCTGCTACAGATAAAACAGTTTAAAGAACCATTTATGAATTTATTTATTGCTTTTCATGGATTAGAAAATCAAGACTTCAGTTGGTTATTTTTCACATTGGTTAAACAAACAATTTCTCAAACTGGGAATAAATTATATAAAGCAAGTGAGCAAAGAACACTAAAGTGGTCCTGAAGTGGAATGAGTTATGCACTTCCCACAAAAACTCAGCAAAATGAATCTCTTACTTACATTGCTTCTGAACTTTGTTTTTTATGATAATGAGAGAATTCACTAATGCAGATTCAGAATTCAGTTAATGAGCGCATGCACTGAAGAACTCTGGCGTTCTCCGCAGCGACAAATCAAACACTCTGAAAAGAAATCTGATGCAACAAGAGAAAATCTGCTGTAAATGTAACCCCAGCCGACACTTTATTTATTTCACTTTTCACTATAATTATGAAAGTCAAAATAGATCTAGCTCAATTGAGCAGGGGCTTTTTTGCCCCCTTATCTTGAATTTTTGTTTATTTTGGTGCCATTTTTGCCCCAAACTCCCATTAAGTCTCAACTTTGCTCTCAAATAACAGATACTTCCGAAATCTGCAAATGGCTGTTCTGTCTTTTATTGGTCTTGCGCGAAAAACAAGCTGATGTCTACAGTCGATTCTTTTTAGATTGCTTGGTTTCGGCTCCCCTGCGGCACCTATATCCGAAACTCCTTTGAGCCTTTGCTTCGATAAGATCCTCTCATGCTGTCAACCTTAATAAGTGACATGTTGATCTGCTTGAAGGCGATAATGAACTGACAAAGCCTTACTGTACCTTCTCCAACTAGAGGACCTTCCCAGCTCATACATTTTAATTCTGATCAGAAGTTTGACCTTTTCCAAATGATATTCCCAATTTCCAATTCATCACTGCGTCCACCTGAATTACCCAGCACTGTGCTACCTGAGAGCCTCATTACTGTAGAAATATATAGAAGTATCCGCTCAGTCAAGCATCGGGAGTTCAGTCCGAAAATGAATCCCATCATAATTTGATTGACCAAGGAAATGCCATAAGGAAGCGCCGTGGTGACAGTCTTCCCGGGAGAGCAGAGATGCTAAAGGAGATAAGCATGACTAGATGCCATTTTCCAGTGTGCAAAGGAGCACTAAATCTACAAAGGTCAGGACTGAGTGATGGAGATATTAAATAGAGATTCGAGGCATGCTGGGAAATATTATTCATGGTGAGTCAGTTTAGTCAGCTATAGAACAAGATCTGCTTATTAATGAACAAACTTTTTATTTGACGTATACGTGATGAATGTTAAATTTCAAAGGTGTGCCACTTTAAGATTAATTAACCACCTTTTTCACACACACACACACACACACACACACACACACACACACACACACACACACACACACACACACACACACACACACACACGGTGGTTTTTGTGGTTTATGGGGACTCTCCATAGGCGTAATGGTTTTTATACTGAACAAACTGTGTGTGCTATTGCCCTACACCAACCCTACACCTAAACTTAGCCCTCACGGGAGACTTTGTGCATTTTTAGATTTTCAAAAAAAAAAACACAATTTAGTATGTTTTTTAAGCCTTTTGAATTACGGGGACATAGGCAGTGTCCTCATAAACCACCTTCATATTGTAGTACCTCTGTCATAGCCATGTCATTATACAAATTTGTGTCCCCATAAACCACATAAACATGCACACACACACTTCTTGTTTTATATAGCGCTTTTCAGCTCATGTGGAGGATGTTGCAGGATCCTTTTCAGAATTGCACAGAAGCATCAGGTGAATTTAGTTTCAAGGTCAGTGGTTCTCAACTGAGCCAAGTATGTTCTGATAAGGTCAAAATAAAGCTAAACGTAAGTGATTAAATGCAACAAACCATATAATCGTGCATTTAGGAAAGGAAAGAGAGACGAAAATGCCTCATGTATTTGGTTGTTGATGTCAAAGGATGTTTGTCCAGCCTCAATTCAAAAGAATGTAGTTATTTTTACGTAATGCTTTGTTTACCTTTTTGTATGTTTGGACACTTGCTGAAATGTACAATGTATGCATACTGGCAGCATCTAAAACATATTTAAATACTGTGATTATGTACACCCAAATTTCATAAAATGCTAATCTTGAAATATATATTACATAAACCCACATTTTGTAGACAAATAGTTTCCCTAAAATTTTATGTAAGACATGGATCAAGGATGAAAAGTTTTTTTCAAGCATCAGTTTAATACAGTTTTATTTTTTCCTGTACATTAGAATGTGACCTGTTTAATATATATATATATTTTTTTTTTCTGAGCATAAAGACATACATCTTTACCTGTAATTATAAATTTTTTTTACCGATATTTACAGAAACAAATGTAATTTTGTGCAACAAAAGTTCATAGAACAAAAATCATTATATAACATAAAAGTAAATAAATATGATCATTGCAAAACATTTTTTTTATTTACATTATTATTATTATATTATTATTATTATTATATTATATATTATATACAATATATTAAATATATATTGTATAAAATCTGATATATTTGACATATTATACATTTATATTTTACATGCACATTTCAGAATAAGTATGTTGTTTCATTTTTACCTAAATATAAATGACGGTGGAATATTATTTCACCCATATTTTGTCATTTTATTTGAAACATTAAAATAGATAGCCTACTTTACTTACATTAAATATGCTTTATGTACTAAAAAAACACTATGAAAAGTCATTTAAAAATGTAATTTGATGCAGACACCATATGGCATGTATTGTGTTTGACCCATTAATTGTGCAATGACTGTATGTAATAAATAAAATAACATGCAATAACATTTTGGTCCCAGTATACTTTTATAAACATATTTCAACATTTATTAATATACTAATATTTTAGGGAACCCAGTTGCAGGTTAATGTCTATAAATCTGATGCAAACCGGTTGAGAACGTTAGCAGAAAAAGCGATAATTTGTGAATGGAAGTCACTACAGAGACATGCCACTGATGGCAGAACAGACTGTCACACTGTCAGACATTAGGGAAGCTCGGCCAATACACCAGCAGATTTCTCAATTAGCTTGCGTCCTTGATAAAGGGAGGATTGAGTTTCTAAATGCCTCTGTTAGCACCAGAGATACTGCAGTTTTGTGAATGGGCTTGTCTTGGCATGCGGTATGGCTAAAGAGCCATTGATTCTGCATCATCAACAAGCAAAAACATTGGGGATCCAGTGATTTAAGAAAAAAGATGTAGCTTGATACATTAGAACACCTCGCAACACTGGTGCTCATGATAAAATATGCTCTCTTTATTTAGACTGATGCTCCTCCTCTCTAATTATTCGGGCAAATATTCACTGAAAATTGAGCCAGGCTTATGAAATTGTTTCAATGGCTGACTGTAACACCATTTGCCTGGCTAGAGTATGCTCCAATCTGTTTTGTTCAATAATTACGCAGCGTTTTTTGTCATTCTGTTCTCACAGCTCAGCCATTTGCTGCCCTGCTCAGTTTGACAGTAACAGATGTGAAAATTGCATTGCCTATCAGTGTAAACAACAGCTGATACCAGTTGAGAAGCCGTTAGTTATGGAAGAAGGATATTTGTTTCAAATTAGTTCGTCCACAAACCTCTTCTGCGTCGCCCGATGCCACCGGCACCAGATACAAATAACATATTTCGCTCATTCACTGACAGATGAAAATATTTAGTTGTTATTCAGCTAATTATAGCAAACAATTCAATAAACAAATAGCTTTTGATGCACTTGATGTAAAGGACTGCAATAAATGCACTTTGCATATGGCTATTTAGTCAAACGCTAATTCTGACCTTTGCACATACCAGTCAAACATAATTATGCAAACGCATGTGCATGCGCACATGGTTTGGAGCAATGCATAGGGATAGTCGCATTAATTTCATACAAAGCTGCCGCCTATGATTAGGTGCCCTTCACCTAGACCGCCTGTTTAATAAATCTTATTTTAAATTACTTCTGACATGCACATGTTAGGAGAAGCAACAGCTGTAACCTTTGGTTCTCTTCTCAAGAACTCCTCAGAGGTCTGGACACAAAGAAAAGAGATTCATCACAATCGTCTTTTGTCCCTTGTTTCAGCATGGAATATTAAATAAATCTCTGTAAGAGAAATCAGCAGGGTGTCTTGAACCATTTCAATGACATTTACAAATAATTCAGCGAAGCCAAGGTTTGGTGTCGAGTCGAATTCAGCACATAAACACTTTTTTTTTCAATCCTGACTAATGGTTTCCTTTAACATTAATGTAGAAATGATCATTTTACAGATGTTGGTTTAGCTACAGAACATAAAAGCCTTGAAAACTTCCTTGTGTCATCTAGAGTAATGTCAGTCAGAATGCCTCAGCCATATTTTGAGTCTTCATTACTTGGTGTGCACACGTCCGTCCGCACTTGTCACATTCGATGCCATGTGAGTTAGCTTCTTCTCTGTTGAGTAATGCATTAAGTTATTGGCCCTGACAATTTGTATACATATATTTTAGCATATCCCTGGATGAAAACATCAACATGTTTTGCAAATATATCAGCGTAACAGATCTTCTTTTAGGCGGTTCTTTGTTTTCAAGATGTAAATGTTTGCCTCTTCATATTAGTATTTTGCTTTACCCACTGAGAATAGACCTATTTAAAAAAATAAAAATCCATTTTAATTGAATTAGTTATTATTTATATTAATACTTTAACTTTTGGTCAGTAGCATATTTTTTTTGCTGTGTTACCAAGAAGTGTAAAAATTTGCTGGTATTGGTGGCTACAATTTAATTTTTTATTTTTGGGGGGTGTTTTGGTCTACAGTTATTTGTTACTTGCACAGATGTGTGTGGTCCTTACCAAAGTCACACACCCTCTGCAGACTTGCAGGTGTCGGTATTTCCCATCCAATGCAAGATAACTCAAGATAAACCACCAGACAGTGAAAAAAGAACAGAGTGTTCAGTGACATCGAGAATGAAGAACATGTTACTTTTAAACTAAACAATTTTCACCACAGAATTTACACTTACATTATATGTACAAATTTGACAGATGCATTTATCTAGTTCTCGCCTTCCCTTGGCATTTCTAGCACCACACTCTGCTGTTTAAACTATAGGCAGGCCATAAGAAACAGCCCCCTAACTAAGTCAGAAGAACATTTGGTTGACATTTTTAGAGATTACATTTGCTTTTCTGTAACACTGTGTAGGCAGTGCTTATTGAGATGTCTTGCCAAACCAAACAGAAACTGTCTTGTGGTGCTCTATTTAAAAAGTGTGCTGCAAATATAACAAAAAAAATAACTGCACGATTATTCCAGATGTAAATAGCCTAAGCATTTAAAAGAAGTTGTTCATATGGTTAATGCTACAAATTTGCTTTTTGATTAACTATAAATAGTGCAAATCTTAAATATTTCTTAGTTTTATAACTTGACATTTTACATTTATAAGAAATCCCAGATTTTTAATGTGGTGTCAGATGTTTGGATCCCAGTGTAAAGTTATACCTGCATATTTGTAGATTGAAAGGCTGCTGTGCATATTGATCATGCATTTCTGCTGATGTCAGTCAGTTGCTCATGAAGTTGAACCAATGAACTAAATATGCAAAGGACAGCAGCCATCATATTCACTCACTGAATGCCAGGATTGCGTGACCTGCCAGGCAGTAAGAACTACTTACAGAGATTCTTTCAGCCTGTCGCTGTTCCTCTGACCTGCAAAACTGTTGTATGAAAAGCAAGAGAACTTGCTATCCAGAGGCAGTACTAGCATGCATTTTAATCTATATATAGCTTTACATTAGTATGCAATATTTACATTCCAGTATTTTATTTCAAGATTTACATTTATATTCATGAATTAGATTTCATGCATGATTTGATTTGATTGATAAATGGTTGAATAAGACATTTGAAACTGTGGCATAATGACATAAAGGCAAATTTGGGCCATTATAGACAACATTCAGCATTATGTCTACCTCAAAACAACTGTAAAAACAAATCATGATTCAAGCTTAATATTTACTTTCTCAATAAATGTTACTATCCAATATCACGGTGATATTGATGATCGACCTGTAGTCTATTTGGATTTCGAAAGAGCTCTCTCGTTTGTTTATTGTTTTTACTGATATTTTGTTGTCCTCTGCGCAAATTAATTTATGATCCCTTTTAATGGAGCCATACCGCTGGTATTATGTCTGCAGAGAGTGGGCTTAAAAGCCAGAGTATGTTCATTATAGCCAAGTTAATAAACTTGTATAAATTACATTCTTGGTGGTGCAAGCCATCCATTATGTCATGTCTGACATTAGCTTAATGTATTCCAAGCATCACCAGCGATCCATTTTATGATGATTGCTTAAGTTTCACATCACGACTGATTTGTGTGTCTGTTGTTCGGTGTAGCCTGTGTTTGAATCCTCAACACAATTCAGTCGGGGAGACCCTTAAGGGTTTACTTCACCCTTTTTCTGTCATAATTTACTTACTCTCATATTCTCATTTTTTCCCCCTCAGAACTCAGATGATGACATTTTGAAGGGTCTAAATCTATTGGGTTGTTGTGCATTATTCAAAAAACACTGTAAAAGTGTCATAAAAGCAGTCCATATGAATTGTGTGTTGCAAGCTTAACTGTGTGACCAGCGCACTGAAATTGAAGCTGAAGCACTTTGAGTCAAATGAGCTGAGGTCAAGAATCTGGATCATTAAGAACAGTTTTATGATGATTTATTAAAAGATTCAACTCAAAATAAGGATTCATTCACAAGTCAGATTTTTCTCATGAACTCTAGTGAACATGCCAAAGAGAGCTATAGCAGATTTCAATGCCAAGATATTCTTCAGAAATGCACTTTTTGAATACCACTGAAAAAAACAAAGCTCATGCGGGTTTGGAGAGACATGAGGATAAGTAAATAATGCAGAAAATTTCACTTGAAGTAAGCTATTCTTTTAAGAGACTCATCTATTTCATTGGGGTTCCTGTAAACTAGTCCGTGAAAGTGTGGTACTTGTTGACCAGCTTGTTGTTGCTTTCCACACACATCTTATTTGTGAATGGACTGCGCTCATCCCCGCGGTCTTGAGTGTGCCACCTGTGGCTGTGTAAGAGAGAGCTTGGTAGGGGATGTAGTCTGGGATGATGGAGCATGTTATAATCTGTCAGAGGTGAGCTCAGAAGCAGCAGGGGTTTTGGGGAATTGTGTACTTCAATGCCTGAATGGGATTTATGTTTGTGTCTCCTGCTACAGATTCCCCAGGTGAGTTATGCCTCCACAGCTCCTGAACTGAGTGACAACACCCGTTATGACTTCTTCTCCCGCGTGGTACCACCGGACACCTATCAGGCACAGGCTATGGTGGATATAGTCAGGGCCATGCGCTGGAATTACGTCTCCACAGTGGCGTCGGAGGGGAATTACGGAGAGAGCGGCGTAGATGCATTCATCCAGAAATCTCGGGAAGAGGGTAAGATTGTGTTTGCATTCATTTTGGGAATATCTTTGAAATTTGATAGTCTTACTTAGCCTAAATTTCATCATGCAGCGTATTCTGGCCTTCACTGTAGCTTATTATGGCCAAGAACTTCCCACTCAGACAGGAAGAGACGGTCTGACTGGGAAAAAAGCGACCAACCACAGTATTTGTATATTAGCGCTGGTATTCCCTTGTGAAAAAGAAGTGTGCATAATTGTATTAAATGTGCAGTTGTAGTGTACTCCAATTCTTAAAAGTATGCATATTTTTTTTACAGATAATATTAATGAAATAAAAATACACTGAAGTGCACAAAGTACATTTTCTTAACACACATTTTAAAAAGTGCACTATGTAATAATGTCAGAGTAAAGGTTTTACTTAAAAGTACATTTTAAATCATTGTTTTAAATTGCTTTAAATAAGTAAACTTCTATTATGTTGACCAACATACTAAAGCATGTGAGAAGAACTTTATTACTAGAATAGAGTGTTAGAATAGAGTGTTTGCACATGTGAGGAGTTAGTGTGAAGCACTGATGAATTAGTGTGGCATTTTGTTTGGTTGTGTTTTAAAAAGAAAATCAAAATACTTCCTGTTAGAATTTTGTGTTACATAGAAAATTGTGTGTGTTTTGCAAAAAGTGTTTTATGAAATAGGCCAAAAATTAGCGTATGGTTTTGCAGATTTGGTGTGAGGTTCTGGTGTTTGAGTGTCAGCTTTCAGAAATTGTGTGACAAGTAAAGATTTTATGTGTAAGCAGCTGGAAAAAACTAATCAAAACGTCTAATTTATACTTTTATCAACGATCGTCCAGTGAGCGTTAAAATCAGTATATCTTAACAATTCTGTTTATTTCGTGGCCACGATAATAATACAGGGTTGGTTGGGTAAATTTATGAGCACAGGTAGCAGCTCTGGGCAAAGTTTTGGCATGACTATTACACAACAGAAGACAGAAGCTTTCTTTATAAATGAATCAAAGTTTATTTGCTAACTGTTACTCTACAATACAACTAAGCTAAATAAAACAAAACACACATATACACACACATACACGTTGCAGGCAATGAATTGTTGCGATTTGAAGACAGTTAAAGTATAGCTCTATTTGCTATTTCACCAAGATCTACCCGTGCAGATCATGAACAAAGAACTTATCTTTAATTTTAAAGATGAATGCAACCAGCTCAGTAAGATATGAAGACAGTTGTTTGATTACTTGCTCTGAGTCGAGTTGACAGCTGATCTCGTGTTTCCGCATGGTCCAAGGAAACCTTCGGGGCTGCTGTTGACGTCGTGCGTGAGGTCACTGGGGATGCCCTTCGGTGGTAGGTTGGCTTCTCTGTGACAATGATGCTCTTAGGAAGTTTGTTTGGAGTTCTTATGGCTTCAGGTGTTAAAGTTTCTTTGCTCGGAACTTGGAGGCATGCATGGATTCTTGCCAGATGGTTTATGGCTGAGAGCGTTTAACAGCGCGATCAAATGAAAAGCCGAAGTTTTAAGCAAGTCAGCGAGCGAGCAAGCCATGAACAAAGCTTTTGTGTCCATTTTAAACGGCCCGATTTGGGTCCACCCACGGGCAACTGACCCAATCAGATTTTTCCTGTGGGGCAGAGCCCCGCCCTGCACGGCTTCTTTTCCGTGCATGCATTATCTGCTTAGTTGTTCTGTCACATGAAGAAAATATCGAAAGCAGATTTCTATACGTGTTGTAATCATACATTATGATGCTAAAAGTTAACTTTCATCCATACCAACATCTTGCCAATGAAATCAGCTTTCATTCAAAATCAAATATTAGGTATTTGGCATACACAAAGTACATACCTTAATTTTATATACTACATGGCTAAGGCATAGATTAAACTATACTAAATTCTGAATAATCACACCAAGCATATTAAACTAAACACTATGATCTGTTTGCAGGGAACAATTATACGTTCAAAAGATTACAAAAATACCATCTGTTCCAATAACCCAGCAAGCTTATAAATGACATAAAATACAACCTGAATATATATTGTCTCTTGAGTATATTGCTTTAAATAGCAGCAGCGATTATTAATTGTCCTTTTGAAATACTTTATAAAAGTTTGAGTCTTTGTTCTGTCCAAAAAGGTGTAAAGAAAAGTGTTTCCTTTGGGATGCGAGTCGAAATGGGAGGTGTCTGGAGGTCATGAGAATGACACACACACACACACACACACACACACACACTAAAGCTAACTGCATTTGTATAAACTATTAAACTATTAAGAAATTAATTTAATCACATGCAGTTCAGTGTTCAAAATCATTACATTCAGTTCACACTAAACTATGTAATAAGTATTCTTTTTAAAAATATGCTAAAGTGTACTGTACTTCTTTATTACAATGGTTAAAATGCAAATCTTGTAGTTTTTGTTTTTCCTCTCCACTGTTTTCTGCAATTAACTGAAACTCAAACTTAATGTATAGTCCCCATCCGCTTTTGCATAATGAATTGCAATGGACTTCTTTCTGGCATATGTCTATGCGTCTGTATTGCGTATTGCTATTGACCTATCTTCCTTTCTTCCTCTGTCAAAATTTAGTTTATGAAATTTATGACATATTACATTTTACCCTAAAACCTTAACGCTATTCTATTGCCTTGAAAACATTGATATTTGTTTCTGCAAATGCACATCTAGTTTTTTTGTGAAATGAATCCCATACTTTAAGCTTATCAAAAGCAGCAATATTTTCCAAAGCTTTCCCTTCCCAACTGCATTTCCTTGCTGAGAAATGAAACTTCAAGTGCACTCCAGGGGGAAAACGGTCTTGCGATTTGTGCGAGGAATACTGAGTTCATTGATTTCCTTCTAAATTTCTTCCCGAGTTTCCAAGTCTGTTACTGTCACTAGTGCTTCAGGTTAAGCTTAGCTGACAGGCTGGAACCAACATGTGGCCCCTGGGCGGAGGGTCCCAGGTTTTTGTTATTGGGAAATATCTACAGAACTTTTGCATTGCACATAGATCAAGAAAAGAGAGTTTAATGCACTGAGGCTAATTTGGTATTAATTTAGATGCTACATTAAATATTTAATATAGAATTTTCCATTCATCACATTATACAGTTATTTGGATCTTAAAACGTTGTCATAACTCTCAAGCACTGGTGGATGCAAACAGATGGAAGCTAAAATTGTTCTAGTCAAGTTCTATGAATAGTCTTTGTGAGAATACTCAAAACCGCCTTGAGGATGTTCTGAGGGAGATGGAGTCATACTCCTTTCTTTTCTCTAGGGTAACAGTGTCCTCCTCACGTGTCCATGGTTTCCCCTATGCATTGAGGCTATCAACATCTGTTCCTCTTCCATATTCTATCTTGAGATCCGGCTCTTTCTCATGAATGGAGAATCAGGGTGCTTTCACACTCTGCGCCAAAAGTCCAAGTTTGTTTGTTTGGTGTCTTGAAAAGTACATCTGAGGTGTGGTTCTTGTGAACTCATGGTTCAGAGTTGGAATAAATAGCGGAAGTGAACCGCTGTTGATGACGTGTAATTGCCACCTTTGCATGCTTCCAGTCACACTTACTGTAGAACGCTTCTTTCAGGCTCTGCTTTTGAAAAATCCCGCTTCCCTTCTTCTAACAGGCACAAGAGGGCTCAAAAATATGTGTCCAAACACATTTTGCATGTCTGTAGATGTGCAGTGCATAATGGATTGAATCATTAATGCATATGTTAGTTACAAAACACGATCCAGAAAATCTTTGTTCTTAGAGCTGCTCTGGTGCTTGAGAATGGAGAGTAAGTTTCATATGAATGTATCAAATTGCGTTTGCCAGTAGGAAAGACAATCAATTTGGAAAAGAGGGAACATTTAAAAACCATGAAATGAAAAATGGGCTCGCATTTATAGAGAGTTGAATTAATAAGAAACTACTCTGTTTGGAATGTAATTTTGGAAGTCATGTTCGTCAAAAGAAGAGCTAAGAAAAGTAGTCAAAAGTTCATTTTTTTTAAAGGTCATATTTACTTTTGCTGATAGAAAAATCATATGTAATTCATGCCATGAGTTTCAGAGCTTAAATTGTACAGACAGTGTTTTGGTTGGATGTAATGAAGGGAAAATATGTTGTAAAATGGTGATATAAAACAACAGCTTTAAGATCAAGCAGAATCCACTGTCTACTGGTTGCATCAGCAGTCAATCAATGTAATGCCCAATCGATAAATGGTAATCCTTATATGGCTGGCACCTACTGGGGAAACATTATATCCTCTAATTAATATTCATGAGCCATGTTTATAATGTCCCCCACTTCATTCCCAGGGTACTGACTACTCAAATTTTGATATTGTGACAAATCTAGCTGTAATATGCTAGCATAGAAATGACTTCAGAAGAAAAATGATAGTACCTCCAAGATCGATTGTAACTCATTGCTGGTGGTTGGAAATGGACAGAGGGAATGGTGACAGTTATGTGCATTTATTCATGCTTTATGTTTTTATTCATACACCATACAAAAGGCCCAATTATGTAACTTTGGATATCCAGACCACTCCCACAGCTGTATTTAGAGGATGCTGGACGGATGGCGTGAGACTTGAGGGCCGTGATATGAATAACCATGAGCGTCACTGCAGTGCCATGCTGCCTCCTTATAGCTTCACGGGAGTGTTTGCACATCTGTCCAGGGCGTAGAGAAAGAGCAAGTGCCAAGATGAAAGAAAAGGGACAACAGGGAATGAGAAAGAAAGGCAGAAACAAACAAACAAAGATAATTAATAGCTTAAGTCTTGGCTGTGTGGGTCGATAGAATGTCTCTCATGGTGCTTTGCTCACATATATCTCCATCCTGTCTCTGGACTGCAGTAATACAGTAGATGGGTAGGATGTCTAACTGAATAATCCTATTTCATTTTCCCCATCACTTAGGAATACAGTTTTTTAAGTATCAACAAAAGTATTTTCAATCATATTAGTTGCCTTTGTTCCAAAGAATGATCCCTAAGTGTAGGATCTTCAAATACAGTGGGAGCCAAACATCTGAGACTTTTATTTATTTAGTTGTACCTTCATTTATTTATTTGTTTGTGTGCAAAATAATTTAGATGAAACGTTGAATTGAAATATGATTTTCCGAATACCTTAAGATTTTTGGTCGTCTAATTTTTTGCTTTAATGACAGCAGCCGTCAAGCTGAATGAACTCAACAAAATGTTTCCATTCAGAATTTAATTTAGAATGAAACTTCTGAATTTGAACTGAACTTTGAGTTTCAAAAAAACATGACATTTGAAGGTTTATATGACTTATGGATGGATGGATTAATAAATATACTGTTTTAAAGCAACAAAATTCAACACAGAGAATGCATTTTGGGATATACATTATATTATTTATTTCATTTTAGTTCAAATTTGATTAGTAGCCTAGAAATACTACAGAATATTGTCTTCATTATACACCATAATTCAAAATTCTAAAACTGTTTTTTCCCATGTTTAAATAAAATAAATAAAAAAAATTTCTACATGGTCTAAGGCTTTTGGGCCACACTGTAGATGTTTATGAATTATGTTTGTGTAGCATTGCCTGCTTGGAGTAATTCCTTCATAATTCATGGCAACAAATGAATAAATAACGCAGATGAGACGGAGTAGTGGTGTACCACAGGGACTGAGATTGGTATCCTGCATCTCGTAGAATATCTGCTTATGCGTGATAGGCTGATAAATAATGCTTACTTATTGTAATATAATATGTGATGTACAGCCCACAGAATTCTCTCAGATATTCATAGCTGACTGGAAGGAAATGGGGACAGATTCAGTGGGGAAAGTGCAGTCTGAAATGAAAAGGCAAATAGTTTTTTTGTTTGTTTTTTTAGCATTTTAGGTTTTCGTTTAGTTCAGTGTGAATTAAATGTTCCATTTAATGTTTGCACGGTTGCTGGATTGAAAGCATACTGTATGGAACGCCATTTACTTCACACTATCAACAAGCAACCAATGCTATAATATATTTATATGTTTGTGTTAAAAAATTTAAACATTTTTGACATTGCTACAAAAATAATAACTGCAATAATAGAGTAAAATTAATATTATTAAGAGTCACCTTTTTCTAACTATTGGTCAGCAAATCTTTGTTTTGTTACTGCTGATTATGTTTTTATTAATAAAAAATAACATGCACTAATACAGAAAAATTGTAATGATTAATATTAAGTCATCTGTCATCTTTTTCTAGCTATTAGTCTTTTTTTTCTTCTTATTCTGTCTTTTTCTCTCTTTCTGTCTTTTTTTTTTTTTTTTTGAGCGGAGACACTGCCTCTCTATTTTCCTCAGAGAAAATGCCCCCGGTAAAGAGACCCTGTTATATTGAGGGTCTGTAGGCTATGGATGTTTGATTACGGTGACCATATCCTAACCTTAGCCCATACATTTTAAATGATGGACATGAAGAGCCGCCTCTTTTGCACATAATGTTTGATCGTCTTATGATTTGTTCGTCATTCCCTGCAGACTCAAGCATACTTATGGAGCATAAGACAGGGCTCTTTAATTCCAGGCCCGAAGGCATTCCCGACTTTATATTTTTGTGTGTGTATGTGTCTGTGTGTGTGTGTTTCTGCCCTGACCAACACATGATTCAATTCAGTCCTGCCTCCAGGGAAAAAGCAGAAGAACACTATGTTTGTGAAACGCCTCACTGTTTTTCTCCTCTGTCTTTCATAGCGTTTTCAAAGGAGGGCTTTGTGACAGCTTAACCCTGTATCGATATCAGTTATTTGCTTGTAATGTCTGTAAACAAGTGTGTGTTATCTAATACCGCAGTAGGTTCGCGGTAATCAAATTGAACAAGTTTGCGTGCGATAAGTAGTCTACTGCAAAAGATCATCTGAGGCATTGAGGGAAACCTGTTCTCTTTGTTGACTCTCCTTCAAGCAGAACCTCATTCGATATTTTCAATATCTTCTGGGTTCCAGTAATGGGCCAAATTTATAATGCACCTGCTGCTGAGGGACCTTGAAGGGTCGAATTCTGAAATGAAGGAATAGATTTGGTGAGTTTTGAAAGGTGACTGCCACTAGCATACATCACCATGGAAAATGGTCGCCCAGTGGTACTGTGGAGTTGACTTGGGCCACCGCTGAGTGATGAGCAATCTTCAGCCGCAGCATGGCACAATAACAAAGTAAACAGCCTACGCTGCTCTCAGCATACATAAATCTCCAATATTTGATAAATAAGATTTGCCTGCTGTAATTGATTCCATGTGGAGATCCAAATAGAAACCTCGGAGGCCCTGGTAAATCTAATCAAGAGGGAGGTTAGTCATATGGCGAGTTACCTAAGGCTTTGTAATAATGTATCAACAATTATAACTTTCATAATTACTGGAGACAAACATGCAGATTATTTTATATAGCGCACAAGATTCGGTCTGACGTTTGCTTTCCTTTTGTGATTCCTCTCTGACAGGCTGCTCTCAAAAACCGTGCATGCCTGATTCTGGGCGAGGTGCAAATGCAGCACAGATTTTTGTTGATAAAAGTGCCCTGCTAAAAGGGATTTTTGAAATATATATCTGACTTAGATATCCCAGCTGTGGATTGCTGGGATTCTTTATCATGTTGAAGTCTGTGGGAGTTCTTGAGGAAAACATGACAGACATCCACTCACTCGTGAAAATGCGACGCTGTCGTCCCTTTTTAAATCGAACACGGTAAGCCCAGACAGAGGCATCAAGTCTCAAATCCAAAGCCAAAACTTTTGCTTCAGGAAAGACGACAAACAACTTTTTTTTCCCTCTGTTGTGTGCTACTTCAGAAATGTACAGAATAATGGATTAACTTCCTTTTCTCAAGTGAAAACAGAAATTGCAACAATATAAAATCTTTAAGACTGGATATGCACTATTTAAATAAATGGTTCATGAAGGAATACAATCTTTCATAATTTACTCAGCTTTAATGAGACTTTCAGTGAATGAGAACTTTCAGTGTTTCTCACACAAAGGCTTCGGAAGACTTGAAATATAGCACCATGACTTGTATAGACCAATTTTATGATACCTTTAGGGTGATTTCTTCAGTCCTTATTATTATAATTGAATATAAAACAGCCACCAGAACATTGTTCAGAATTCTTTTTTTGTTCCACAAAGATAAACAGTCATACAGGTTTGAAATTACATGAAGGAGAGTAAATGATGACAGAATATTTATATTTTGGGTGAACTGTCCCTTTAATAGTTACTGAAGACAGGCTGCTAAAACATATGGGTGCTTTGCTAGTATCTTCTCTTTAGCTTTTTTCAGAGTGTGTCTGGAAAGGATAATTGAGTCAGCCACAAATCAGAGGATCAACTTCTGACATCCTGTCACTTTGGGGCTTGACTCTAAATGTGTCGTTGCTATTATTAGAACCTTCTTACAACATTAGGTCATGGCTCTTTTTCCTCGTGTATTTCCCTAAAGACCCTATGAAATGTTTCGACATGGCGTTTTCCTGCACTGTTGTATTTATTTTGGCAACAATATTTTATTAAATTTTTTTTATTTAAATTGCAATTGTGGAGAAATATTCCTTTTTTACGGTGACCGGGAGGGGACTGACACGACACACTCTGGAGAAGGGAAACGTGGAGTCGAGGAACTTCTTTCAAACTGAAACTCTAATAGAACAAACTCAGGAATCGCTGGAGACATGGCATTCCCACTGACTGACGATACCACATGAAGACGATCAGACCGGACACAGACACAGGGAAATGCAGGGCTTATAAAGGGCAGACTAAACTAGATAATTAACAACACAGGGCTGGGGACTAATTAACTAATTGATGACAAACGAGGACAGGAACAGGACAACCAAATAAGGGCATAAGGAAACACAGGGAACACGTAGAAACACAAGACACAGGGAAACAAAGGTTCAGTTAGTTTTGTCGTGGTAATATATGTCGTGATAATATATGTCGTGGCCACGAGATATTAATTTGTGGGAACGTCATATTAACTGGTGGGAACTTCGTATTATCTCATGGCCACGAGATCATTTTGTCGAGGTAAAAACATCCTTATGTGGTGGCCTCGAGATGTTATGTTGATGGAATAATTTCCATTTCATGAGTTTAATGAGTAAACACACATACGTGACCATAGCAACCCAGGATTATCAGAGATGGATTCATTAATATTTTATTTTGAATTAAGAAATTATTTTAGAAATTATTATAGAAATTATTACATAATTAAATTATTATATTGACCATAGGCTACCAGACTGTAGGCAATTGTACGTGGTGTAAACAGCATTCAAATTAAGTTTATCATGAATAGACTAAATGTTACATAAAGTACATAAAGTTGAATTTTATGAAAATATTTTCTATCCATCCCACAGTTTTGCTAGCTGTGTGTGTCCATTAACTGATAATCTTTTTCCCTAATATTTGTATATTTTTATCAGCTATCATCATCATCATCATTATTATTAGCCTATTATTATATTTTTGTATTCGTTTTTTCCTTCACGTTGTGACTAGTTTTGTAAATAAGCCTACTGTAAATGCTCGACATGCCAATAAAGCTTTGATTATGCTGACTGGAATTTATAGCCTATTGGAAATGCAGTTTAAAGGTTGAATTTAACATATTTCTTTTCTTTTTTCTGCAATTTAATAATTATTAATATTATGGCCTGCTGCCTAGTGTTTAGTTGAAGAATGAATCATTCACGTTTCATTTGTAAATGAAAACACAACACGCTCATTTATCATCACGCACTGGCATAAATAGCCTACAATCATAAAGTATCGGCATAATTGTCAGGCGTTTACTGTATTTGCACAATATATGGTAGCAAATAGTATAATTATACAAAATGTTAAGGTAAAGCGATACCATTGAAAGGGGAAATAATAAAATATTATATTCATATGAAATAAGATGTCAAGAAATGGATGTCGTTCCCTCAACATAGCATCTCAAGGCCACGACATAAGGATGCTGTTACCTTGACAAAACGATCTCGTGGCCACGACATAATATCACGTCCCCACGACAAAACTAACTGAACGGAAGACTTCCCCTCCCGGTCACCGTAGTTTTTTAGTCTAGATGGTGTAGTCACAGCATCTGCGAGCAGGGGCTAATTGGGTGATGATAAACACTGACCTCTAGGTATAATAAAGATTCCCATTCTAAAGGACATTTTTATCTCTAATCACATTATCAAATTATTGTTACTTCTACTTTATAGGAAGTTTCTTCTTATGTATTGCAAGTTTAATACATTGTGCATGCCATTCGTTTCTATGGACACAATGGACAGAAAGAGCTCCTTTCAAAAATTTGCTTTGGATATTGGATCCAAAAAAGAAGTAAATAAAATAGAAAACTGACCTACCCACACAAATAACTCTTATAACTCAGTCAGTTCCTCCATCTTGTCAGTACCCATCTGTTCTCAGATCACCCCTCCTGCTGTTCATTATTTTTGATTAAGCATCAAATATGACCCTGCTGGAAATGCTTGTGCATATTTTGGTCAATTCGCACAAGATATACTTACAGGAATGCATCAAAACACCATTTGTTCCTTTTAGAAACCCATTAAAATAAATATGCTAAATTGGATTAACATAGAATTCCATTACAGCAGCTTGATGACCAGAACCAGACTGACACCACAACCAGTGGTGTGAGTTTGGGACAGGGTGACCAATGGCAAATGGGTTCGGGATACCTGTTTGGAAACCATAATTATTTTTGCTATTTTTATTCAGCTATCTATCTGTCTGCCAGCCTGTTTTTGACAAATCTGTTTGGTAGCAGACACAATTTAACAAACTATTTACATTTTTGTGACTAGTGAAAAAGACTTTGTGTACTTCCTGTAAAATATATATTTAAAACAGAAAATAGTTTCATACACACCCACCCAGGTGTGACTTTGCCTGCTTCATCGCTGTCTCATTCAGTGACATGTGGAGCTCTTACCTTGAGGCCTTCAGTCATTCAAAATATCTCCTGACTCAAAGTAGCATATGCACACAGCAGAGGGCTGCAAGTGACTGCAAGACTCCCGCCGTTAGGAAGCCTCTCCATATGGCATCTTTGAGGGTTCTCTTTTCTGTCTAATTAACGCCTTTGATGCAAATCAGTGTTCCTCTCTCAGCGAGGACAGGTCAAACGCTTTGAAAACGCCCTCTCCTTGGAACGGCAACCATCGGTTTGTGTGGAAGTTTACAAGGGCTCAGTGTTTTCTCGGAAAGGATGTGAGAAGTTTAATGAGCTTATTATTATGCGTTTTTTTGCAGTTAATCTGCATATGACTATTTGCTGATATGACAAGAGGTTAATTCAAAGCATCTGTGAAAGGAAGATAGATATGTAACGCTTGGAGATCGCGAAGATGAGACTTTCTACAACAAAAGATTACAACAAAAGAGCTAGGGTATTTGTTAAACATACAGTAACGTACATGATAACAAAACAAAGAACTGATAATGAGAACTGATGCAATTTAAGAACTCAGCAGAGCAAAACTTTACCACATTGGGGTTCCAAAGCTAAACAATGAAGTTTCTCTGTAACATCCAGATTTTTCTATCTTTAAGGTACTTGTTGTCAAGTGGGATTTTGGTGAGAGAAGCCAATAATCTGGTGAGACTTCAGATGCCCGAGGCAAGACATGACATGACCAAAACAGCATAATTACCCATGCTGACATCCTTTTTTGATAGTTTTATATATATAGAGAGAGAAACAACAACATATATAAAACACATTTACATATTTGATAGATGCCTTTATTTAAAACAACTTGCATTGCGTTTCAAATTTTTTTGAAAGTTTTATGCATTCTCATCATACTTTACTGTTTGAGCTACATTACGCTGGGTATCAAAGGTATCAAAATGTAAATCTTGGTCTAGATATGGTCTCAGCGTATGTTCTTTGAAAGACTCAAAAGGTGATAATTACTTCCAGCACTGGTGGCTATAGGATATCTTGACCATTGCAGACAACGCCACAGTTCTAAATGGCTACTTAGCCACTATACAAAGTGACTAAGTGGCTGAATGCTGCAATAAATTCAGGATCTTCTATTTTTCAGCTCCCTTGGACCAGCAGGTCTTGGCCTTGGTCTTAAGGGGTCTGGTATTGATCTCAGTGACTGTGCAGAGAAAATTATAAGGATAAAGCAAGCCACTTGACTTCAACGTAGCATACACACACTGTGATGCATTTAAAACATTGTTCTGTTCGAGTGCACTGTAAAAAAATATTTTTTCAAGTAACCGAAAAATGTGGTAACTGGATTTGTTCAAGTCAAAAATAGGTTTTAATATATCTGAATAGACCTGACTACACTAGGTCACACCAACAAAAGTCATTTTTAAAGGTGAGATGATGTAGAAATAGCTCCTTACGATTTTTACAGCATATATTTGAGCTGACAAACATAGCAACGTCTCCCTCAACCAGTGCATGAGTGAGTTTGGACAGGACTGCTCATAATAAGCTGTTCAGCAGGGAATTTTTCAACGTGTGATTCCATATTTTGCAACTAGTAATAATGCCACTTTTTCTTTTTTTTCCCCCACAGGAAGTGTGTGTATCTCACAGTCCATGAAAATCCCCCGTGAGCCGAAACCAGGGGAGTTTGATAAGATAATTCAGAGACTGGGAGAAAATCCGAATGCGAGGGTTGTTATTATATTTGCAAATGAGGACGATATAAGGTGAGTAGCTTTTGTTGTTTTTAAATTAGCATCTATCTTGAAGAATTATATAGTATAAGTTCTTTTATTTTAGCTACGGTGAATTAGTTAATCTTATTTCTGATATTAATTCATTTGTGCAGAGTTACAAAGTTAATAAAACAAACTCCAAAATGGGTATTGCTTTCTAAAATAACATCTGAAATACACAACAAGGACTTTGCAGGGAAGTGAAAAACTCATTTCCCTGACCTCTATTATAACACGTTTAATTTGCCCCATGGGAACGTCTGAACGCCCCAGCACCGAGCACCTGGAGTACCTAATCAGAATTATTAGAACCCAGCTGTTCTCATGAAAATTGACAAAAAGCCTTCACTTAAATGTGCTATTAGACATCCATTGAATAATAATCGTTTTAATTTGAAAGAATAATTATGGTCAAACTTTTTCAATTTGTTGCTTGCTTGAGCGTTCAGGATGACTGTTTAATCATGCTTCTCTAATTATTGTTTGTCAGCCGTTGTCCTTGAGTTCATAATGGCTTGTTTATTCATGTTCACATCGATGAACCTGTAATTCAGAAAGTATGCTTTTAATAAAGAAATACCATATTGATAACATGAATATGAAATCAAAATGACCCTGTGTACTTTAATACATATTCTTGAATGTATTGTGGATGATATTCCACAGATATCAATCACAAAAATTTAAAACTTGTGAAAAGTTTCCTTTTCAGCTGATGTCACCTTGACCATGTAGATTGTTGATTAATATTAACCAATAGCCAAATAGCTATTTGCATTTTTGTAGTTAATGCATCATTTTGCAAGTAAAATGAGTTGTGAATGCCGTTTCATGTTTAATGTAGGTAAATAAATTGCAGCGAGGGCGTAGCTGCCAAAGATGTGGGTGAATTTTTATGCAGTCATTAAAAATATTGATAAGTTACTGGCACATAAGCCCAGAAAATGCGTTCCACGGCTTACGGAAAGACACTGCTTGTGAAGTCGCTCTAAGTCTGTTTCTGTTTAAAAGACAGCAATTGATTTTGTGTGCGCCGCCTGAAACATACTTTATTGAGCCATTATTATCTTGGGGAAATGCTTTTGCTGTCAGTTGTGCATGACTAATTTTGACATCAATTGCTACCGTGCCTGACGAAGAATGCCTAGAAATTTCAGCGCTGAGCAGTGTCGATACTGACCTTTCAATAACATATTGATTTGCAGTTACTGTAAATGGAGAATCACCAAAGCAGCACAGATTGCAGACAATAATTGCAAACAAGTAATTAGACTTGATGTGACTCGGAGCCTGGGAGCAAAGCTTATATTCAACATTTTATGGAAACTGCCACTCATCTCTTAACAGACGGCTACTGCAGGCGGCAAAAAAAGCCAATCAGACGGGTCACTTCCTGTGGGTGGGGTCCGATAGCTGGGGCTCGAAGATATCGCCAGTGCTTCACCAGGAGGAAATGGCCGAGGGAGCTGTCACCATCCTACCCAAACGACAGAACATCAGAGGCAAGTGACAGATTAAATCCTCCACTTGTCAGTGGTCGCTCTCATCCATTAGAGACCAGTTCTGAACCGGAGTGTGTGCTTAATGTTTTCTGACAACACTTTAGCTACAAGTGATGCATTTAATAAGCATAACATATGGTGCATGCATAGTGTTAAAGGAATAGTTCACTCAAAAAAAAAAAAAAAAATCCTCCAGATGCATTTGATTTTCTTTCTTCAGTGGAACACTTGAAGTATCTTTATGCAGACAAGCCTGTTAAATTCTTAAAACGCACAGTTCCACAGTAGAAGTGGTCAATGGGCTTAAGTGGTCAGTGTGCTTTTATTCAAATTTTTCCTAAGCCATGTAAAATCATTTTGTTTACAAGTAAACTCCACGGACTAGGCTAAGCGTTATTTTAGAGCATGTGAAAACTGATTCCACCTATTTTTTTTTTAAATATTGTATAATTTAAAAGAATAAAAAAACTAATTTACATCAAAACATTGCATTTTAAGTTTTTTTCCAAATAATGTGCCACACAACATCTTTGAATAATAATAATATAATAATAATAATAATAACATGTATTTGAACATTGTACATTATTATTATTATTTCTTATTTAAACAGTATATTTGACAAAGCATTCAATATTTTGTTGTAAATTAATTGTTAGATTTAGGATTGTGTTAAATCTGTTGTTAAATACAACAGAATAATAATAAAAATAAATCATTTAAAACATTATACATATTATTAGTATTATTACTTTAAAAATTACATTTTGCTGTGCAATAGCAATATATTGTTGTGTTAATAATGTAATTTATGTACATTTCTTGATATTAAACCAGACTTTTATTGTGGCAGACCTTTTGAGTTTCAGTGTGTATTTTCAGAAAGCTTTTATAAAATGAAATGCTCATGAAGTGAACTCTTGGAGCAGCTCTGGAGATGAAGTTCATGTGGAGTGTCCCCATATAGACACTGAAAACACCATGAGCATCATGCATGCTTGAGAATATAGCGGATGAAACTGTACTGCTCGATCACACAGAGAAGCAGAATATGCAAACTTAGCCTACATCTAGATGATTAGGTTAGTGGTGCTAACCAAGTATTGATATTGTGGGTTTATGGTTGTCCAGTTGATATCAGCATCAATTTATTGTGCAGTCTTATTTGTGTATCTCATGACCAAAAAATAAAAAATAAATTTTTCAAATTAAAATGTTTTTGGTCTATTTTGGAGCTTGACTGCTCCAAACTATGAACTGTAACTAGGAACTGTTCTTCAAAAATTCTCCTCTTGTGTTCCACAGAAAAATGTCAACTAGTTTAAACTGACATGAGGATGAGAAAATAATGACAGATTTTTCATTTTTTGGTGTGAACTCTTCATAGCAAAAATAGAACATTCTCAGTGAGAAGAAAATGATGTTAGATGCAAATGTTCCGTCAAATCATGTTGCTCTCTGAAGTTCATTGGCTGAGAGCTTTGACTCTGACAGAGCACATTAAAGTGACACAGATCTCATCGATCTACCCTCAGGCTTTGATCGCTACTTCACCAGCCGCACACTCGAGAACAACCGGAGGAATATCTGGTTTGCGGAGTTCTGGGAGAACAATTTCAACTGCAAACTCAGCCGCCATGCCTTGAAGAAGGGATCCGGCGTTAAGAAATGCACAAGTAAGAATCTCTCCCTTTCCCTCTGGCAACACTCCATTTCCACAGCACCATAAAAGAGAGAAAGTGAGCAAAGGCAGAAGCCAAATCTATCGTAAAAGACTTGGCCTGCTGTTCTCAGATCGCCTGAAATGGGCTTTTGTTTACACCAGAGTCTGATTAGTCATACCACAGCAAAGCTGTTCTACGTTCAAGTTCAAGTTCAAGTTTATTTGTATAGCGCTTTTTACGATACAAATCGTTGCAAAGCAGCTCTACCGGAAATTAAGTTTCCACAATATATTTATATATTGCAGAACCTTAATATATTTAACTTATGGCTAAATTTGGTATTTCTGTATGTTGTCTGAGCGTTAGCATCCTCTGAGGTCCTCTGAGGGGTTGGCATCATCTTTTCTCAGGTGTTCGGTCATCTCAGATCATTTAAGGGTTGGATCCAGACTGAAGCTTCTGTAATTCCTAGTTAGCATGGGATGTTAATCCCGTGGCAGAAACAGAGAAACAAATAATTAGCATAGCTGCTGTTCCATCTAAGCAAAAATTATTTGTTCAACCCAAGCTAAAGAATAATAATAATGTTCATTTGATCAGATATAACTGCAGTACAAGATTATAAAATGCATTATGTGAATGCTTGGCTAAAGAGATGTGTCTTTAATCTAGATTTAAACAGATATAGTGTGTCTGAACACCGAACATTATCAGGAAGGCTATTCCAGAGTTTGGAAGCCATCCTAGGTACTACCAAAAGCTTTGCCATCCTAGGTACTACCAAAAGTCCAGAGTTTTGCGACCTTAGGGAGCGGGTTGGATTGTAGCGTGGTAGAAGACAAGTTAGGTACGCAGGAGCTAAACCATTTAGGACCTTATAGGCAAGTAATAATAATTTGTAAATGATACGGAACTTAATAGGTAGCCAGTGCAGAGACTGTAAAATTGATCATATTTTCTTGACCTGGTAAGAACTCTAGCTGCTGCATTTTGGACTATCTGTAGCTTGTTTATTGAAGATGCAGGACAACCACCTAGCAGCGCAGTACAATAGTCCAGTTTAGAGGTCATGAATGCATGAACTAGCTTTTCTGCATCAGAAACAGGTAGCATGTTTCGAAGCTTGGCAATGTTTCTAAGATGGAAGAATGCTGTTTTTGTAACATGGGAAATATGATTTTCAAAGGACAAGTTGCTGTCTAATATAACACCCAGATTTTTTACTTTAGAGGACGTAACGGTACCTCTGTCTAGTTACGAATTGTAATCCAATAGACTTTGTGTACTGTTTTTTGGTCCAATAAGTAATATCTTTGTCTTATCTGAATTTAATAGGAGGAAATTATTGGTCATCCAATCTTTTATATTTTTTACACAATCTATTAGCTTAGTTTAGAAGTTTCATCTGGTCTTGTTGAGATATATAGTTGAGTATCATCAGCATAAGAATGAAAACTAATCCCATATTTTCTAATAATATTACTAATTATTAAGGGGCAACATGTATATTGAAAATAGCAGAGGACCTAGGACAGATCCTTGTGGCACTCCATACTTTACTGGTGATAATTGATATGACTCCCCATTTAAATGAACGAAGTGGTAGCGATCCGACAGGTAGGATCTAAACCATCTTAAAGCCTGCCCTTGAATACCAGTATAGTTTTGTAATCGATCTATGAGTATGTCATGGTCTATAGTGTCGAACACAGCACTAAGATCAAGTAATACTAGCAATGAGATGCAGCCTTGACCTTAAGCAAGAAGCAAGTCATTTGTAATTTTAACAAGTGCAGTTTCTGTACTATGGTGAGGCCTGAAACCTGACTGAAATTCTTCATAGAGATAATTTTTTTGCAAGAAGGAGCACAATTGAGCAGACACAACTTTTTCAAAAATTTTAGACATAAACGGAAGACTTGAAATGGGTCTGTAATTTGCCAGTTCATTAGAATCTAGTTATGGTTTCTTAATACGAGGCTTAATAACCGTCAGTTTGAATGGTTTTGGGATGTGACCTAAGAGATAAATAAGATAAATTCCATGCGATATAATTAAATCTAGCGTATGATTAAAACGATGAGTGGGCCCGGTGATGTTTTGCTTGACTCCAAAAGAGTTTATTAGGTCAGTAAACGCAAGTCCTAATGCATCATTTGTATTATCAATGTGAATGTTAAAATCTCCGACAAGTAGCACTTTATCAACATTAGCCAATAGATCTGAGAGGAAATCTGCAAATTCTTTTAGGAAATCTGTATATGGCCCTGGCGGTCTATACACAGTAGCCAGAGCAAGAGATATGAGAGATTTCTTTTGCATATCTAACAGTGTAACATTAAGCAGAAGTATTTCAAATGCGTTAAACCTCCTGTATCCTGTTTTATGAGTAACATTGAGAATATCACTATATATTGTTGCAACACCGCCGCCACGACCAGTCTGACGGGGCTCATGTTTATAACAGTAGCTTGGTGGAGTAGACTCATTTAAGACCAAAATATTAATTTGGTTTAAGCCAGGTTTCAGTCAGGCAGAGTACATCAAAATTATTATCTGTGATCATTTCATTTACAATAACTGCTTTGGGTGCGAGTGATCTAATGTTTAGGAGCCCAAGCTTTAAAAATAGTTTTTGTTCATTTATTTTGCGTTTTTCTGGTTTAATCACGATCAGATTTTTTCTATATCCTGCATTAAATTTATATTTTGACCTCGTTATTCGGGGAACAGACACAGTCTGTATAGATTGGACAACGCAAGTACTTCTATCATTTAAGTGGGTAGAACAAAAGTCATCATAGCAGTTATTTGAGAGTTGGCTTACTACGTCTGATGTTTTCTGACGCACAGCAGCAGCATCCCTGCGCTAAGCAAACAGAACCAATACAATCCAGCCAATTGGATAAGAGATGATGATTTTAATTGATTCCAGGCTTCTCTCGGGGGAAGAGCTGCCCGTGGCGGCCCTGTCAGCCACGTGTTCAGCCCAGTCTGTCCGTTCGGCTGTGGAGAAAGGTTGACTCCTAGCAACACATTTCAGGTTTGGTCCAATCAGTGCAGATTGCGATCTTACGAGGAGGGGTTTCCGCCGGCAGACCTTCTTGATTGTGGCTACAGTAGCGCGTCTAATTCTCAGCATGTAGCCTACCAAGCATTACAGCACTTACTGCACTGCACCAGTAAGCAGGGCAGGATATTAACCTCTCAGTTCAGTATCGGTGCGGTGACCTCCTACAGATGGCGGAAGTCAGATTATGTACGAGTGTTGCAAAGGGGCTCATTGTAACGTCTGCAGCGCTCTAAATGTCACCGTGCATAATCCCTGTCAGTGGGCTCGCTTGTAATGGCTGGCCTTTAGTGTGCTGCAAGAAGTATCTGGCCTGAAACAAAATCCATTGCTCCACCACAACATAATAAATCACTTTTTCTTTATGCAAATTGCTGCGCCCACGAGAAAATTCATCATTGTTACCTCACATTCTTGAATAGCCATTGGTGATTAAATGCGGTGCTTCTATTCACTTGATTAAAAAATATGGTAGGCTGTTTTTGCGTGCGTGAATGAGATGCAAAACATGCCACTCAGGACAGCTTTTACGTTCTTTTATGGTAGTTTTGCAGTCAAATATATTTCCCGCATGCTTTTGCTACACCCAAGGGCTCACATCTGAAATTTTGGCAGCTTAATTTTGTCATCAAATTAACCGCTTTTTATAAACTACAAAACAAATAATAGTCAGAAAAAGGTACAGTGCAATAATTACATAAATATTGTATATTTTAATATGTCATTGCCTATGCAAATATAAATACATATATATTATGTAAATTGAAGATAGAATGAGATATAATAAATAGAAAACAAAGGATAAAAACCCATTATCTCACTCTTTACATATAAGCAAATTAAACAATAATTTATAAATTACAGTGGCAATTACTAAAGAACTCACTATTATGAATTTACTACAAACTACAATTTGATTTATGATTTAGAAGTGCTTTATTACTGTATACTTTTATTATTATTTATAGGTAATTTTTCATTTATTCTAATTGCTGCGCCCACAATTTGTCATTGTTACCACACATTCTTTTTTTTTTTGAACAATTATTTTATTTTATTTAAAGGCAAACTGAAAAATAAATAATATACATGAATACAAAATAAATTATACATCAAAAAGAAGAAACAATAAATTCGACAATGTCAAAAGCATGCAGCAGTGAGAGCAGTTAAAAGTAAGTTCCTTTGTTGCGGAGACAGAGCCAATCCAGAAAAGCCATCCAAGAAGATTAGATCCGGAGTCAAAACCACATCCTTTTCCAATAGTAATGACATGTCACGAGCAAACTGAGATCAGAAAATAGAAAGTGCAGGGCACTCCCAAAAGAAAAAATGCAAACATGCACCAAGTGCCCCCCGCCGACACAAACTGGAATATGGGGAAGGTGACACATGCATACAGAAGCGCTTCAAAGGGGACAGACAAAGTCCGTGCAGCACTTTCCAATGGATCATCCGATGACCTGGGTCCCTTGAGGATGATGTGATTGTCTCCCAAATTTGATTAGTCACCACTGATATTCTTAGACCAGATAGTTGTTATGGATAAGGTTTGTATGATTGTTTAAGGAGAAGAGAGTAAATAACTGAAGCAGAAATAACAGCATTATCAGTGGGGAGAATTACTTTTCACAACGGACGTACAGACAATTCTGTCAGCATTATCACCATTTCTATCTAAAATGGAAATATTTAAATTTCTTCTAAAAATGATCAAAACGCCTTTAGTTTTAATGTCAGTCGCAGCAATAGAGACCACCTCGTAATATTTATTAGTGCATCTATGAACATCATCCTTTCATAAATGAGCTTCCTGGATTAAAATGTCAACATTTTTTCATTGCAATAGGTCTAAAAAACCTGTACGTTTATGGGGGCCATTTAAACCATTGACATTACAACTTAGTATATTAATTTCAGTCATTACAATCAAACAAACAAGTGAACTGAACAAATGAGAGAAAGTAATTATAATTACTGATTATCTCAAGTTTGCCTTTAAAAACCCATTAACATAAAGAAAACCCACCCCATAAAACTTTACAGATTGGGGTGAAAACCCCAGCCTGCCGCCCTCGCCTGTTTTAGTCAGTGACATTAACATGACAGCCAGTACCATTCTTTAGAACACCGCCATTAGCCCTTTTATAAGAGAACAGAATAACTTCGAATTCACACCAGTAATAAAGTGGGGTTAAAAAAAAGGTATGTACCGGTATACTCTCTATAACAAGGAAACAAACATAAATAATTGCATCATGTACATCGAAAACAGTACATTAGTGATACCAAGTTTCCTAGCTTACATGAAGAACTGCGAGTAGACGATTGTCACATGAAGTTCAAGATCAGTAAATCAAAAGTCGAGTCATACGGTATTATCAAACCCTTATGCCACGTTCATTCCGGGAAAATGAGGAGCGGGAACTGAGTCCAGGAACTGACGCGCTTTGTCCGGTGAGTGCATTAGTTTGGTCTCGCCGTGTTTCACAACGATCTTCAGCGTAGTTGGATACTGAAGAAAGGTCTGCAGGCCTGCCTCTTTCAATTCCTTCCATGTTGTACTGAAGGAACTCTGCTTCTTTGCCATCGCGGGAGAGAAGTAGAGGAAGAAGCTCAACCTCACACCATCATTTGCTTTCACAGGACCGCAGCGTCTTGCTTCATTTAGAATCAAATTTATGTCGTTGTAGCATAACAGTTTGAAGAGAAACACTCATGGTTTGGAGTGATCAGTTGAAGCTCTGGAGTAAACTCGATGCACGCGTTCGATCTCGATGTCTTTGCCCGCAAGCGATTGGATCCAGATCGGCAGTGACCGTTTCAGAAAGCCAATCGGGTCATCCTTCTCGCCCCTTCAGGTAGTCCCAGCAGGCGAAGATTACTGCGTCTGCTGCGGTCCTGTAGATCAGTTACTTGATGCTCGAGGGCATCCAGATACACAGTGTGTTCGTTGATCACTTTTTTTCTGCTCTCTCTGTTCCCCGATTAAAAAGTCAACTTTAGAGCATATATTCTGGATTGTAGTCATGTGAGAGGCGAATTCGGTGCACATTGCTGCTAATTCAGCCTTCAAAATGTCCTCAAATCGCTTTATAG
This sequence comes from Barbus barbus, assembly GCF_936440315.1. Classification (NCBI taxonomy): domain Eukaryota; kingdom Metazoa; phylum Chordata; class Actinopteri; order Cypriniformes; family Cyprinidae; genus Barbus; species Barbus barbus. Next base: position 24,890,561 of record NC_136753.1, on the reverse strand, counting down.
TGATCGCCATATTGTCTTCCTCCATGTCCGCTCGGCCCGCCGTGGCTGCGGGTTTTGTTTTCTTCTTAATTGTCGAAGATGATGGTGAAAGATAAGCGAGTTTCCAACTGTGTGACATCTCCAGACCAACGACAAATGAAAAAAACTACCCCAAATGTAAGAAAAGAGGTCGAATGACAGTAAAAGACGGGTTACATACACAGAGCTTGGCTAATGCGCGCAGTAGCCCCTCACTTCAGAACAAAGATCCAGGGGGCGGGGTTGGATCCACATCTATGGGGTGGAGATTGGTAGGTTTAGAGGTGGGGATCGGTAGGTTTAGGGGTGGGGATGGGTGGGTTTAGGGATCAGGGGGTGGAGACGGGTAGGTTCAGGTGTATGTAAGGTAGGAGGAGTTGGATCTAGATCCAACCCCGTCCCCTGGATCTTGTGTTCTGCAGTGAGGACCATCTCAATGCGCGTCTTGGCTCATGAAAGCGTCACATGATCCCCCGTTACCACACATTCTTGAAGTGCTTCTATTTGCTTGATTTAAAAATACATTTCAGGGTGTTTTTTTGTTTTGTGTGTACATGAATGAGATGCATAACTCAGCACAGCCTTTTCTTTCTTTTATGGTATAGTTTTGCATTCAGATGTATTTCTTGCATGCTTTTGCTACACCCAAGGGCTCACATCTGAAAACAGGTGGTGTGACATCTCATGTGCTGACATCAGGCTTGATTATTCATGTAAAGAACAATTTGGCATTTGCTATGCACATTGTAGCAGATTTATAATGCCACATGGGAAATGAAAATGGTGTTTACACAGCTTTATTAGTTCATGAAAACGACCACACATTGAAATACAATGCACCCTTAAGTGGGTCGCATCCTCTAACAGCTGTGTCTCAAAGGGAGTATGTTATATTTGTCTGAAAGCACTGATTCAGAACCGGAGGCCACTATGACTGTGGCTTGCTAAACCTTTATCATTCGCTGTGGAATCTGAAGTAAGCATAGCGACAGTCTCCCGGGTCAGGGTGTTTTCTATGCTGTAATAACTGCTGACCGAGATTAACAGTCAAGATCTGCATGTATTTTCCATTAAGGTTTAGCTTGCATGGTTGGATTGTTATGACTAGACAAGGAGTTGTTTTGTAGTCTCCAAGCGAGCGCAGCATAATTATTCGCACCCAAAGATATTGTGTAGTGAAAATGCTAAATGTAAGTCTCCTTTTATACCGCATGTGCTGTCCAAAGAAGACCTGTGCTTTCTGAGAAAATTCGGTTTTGCACATTGTCATTGGCACAGTGAGGAGTTGTTGTTTTTTTTAGTCATCTAGACAGACTACAGTGTAAATATAGCCTCAGAGGGACAATGCTAATGCATGAGTCAACAGGCACCCACAGATTTGCCCAAATTCCAGCTGACATTTTCGATAATGACTAATGTGATGGAGGATCTGTGAAACATATTTGGGGTATGAATCAAAGCTTGATTCTGTGACATCACTGCCTTTCATCCCTTTCAGTAGCTGTGAGCTGGGTTTTACATACAATATGCAAGGTACTGCATTATTTGCAATATTCATACCAGTGGCCTGGACTTCAGGAAAAAAAAGCCTTTATGGATGTTTTTATTTATTTATTTACTTGATGTTTAAATACACACACACACACACACACACATGAAGAGTTCATTTGCAAAAACAGATAACTCAGTTTTTAACAATTCTCAAAAATCATGTTTTTTCATTGTGCATTCCAATTATTCTCAATCAAACTGCAGTTGGGTTATTCTGATTAAGTAAAAAGAAAAAAAAACTAAAGCATACAGCTAACTAAAACAATAAAACACAATAAAAACATGATAACATAATAAAAACATGATTTTTGAAAATTAAAAAAAAAAAGAAGTTCAAAAGTTTAGGATGGATTTTTAAACATTTCTTTTTATTTTTGTTATTAATTATAAATATACTTTGTTATTTTTGTTATTAAAAGAAGTCTCTTATGCTCACCAATTTATTTGATCAAAAATACAGTAAAGCAACTAATTTTGTGAAATATTATCACAATCTAAATGAACTGTTTCCTATTTTGATATATATAAAATAAAAATAAAAAACTATTCCTGTAATGGCAAAACTACATTTTCAGCAGCCATTATTTGATTCTTTAATGTCACATGACCCTTCAGAAATCATTCTAATATCAATTTTTCATACTTTACTGTATAATATTGTTATGCTTAAATTCACTAAAAATACTATTAGTAAATTATAGCATTAAAATAGATTTACACATTCTTTTTATTATTATTTTTTTTGTATGGGCTAAAATTGTAATATTGGTGCATCTTCACCTGTAAGTTTTTTTGTATGTTTATATTAAATCCATTCTATCTAACTTTTTATTTTATTTTTGATATTTATTATTATCATCATTGTAGTCACTCTTTTTGGTACAAATTGCAGGTGTAATGATGGTCACCGTCACAGAGATGCAGCTTCAGTTTAACCCAGCTGAGTGCTCGCTCACAGATCATTTCTAGCAATTTGAAGTACACATTGATTGGGACGTGCCTGAAAGTGGTGTTGACCAAATGAGTGAGTTGTTTACTCTGTAATTAGTCAGTCCTGTTCCATCAGTTTGACCTGTTGATGTGGATTTGTGCACTGATGGTGTAATCAACCAATCCCAGTAATGTTTTGCAGTTTCCTCCTCTCATTGGCGTCACGCTCTAGGAGCTTAGTGAGAGCACATGGAGCTAAAGGGAGGTCACCCGCTGAAGCTTAATCCGCCAATGTCGCTGTTCGAGAGTGCTACTTTAGAAAAACCATTGATATAGCAGCTTTCCTGTAGCTCAAATGGTAGAGCATGGCGTTAGCAGCGCCAAGGTCATGGGTTCGATTCCCAGGGAAAGCAAGAGCTGATAAAATGTAAAAACTGTAACTTGAATGCAATGTAAGTCGCTTTGGATAAAAGTGTCTGCTAAATGCATAAATGTAAATGTAAATCATTTGATGTCATATTTTTCGTTTAAGTTGTGTTCTTTTTTTGCAGAAAGGTCAACAGTTAAAGCAACACACAAACAGCACATGCATATTTGTAACCTTAAGACCTCTTATCCTGGATCTCACCTTTATCGGCATACTGTCAGCTTGTTCAATGGGCCTCATTCATGAAACATGTGCAGGACAAATTTCTGTGTAAATCATTCAGAAAGCCAACGCTACAGGTTTCAATTTCTGGATTTGGCTCATTCATGAATGGCCTTGTTGAAATTGCTTTAAAAATTGAAAATACAGTTTAATAATGAACTTTTGTAAAAAGACCATTTTGGGTGGAAAAAACTTTGCCAACTTTATAAACTTACCTTGAGAAACATAACGTCTCGGTTACGTATGTAACCCTCGTTCCCTGAAGGAGGTTACGGAGACGTCACGTCGGTGACCGACGAATTGGGATCTCGCTTAGAGAGACCAATCCACTACGAGTGTATCTAAACGAGCCAATGCACATTGGCATGCGATTATTGCATCCAGCTGTCGCTGATCACAGCGTGAGTATAAGTAGGCAACAGGTGCAGCGCATATTCAGGTTTTCGTTGCGGAGCCGAGCCGGTGAGCCAGCCGCTCAGCGGTGGTACAGACAGAGGTGGCGTTCCTGGACCACCATAGTGGACATCTCATGGCCCAGAGACCGCGCAGTGACCTTCGTCGCTCTTAGCGCGAGGTCAGTAGCGGTACTAAGCTCACTGAGAACTTCTGGGTCGTGCCCACCCTCGTGCAGGTCCTTCAGTGCCTTGGCCTGATTAACCTGCAACAACGCCATAGCATGTAGGGCGGAAGCAGCTTCGCCACAGGCCGCATAAGCACTGCTGGTCAGGGCCGACGAGTACCTACAGGCCCTGGAGGGGAGCAACGGATTTCCACGCCAGGTGGCAGCGGTATTTGGACACAATTGCATCGCATCCGACCGCTCCACCGGTGGGATCCCTGTATACCCCTGCGCTGCCCCACCGTCGAGGGTGGTGAGGGAGGACGAGCCACCGGATCAGTTTCGGGCAGTGAAAGGTGCCGTCCATAATCCAGTGAACTCATCATGCACCTCCGGGAAGAAAGGTACCGGGGTGGGGCCCTGAGAACCAGTGCGAGCCACCCCAAGAAACCAATCGTTCCACCTGGAGGGTTCAGGACGCGGTGGAGGTTTCCACTCAAGCCCGACCCTCTCGGCGGCCCGGGCAAGCATAACCATCATTTCCGGATCCGAATCCGGCATCGCCAGCCGCCCAGAAGGTGGCAGCAGTGCCGAATCATTACATCCGATTGTCGGGGGGAGCACCAAAGAATACAAGTGGTACACCATGAGAGGGTCCAGCCTGTTCCCTCGGCAGCTCCACAGGCTGCGAAGTGCCAGTGGAAGGAGGAGCCCTCGGAGGTTGGTTCCTCGGAGGGGAATTGCTCACCGTCACCGTAAGACCAGTCTGGCTACTGTCAGAAGTTTAGATCTAGGCAGAGGCACGGGCACCCCGCCCCTTTGCAGGAAACGGAGTCTGGTCCGCAACTCCACGACGGTCATTTTCCCGCAATGGGAGCATGACTCGTCCATGAAAGCCGCCTCAGTGTGATTAACGCCCAGACACGAGAGGCAGCGATATAGTGACCATCACCCGGCGCCAGGTAACGACTGCATCCAGAAACGCACGGATGGAAGGGCATCTTTAAAAAGACGCGTCTTTAAAAAGACGTTCCACCCGTGAATGCTCTTTTAGAGAAATTACTCTTTTAGTGTGCTGAAGCGCACAGGGGAGATGGCCGCTTGCAACACAATCAGGGGGTAGTGGAATCCGATGTGTGCAATCCATTCGAAAAGGAAGGAACCACCGCCGCTGAAGCGCCGTGACACCAGCACAAGAGACCTCAGGAGAGCGTGCTTGACTGTCAGACACCATAGTCGATAGGCTTTGTCAGGAGCAGAACGATGAACAGCTTGGCTCTGAAGCGAAAAGCTGAATATGCGCCTGCTGCCTACTTATACTCACGCTGTGATCAGTGGTAGCTGGATGCAATAATCGCATGCCAATGTGCATTGGCTCGTTTAGATACACTCGTAGTGGATTGGTCTCTCTAAGCGAGATCCCAATTCGTTGGTCACCGACGTGCCTCGGAGTGACCGACTGATAGGGAACAATCTGAAATTGTATTTCATGAGCATCATGACCTGTGATCGGTGTAATACTGTACGTATACAGTAAAGGCCCATGTACAAGACAAGGCAAGGCAAGTTTATTTATATAGCACATTTCATACACAGTGGTAATTCAAAGTGCTTTACATAAAAGAAAGTGAAATAGACATTAAAATCAATAAAAACATGGAAATAAAAATAATAAAAACAAGGAATTTTAAAATGATATAGAAAATGATTTAAAATAAATTTAAAGAAAATGATTATACATAAAATGTATTGCAGTCAGTTCGGACATATAGCACAGTGCTCATTCAACAAATGCACAGTTAAACAGATGAGTTTTGAGTCTTGATTTAAATGTGGCTAATGTTTTAGCACATCTGATCTCTTCTGGAAGCTGGTTCCAACTGCGGGCCGCATAATAGCTAAAAGCAGACTCCCCTTGTTTTGTGTGAACCCTTGGTATTTCTAACTGACTTGATCCTAATGATCTGAGTGGTCTGTTTGGTTTATATTCAGTGAGCATATCAGCAATATATTTAGGTCCTAGGCCATTGAGTGACTTATAAACGAGTAAAAGTACTTTAAAATCAATCCTAAATGTAACTGGAAGCCAGTGTAAGGACCTGAGGACTGGTGTGATATGCTCAGATTTTCTGGTTCTAGTCAGAATCCTGGCAGCAGCATTCTGGATGAGCTGCAGTTGTCTAATGGTCTTCTTGGGAAGGCCGGTGAGGAGACCATTACAGTAATCCACCCTGCTGGTGATAAAGGCATGAACAAGTTTCTCCAAGTCTTGATTGGAAACAAAACATCTAATTCTTGCAATATTTTTGAGATGATAGTATGCTGATTTAGTTATTGCTTTGACATGACTACTGAAACTAAGGTCTGTCTCCAGAATCACCCCAAGATTTCTGACTTGATTTTTAGTTGTTTGACCCCTAGAGTCAAGGTATGCATTCACCTTGAGAACTTCATCTTTGTTTCCAAATGCAATGATTTCAGTTTTCTCCTTGTTTAACTGAAGAAAGTTCTGGCACATCCAACTGTTAATTTCATCAATGCATTGGCAGAGGGAGTCAATGGGGCTGTAGTCATTTGGAGATAAGGCTAGGTAAATCTGGGTATCATCAGCATAGCTGTGATAGGCAATTTGGTTCTTCCTCATTATCTGACTTAGTGGGAGCATATACAGGTTAAACAAGAGCGGTGCAAGAATTGAGCCTTGTGGGACTCCACATGTCATGGCCGTCCACTTAGACTTATGCTCTCTTATACTCACATAATAACCTCTCCCTTCTAAGTATGACCTGAACCATTTGAGTGCCATCCCAGAAAGCCCGACCCAGTTTTCCAGTCTCTCTAAAAGTATGTTATGATCGACAGTGTCAAACGCAGCACTAAGATCTAGTAGTACCAGCACTGATATTTTGCCAGAATCAGAATTGACGCGAATATCATTTATTATCTTAACGAGTGCTGTCTCTGTGCTGTGATGTGCTCGGAAACCAGATTGAAAATTGTCCAGGTATCCATTTGACTTTAAGTAGTTGTTCAGCTGATTAGAAACTACCTTTTCAATTATCTTACCTATGAAAGGAAGATTTGATATGGGTCTATAGTTGCTCAACATGGTCAAGATTGCGCTTTTTCAGAAGGGGCTTAACAACTGCAGTTTTAAGGGAGTTTGGAAAAGTCCCAGAAAGAAGTGAGGCGTTCACCACTTCTAAGAGATCAGCTTCTAAACAGTTAAGCACATTTTTGAAAAAGGATGTGGGAAGTGTGTCAAGATAGCAGGTTGAAGATTTAAGGTGCTGTACTATTTCTTCCAAAATTTTGTTATCAATTTCTTTAAAAACACACATAGTCACTTCTTTTTGAAATTGCGGTCGGATCTGTGTGACCTCTGCATAACTTGAGGATGTGCCAATCTCCTTTCCAGAGATGCTCACAAGTCTCTGAGCTAGAGTCCAAGTCAAGTCTCAAGTCTCTGAGCTAGAGTCCAAGTCAAGTCTCAAGTCTCTGAGCTAGAGTCCAAGTCAAGTCTCTGAGCTAGAGTCCAAGTCAAGTCTCAAGTCTCTTTATTATATTAAGTCTCTGATTATAATAAGTGTTGCATCACGTACAGCGACCCATCCAACACTGCATAGCTATATATAAGGAATTAAAAGCATGTAATATGTTATTATGACTCCTTTATCTATTAGCATACAGTATCAGCTTTGATTTTGGTATATAATCAGTGTAAACAGGCTATTGCAACATGACAAAAACACCAAGAATGCTTTACTTTTAAGTTAATATTATCTGTATTTTGCCTTGTAGCATGAACACACAGTACAGTACAGACCAAAAATTAAGAAAGACTTAATATGGTCAAACATCACATTGTAGCTAAATGCAAAACACTATTGCAACAAACCAAACGATGTGAAATATATGAAGAGTTCAGATGCAAAAGCCATCTGAAATTTTCTTTAGAATGATCATTTTTATCAAGCTTGTATATTTAAGTTCAATAATTTCACTTAAATGACAATGAAAATGCAACTAATCATAGTTTATAAACTACTGTAAGTCAACACATCCCAAACTCTCAAACCAGTGTAATGTTACATGATCAACAATAATCCTGAAACCTGTTTGCAGACAACGTTAACCCTTGTATGGTGTTCGGATCTGTAGGACCCGTTTTCATTTTTTACTAGAGAAAAATTATACTATTAATAATTTTTTCAAACTCAGACTCATTGGCCTTGGCTCATTTTCTGTGAAGAATATATATCTGAACACATTTTCAATGACCACACTGGTCACACACTCTCTCACACGCAAGCACTCAAGCACACACGCACACGCACGCACGCACGCACACACACACTCACTCGGATATGTGGTTTACGGGACTCTCCATAGGCGTAATGGTTTTACTAATGTACCAACTGTATAATCTATCCTTAAATCCAAAGCTAACGATGAATAGCACAGCAGTCGCCATGTTTGTTCGTTGTCCTCTAATGTATGGCGGCCGCGCCTAAAATAAAACTTTAAAAAAAAGTGTGGCCGCGCCTGTGCGCAGCAGATACGTAGTACGTCACGTGTTACATGGGCAGGTTATAGGTAACGGAGGGAGGGGAATAACAGCGAGCTCATCATTCCTAAAAATAAACATTGTTCACCAGTCCCGCAGCTCGAGTCTGAAGTCTTTCGAGGACGAGTCTCAAGTCGAGTCTGAAGTCACTGTGTGTGCGACTTAAGTCGCACTCGAGTCCGAGTCTCAAACTCGAGTCCCCATCACTGCTCCTTTCTGATATTATTGATCTTCTCAGAAAAGAAGGAAGCAAACTCATTGCATTTGCTGTCGGAGAGCATTTCACTGGGAATCTGACTTGGGGGGTTTGTCAGTCCCTCAACAGTCGCAAAAAGAGTGCGGGTGTTGTTTAAGTTACTGTTTATAAGGTTTGAAAAGAAAGTCTGTCTAGCTGTGGCTAGTTCCACAGATATTACTTGTCTCCAGGGGCGTCATGCACTCATTATTTTTGAGGGGGCACAAGGGGGGGGGGGGGGGGGTGATTGGGGTTGTCATGTGACACAGCAGCCACAACAGCACTTATGTTTTACTTATTTTTCCCTTTTTATTCAAAACATTCCCAAACACATTAACTATATCATGAAATATCTTGATTCTCACCTTTATAGATTATGTTAGTTGATCTAGTGGCCGATGGTCAAATAAGTAGCCCAATAATGTAATCTATTAACTCTGCATAAAAACCTGTCTGTTTACTTAATTAACAGATATGGGTGTCATGCCATAACATATTTTAATACGACTGACTTTATATTTAATGTGAATTTAACATTGAAATTTAATGTGAATAAAAACATTGTATGTTAGGCTACTAATCATAACACTTTCATTGTACAGAAAGAGAGCAAAGAACATTTAGGCTATACTGACAGTCTAGAGTTCAAGCACTCAAAAACTCCCATTAAATCACTGAAGCTGTTTACACTATGAAATGAATATCTAACTTAAATATTCATACACACATTTGCACTTTGTTGTTGCTAGCGAGAGAATTTGCCAGAAAGAGATATTCAGTCAGCGAGTGACTGAAGAAAACACCGGCATTTTAGCGATGACTCATCTGAACGCCTCTGATTGGTTATTGCAGTCATAAGCTCAACAGCATCGTGTGTGATTGGTTATAATGCGCAGCGCTGTAAAAACGCGTCTGTCTCTGGCTCAGCGCCAGAGAGCGAACACAGATTTGAATTTAGCAGCTGATTATATGACATGCTGAACTGTTTAATCATCCTGGTGTGATTGTACTAAATATAGAAAATATTAATCGGCTATTTTTTGTCTTTTGAAAGCTGCATTCAAAATCCACTTGGCACAAAAATCTGAGGGAGCACGTGCCCCCTCACTTTGAATGGGCATGACACCTTTGCTTGTTTCATTAGTGAATCAAGCCAGTGACTAAATGTTTAGTAAACGATTAACCTCACACTGTTCTATGAAAACCGTCTGTTATCTAATTTTGTGAATAATTTATATATAGAAAGCAATCAAAGATCATTCTCTATATAATTGCTACAGCCTTTGATGCAATGGGAGTACCTGTAGTTCTAATCTAATGCTATAATCAACACTTTTCACCATTAGTTGGTGGCTGTTGTTGTAAAAACATGGTAAAAGCTCTCAAAAGAGTTCCACATGTAATGATAATGTTTACTGTATATTCAAAGACATTAGCCAATCATAGCAGTGGGATTTTACATTGAAATCAGTAGACACACCCCTTCCAACAGAGCATTCAAATCAGAGGCTAAATTATAGGTAGAAAAACTAGAAAATGTAATTTGTATCTAAATGAAGACCGTTTTTATTGAAAATGCATACTAAAATTGTAATTGCATCAAAAATGCATTTTATGACCTTTAACAAAGATTGCAACACATGTATTGCTCATTGTTAGTTAATTCATTAACTAATGTTTATAGTAAAGTGTTATCAAGAAATGTTTCTTGAGCACCAAATGTGCCTTCAGAATAATTTCTGAAGGATCGTTAAAGAAAAGAGTAATGGTGGATTTTTATTCAAAATCATAAAAAATCATACCACCCCCAAACTTTTGATTGGTTTTGTGTGTTAGATTTAGTTCAAAAACACATCAAGTGCATCGTGTTGAATTTAATTCAGATAATACATCAGATAGCAAGATAATGAGTACAGGAATGTATAGCATTGCTGCTTTATCAGAGAGAATGCAATGCTTAAATATAAAGACTGTGTTGACCCCCATCCTTATCGAAGATCCAGCATCCAGAGATAGCAGAGAGCGCTACATCAATGCTGCGATTTTCCAGCCCTCACAATAGCCCTCTGGTTACTGTCGGATTAAAAGGCTGGATATCTCAGCATTCAGCTCTCTCTGCCTCTCCTCGTCTCTACCTCCTTCCTATTCTCTATCTCTCGCTTTCTGTCTTTCTCTGTTTGTAGCATTTGGCTCTGCTTTTATCAGGGTTGAACATACAGGAAATTCTCCATGCAGAGAGCAGCTTGTGATTATGGACTGCACATGTTGAGATGGATCTCTGTGATATCAGAAGATGGGAGGACAAAGTTTAGCTTGTTGACATCTGCTTGCTGTAGCTTCTTGATTTCACTGCTCTCTTGAGTAAGGGGACATGCATCCTGACTTTTGAGTAGCGTTTTCTCAGTGGTTTTGGTAGGTTGTGACCCCAAATCTCCATGTAATCGTGTATTGATAAAATCGGAAAATAAATAGGCTTTGCAACTTATAAAAGACCAATGCACTTTTGAGGATGTTTTATTTGTATAGTTTTAATACTCCTCTTGGATTCAGAAGCAGAACTGGCTGAAAACCACTAATCTAGTTTGCTTGCTACTCAGCGGCTTAATCAAATTGCATTGCAAAAGTCTTATTCTTGCCAATTTTTTGAGTGCAGAACGCATCAGATGGTCAATGAAATATCTATGTGCACATTGTCTGAGACCGAGTAACCTCAGATTGACTGATGCTGGTGAATATATATTAGCCCAGTTATTGATTGTAGTCAAAATGCCTCATTTAACTAGATTCAAAAGGAATAAATATTGAGGGAAATTTATTATCCCATTGCTGCTGGCAAAATTGTTTAATTTGATTCATGATCTTTCCATTTGCCAAATTTAAATGACCGGAAAAAGCAGCACCAGTGCCAACAATTAAAACTAATTGTTGGTTTAACCTAGAATTTTTAATCTGACTTATTTTATGCAGAATATGTATATAGTGTAGCGGCCCAGTTGTTGCCCTCAAAAGTGCCATTTGCAGTATTTATAATAAATAATACACTTTTATAAGTTATAAATAAACTTGTGCAGTCTTTTCTGGCTATGTAGGTCTCCTGTTACAAAGTAATGAACGATTCAAAACTTAGCTTCTGATTTAATTCAACACATTTAGAACAAAAACTCATGCGTATGTATTAAACTAAATGCTCAAATCAGATTCAGTCATCATCATCCAGGAGTTATAAAATTTAATTATACGTAAATTCAAGTGTATTTGTATAGCGCTTTTTACGATACAAATCGTTGCAAAGCAGCTCTACAGGAAATCGAGTTGCCACAATATATTTATATATTGCAGAACCTTAATATATTTAACTTATGGCAAAATTGGTTAATTCTGTATGTTGTCTGAGCGTTGGCATCCTCTGAGGTTCTCTGAGGGGTTGGCATTATCTTTTCTCAGGTGTTCGGTCATCTCAGATCATTTAAGGGTTGGATCCAGACTGAAGCTTCTGTAATTCCTAGTTACCATGGGATGTTAATCCCGTTGCAGAAACAGAGAAACAAATAGAGACATAATTAGCGTAGTGTCACACTTCACCAAGGAGCAAGGAACACCAGGGAGGGAGGAGTATTTCCAAACACGATCTTTAATAGTCCACACACGCAGGAGACACAGGAAATGACGTTTAAGAACCGACAAACAGTAATTGAAAGGACTGGGGCTTATAAACACAGGGTAATTGGGGAAGATGACAAGACACACCTGGAGCAAATTAACACAATCAGACTGGGGAGAAACTGGGTCACAATGAACACATGAGGAGCAAAAACACAACAAAACAGTCCAGGATCTCCAGATCCCCCTCCCGGAAGGTGCGTCCTCGCACCGTTGAAATATCCAAAGGGGAGGGGCGGGTGGGAACTAGGGAGGCGGCTCAGGAGGAGGACGGACACCTGGGAGGGGGCCGGCAGACAGAGACCAAGGAGGCGACGAAGGAGGGAGGAGCCAGGGAAGGGACAGGAGGGACCCGGAGCAGGAGGCGCACAGCTGGACCCAGGCCACAGCTATGAAGATGGCCCACGGTGGAGCCGACGGAGGGAGGAGCCATGGCCGCCGACTCCAGGGGGCCGACCAACGGCGGCGGAGCAGGTGCTGGAGGAGCCCGAGGCAGAGATGGAGAGCCAACGAGCCAGGGGAAAGCAGAGGATCCGGGGGGGCCAGGGTGGAGCCGAGGGCTCCGGCGACCGAGGCGGGGCCCGGAGATCCACGGCAGAGCCGGAGCGACTTAGGACCCAGGTGGAGCTGAAGGGAGGAAGGAGCCCAACGGAGCCGGTGGGACGGAGGGACGAGGGAGCCCGGTGGAACTGGTGGATCGAGGGGTGACGGTGAAGGCGAGGGAGTTAGGAGCCAGGGTGGAGCCACTGGGTCTACGGGCCGAGGCGGAGTCCGGGCCTCGGAGGCTGGAGTCGGAGGTGAGGAATACTCCAGCCCCGGCGACGCTGGAGGATGTCCGACCCACGGGGCTCGCACCGTACAGATAGGGGGCTGAGGGCGAGCGGGGGGCTGCCAGACGACAGCGGTGGAGGAGGCAGGAGAGGGTGAGAGGACGGGCATTTTCGAGGAGCGGGCACAGGAGGGCACTCTGGAGGCGCGGAGCTGGACGGGACCAGCGGAGACATAGGAGATGCAGGAGGGCTGGATGGGACCAGCGGAGACGTAGGAGGGCTGGACGTTACCAGCAGAGACGAGATGGGCACTCTCGCCGGCTCTCGCACCTGGTCTGACGGGTTGGGCTCAACTTCCGGGGCGATCATCCGCTTAGTCGCTCGGCTTGGCGCTGGCTCGCAGATCGCGGCAGGAAATGGCTCTCCGTCATCGGTGGGCTCGGGCTGGTGCTCCGCACCGCAGGGAGATGGTGGGCTGGGCTCTGGGTCTGGAGTTGATCTGGCGAGATCATCCTCAGGGGAGATTGTGAGGGGCAATCCATTTTTCGCCAGAGTCCACTCCACAAAGGTGGCGAAATCCTCTCGAGGACCATCTTCGGATGACAGCGCTCTGCACGCGGTGTTTAGGCTTCCATTATAGAATGAGCAGAGCGCGTCGTCCAGGTAGCTGGTGGCATTAGCTAACATCAGGAACAGAAGTGTATGGTCCTCGAGAGATCGGTCCCCCTGCTCCAGCAGGAGGAGGAGGAATTCGGGCCGGACAAAGGGATCCATGGGGCACAACGGAAAGAAAAACACTGGGTAAAACGGAAAACAAAACGGAGGGTAGACGCAGGTAACTGTTTAGGTCGGTTCTTCTGTCACACTTCACCAAGGAGTAAGGAACGAGGGAGCGAGGAGTATTTCCAAACACGATCTTTAATAGTCCACACACGTAGGAGAAACAGGAACACAGGAAATGACGTTTAAGAACCGACAAACACTAAATGAAAGGACTAGGGCTTATAAACATCGGGTAATTGGGGAAGACGACGAGACACACCTGGAGCAAATGAACACAATCAGACTGGGGAGAAACTGGGTCACAGTGAACACATGAGGAGCAAAAACACAACAAAACAGTCCAGGATCCTGACACGTAGCTGCTGTTCCATCTAAGCAAAAATGATTTGTTCAACCCAAGCTAAAGAATAATAATAATATACATTTGATCAGATATAACTGCAGTACAAGTTTATAAGATGCATTATGTGAATGCTTGGCTAAAGAGATCTAGATTTAAACAGATAGAGTGTGTCTGAACCCCGAAGGTTATCAGGAAGGCTATTCCAGAGTTTGAGAGCCAAATGTGAAAAGGCTCTACCTCCTTTAGTGGACTTTGCTATCCTAGGTACTACCAAAAGTCCAGAGTTTTGCGACCTTAGGGAGTGGGTTGGATTGTAGCGTGGTAGAAGACAAGTTCGGTACGCAGGAGCGAAACCATTTAGGGCCTTATAGGCAAGCAATAATATTTTGTAAATGATACAGAACTTAATAGGTAGCCAGTGCAGAGACTGTAAAACTGGGGTAATATGATCATATTTTCTTGACCTGGTAAGAACTCTAGCCGCTGCATTTTGGACTATCCATAACTATTTGAAAAGGCATTAAAATGTAAGCTATAAAACAAAAAGATTGTTAATAGATGCACTGCTTTTAGACTTTTCCCATGACATTCTAAGGGGAGTGTTTTTTTAACAAAAGCGTAGATTTCTTGGCTCATGATGATTCCACTTGGGCTTGTTTTAAATTGCAAAAATTGCGTTCTCCGTTCAAAAAACATATTTTATTTTGAAGTAAACATAAATGTCTAATGCACACTTAGCTTAGCTTGAATTGAGTTGTTAGTTTGGCAGTCGAATGGACCATTGGTCTGTGGAAACATCTTTTGCCAGCTGTCTGGATCAATCTGATCATTGGTATTCATGCATGTAGGTGTGATGACGCTAAGATGCACTCAGATGTGTTGTATTGTGCAGACTTGTGCCACTTAATGCTGACAGCGATTGGATTGCTTTGATGGCCGCCTGTGGCCTTCCCAAAATTATGAAAAATACTGTTGCTGTTCAGAGTTTAAGAAAATGGTAAGCAAGTTCTTTCAGTGATCTGCTGCACTGCACTTACAATGCAAGAATAGCTTGTCTTCATCAGTGTCTTTGTTTTATTTTCACCTAAAATATCTAAACAATATTAAATCACCTGTCTGGATGCATATGGAAATGATATGCAGATGTGGCTGTGCATAATAAGCTGTTTAAAATGTTTTCTGCTAATTTGGATTAGCATGTCTAAGAGTATGTGAGAATGGTTTTATAAATCTAAAAACGTATGTGTATATGCAAATTGCCATTATAACATCTCCTGTCCTGTATAAGTAGCACAAACACCCAACACAGAAACTCTCACTTGAATCTCCTGCAGTTAACTACTACTCTGTAATAAATAACTTAAAATAATAGGCATAAATGGAGTACATTTTATGAATGTACATTTTGTTTAATTCAATGTTACTTTACATATCTTTAATTATTTGTGAAATTTACTAGCAATTTCTCAGTGAAAATTGTTTCAAAGGCAATTTGTTTAGTAAGTATAGCAAGTATAGCATGATAAAATGTACTGTAAGTTTTTTTTTTTTTTCACCATATGTAATCTATAGTGTTGGCAGGAAGAGAATGGAAGAAAAGGACGGTCACTTCACAAACATTTGCACAGTAATTGCTTTTGAGCTAAGCAATATACAGCAAAGCAAACTCTTCATGTACCCGTCCACAACCTCAGCACAAGCTCTACTCATTGTTTGCCTCTCTTCTTCCTTGCAACATACACTCACTGGGGGTTATAAGGCAATATTCTCTGTGAAAACTGCATTGGAGTTGGTGTTTATTGTGAAAAGTGGTATATACATTTACATTTAACATTTATTTTATTTAGCAAATGCAACGTACATGTAAGAAATTAATGAATTTAGATTAAATTGTAAATGTACTCTGGTTATGCATTTACCATTAATAGTGTGTATTATATATATATACATACAGTCATGGCCAAAAATATCGGCACCCTTGGTAAATATGATCAAAGAAGGCTGTGAAAATTAATCTGCATTGTTAATCCTTTTGATCTTTTATGTAAAAAAAATCCCAAAAATCTAACCTTTCATTAGATAATACGAATTTCAAATGGGGGGAAATATCATTATGAATTAATGTTTTTCTCTAATACACATTGGCCACAATTAACGGCACCCTTTTATTCAATACTTTTTGAAACCTCCATTTGCCAGTTTAACAGCTCTAAATTTTCTCCTATAATGCCTGCCTGATGAGGTTAGAGAACACCTGACAAGCGATCAGAGACCATTCTTTCATCCAGAATCACTCCAGACCCTTTAGATTCACAGCTCCATGTTGGTGCTTCTTCTCTTCAGTTCACCTCACTCATTTTCTACAGGGTTCAGGTCAGAGGACTGGAATGGAGGTTTGTGGTTGGATTATTGTACTGTTGGAAGATCCAAACATGGCACATTATAAGATTTCTAACAGAGTCAGTCTCTTATTGATTTTTTATCTGTTGGCATTTGATAGAATCCATGATGCCATGTGTCTAAACAAGATGTGCAGGACTTCCAGCAGAAATATAGGCCCATAACATCAAAAATACAGCAGTATATTTCATTGTACACATGGGGTAATTTTTATCCCTGTGTTTACCAAACCCATCTTGAGTGTTTTCTGCTAAAAAGCTTTTTTTTTTTTGTTTCATCTGACCATAGAAGCCAGTCCCATTTGAAGTTCCAGTCATGTCTGATAACTGAATATCCTGGAGTTTGTTTTTGGATGAGCTAAGATCATTTTTCTTGAAACCCTCCCAAACAACATGTGGTGATGCAGGTGCTGTTTGAGAATTTTTTAAAGGTTTTCTGACTCTGAGACTCAACCATTTTCTGAAATTCTCCAGCTGTGGTCCTTGGAGAGTCTTTAGCCACTCAAACTCTCCTCCTCACCGTGCATTAGGACGATATAGACACACGTCCTCTTCCAGGCAGTTTCGTAACATTTAATGTTGATTGGAAGTTCTTAATTATTGCCCTGGTGGTGGAAATTAGAATTTTCACTGCTCTAGCTCTTTTCTTAAAGCCACTTCACTCATTTGTGAAGCTCAATTACTTTGCTACACATCAGAAATATATTCTTTGGTTTTACTCATTGTAAGGGAATTTGGGCTTTATTTTCCCTCCTGTTTATATTTATGTGAAACAGAAAGCCATGGCTGGATAATTTAATGTTCATAATTATCCTGGAGTGCTCAAAATTGTGAATATGAATGGGAATATACTTCAGAGATATTTTACTCATAAGAATTTCTAGGAGTGCCAATATTTGTGTCCAACGTGTATTTGAGAAAAACATTTATTTCATAATGATACAGTATTTCCCCTCATTTTATATTCTTATTATCCAATGAAAGGTTAGATTTTTGTGAATCATTAAATAAAAAAATCAAAAGGATTAACAATGCAGATTAATTTTTACAGCCTTCTTTGATCATATTTGCCAAGGGTGCCGATATTTTTGGCCATGACTGACATGGAAGTGTCTGAAAACCCCTGAATTGAGGAAACGATTATATATGTTTTAGTAGATTGCATGCAGTTGAATTAACTTGAGACCAAAAATGTATTGCATTAGCTAATTTTTAAGCTTTAAACAAATAAATGGCTCCCACAATTGGGCTATTTTAAAAACAATGATGAGACACAAGTTTGTTGGAAATCCTTGTTTGTATTCAAAAAGTGTTTAAGGATGTCCCCCGGGGACAATTCATGGGATTTGGATTGCCAAGCTTTAACAGAAAAACTTGAGGTGCTTTGGTTCGCTACAAAACCTCCCTTAGGCTTGTGTTGCTCAGAGAGGAGTGGCAGAGGAGACGTCTTATGTCTTAAATGTTTTGCATGGGAGCGTTGATCAAAAGGAAGGACCCATCTTTCATCCACAAGAGATGTCTGATAAATGCAGAGGTGATGCAGATTCCATCTATTATCACCATCCAACCTAAATTGGTACGTTGTTTCGTATGGATTATAGAGGAGGGTTTGTAAACAAAAGAATGTTGGTTCGATCTCTGTGAAGAGCACACTTGAGTCATCAACACTGTGCCCTTGAGCTGGAAGTCGCTTTGTATAAATGCCAAAGTTTGACTTACAAACTAAAACATTTAAATAGATTGTTAAATACAGTCGTTTATTTTTATTTTACATATATGTAAAATACTATTAAAATCTAGATTGTCTGCACCTAAGACGAAAAGCCTGAAGCCTCTCAACAAATAATACCTGAATTATTTCTGAAAGGCCAGAAATAATTACCCTTCTTCTTTGATTGCTGGATGGATTTTGAGGTCCAAGATCCAAAACTAATGTATACAACATCTAAAGCAGTCATTCTATCCTTTGAATCAATTATAGCAGCTATCTCTATGCTGAATATTTTAATTCATTCACCGGAAGTTAATGGATTGCTTTTATACAGTAAGTGCATTCTGAGACTGGCACTCCTTGAGTAGCATGCACAGCCTGGCCATTTCTATAGACCACTCACATTGTGTCTGAATCAAAAGCGCTTTGTATCAAGTTTTTTTTTTTTTTTTTACCGTTGTTGAGGTTAAGGTAACAGCAGAGTTTCCACAAAACCCTTTGAGAAGAGAATCACTCGTCCGAAACCACAAACAAGAGACTTAAGTGAGACAAAAGGCTCTGGAGGTTTTTCTGGCAAATGGGGAGAGTCAGAGCCATTATTCCCATTGAGAGCAGAGTCCTCGGAGCAGGACAGCTAGTGTCTTTAAAGCCCTGGAGCAGCGTGAGGTACTGCAGGTTATGTACGTGCTACTCTGTCATGGCCCCTGTCTCTGCCACCTTTCAGCCCCCGACAAACTCTCTGAGATGCCTCCCTTAATTGGAAAGGATTCCTCAAAAAGTGCAGGACCCGGTGGTATAGAGAAGGTGGATGTGCTTAGAATGTAGGATGAGGAGTTTGTGCTTGTAACTGTATCAGATCTGTTGGATTTTGTGTGCGCTGACCGGGTGTTTTGTTGTTGTTGTTTTTTTATTTTTTGGTTGGTTGTTTTGTTATCAATCATGTTGACATGCAGAATAATTAAACTGAATTGAATAAATTAGACTGTATGTCAATATTTGGTGAGAATATGCTTTGTTTCATATATGTAGAATAATTTTTATTGAATGACATTAATTTTATATGTCAATAATTGGTGAGAAATGCCCCATGAAGGTAAAATCTATATACCTTCTATATGATCTTATATGATTATATAATCTATATGATTTTTCTCCAGTTATTTTTTTCTTTGCTTTGTTTACTTTGTTTTGCCAATCAATTATTTTTAAATATGCATAAAACATTTTATTTTATCTTATTATTATATTATATTATATTATAATTAACTTAACTGAATTGAATTAATCTGATGTATATATACTTGGTGAGAAAATGGCTCATACAAAGATATTTATTAGCATATATATATATATATATATATATATATATATATATATATATATATATATATATATATATATATATATATATATATATCACTTAAAAAAAAATATAGCGCGATCTGAACCCTATCCTAAAATCCTAAACACATTTTGTTAAAAAAGCCTGTATTGTCCACTTTCAAGGCATTGCGAGTTCACGATTTACTGCAGAAGCCGACAAGCGCCCTTGTTGTTTTTGAACAGAAGCAATAAGTCTATTTTAGCGAATCAGTGCGATGTATTCATGTGACAAGGCTACTTTCACTTTGAAAAGATGTGCTAGCTGAGAGGATTTTCGTCAAAGCTGACAAAAAGTGATCGAGGATGGATAATTTTGACGAACTTGATGAAACTGTGATATATTCTTCAGGGCGTAAAAGGAAAATAAAAGCTGAAACATTTTCATGGAACCTTGAAAAAGCTGCGCGTTACAATGGTGAGGGAAAAGCTCAGTGTATTGCGTGTAATCGCATCCATAATCTAGGATCACAACAACGTTTGTCAGGCATCTACATTGTCATCTGAGGAGATTACAAAGAATAAACAAGTGTTTTTTTAACTCTAAAACATGAAATGTGGAGTTATCTGCTGTTGCCAAAAAAAAAAAAAAAAAACTGTTGGAGTTATCTTCTTTTTGCTATAAAACAAACTTTTAAATTGTAGAAAAAAAACATACTTTCAATTAACTTTAATTTTGTAAATTGCCTGTATTTGTTTAGTTATTATTACTTAATCAAAACAACCCAACTGCAGTTTGATTGATATTACTTGGAATGCGCAATAAAATAAAAAAAAAGTGATTCTTGAAGAAAAAAAAACTGGAGTTATCGTTTTTTGCAAATGAACTCTACAATTGAACTCGTTTTTTGCAAATGAATTATATATATATATATAATGTATATTTCACCCAAAAATTTAAATTCTGTCATTAATTACTCACCCTCATGTCGTTTCAAACCTGTAAGACATTTGTTCATCTTCAAAATACAAATTAAGATGTTTTTGATGAATTCCGAGAGCTCTCTGACCCTCCCATAGACAGCAAGGATCCTAACACAATCAAGGTTCAGAAACTTAGCAAGGACATTGTAAAGGTAATATTTAATTTAAAAGGAAACAGTTTAATTTAGCTCAAAGGGAATCATTTATGATTTTAAAGGGAATTTGAACAGACTCACTGTTTCACGGCTGATCACTGAGTCGGCAGCGATTCAGTGAACGAGCCGTATAACATCAACTCTGCACTGGATATTAAAATCCAAAATATAGTGAAAACTACGGTGGCCAAGAGAGCTCAACGCACTGCAACTTCAGAAAACACATGCAAATAGAAAAAAACACCAGCAAATCAAGAAAACATCATCATTTTGACAGCACATGCGCTGCAAATCCTCACAACACATGCAAATTAAGAAACGCGCTGCAGATGCTCACAACACATGCAAATTAAGAAACGCGCTGCAAATCCTCACAACACATGCAAATTAAAAAACGCGCTGCAAATCCTCACAACACATGCAAATTAACAAACGCGCTGCATGGACCACAATGGAAATGTTTCAAGGGGCCCCAAAAAAAGTGACGGACCAGCTGGGATTTGCTTATTGTGCAGTGGCTATTGGTTGAGTTGTTGGTGAACTGAAAGGTGAGTGTTTTTGTTGTTGTTGTTGTTGTTTATTTTAACACCCTGATTGCATGATTTCTTTGTCTTTTGGATATTATTAGATTAATAAAGACAAATTACACAATTAACGTTATTATATAAGATGGCTAACTTAATTTAATATCCTCAACTAGGAAGTTACTGGAAGTTACTTGCTTGCGTTGCGTAAAGGGATTCCCTTTTGTCATGGTCGTTGCAGAAAGGGGGTTTCCCGAGGTTGCTGATTGGCTGTGGTCGTTTGTAGTGATGTCTTGGGAAGCCAATCATTGGGCGTTGGCTGGAGATGTTTTCAGTTGCTAGTTGAAGTTTGAAGCGGGTGCAGTTGAACTGGACTTTGCGGCAAACTTAACTTTTGAACACGAAACTCAATGGAAAGAAAATAAACTAAAGTAAAAGAATAAAATGAGGTGACAGACCGAAGCACGCTGGAATGGCGCTCAAAGAACACAGAAAGTAATGACAAAAAGCATGGCTAAAAGTTAGGAGAGCAGAGAGGCTGAAGAGCAGAAGGGGGAGTTTGATGGTGTCCTGAGTTTGTAAACTCAGCTTTTAGACACCTCCCAATACTTGTCTTGACCAATTAGATACTGTTCTGGCTCGGGGTGTTGCTTTGTTTCTCCACCCAATCAATAAATCAACATGCCGTGGTCAGTCACATTGTCCGAATTTTAAACGCTCTTGTAGAATATAATTTTGGACATGGTTTCTATAACAAGACTATGATACATTTCACAAAGAATTGATTGGAAGAAACATTTAAAGCATGATTTTTCAAACTCATACATACCAAACACGCATCTGAATCCTTCAGCTATTCAATAGTGATTAAAAATACATTATGTGATTAACATGATAGTTAATTGTGTGGGTTACATACATAATATGGAGTTATGCATAGAAATGATTAGCTGCTCATAAGTCCTTTTAAGATGATTTTTCTGTGTAGTTCTATGGAAAACAAAATACATGTTATGTGAAGACCACAGAGAGGTTAACAGGTCTCCTAAGGAATTTCAGTCTAAGTCTTTGTCTTGTATGTGGGGGGAAAAGTCAATCTAAGGAAGCTTGTGATTTCTATCGTGGAACACATGTGATGGCCATCTCTTTGACCATCAGTCTTGATTACTTGCCCCAAATTTGACAGTCTCCTTCCTGTGTTGGACTTATAGATAAGTGTTCCTTTTATTTTAATGTTGCAAGCTGTTTTGTGAAAGAAGCTTGCTGGTTAGGCTTTCTTCAGATGCACTGGCGCTAGGATCTGGACAGATTTATGACATTGTCCTGTTTTTTGGGGGCCTGTGTGGAATTTCGGCTCCTCAGGTTTTGATGTTCTGATCGAATCTTAAACTTGTCTGATTCGGTCTCTGATATCCTACAACATCGTTAAAATAATCCATGTGACATCAGTGGTTCAACTATAATTTTACAAAACTACGAGAATACTTTTTTTGCGCAAAGAAAACAAAAATAACGACTTTATTCAACATTTCGTCTTCTCCGCGTTACCCTATTGCGCCATTTTGGAGAGTATCACATACGTAAACAAGGTATGCAACGTATGTACACGGATTTGTTGTTTACGTTCAGATAAAAGTATAAACAATGTAAACAACGTAAACAATGTATCCGCATACTGTGCTGTTGACACAGAACAGCATACGTTGTTTACGTTGGCGATACTCTCAAAAATGGCGCTATAGGGTGACGCGGAGGAGACAAATGTGTAAATACATAACAAGTGTGTAAATACATAAAAAATAACAACTTTAAAAGCCCTCAAAGCCCTGTTGTGTGTGTATGTGTAATTTAATTGAATTATTATGACAATATTTGGAGAGAAAAGGCCCCATATGAAGAAAAAATCTAAATCTATATAATTTATTTTATTTTATTATTCTGGTTTTGTTTAGCTTTACTTTGTTTTGCCAATCAATTATTTTTAAGTACGCAGACTGATTTAATGGAATTGAATCTAATTAACTGAATTCAGATATAAATTTTTTTTGGTCAGAAAATACTCCATATGAAGATAAAATCAATCTTGTATATTTGATGCATGTTCTGCATTTTATTAATATAGTTTTTTTTTTAGGTTTCAGTGTTTTTACTTTGTGTTACACATTATGTAAGCTAGTTGAACAGTAGCATATGTGGAATCACTCACACTATTTGATCAAGAGTTTGCGCTTGTAACTAGAATCTGTAGGCTTTTGTGTGCTCATGGAATATAAACAGTATGTATGTGTGTGTTCATCTGCCAGTGAGAGTGCTAATGTGTTTGTGTGTGTTTGGGTATGCAGAGCATTAAGAAGCATGTGGGCTGACCATCCTCCCCCAGCAGAGATTCACAATGGATTTTTTCTCGCAGGCAGACCTACGGCGGAACTCGAACGCCCCCCCCCCCCCCCCCCCACCCCACCACCAATAGTTATGTTTGTGGTGAACAATTACACAAGCATAACCTGCCTCTTTAATTTAGGGTTTTCAAGATGCAGAGGGACTGTCGAGGATGTTAAATTGCCTTTGGCTTTCTGTTTAAGGCAAAGCTGGAGTGCTGGTGATTAGAAACCCTAGAAGAATAGGATAGACATTTCTTTATTAACAGTAGCTTTTAGGAAAAAAAATGCACTGGCTTTGTTTAGATAAGAAAAGGTTTGAAAATGTATGGGTGGCTTTGTCTTGGGCAAAACAGAAAAGAGTATTGAGCAAAAGAGGAAACCAGCCTTTTTGAAATTTCAAGCAATGGTACTCTGCACTAAGCGACATTAACCTGAAAGACATTCTGTTGTAAAGAGTAATGATTGCTCTTTCTATTTTTGCAGTTGTTTGAAATACTGTAAATGTACTGTACATGCTGGCAGTAACCCAAAATGACAATGGCACAGGCTTTATTCTGAAGAGTGTACCCTGCAATCTGCCAACCTGACATCTGACAGCTATCTCCATGGTTTGTTCTGGCAGGGTCATAATTGAAACAGCTCCTTTGCAATTAAGACCTTACAAAAAAAAAAAAAAAAACCAAGCTGAGCAACTCCAGCTCTAATGAATATACAGCTGTCTGGCATGATTATATGAACACTGAGAGATAATTAATCTTGCTTGCTGTCTCCCTGTCTATTATTCCACCCTCGTGTGTTACCAGACCTCTTTCATTTATCCATGGCATGAAGAGCAAGATACGAGACTTGGATAACTGAACATGCAAGATGACAACTCGTGACATATTGTAGATATTTGATTACCCCGCCCCCCCCCTTCTATTTAAATACAGTATTTTTGGAGTGTCACATGTAACAAGTTCCGTA
This sequence comes from Barbus barbus, assembly GCF_936440315.1. Taxonomy (NCBI): domain Eukaryota; kingdom Metazoa; phylum Chordata; class Actinopteri; order Cypriniformes; family Cyprinidae; genus Barbus; species Barbus barbus. The sequence goes on along the minus strand of NC_136753.1, from coordinate 24,866,056 downwards.
GCAGTTATTTACAATACAACCTTTTACTCATCAACGAGCAATGTTTAGACCTGGAACATTTATGACAAAAATGTCAAGATGATACTGCTTTACACTTTCTAATAGTTTTAATACTTTCTAATAATAGCTTGATGAGATTTATCATATGTGACCCTGGACCACGAAACCAGTCTTAAGTGTCAATTTTTCGAAATTGAGATTTATACATCATCTGAAAGCTGAATAAATTAGCTTTTTGGTGGAATTACATCCTGTTTTAATGCCAGGTTTAGTAATTGTCCAGGAAGTTGCTTTTTTGTGGACTAAGACACATAAGTTTGTGCTTATGTGATTAATTTATGTACAGTAGGAACATCCTTCAAGTCTTCTTTGCTCTACTTTCATGCAACTGAAACAAAACATTTTCTTAATGCATTCTGGTTTTGTTTGCAGGCAAGCTGATTAAATTGGTGTGTAAAATTAAATTGATTAGTGTTTAAAGTGCATCACCCTGTAACACCGCTGTGCACAGTGCTTATTAAAGAAGCAACATGCTCTAAATTATTATGTTTTGAATTGTTTTCGTAGCATGTAAATGACGAGTATGATCCTCTGGTCCTCAAAAACGGTTTTGCTTAATTTCATTCCAATTAAATTCCAAATATTTGATAAAATAGAACACATTCATGTTTGACTCAGAAGTAAAATGCACATTGAGGCAGGAGCAGTTTAAATTATTTGATTGCATCACATTACAACTACTATTATTGTATTTTTGGTAAATGAAATACCTGGGAAATGTAACTAGTTTGGTGTTCCACTTGTCTAAAATGAATAACGCTCTCTAAGTAACATGTTCATGTTGCAACACAACCAAAGTAGGCTGGTGTAATTATAATCAGCAGGCCTTTCTGCACTGCACAAACCTGATGAGGCAGATGAATGTCCTGATGAATCTATGTGTTACACAGCAACTCCAGTCACTTTTAAATTTTTTATATATAATTTTTTATTTATTTTATTTTACTTTATTTGTTTAATTCTTTAGGTGAAAAAAACCCAAGTAAAGAAAATGTCAACGCAATTTATTATTTTATGTGTTTTATGTTTTGTTATTTTATTACATTCAAAAAGTCTCCCAAAGTGTTTCCTCAAGCTCACATCTGATTGGTTCGTTATTAGTGAAGACTCTGAGGTGGCAAGGAATTTTGACGCATTCGGTGTAGAAAGCATCAAGGTGTGCAACATCAGTCTCTTCCAGTGCTCTCCTGGTGTGAGTGTGACAATTCAGTCAAAATCGAAGGACACTTCAGTCGATGTTGATACAAACTTTTTCTTTTGTCTGTCAGATCAAGAGAGGATCGGAAAAGACTCGTCCTACGAGCAAGAAGGAAAGGTGATGTTCGTGATTGATGCGGTGTATGCGATGGCGCACGCCCTCCACAACATGCACAAAGAGCTCTGCCCCGGCAAGGTGGGACTCTGTTCGAAAATGGACCCAGTTGATGGAACCCTCCTGCTAAAGTACATCCGCAATGTCAAGATAGCAGGTAAGCGGTTTACCTTCTGCATTACCGCTCTTCTGTATGTTCTTTGACAGACCTACTAGCACAGAGCAAGCATCTGTTTATGGGTGCTTAAGAAAAGGGATTTTTGCATAATTAGCCCTCTGACTGTGAATTTAAGTTTCTTTATTGCAACATAACAATTTTAAAACGGCTCTCTCCCAGGATACGTTTTTTGAAAGTTGTCCAAAATCCTTTTACTAAAGCCCCACCCTGGCCATAAATTTTCAACAAATGGTTTCACAAAGATTAGCTGCTAGAATGGATTAGAGTTGTGAGAAACAACAGAAGCCCTGAGGAATGACAGACTGCTCCCCAGAAAAGTATTTTGATATGTGCTTAGCGTACCCAAGCCAAGGTTCCTCCTGAGCCATGTATGTGTTAATTAAAGCAGTTTGCAGTGGGCTCACAACACCCTTTGGACATGTTCTTCCTGGGCTATCAATGGCAGTATGACTAATTAATTTACTGAGTATTCACATTTACTCCGAGGACCATGATGATGTGGCCTACAGTTCTGAAGTGTAACCGGCTAATAGAATATGACTTTCAGGGTCATAAACTTTTTTTTTTTTTTCCCCAACGGGGTCAACTGTTATGCAAATCGATCTGTCACATGGTCTTCTGACCAAGTGCCCTTCAATCATTAGTGCATTTGATTGAATGATTCTCTCCTGAGCTTTACTGTGTCAATAGTGTCTGCTTTGGAATAGGCCATGACGTTTTTTCCGGGAGAAAACGTGCAGATCTAATTGAATTAATGAAGTGCCTGACAATTACTGCAGGAGTTGAATGCTAATTCAGAACATAAACACTTGATTGAGGAGTCCTTCGGGAACCAGTTAAGAACTGGTGATTTAATGAATTATACTCAGTGATCGAATTCTGTGCTGGTCAATATATATTCATAGCGTGGTATTGTTTGGTAAGGTTTGCCTATTGCTTTATGTATATATAAAACAAAAGTTTGACTGACTTTTTGAACTGCCACGCACATTTTTTTTTGTAAGTAATAGACAGCGTAGATAAGTGGTAGTACAGGGATATACACCTATTTAAATTCTTGAAGATTGTAAAAGCTCATAAACTTCAGTGAGTGATTCTTCATAATTTCTTATTATAGCAACACTGTTTCCCACAGTGAGCAAATTACTGTATATTAGGGCTGACAATAAATTAAAATATACATTAACATTGTTAATGCATATATGATTAGCATAATTAATCTCACGTTTTATGCATGCTAAAATCTGGCTTCAAATATTGCTTTTTCTTTTTAAGGGTTAGGGTTAGGGTTATACACTGTGTATACAGTGTAGTTTTTTGAAAGACATCTCTTATGTTTACTAAGGCTGCATTTATTTGATCATAAGGAAAAACTGTATTTTCAACATCATTACTCCAGTCTTAAGTGTCACATGATACTTCAGAACTCTTTATAATATGCTTATTTGCTGCTCAAGAAACATTTCTTATTATTGAAAACGGTTGTGCTGCCAATATTTTGTGGACACTGTGATGCATTTTCTAAGGATTATTTGATGAACAGAAAGTTCACAGGTATAATTTGTAGCTCTTTTTAGGGGAAAACATCTTTTGCATATCTGTATATATGTCAAATGCGAAAAAGCAGGAACCGCATTCGCTTATAAACCAAAATGTATAATGATACTGATGATCCATTTGTGCTTTTTGTACAATATAAAATCCAAATAACAATGATTAAGCTTATAAGTGAGTGCAGATCCTGTTTTTTATATATATATAAAAAATATGATCTAAGTATTGATTGAGTGCAGTTATTTCACATTTTTGTTCATATCTGTGTATATATAAATGACATTTATTTAATTATGTAAATACTGTATGTGTACAAACAAGTGGAGTACCGACAATTCTTTTTTTATTCAAGCACTAATTATGCTAATGTTTTTTTTTTTTAGTTGAAAAACACTTTACAATCACTTTTTACATCAAAGTATTACTCTTGCATCATTACATACTGGCCTAGTGAGTTTAATCTTACACCTATAACACTGTTTACAGCAAAACAACAGCTTTTGTATTACTCAGTGTCATTTTATTCCTGCTAGTGAACAGATATGTTGATAATTATAATTGTGTTCAGAATGCAGTCAGTTTGCAACACTTCTCCTGCCAGTTCAGAAGTGGCCATGGCAGACGTTTGCAGCAGATGAGCTGAGATCCAGTGTCTGGCAGCAATTTACTGCTAGTGCTATATAACCATGAGCCTGATGAGAAAGACCATTTTGCAAGATTTGAGACCTGCTGTATGTAGCCAAAGTTGTTTCAAAACTGTCTAGTAACTCTGCATTGCATGTTTTCAGTGCTACTTTCCACACATAACCCCATCCTCCCCTTTCCATGTGACTTTGAGTGAGGTTAGTTAGAGACTTGAATAGCCTGAGATTGAACGAGGCGACCCATCACTCTCCTCCAGAGGGGTTTGTGAGGTCTTTAAACATTGCTCCCAAAGCTCAAATTGCAGGGTTTCTCCACATTGTCTTTTTTAACAACATATATTACTGCCAAAATGGGTCTTAAAGTCCTGCTGATGGCGGGTGAAAAAGAACAGAACACTTTCGTTTTCAGTTTCATTAAGATACATTTTCAACCTTACATTTAAACAGTCCTGTTTACAATATAATGAAGTATTCTCTAACGATTTTTATTTGATATTATTATGTCTGGCTAAATTTAATTGGCTTTAGTATAGAAAATCTAAGGGTCAATTACTTAAAAAGTTAACTTAAAAAGTAATCTGTAATCAGATTAATCTATCATTTTGTCAGTCTGTCTGTCATTTGTTCTATCTTTTTGTCTGTCTGTCATTATCTATCTGTCATTATCTATCTATCTATCTGTCTGTCTGTCTGTCTGTCGGTCTGTCTGTCGGTCTGTCATTATTGTTCTGTCTGTCTCTCTATCTATTACTGTTTGTCTGTCTATTTCTCTATCATTCTATCTATCCTTCTGTTTATCATTATATGGTTGTATCAGTATGATTTTCAGTCATCTTTTGGACAAAGACTCATTGTGATGCTGGCAGTGACTGTGTGTCTTCTCCACTGAATATTATGGTTGGAGAACAATCTCTTGGCTGAGTGGTAAGCTCTGTCTCTGGAGGTGGACGTCTACCTGTGCTTCTCCCTGATCCCATTGTTTGAAGTACTGCACAATGTCTCATCAAATGAACCTCAGAAGAAAACTCTCAACCCTTTGATGCTGTGGAGTACACTCATGGCTCTAATAAGGATATATTTCTGGGGACAGTTCACTGTTTAGTGGCAACTTCCTGGTAGAGTCAGAACCCTATACTGAATATTAAATAAAGAAGTCATAACACTGGTTTCTTTGAGTTTTGCTCTTTCTATATCATGTTTAGTAACTAGATTTTTAAAATGTCACCACCACAACAGAGTTTGCTGTGTGGTTGCTAAAGTCTTGTGAGTAGTTTAGCGCATGCTGTTGCTTGGGTGTTTGAGAGGGTTGCTAAGGCATTACTATTTATACTAAAAATACTAAATACTATTTATACTTAAAATACTAAAAAAATCGTAAATTTTATGATTAGATACATAATAGCACACCGCTCCTCAGTAACCCAAAAGATCTGAGCCATCACTCATGTCCAAAGCACAAATGTGTGGCACAAGTCATGCTCTGGCATTTAGTATTTAGGCTCAAGTTTGAGCACCGCTGATAATAAATTCATACGGTAAGGTCATACGCCTGAGTGAGTCAGTAACTGAGTGCTTACTTTGGGAATCTCAATCACTTCATATGCACCCTCTTGTTTTGATTAATATTTTGTCCTTATGAAATTCTCATAATCCTTTACATCTGTCTGCATTATATGGTGAGCTGCACCGCCACCAAGCATGGCTGTAAAAAATCTTAATTCCCTAATCCAGAGCGGTTGACTCATCAGAGTTTGAAATAAGCCTCTCGCAGCTTCCAAGCCTGCACAAAGAAGAATGGATATTCATCAACAGAAATCCACCATTGCTGATAATCACCCTTAGATTTCAGTGAGAATGTCATGTGGATTGTGCCTCAAAATAGTTATAACCCAAACACAAGTAGTGAAAACACAATTTCTTGTGCTATTGTTCGGTAGACTCGGCTGCACAGGGTCCAGGGAATTAAGTTGGACACGGTCAGGTGCTTGGAATACAGATAGCTTAACCAAAACTTTAAAGCCTGAGACAGCATGGTTTTCCACAGAATAAGGCACCTAATCTAAAATGCATCATGGGATGCAGCACCATTGTTATCCTGTCCACCTCGCCTGCCTCCTTCCATAAGCTATTGCTCTCGCAAAATAGAAATTGCACTCAATGTACTTGAGGTTAGATATCTGCAAAGGGAATTTCGACTTGTTTATATGGAGCTAAATAAATATGCCCATGCGTTTTATACTAAGCAGTGGTAATGCAGTTTTTTTTTTTTTCAATTTCAGGTTTAAATGAGGTTATTTTTTCCTCCTTTAGGTACGATGCTTATTGTTATATGACAAATAAGTGGTTTTGAAACATGCATTGTTATTTACTATAGCGTAAATATAGCATTAAGTAACCGCTAAAGCAATATATTTATCAAAAGTTCTATTAAATTGACTGCTAGCTCATTTCGTCCATCTTAACATATTGCAGTTTCCATCTCACCATCAATCTCAGGTGAATTTCGTTCACAGATTTTGGACGCTGACCTGGATATGTCTGTACATGAGTGGTTGCTCATTACTGTGAAGCTATATGGTGTAACACTTTCTGCATCTTTTAATCAGATTTCTCTGCTCACATCTTCAGGCATTGCCAGCAGTCCGGTGCAGTTCAATGAGAATGGAGATGCTCCAGGCCGTTACGATATCTACCAGTACCAGATAAAGAACAAAACAGCTGAATACAAGACCATCGGCCACTGGACTGACCAACTTTACCTGAATGTAAGTATATATTAAATTATTGTCTTGTTTTTTCACCCTCATACCATTCCAAACCTGTATTTTGTTATTATTTTTGTCCAGCACACATGTAGGCTTTTTTAAAGAATGTTTATCAGTTATTGCCATACAACAACAGTGATTATAGCTTTCAAGTTCCAAAAAGGGCAAACAAAAATGCTCTATGGAAATGTGTGTGAATTGTAAGTCTTCTGAATTGCTTTGTGTGACAGAACAAAATAAATGTCGTTATAATCTGAAGGTAGTGTCCAGAATTTAAGTGAAAACCAGTAACACTTGTTAGTATTAGTATTATTGGTATAATAAAGTCTTATGATCTTTTCCTTAAACATGTTGCTTTAGATTATAGCACATAAGTCAAATGGACCATTTTTTTGGGGGGGGGGGGCTTTACAGCTTCTCATCACTTTTTTTGTCATTTTATAACAAGCTGCACAATAATTTCTCCAAAAAAGCATTCCACAGAAAAATAAGCAGCATATGGATTTGGAGCGATGTGAGACTGAGCAAACACTGACAGAGTCTTCACTTTTTGGTGAACTTGACGCACACATTGCTTATGAGAAAGGACTGAAGTATAGCCTTGAGGAAAACTGCTTAAAATTGCTCCTTTGAGATCCACAAGAATTCATTTAATGAGTCAACGGATGAGGAAATGCAAACACTCATTTGAGATGTTAAACATTGTTTCATCCTTAGCCGAGATAAATGGTAAATACTGTTTGTTTTTTTGCGATTCAGATGCGGGCGATGCAGTGGCCAGGTGGAGGGAAGCAGGTGCCGACTTCCATCTGCAGTCAGCCTTGCAAACCCGGGTGGCGCAAAAAGATCGTTAAGGGCATTTCCTGCTGCTGGCACTGCGAGCGCTGCGATGGTTACCAGTATCAGCATGACCTCTACAGCTGCAAGATGTGCCGCTTTGATTTAAGACCTAACAAGAATCACACAGGCTGCCAGCCCATTCCAATTGTGAAGCTGGAGTGGAGCTCGCCCTGGGCAGTCATACCGGTCCTCATCGCTATTCTCGGCATCATAGCCACTCTTTTTGTTGTGGTCACCTTCATTCGCTACAACGACACGCCGATTGTTAAGGCATCTGGACGCGAGCTCAGCTACGTCCTGCTTACGGGAATCTTTCTGTGTTACGCCACCACCTTCCTGATGATCTCGACCCCAGATGTAGGGATCTGTTCGCTGAGGCGAATTTTCCTGGGGCTCGGAATGAGCATCAGCTATGCGGCCCTGCTCACCAAAACCAATCGGATTTATCGGATTTTCGAGCAGGGAAAAATGACAGTGAGCGCGCCACGTTTTATCAGTCCGGCTTCGCAGTTGGTAATCACCTTCAGCTTGATTTCCGTTCAGCTCCTAGGGGTGTGCATCTGGTTCGCAGTAGACCCTTCCCAAGCTCTCATTGACTACGAGGACCAGCGCACGGCAGATCCCGAGATGGCGTGCGGAGTCCTAAAGTGCGACATATCGGACTTGTCGCTCATCTGCCTCCTGGGATACAGCATGTTGCTGATGGTGACGTGCACGGTGTACGCCATCAAGACGCGAGGGGTGCCCGAGACCTTCAACGAGGCCAAGCCCATTGGCTTCACCATGTACACCACCTGCATCATCTGGCTCGCTTTCATCCCCATTTTCTTCGGGACGTCGCAGTCGACGGAAAAGGTAAGAGCAGATAAGTGAGCGCAATTCCTCAAGATCTTGGCAATAAACGTTTTAAAGTAATGACAGCATCTGCCTCCCCATTTTCCGACAAAACATGCCATTCAGAGCTGTCCATTTTCAGCAAAAAACAGACCAATGGGAACAAATTGACTATGTTCATTTGGGCCTTAAATCAAGCAGAGCGGTAAAACAGACAGTTTATTTCAAAGAGAAATCGGGTAGCATGAGGTTTGGCACGCTACAGCGCAGAACTCACGTGGTTTCCTTCGAATACTGAAGAGGACATGTGCGGCTGGTAAAAACAAAGGCTCTCTCTTTTGCCCATCTAGCACTGTGCTCTCAAAGATAAAAGAGACTTTGAAAATAGCAAAGAGATTGAGCGTCAGCTTTTTGTAGATGATGTAATCAATTGACAAGCACTGACTGACTTAGAATATCGAACAAAAAGGCTCTTCATTTTGAGGCCGAATTATATATGCAACTACCCTGGCATTGGCTGCATTACTCATTTCAATTAGAAAACCTGGGACCTTCTGTTTCTGAAGCTTAAGATAACGGCTTTCTAGTTTTTCAATTTGTGTTTTATTTAATTAGTGTCTCCCTTAGCAAAGCCTTGAACAAGCAATTTCAGCAATTTTAGTATTGTTATACTTGTTGGTAGGGAGCCGTTACTGCTTTAAACTCAGTTTCCCACTGTGCCTTTTTAACCACCGTTTGAATGACTCATACAGATATAGGATTGTATGAACTGACTTAGGTAATTGCATGTTGCCTTTAACTACGTTCTGCCTACACCAATCCCAAAGAAACAAATAACTATATTTCTGCCGATCAGAGAAAATTATAACGACGGTAATTGTAACCCTGTATCACATGCTCTTTTTTTCCCACTGTTTCCCAGGCATATGATTCTTTAATATACACCATATAAGGTTTTAGTGTGAATTTACGGTATTCCTGGCAACTAGTGGACGTACTGTCACAGTGATTTTTTAGTCATTTTTCAGTGCAATTTTCTGTGAGCAGTCCTTTAGCAATTAGTGGTGATCATTTAAGTGATCGGACTGCAATCTGTCTCATTTTTATCTTGGAATGCATTTATGCTTTTCACGATTGAATAGCTACATGATAAGATGTGTAAAAAAAAGCATGAAGGAATGAAGTTATGAAATTAAAAATGTGTCAGGTTCCTTTGAGCACTTGAATGAATGGCTTCATAAAAACGGAGAACTTAGTTTTATGTCAAAATATATCAATTCAGTGAGCTATTAAAATTTCTAATCGTGATGTTATGGTTTACATTTTAGTCTTTACTTGAGCAAATGAGGAAATACTCTACTACAGACCTGATCTAGAGGCTATTGCAGCATGAATAGTTTAAACGGTTACAATTTTTTATTACTATTTTGTTTTTGTTGCAGTTGAACTACAACAGTGTGATATTGTTTAAATGCAACACAATATGCTTTTTATAAAGTAATGTAATTACCAAAGAAAATTACAGTATGCTTTGATTTCAAAGTAAAATTATCAGTCTTGTAAAATATTAAATAAACATTTTTGACAGTATTATACTCTCATGGTGTAATCAGGGCTGGACGTTAATTCTGTTCTGTACATCACAGGACTGAAGAAACAGTTTTAGCAATTAGTTTTGCTCCGAAAATAAAGCATGCATCATATGACAAAATTCCACCACTGTGTGCACAACAAACAGTGTTTTTAGAGAGGAATTAACATATCAAAACAAGAGCACCTCACAATCATCCAGGCTGGCAAGCACAATAAAGCCTGGCGAGTCAGAGATGACATGTCTTTTTAGAGCAATTAAATGCCTCACTTCCTCCTGGCCTGTGATTTACCTTATCTCTCTGCCTGTGCACTTGTCACATGATTTCTGCCAGACACCTCATCAGCATGCCGGCTCCATCAGTTGTTTGTCATCTTATGTCAAAGTGAATAATGAATGTCTTTGGAGGCTTTCTGGAGCATTTGAATGTGGGCAGCTGGTCTGGTCCCTGCTGAATTTGATCAGCCTTTCAAATGATTAATCGGAGGGTCATCTTATTGTGGTTTAACCAAAAGATTCTTAAATGAGCTAGTCTGGCAGGTAGGCCTCATTGTGGTCTAAGGGCTTTAGCATGCTTCCTTCCTGGATTATAGTCGGATCCAGATGGATTTTTGATTGCTTTGTTGGGTAAACTTGAATTCATGTCCAAAATCGGACTATTGATAAAAACCTGTCTGTCTAAAATAAAATAAAACATTTGTTAAAAATTAAGCACAATTATTTTCTGCATCTTAAAAATGAAAGTGTGGATTGTAATAGATAAAAAAGCAATCAAATGAATGCAATTAAGTAGCTTTTCCCGTCCTTAATATATTAAGTGCTTGCAAAGTGTAAAAAAAAAATAAAAAAAAATTTGAAAGTGCATCCTGAAAATTCTGTCATTACTCATTTTTCCATTTTATAATTTTTTTTTCCTTTCTTTGTTTTAATGTTTCCATTTAAATTTTCAGTTTTAGTGGTTATTAAAAAAGCATGTATAATTAATTGAAATTATGAAACTTATCAACTGTAAAATAAAATTGGAGTTTAATTGAATATTTTTTATAAGAAAATACTTTCAGGCTTTCTGCTTTAAAATGTCACATTTAATTCAATGCATTTTTGGCTGATTCTTTGTAATTATATTATTATTACATTATTATCAATATTATAAATATCAATAATTATATCTACATGTACATATAGGGTCCTATGAAATCTGTTTTGTTTTATCCCAGATTTTATTTTTCCAAAATTACAAATTAATTAATTAATTAAAATAAATAAATAAACAAAGAATATCATGAACAATTTCAAACACTCCTCTGTATAAATGGCAGGTTGCTGGCACAGGGAGGTAATTTGGCCATGACATTTTTGTATTTATTTATTTGTCAGGGACATTAAACATTATTTTTTTCACACTCAAAACTTCACATTGATGTACAGGTGCCAGATTATGTGAAGATGCCTTGTTTTCATCTGATGTCCCTGGACAAGTTGACATTGCAATCCATATTGTGCAATGAAACATTGAGAGCAAAACGTCTTTCTGATGCTGGATGTTATTGAAACCTCTCTCATGCTGGTTTTGAGGAAGCTTGATAATATCTTAAGTCAAGCATTTCGACTTACATGGACTGCTATTTGTATGCATCTCCGCCCTCCAAAACTGGAAGCTATCATTACAGTGCCATCATGTCGTTAGGGTTCACTTGCAAAGGCTTTCCTCCTTTGTGTTGCTGACAGAGTAATCACTGTCTCTTTCTGAGCGAGGTCAACATCTCTTATTTACATACAGGTGTGTTTCAGCAATGTGACAGGTGTGGTAGAGGGGGGCCCTGACCTCTGTTAAATGTCAGTTTTTTTGACATTCTCGTTATTGAACTCCTTCAGTCTGTCATTCATTTGCTGTCACCTAAATGAGTACCTTGTGAAGACAGATGCATGAGCACATTTTTTCTGAAATATATATTTTTAAAAAATTGCTTCTCACGGATAGAATTTAATGCATGAATATACAGCGTAAGCCTGGTACACTCTGCTATGAAATATAATAAAGGAAAATGCATTTATAATAGTATTACAGTGTGAGGAATAATAAAACATTTACTTTATGTTTCGCTTTTGGCCAGCGCTCAAGGCACAAACACGAGTATTTTTTTCCCTACAAACCTGTGAAGCATTGCTCAGTCAAACAGGTGGCTCTGCTCCCAAACTCACATGATTGGTTGAGCTAGAAGTTCATAGGATGCAATAACATGGGATCGGAGACAGTCTGTTAAAGGAATAGTTCACCCAAAAATATTTAAACTTACTTAGGCCATCCAACATGTAGGTGAGTTTCTTTTACAGAGTTTCTTTTTTCTTTTGAGCTCATTGCAAACATGCAGCTTTCCACTTTGCAAGATGTTAACTGATAGACTGGAGTCATGTGGATTACATGTGGAGTATTAGGATGTTTTTTCTGCATTGGTGAGCAAGTGATATAATGCTAAATTTCTTCAAATCTGTTCTGGTGAAGAAACAATCTTGGATGACCAGAGGGTTAGTCAATCTTTAGCAACTTTCCATTTAGGGGTTAACTATTCCTTTAAGAAAATGGCATATAGAATTAATTCATTCCAGCATTCAGGGATGAACTGGATGCATGCAAACTTTCAGTGAAGTCCTATGTTTTCATGTGGAACATGCTCCATCAAACCTTGCTTTGATTGGACAAGATGAAAAATGAAGATACTTGAAACCTGTTGTTTCTGTTTTATTTTATCCGAAGCAGCGTGTAATCCAACAGTATGACATTTTTGGTGTGCAGCATATTAGATGATTTTAAATGTGGATAATGCAGTTAATTTGAACGACAAACATTCACATCCCTTTGAACAGTGTTTTCCACAACACCGCTATTAACATGAGACCTACTTCCTTCTTAAAAAGCTTCTGATGTTGACATAAGACCTACTTCCTCTTAAAAAAATAGTAGTTCATTTTTTGTTCTTTATCCCAAGAGATAATTTGCCAGCAGCAGGTGAAGAAGTGGCAGAATCAGTTGTTGTATTATTAAAGTTGATGGCGTTCCGGTGTACGTTTTATCAAGTCATCCATTTATATGTGGGAGTGCAATAACAGCAGCATTTTTTAAAACTTGTAGTTTCAATTCGAGGGCAAAAAAGTGGAACACTTTGTATGTGTTGAGACAACAGAGACTGTCTCAGAGGACTAACCCTGATTCACTGTCTAGTTCCCATCTCAGTATTTCTCACAAGCCTCATTAGATGCAGGTGTGCTGTCTGCACATACAGAGCCCGAGGCGGAGGCATTGATGAGATACCGCTATGAATCGTGTGTCGTGTGCGTCATTAAATCCTCATTTGTGACTGTAATTGCAACTTCAGGTTCAGCAAGATTAGTGAGAGATTTCGACGTATAGACCAAAGCTAATCATTTCAGGCTGGTTTAATCACTATGTATGGACCGCTCGCTTTCCTTTCAGGTGATTTGTTGGACCCCTGCAATAGATTTTCTGGTTAAATTTGGAAGTGTGACTCTGCTGACTAAGTGTCCGGGGACTGTGTTTTACTATAGCTTTTGTCTGAGCCACGGCCTTGTGGTTAGACCACCAACATATTGAGCGGTGACAAGCGACATATCTAGATCCCATAATTTCCTGTCCTCTCTCAACTATGCTTTATATTTCACTGAAGACAATTTGAGAGGTGCTTAACTCTCCAAGACAGTTGTAGGGTGTTTTGGGTAGTTGCCAGAGCATAGCTTTGCTATTGTTAAGGCGTTCTGGTTGGTTTCTATGTGGTTGCTATGGTATTCTTGGTGAATGCTGTGTAATTGCTCTCTAGCCCAAGTCAAATGTATTTCTGTTTGACTTCAAAACATGAAAATTAATCCAACAAGTCTTGTCTGTCTGACTGACAGGTGGCTGCTTTCCATGCCTACATACATGCATGCTCTGTAATCGGGCCTCGTGGTAATATATTCTACGCATGAATGGTCAAATGCCCTTTTTGGTTAAAGTGTCTTGGCAAGGTATAAATGTTAACAAAGTCAGTTTATCATAAGTGGTTGTAAACTGGTGTCTGATATTTTTTGAGTCAAAATATAACATTATCCAAATCATGTACACAGCCATGCAGTGTTATTTTAGTATAATTTTTTTAAGTTTTGAATGAGCTTTAAAAAAAAAAAATAATAATTGTTTTTATATATATATATATATATATATATATATATATATATATATATATATATATATATATATATATATAAATAAATATTTTATTTATGTATTTATTGATTGATTGTAATTTGTGCTTTTGTTTTTTAAAATCTTTCCATTTATCTTTTTTATATATATATATATATATATATATATATATATATATATATATATATATATATATATATATATATATATATTTCAGTTTTAGTAATTATAGTACTTCAAATTAAACATTTTATTTAATTTAGTTGCTAAGACAGCATTTTTTTTTATTTGCATTTATGTTTCTAATTATTCATATTTTTATTTACTTCCACCTTTATTTCAGTTGATACAAACAATTACATTTTTAGTTCTAGTTGCAGTAATATAAATAAACCACCGTCTATTATGTCATTATTAATTAATTTGAACTATTGGCAAAAAAAAAAAAACACTCACTTAATCTGTTTCTTTCTTTTTTATTACCAACTGTGTTTGAAAGCAATATGGCATGTTTTATATTAATATTAAACAATTATTTTTAACATTTATATATTATTAAAATATTTAAATGCATTTTTATATATTTATATATATTTAACCTAGTAAAAAGTAATATATTTAAAATACACTTCTTAATATTAAGTCTAAAATGTGTTTTAATGTCACTTTCGATGAGGATTGTTTGATCTTTTAATAATATTGAACTTTAAATGCAAAGTATTAAAAGTGTACCTGAAGCATACTTGCAGTTCCATTTTAGCACATTAAAATATACATGGACAACTGAAATACTGCTTTCATGACTAACTAATAAGGACCTGTTTTTAAAGATACTGCACTATATTTCAATGGCACACTTTAGGATTGCCTATAGTGGCCAGTGCTGGGTGGTAGCCATCTGTCTCTTCTTCGAGAAGCGCCCCAGCCCAGCTAATGTGGTCCTAACCCTTCCTGTCGACTTGTGCTGGAACTGCTTCCCAGTCAGTCCCTCTGGATGGAGATCACAGCAGTGAGTCACACTTAATCACAGCACACAGAGGAGCCAGAGCCGAGGTCACGTCCGCCAGAGCCAAAACACACAGCAGCGTTCTAAAGCAACAGCAGGGGGTTCGCAGCAGTGCCATGGAGTGGCTGGAGTCATTAGTGCTGGGGGGTGTGTCACTGAAAACATGTCCCAAACAGAGTCCATCCAAGTGTTTGGTTAAAAATAATCACGATTACCCTCTCATTATTTAGGTAATAATGCCTTGCACTGTGTCCCACACGGGCACGACGCGACAAAGCGTCCAGCGATGAAAGCAGTCACTTGCATGTTAATCCCAGTTTCTGTGCTAACTATCCAAGACAAATGAGACAATGATTTTATCAGTCGTTTGGTTTCTCTTTCTGTGGCATTGTGCCGGATAATCATGCTCACAGCTGCTCGTTATATACAGTGGATGGAGTCCAAAAACCTGAGAATGAAAATGGTTTTAATTATTATAATTATTTGTTATATATATATATATATATATATATATATATATATTATTTTTATTTATTTTTTTTCTGAATTGTATTATTTATATGACTTAATGATACTATTATTGTTTATGTAATGCCATTTTTTGTGTATATAAAATTCACAACATAGCGTTTTAAATTTTTTTAAATCCAAAACTATTTTTCGCACTATATATTAGAGCCCACTATATATTAAACATCAAACATGAACAAAGTGGCATTAATTGTAGAAGCTGAAAAACTGAGGATTATGTGATAAATATGTCGTCTGTTATGACAAATGAAGTTCCACAAGCATTCATCTTGTAGTTTTTCATTTGAAGTGTGGGCATAAAGAGCGAAGAGCCAGTTGGTTGCATCAGTGTTATTTCAGTATCATTGATATACTATCATAGTTTTTACTCATATGTTGTTTTACATTTGTGTTATAGTTTTAGTCATTTGTTTTGTGTTTTTGTCATTTTTATTATTAGTTTTATTTTTATTCATTTTTTGTTTGCCCTTTTTTATTGATTAGTTTTAGTTATTTGCTTTAAATGAAAATTTAGTTTCCCTTGGAAACTAGCAGAAATAAGATTTCTGAGAAAAAAAATAAATAAAAAATTCTGCAGTTTTTTTATGGTTTTAGTTTGAGTTAACTGTAATAACCTTGGATTGGACACTTCATAACCTCAGCAAATCCTGTCCGTCATCTGCCTGTTATATCATGAATACTGTGTATTCTGACATTTAGTCATTTGCATATTTTGTAGCAGAGAATCACGCATATTCAAATGTGGTGATGGTGCTTGGTGCTTTGGGCATGTTGAGTCACGAGGTTATGACTCTCTGTTGAGATTTGACATATTGACTGTGTCAGTTAGATCAGGAGTTTGTGTCAACAAGCCCTCGTGAGATGAAGGTCCCAGGTCATGTGAACAAGTCTTCATTATTGTATAATACACCCCTGATAGGCAAAGCAGAAGGGCTTTAGTTTGTAATAATGACCTGCCTTATCCCTTACATTATTCCTTACCTATCAAATAAGTAAATAAATGGACTTAAATATTGAGTTCAGTGAAAATTATTTGATTAATGTGGGAAGAAATAGACTGCGGTGTGATATAAAACTAGCACGCTGATGGGTATTGGTTGCCCAGGGCAACAGCAAAATATACAGTTTCATTATACAAAAATATTTGGCCACAGAAAGCCGTGATTGACCAATTACAACCCAGTATGGCGTGTAGTAATGGCTTTGTTTTCAGTGATTTTTAATTTTCATGTGCTGGGATTTTGTTTCACAGATGTACATACAAACGACCACGCTGACCATCTCGGTGAGTCTGAGCGCGTCTGTGTCTCTGGGGATGCTCTACATGCCGAAGGTCTACGTGGTGCTCTTCCACCCGGAGCAGAATGTGGCCAAACGCAACACTCGCAGCCTGAAAGCTGTGGTCACTGCCGCCACCATGTCTAACAAGTTCAACCCCAAGGCCAGCCTCAGGCCCAACGGAGAAGCCAAGTCAGAGCTGTGTGAGAACCTGGAAACTCAGGGTGAGCGGGTTTGAGGATAAACACTTTATTGTTACTGACACTGATTTTTATACGGCAGTAAACTTGTTATTGTAATCTTTAAAAATTGAATTCATCATCATTCTTTTGCTCGCTTAAACGGATCCAAATTTGGAGAGGGATGCAAACTCCTGCTTCAGCAGTCTGGATGTGGTTGCTTTAGATTTCTCTTTGTTTTAAAGGCTGAATTCACCCTAAATCAACAAATCTGTTATTATTTACTCCTTGATCATTCCAAACCAATATAACTTTCTTTTTTATAATGCAATTAAGACATTTAATGGCATCTGTGTGATGATCATAACAAGACAAACCACTAATCGTCTGGCGTACATTGCAAAAGGTTGTTTTGGCTTCATTATGTTAGAATCTAACCATTTGGCATCAGATATGGGCTAGGCGGTGTGGTTTTTAAAGGCAAATCAGTTGAATCGGTATAACAGTCCTTACTCAAACCCATCTCCTGCTAATTTAAATATCAATAAAACACAGCAGCTGATAAACAAGCTTTGTAATACAGCAGTAAATAAAACCCTGCTGCCTCAGCAGAAATAACTCGCATTCTAGAACAGATGCAAACCTGTAGTCATCTTGAAAGAGAAAAGAGAGGCTGAGTCTTTGTTCGCATAATTATATTATTCATTAAGGCCCTGATTTACCAAGATCCCAAATAAAATGTACTAATTGGCTTGTGCAGCCTATCAAATTGTCTGTAAGTATTATGGGTATACTAAGGGGAAGAATAACACAAGTAGCCACACATGCACTTGTTTCATTTTGTGTATTTAGGCTTTCAAACTACATTTTATTTCGATGGTACAAACATTTTTGTATTTTTATATGCTCTTGGTTGCAGCACCTGGATAGGTATTTGTTTTATATGTTTTAAGTTTGAATATGACAACATATGTTACATTCAGATTTTGTACTCTTAATCTAATATGGTATTCATTTGCACACCTTTTCTGAAGTTTTCAGAGGTGATAAATCACTTTGCAAGAACTGTTTAATTCATTTGCATTGACGTTGCCCTTTATTCTGCACGCCCCAAATGACATATTCATTAAGAGAAACCTGCGAAAACAGACAAGAGGCGCTATCTTCTGGTGCTATATCTGGAATACCGAATCCTCAGTAGACACAGCAGGTTTTTTTTTGTTTGCATGTGCCATCTGGTTTTCATGTGTTTTATATGCACAAAAATTTAGACAAAAATAAATCAGACTAAAAGTGTGCCACACTTCCTATGTTAGACAGTACAGCAGTTTTGAGACATCATCAATTGTGCCTTGATATCCCAGACTTCCTTTTAGTCTACAATTTTTTCAAATAGCCTCTAGCATAAGCATTTTCATTACCTTAATCTGTGATGTGATGTCAAATGCAGCAGACAGGGGGAAACATAAAATGCAAATATAAATCCATTTCACCCTTTTAATAGACACAGTAAGACATCTACTATTAGCAGTTCATTGAAATTAATTTAACACCAATAAATCAAAGTGAATGAAATCAAAGTTGTCGCTGAGACAAAAAACATTTAAATTGCACTTTTTTTGTTTCTTTTTGTTTCACGAACAGAATTAAGTTAGTACTCTAATTCGTTGTTGAAGTATAAATATTTCAATTCTGGCTATAATAGCAACTTGTTTTCATTCAAACAGATTAAGTAAAATATTATGAATAAGCAATGTATTAGCATATAGTGCTCGATTTTTGTAGCTGACTAATAAGTTTATGGACATTGAAGGGCTTTCCTGAGATAAATACTACATTACTTGACATTGCTTACAAGCTGATTTATTGGCTTCCTGACACTGTTTGAGCGATTACTTGAGACATGATACATTTCTGTAAGTAAAGCACTGTTTCTTTCAACAGACCCTCTGATGTTCATTCATGCTTGGAGTGTCAAAACAACAAATATTGTTTGTTTTTTGGATCAAATTTGAAAGCTGACAGCGTTTTATATTTAAAGCAAAAATGCAAGGCTGTTGTGATTATTTGGATGGCAGATGCTCTTACAAATAATGTTTAGTGAAGTTCACATACCAACAGAAAACAGCATAGAATAAGAGATCGATCTTGAGATTTAATAATCCATATCATTATCAATTAAAAATTAAATATTGATACAAGTCAACAGTTTTGGCCCTTAAAATCTATTTCAGCCAAAATCAAAAATTGCTGTTTCAGTCAAATTTTTGTTGCTGCATTTTTTGTGCATCACTGTCTACTATAATATAGTAAAATATTTGTGCTTCATATGTTGTTTCCAAAAAACGTTTTCCCCCAGAATACACAGATCATGATGAATTGTTGTCAGTGAAGCAACTTATTTGCAGGCAGATGGTGTCACATCTACTATCATCTACTACCAACAATACCTTGACCCCTTTGATGTGGGAACTGTTGTTCCATGCAAGCTGATAAAGCATGTGCGGATGCACACGTAACAACATCCACCAGAAAAAGGCATAGTCCAAGCAGGGCTATGCACAAAGAATATTGAAATTCATAATGATGTGAATTTAATGTGACATTTCCCAAGATATATCTGTACATTCACTTGTTCCAGAATAAACTATCACGCTAAACCAATTCAGAGCATCATGTTAGACTAGGAAGGCACAAATTATCTACTTCCATTACATAGTGTTTGGCATTCAGAGCAACGCACATCCACTCTGCTTTCATTATATAGCATTTTATATTCATTTTGCAATGTAGCAATATCCAGTAAATCATATTGTAGGTCTTAATAACAAATAGCTCTGAATTAAGGGAGACATCCAGATAAATGTTTTGACAACAGAATTAAATTTGTGTAATGAAGGTTGCTACATAGATGAAAATTCACCCAATTAAGCATGGCTTGTTAGCACAGTGTTTTCAGCAAATATTTACCGCCGGTTGCATGACCGTACCAGACTGCTACCAAACCCAGTGTGAATTTCATCTGCTCACGTCCTCTTGTACATATTCAGCAGCTCTCTATAGCAACACTTTGAATTCACTGCAGTGGAACTATGTGCTTTTGTAAATGGTATTAAGAGTCAGCGACTACATTAGCATGTGCCCTTTTGAAAGATCTTACTAGAGTTATTTAACACAAGCTGTTTTTTTTTGCGTGTAAAGCAAATGCAAGCTAACAAATAACTTCTCCGTGGCTCAGGGATGTCTAACATTTCGTGAATGCATTAAAGGGGAAACAGGATCTCCTTGTTGATTCTAATTGATTAGTGATCCTCCTTTAAGACTTAAATTGCATTAAGTAAAAGTGTCTGTTAAGTCTCTTAATGTAGCATAATGTGATAGAAACGTTGCTAGAAAGTGTTACAATTACTTCTAAGTGAATTACATGACTTTGAATTATTATGTAGCCTAATTGTATTTCTAGTCAAGCAAGGACTCATCTCTTTGTGCATGTTATATGCAGTAATCATCGTTATATTATTAGCATGGATGTGCTACAATAACATAGCTTTCAAGTAGAGTTGAATATATCGTGACTTTGTGCACGTGACTGACCAGAAAAGTACCAGATATGAGTGAGTATCCTCACTCATATCTGACTTGTGAATGTTAAAAACCATGTAAAAGATGGTGGGGAGTAGCTAGCAGTAGAAGTTTTTTTGTTATGTTTAAATTACAGCGTAATAATATTAATCTAAGGAATATGCATAAATAAAACAAATGTTGTATAAAAACTATATAAGATATATTCACTTGCCCTTATCCACTGTTAAAAATGAAAAAATACATTTTTGTTCAAAAGTTTCAAATATGTTTTGAAAGAAATTAATGCATTTATTAAGCAATAAAGCATTACATTTATCAAAAGTAACTTCATTTAAAAAAATTATTTTTCAAATAAATGCTGTTCTTTTGAGCTTTTTTTTTGGCATATTAGCAAATCAGCATATTAGAATGATTTCTGAACGATCGTGTGACAGTTAAATTCAGCTTTGCATTATAGGAATACAGTATATTTCAAAATATATTACGACAGAAAACATTTTTAATTGTAATATTTCTTCTTTTTTTTTATTCGATTTATTTATCAAATAAATGCAGCCTTGTTGAGAATAAGAGACTTCTTTCAGATACATTAAAAACATGGTAACCCAAAACATCTGAACATTAGTTTCTAATTTAATTTTGGTATTTCCATATTTGTAGAATCATTCTCAGGTTCACTTGAAGGCAGCATAAAAGACACTAAAATAAATCCAAATCATAATTATTTTCAATAAATATTTTATTTTGAAAATACATTAAAGAGCTGTTTCAATTAGTTTTGTGTTCTGGGTCTAATTCTGCATACATATTCTATACATAATCATTTTGGGTTTTTGCACTAGGCAATATTATACTTTAAATTGAATTATTCATGCAGCCTAATGAGGCAGGATGCAACCCATGAAAAAAAAAAATCTGTATACCTGTGCAACAGTGCATTCTGTCAAGGTGACAAGTCATTAATAAAGCAATATGACACATTTCCCACCCATTGCTTTTTCACAATTTTTAAGGCTTTTTCACAATCAGGTGTCTAGAAAGTCTTCACAGTCTCACCTTAATCTCATATGTGATGTTGCTCACTGTGTCTTCTCCGAAGCACCTAAAGTCACACTTCTGAAGTCACACTTCTTGTCATCTCACCTACCGGTAGTAAGAAAAGATCTTGAACCAATCAAGATAAGGAAAAGACATGTTTGATGTTGCTATTATAATACTGTCAACCCATATATGTGACATATTATTCACAGTCATAGCGAGATGCACTCCATTAGTGCATCTACAAAAGTCAGTACTTGGCTAGCTGTTTTATCACTGATATAAAAGACACTTTAGGATTCCAAAGTAACAGTCCATCTTTGATATCATTGCAATGCAGAACGTGTATAGAGTTTAGTGATGCATATAAACAAGATCAAATTGTAATGCGTGTGTGATGTTGCCTACAAAGATCATAGAAACTTGACAAAGAATGAGGATAAGAAGATGAGAATGACAAGGTCAGTAGATCAAACTCATAGTTAGGTTATACACTCACCTAAAGGATTATTAGGAACACCATACTAATACTGTGTTTGACCCCCTTTCGCCTTCAGAACTGCCTTAATTCTACGTGGCATTGATTCAACAAGGTGCTGAAAGCATTCTTTAGAAATGTTGGCCCATATTGATAGGATAGCATCTTGCAGTTGATGGAGATTTGTGGGATGCACATCCAGGGCACGAAGCTCCCTTTCCACCACATCCCAAATATGCTCTATTGGGTTGAGATCTGGTGACTGTGGGGGCCATTTTAGTACAGTGAACTCATTGTCATGTTCAAGAAACCAATTTGAAATGATTCGAGCTTTGTGACATGGTGCATTATCCTGCTGGAAGTAGCCATCAGAGGATAGGTACATGGTGGTCATAAAGGCATGGACATGGTCAGAAACAATGCTCAGGTAGTCCGTGGCATTTAAACGATACCCAATTGGCACTAAGGGGCCTAAAGTGTGCCAAGAAAACATCCCCCACACCATTACACCACCACCACCAGCCTGCACAGTGGTAACAAGGCATGATGGATCCATGTTCTCATTCTGTTTGCGCCAAATTCTGACTCTACCATCTGAATGTCTCAACAGAAATCGAGACTCATCAGACCAGGCAACATTTTTCCAGTCTTCAACCGTCCAATTTTGGTGAGCTCGTGCAAATTGTAGCCTCTTTTTCCTATTTGTAGTGGAGATGAGTGGTACCCGGTGGGGTCTTCTGCTGTTGTAGCCCATCCGCCTCAAGGTTGTGTGTGTTATGGCTTCACAAATGCTTTGCTGCATACCTCGGTTGTAACGAGTGGTTATTTCAGTCAAAGTTGCTCTTCTATCAGCTTGAATCAGTCGGCCCATTCTCCTCTGACCTCTAGCATCAACAAGGCATTTTCGCCCACAGGACTGCCGCATACTGGATGTTTTTCCCTTTTCACACCATTCTTTGTAAACCCTAGAAATGGTTGTGCGTGAAAATCCCAGTAACTGATCAGATTGTGAAATACTCAGACCGGCCCGTCTGGCACCAACAACCATGCCACGCTCAAAATTGCTTAAATCACCTTTCTTTCCCATTCTGACATTCAGTTTGGAGTTCAGGAGATTGTCTTGACCAGGACCACACCCCTAAGTGCATTGAAGCAACTGCCATGTGATTGGTTGATTAGATAATTGCATTAATGAGAAATTGAACAGGTGTTCCTAATAATCCTTTAGGTGAGTGTATGAGCATCAATAGGTTTTCTCATGTGTCCTTTAAGGAAAAGAGTTTTGCTCTTGGGTGAATTGTAAATATAATCAATAATAATATGAGTCTGCTTTACATCAGCCGTCAGGATTTGTATGACTAAAAAGATCAATGTAGGTCTCCTTGAAATAGTCTCTTGACATCATAATCGTGCATGACCACCATACAGCTATACTGATGAATAACTTGTTGATTTCAAAAGCGCAATATCAACAAATATCAAGGAAAGTGTTTTATTTTACTATTTACAGGGTATCTGCAGAATTTTTAAAAATCAATTTAAGGCAATTTATGACTGAGCTGCACAAGTAAAATGAACACCGTATGAGTGGGGTTGGACAATATCTGTGGTAACATATTAAGCCAAAAAGTGACATGATTTACAATTCAGATACAGGTTTTCACAAAAATAAAAATCTTATAAAAAGGTATTTCAGCCTTTAAATCATTTTTATGAGAAGGGATAAATCAAACATATGAATTATTATATTAATTTAAAACATAAATATTACTCTCTAAATTGTTTAGATTTTTAGAAGGCACCACACATGAAAAAAATACTATAGTAATTTATAGTGAATACTATAGTAAATATTAAATGTAAATTAATTACGAGATATATAGGTGTGTTTCATAGGCTTGCACAAATTATAGTATACTGTGATTTTAAACCAGTAGTGCAGGCTATTCAAACTTTATTTAAGCAAGGATAGCTTAGTTTTGAATGAAGGAGTTATATTTTATTATAGAAAAACAATCCTGTCAGTCGGGGTTCCATTAGCCAGACCCGTTATCCCGGGTTATACCGGGTTTTTACAGTCAATTCTATGTCCTACAAATAAATACACACATGGTCGGGGACAAGATATATTAACACAAAGATGACCATTTCAATTTTTTGTGTGTGTGTTATTCATATGCAAGTGAAATCCCTGGAGATAGACCTAATGGCTAAAGACATACCATCCATTCCGTTACGAGAGCTCGCGCTCTCTCTCTCTCTATGGAGACTTTTTTTTGAGTGTTTTGTATCAGACGATGTGTGAAAAGCAACTAATAAAACATTTATTTTACCTGACTGAGGCGTTATTAGCGAGGTAAAGTCTTAATATAAATGTAATGTTGTTGTTTTTTTTAATTAGCCTATTGAAAATGTTTGTAATACCTATATTAGAATAATATAAAATCTAAATAAACAAAATGGATCGGCATTCATTTAATATCCCCAATTAAATTTAAATAAACATGATGGATATAGGCTAATCAAAACGACAATCAGACTCTGTCAGAGTGGTGTATATCTTTATAATTGGCTATTTACAGTGCAGTGTCTGCATGAAGAGTTCATTTGCAAACACAGACAACTTTCTCAGAAATCATGTTTCTTCATTGTGCATTCCAATTAATCTCAATCAAACTGCAGTTGGTTATTTTGACAAAAAACAACTAATTAACACAATAAAAACATAAAACATAATAAAACAAGATTTTGAAAAAAAAAAAAAAAATGGAATTATCTGATTTTGCAAATAAACTCTTCATATCATGTTACAGTGCTTATTGTATCCTTATAATAATGGATACAGCACTGATGTGGGCATCCTGGCGATAACATATGAAATGAAAAAAACAAAACAAAAAAACTTTGAAGTAGCCAGTTAAGACAAAAACATTGTGGATTAATTTAGGCATTAAAGTTTTTACATTGTAATGTAATGTAGGTCAAAATCCCTTGCTACATGTACTGCGTTAGACTTCACTTAGAATAAGTCCTAAGTAGACTAAGTCGCTTTGGATAAAAGCTTCTGCAAAAGGATTAAATGTAAATAAAAAAATCTGAATTTATTCGAGACCTATACAGTGCATACGCGTAAAACATCCACTACGTATTGGATCTGATCCAGTAAGTCATCGTGCTACAGGCTGCAGCGAGGACCTCTTGAAATAAAGCGGTCCGTTCCCCCGATGACGGCTGTAAACAAAGCAGCACCGGGCTCATAAACGCTGCTTCATCAGGCATTTTATAGGCAAGATTAAATGAAAATGTCAACGATACATTTTTGAGGACACCTTCAGAGATACATTCACATAAAGACATCCGTGCCTTGTTTTGACTTTAAAACGCGCAGCGCTCATATTTATTCAGTGACTTAATTGCCTTTTGAGGTTTAATCCAGCCATATCGCGATTCTTGCCTTTCCACCCCCAACTGTAAGACCTCTTGAAATTACAATTAAGACTTTTCTTATACCATTTAACGTATTTAAAACTTTTTAAGGCCTTAAAAACTCCCTGCCCTGTATTTTAAGGTAGCCCATCGGGCAGGGCGATCTTACATTTTGGTAGCCCGACTGGAAAACACAATAGCCCCGGGACGTCGGGCTAGTGATTTTGCGAGCCCTGCTGTGCATTGAATCCTTAAAGAGATAGTTCACCCAAAAATGAAAATTGTCATCATTTACTCAAGTTGTTCCAAACCTGTATGAGTTTCTGTCTTATTTTGAAGAATGCTGGTAACTGACAGTTGCTGGTAGCCATTGACATTAATAGTAACAATACTGTGGAAGTCAATGGCAATCAGCAACTAAACGGCTATCAACATTCGTACAGGTTTGCAACAACATGTGTGTGGGTATGTAACTATTCCTTTAATGTGATTATATAATAAATAATAATTTGATGCATAATAATTTTCAGACGCCTTGATCCTTCCAAAAAACAAACAATGAGTCCGACTTACAATTTATTATCAGAAATATGTTTTCATATTTTTTTTAATATTGTGGCTAAACAAAGCAAAATTGTGAAGATATCATGCAGCATGCTTTATTACTTCTGTCTGTTAGGCGATACACATCTAAAAGGAAGCTTACAGTATTTTTTTGTTAGGATTAGTTAATGTATGCAGTATATTCCTTCAGGCTACCTTTTAATGACAATTACATTTTTAATGCCTCCTGACAATTTCTGCGCAAGGTCATTTAATTTCAGGGCAGATTGGGCCAGCGAAAAAGCACCTCTGCATATCCAAGTTCAATGGGCCTTAAGGCCAAATGGGCCCCAACAGGTTCAATTATAACACAGAAACATATAAATCTGTGTTTGCAATAGGTATTCACACACTACAGAGCTGATCAATATAAAGATGGAGATTTTACACTGTAGATTACATTCTTTTAACCTGGATTTGGCCTCTTGTATCATATTGCTAGATTTAACTGCTCTGTTGTTTAATTAAAATAAATAAACAGTACTCATGAAAAATGCAAAAAACACAAAATCCTAGGATGCGTTTGAAGAGTACTGTCCCTTTAAGAGTGTGTTGGTGTTAGTCGCTGTGTGCATGTAATGATAGCTGAGCTGAGCTGAATGCGCTCATGCATAAAAAAGGAGTTCATAATGTTACTTTGAAATGCATAAGAAACTTATTTCAGCACCAAATTATGCCTGTTCATTTATCCGTCTGTGCAGTTAGCCAAAGCTCAGCTATCCATTTTGCGCATAAAATCATTTGTTTAGACACACATTTGCAACGACAATACTCTAAGGGTCAGGGATACATGTGTTCATAGTTGTAATATGAGCAGTATCATTAGAACATCCACACAGAACACCCAGTCCATCATTCAAATGCAGTGGGTATAACTTTAAGCTGTTTTTCAAGGACTATCTAACATCCCAACATCCGCATGCTAGGTGGGATAGACTTATTTTTTTTTTTTCATAATTCAAATAGTGTGTGAGTGTGTGTGTGCACTGTATATTTTTTTTCTAGCAGATTTCAGAACACGTACTGTGTCTTAAGATAAAGTTAGTGTGTCATTTTTTATGCAAAGTTTGTTTACAGTTCACTGAGTGCCAAAGACAGTTTTAACTATGACTCTGAGCATTGCTTGGATATCAATCATTATTTGCACTTGCATTATTTGCACTTAGTGTAAAGATGCATTTTTTGCTATTTAAACAGTATTTACACTCTTTACACGTCTAAGTAGCAGTTTTTTTTTTCACTTAGTTTCTTATGTTGCTTTCTCCTATTTCAGCTTAACGGGGTCATATAATGCCCATTTTCCATATGTTGATATTATTCTTTAGGGTCTTAATGAAAAATCTGTAACATAGTTTGATTAAAATTTTCATTGGTAGTGTAAAAAACAGGATTACATAGACTCATTTAGGTAGATCAGGTGGCGCATTCCCTTCAAAAACAAACGTAATCCTCTTCAGCTGCTCAAATGTCGGGAGTAAATGACGAGCTATGCTATGTTCATTATTACATCCAACAACAAAACACCTCAATCGCTTAGGAGTCATTCTTGCCTACATCTGCTCCAGCGGTGAAACAACTAATGACAGCTCACTCAGGGCGGGTCTGAGGTATGACACCAGTGCAGTCTGGGCTAAAACGCTACTGTCAATCAAACTATCGTGGGAGGGGCCTCCGTCCGTGTGACGTCACACGGACAGACGGCTCGATTTGAGAAAGGGGAAAACATTTAACGAGATTACAAAAAAAAAAACACTGGGTGGATTTTTATGATTATACGGTGGTTGTGTACACACACTGCTAACACACATTTCAGTTCAAACAACTTGTAAAAGTGCATGACCCCTTTAATACACAGAGACAACTATAAGTAAGCTCATTTCTTGGATGATTTCCTCCCAAAAGTGATTTAAGCCTATAGGCTGTTTTATAAGGGTGTGATGCATAAATTTGATGATGAGTTGAGTTGATGTATACAAAATAATACGGTAACACTTTACAATAAGGTGTCATTTCTTAACATTAGTTGATGTATACAAAATAATATGGTTATGCTTTACAATAAGGTTTCCTTTTCTTAACATTAGTTAACTGCATTAGTTAACATGAACTTACAATGAACAATACCTCTGCAGCATTTATTAATCTTCAAATAATGTTACATTTTTAAAATCAAATGTTGCATCTGTAAACATTAATGCACTGCATAAACTAAAATTAACAAAGGTTAATATGCTGTAAAAATATATTTCTCATGCCAATGAATGTTTGCATTGTTAATGTTTGCTAACTGTAAAAACTCTAGCTCATATTTATTTAATATAACTTTGTTAGGAAACTTCCTAGCAGAGATAAAATACTGAAATTAGCTTTTTGCATAAGTATCCTGTCCCTGCATCGCAGACGATCCTAATTTACACAGATGGAAAATAATTGCCCTGATGAGGACACAATTACCTCGCAATTGTGCTCTGCCTGTGAATCATTAAAATAACGACTGCATTTTCTGGATAAAAAGAAAAAAATGTAACCCTACAGTAAAGGGATCATTATTCAGATTGTGAATATAAAGTACATCTTCAAGGTTGAGGTACTTCAATGTGACGCAACCGATAAAGAAAATGTTTAAATCGCTGTAAACAAGTTGAATGCAACACATTTAAATGAACATAATGCACATACAGCTGATATTTTCTTTTAAAAAGAGCACTCGGGGGGTTGAAAAGCAATTTAAAACAATCATTTGGATCCAGCATTGATTGATACGCACTATGAAATGCATAAAGTATGCATACCACAAAAAAAGAAAAAAGAAAAAGATTTTAGTGTACAAGGTTCAATTTCTTTTTCCTCTTCATGGCCATATGATGTCAAACATGTTACACTTTGCCATGCGATTCATTTAAATGTTGTAGTGCAAAATCATGAAGTCAAGAAGCAGATATCCGTTACTGTCATTTTTCAGTCATTCTGTTTGATACAGATTCATTAAAATGCTGCTAAATTATTGTAAACAAAGCCTGACTAATATATGTAACCGCTCAACCTGTGTTTCAGGATATGTTGATGATAACTAAACAATGAAGACAGGTAAAGACTTTAATTATTGGTTATTGCTTGGCTTACTGTTGGACCTAATTGTTAAACTCAATCATGTTCCATTTAGCTTTAATGCTTAAACTGTGCATATCAATTAGCTTATAACAGACAATGCATTGCGCTGACATTTGTTAGAACTGCTAAAGACACAAAAAGCATGCATGCCACATTGTTTTTGCAAATCACTTGTTTGCACAGGGTTTTTAGCTGAGAAACTCTATGCTGGATAAGGAACTAAAGATAGCAACAAATTAGTTTTTATGCATTTTTCAACCAACAGAGAGTAGGTATGAAAACTTTCAGAGCAGTGCATGGCCTAGATTGTATAAACACAAACACAAATTGGGATAGCAGACGCAAATAGAACAGTATAAACCTATGCTAGATAAAATCAAGTACCTCCAGTGATATTTTATATAGAGAAAGAATCATTAAAATTTGGTTTTTGTGACAACGTTCCTCTGTCTAAGCTGAAATGGAGCTACTTATCTGACTGTACCTACGGGTTGGGTCCAGTAGTGTTGGGTCAAATATCACCTCACCTTCCTTATTCCAACGGCTCTGCATGATTGCATGAGGTAACCTTTTGATCTCCATATAACGATGCAATGAGCTTGAATTTTCCATTGTCCCTTCTACTTTGGCAAGGTTATTACATGAATAGCTGAAGGCAGTGTCACTCATGCAACCTTTGCTGATTGTTTGCACTACACGGCTATTGCAAGATGGATGCCGAATGACATGATTAGGCTGTTGATTACAGGTTTTTGTTGAACGAATGCTTTAATAGCAGACTTGTCACTGTTAACTTGCATGTTTTTGAAGGTATTAAACTGTCCTCGTGTGCAAAAGGTGACAACAGTTGCAGTCA
The DNA here is from genome assembly GCF_936440315.1 of Barbus barbus. Taxonomy (NCBI): domain Eukaryota; kingdom Metazoa; phylum Chordata; class Actinopteri; order Cypriniformes; family Cyprinidae; genus Barbus; species Barbus barbus. The sequence goes on along the minus strand of NC_136753.1, from coordinate 24,835,989 downwards.
CATAATCCATACTTTGATATCAAGAAAGACAGAGTCTGGTATCAAACAAGACACACTACTTGACTGCTGTCTAATTAATAGCAATATCAAGGAAGTTGTAGTCGCATTGGAAAAGGACCTGATGAGAAATGAAACATACTGCGTCAAACCACTCTGCTTTTGATAAAGATCTCTGTGAGCGTGTATCTGCTGAATTGCCTCATGAGTTTCTCGGCGAAAAATGCTAATAAAACAACAGCGTTTATATTTAAAGGAATATTTCACATAATCATGAAAATTTGCTGAAAATGTTATTTACGCTCAGGCCATCCAAGATCTGAGTGAGTTTGTTTGTTTATCATAACAGATTTGGAGAAATTTAACATTACATCACTTGTTCACCAATGGATCTTCTGCAGTGATTGGGTGCCGTCAGAATGAGAGTCAAAACAGCTAATAAAAACATCACAAATAATAAAGCTAATAAAAACATCATCTTGTCTGAATCAGGAGAGAATAATGCACAGATCAAGCACAATTTACAACTTTAAAGAAATATGTCAGTGGATTTTGATGTAAGAGGTCAACAGGGATGGACTTTTTCACTAGAAAAAGTGTTTTATGAATTATGGACTCTTTTTCACAAGACATTGATAACTGGATTGACTGGAGTCATGTGGATTATTTGTGGATTATTGTGATGTTTTTATCCGCTGTTTGGACTCTCATTCTGACGGCACCCATTCACTGCAAAGTATTTACCGTTTTCATTTCTTCAAATCTGTTCCAATGAAAAAAACAACTTTCAGCTTTCATATTTTCAGAAAATTTTAATTTCCTTTAAGCACTTCTGAGACTCTATTTTTATCACATTCTCTCTTCCCTTGCAGGACTCAGCCCTAAACAAACGTACATCAGCTACAGCAACCACGCAATCTAGGTAAGTGATAAAAGGCCACTACCAAATCCCAGAAGTGACCCCTGGAAGACAGCATTTCAAGATAAATCACTCTCACGTTATGTCACTTATGGAAGTGGTTGGAAGACCCCCACAGACATGTTTCCATTAATGAAGCTTATGTGAAGTCACACAGGGAGCATCTGGGGAGGCCGAGACTGTTGAGACGGTGTGTCGGAATGACGGTCTGTCACCCAGACTATTCCATTACAGCTTGCTCTATCTATTCCAGATGTCATTGTTAAAGTGATACACACTAATTAAGGACAACATGTCAGTGTCTGCTGTTTCATTGACGCTAACACTATGTGGTGGCTTTAAAAAAAAAAAAAGAAGAAAAAAGTATTTAAAAAATAATTTGGAGCTTTTTCCTCTTGTTTTCTCCTTGGTGATGACAACAGCAAAGACAGTGACCATTGTTTACAGATGTTAAGCATGCTGGTTTTGACATCCTGTGCTGTGTTGTTTTTTCTTTCTTTATTTCTTTTCCCTTTTTCCAAAAAAAAAGAACCTTCTGGAATGCTGTTAAACTATGTTGCTGTATTGTTACCTCACCATGGGCCTTGTGAAACTGTTGAAGATGTACAAAGTGCTCTTTGGAGTAATGTTTGCTTGTGCATAAGTACACACTTTTGAGGAACTCAAAATTGCCCTGTTGTCAAAATGTGCTATAGCTGTCACAGTCACCTGTGCAAATCTGAAATCACAATTTAGAAATGGTGTGACATTCGTTGAACGCTCAAGATATCGGAACCAACGTCCACTGGACCGGGGCGGCGCGAGTAAGTCACTTTCATACGAATACAGCTATCCAAGACTCTTCTGTGGAAATTGGAAAAAAATCATCTTATGTAAACCAACGGTTCCAAGAAGCTCGGATGATGCAGTAGATGACAGGATCTTGTATTCATATCTGGAAATGTCAGGTGATAGAGAGAGACAAGCTGATTTGTCTCTTTAGGTGTTTGTGAATTTAAGATTCAGTTCTTATTATTTCTCTCTTCTTTGTTTTTGCACTGTTTGTGCTGCAGAATAAAATGTCTATGTTGACCGTGATAAATGGCAACTTAATGTGTGTTCCTGATTGCTAATGTTTGCTTTTCATCCTAAAAGAGAAAAAACATCAGAAACAGTGCCTGAATTAAAGTATTTGTAAAAATAAGACATATGAGGTATGTGAAGCATGTTAATTTTTATACATAAATAATTTCTAATAAAGAAATTTTTCAAAACTCATTGTTTTCTGAAACATCATCTCTGCAATGTTGACAAAGCGTCAGATGTTTATGTGAGATGTGGCTTGAGCACACTGCAATACGGTTGCTAGGTTGTCCTAGGTGGTTGCTAGGGCATTGCTTGGCGGTTACTATGGTATATGCTGTTTTTCCGCCGTCAAATATAAACCAAAAGTCGGATTGCTTAGAAAAGTGATAGCGCAGCTCTCTTCTATAAACCACAGATTTTGAGTGAAGATTCAGGTCTGTAGTTCAAACTTGGCTTTTTTTTGTCTGCAAGAAGAAAAATATAACAAACAATAATACTTATACAAGCATAATAGATGAACCCTAATCTTAATAAGTAGACTCAAGCGTCATGCTTTTTAATTTAATAATGCTTTTGCATAAAAATAAAAAACCTGAAAATGCAGTATTTAAAACAACCAAGTTGCTGTTACGGGGTTGACGAGACGTGAGACGTGCGGATCCATTCGCAAGGCTTTATTATAAAACATGGTCAAGACAGGCAGGGTCAGGAGACAGCAAACAGGTATGGCAGAGGCAAGACAGAGCAATCCGTGGAACAAGCGAGGGTCGACGATCGGCGTACAATATCCAGACAGGGCAAGGCAGAGAGATAATCCAATAAACACGGGCAGGGTCAGACACGGCAAGATAAACAAGGCAAGACTCGGAAAACTAGGACTAGAAAACGCTTCGTAAGGTAGACGGGCTAACAATACTCGGCGGTGAGCAAGAGCAAGTCCCAGGCTTAAATAGAGTGATGGTGATTGTGAAATGGTGATCAGGTGTGGGCGAAATAGTGAACAGCTGTGCAAGTCGTCAGTGCAATGGATTGTGGGAAATTGAGTCCAGTGTGCTGTGTAGTGTGAAAAGTCCATGTGGTGAACGGGTGACCTCTGGTGGTGAATGAGTGGACGTGCAAGCCAGGATTCGTGACATAGCCCCCCCCCAAGGAGCGGCTTCCAGATGCTCCTAAACAATCCAGGAGGGCGGTGGCGCGGAGGCGGAGCAGGGGGAGGGACGGAGGGCCAGGTCCTTGAGGACGTGGGAAGACCGGGGATAGAGGCAGAACCGGCAGAGCAGAAAACCAGGGCGGAGCCAGAGAACAGGTCAGGACCGACAGAGCAGAGGCCCACCAGGGCGGAGCAGACGGCACGGGAGCCCACCAGGGTGGAGCAGACGGGACCAGAGCCCACCAGGGCGGAGCAGACGGGACCAGAGCCCACCAGGGCGGAGCAGACGGGACCAGAGCCCACCAGGGCGGAGCAGACGGGACCAGAGCCCACCAGGGCGGAGCAGACGGGACCAGAGCCCACCAGGGCGGAGCAGACGGGACCAGAGCCCACCAGGGCGGAGCAGATGACCACCAGACCCGAGCATAAGACCACCACGGCGGGGCAGACAACCACCAGACCCGAGCAGAAGACCACCATGGCAGGGCAGAGGACCACCACAGGGAGGCAGACAGGGCAGGAACCCGTGACGGAGACTGGGATCTGGGCAGAATAAGGACAGACAACACCGAGAGAGCAGGGACAGACAACACTGAGAGAGTCCTTGTTGCAGGGCAGGACGGGACCAGATTCCACCTGGGCGGAGCAGGAGACCCCCAGAGCCAGACAGCTGACCACCACGGCAGAGTAGACGGAGCCGGAGCCGGAGCCCACCAGTGTGGCGTAGACTGGGCATAGTATCTCCACGGTAAAGCGGACTGGTCAGGAAGCCATGGCAGGATCAGGGATCTGGGGAGAACAGAGACAGACACCACAGGGAGAACAGAGACAGACAACACAGAGAGAGTCCCCATGGTCACAGGAGCCGTGACCGGGCAGGTCGAAGGTTCACAGACGGCCTCCATGGCCGTGATTGGCCAGGACGAGGATTCACAGACGGCCTCCTTGGCCGTGACAGGGCAGGGCGTGAGTTCACAGACGGCCTCTTTGGCCGTGACAGGACAGGGCGTGAGTTCACAGACGGCCTCTTTGGCCGTGACAGGACAGGGCGTGAGTTCACAGACGGCCTCTTTGGCCGTGACAGGACAGGGCGTGAGTTCACAGGCGGCCTCTTTGGGGCGCTCTGGAGGAGCGGGTACTTGAGGGCGCTCTTGCAGCGCGGACACTTGAGGGCGCTCTTGCAGCGCGGACACTTGAGGGCGCTCTTGCAGCGCGGACACTTGAGGCTCGGGAACGGCACTCCTGGCCGTGACAGGGCAGACAGTGAGTTCAGGGACGGCCTCCGTGGCCGTGACAGGGCAGACAGGGAGTTCAGGAACGACCTCCATGGCCGTGACAGGGCAGACCATGAGGTCAGGAGTAGGTGCCACCACTTCAGGAGGTTCTGCAGCGGAAGCCACCACCTCTGGAGGCACTGGAGCAAACTCGTGGACAGAAGAGGCCTCAGCAGCACACTCGTGGACAGGAGAGGCCTCAGGAGCACAGTGTGCAGCCCACACACTCAAAATGGCAACCGCCATAACGGGAAGCACTGAGATCAGGGGAACAGTCTCTGTAACAGCCAAGGTTGAGGCCCTGGGAATGCCAGCTACTCGCACCGACATCAGTGGTGGGTCCATCACACTGGATATCATAACTCGAAGGACTGACCTTGAATCTGTGGTAACAGCCTCTGGCTGAGGGGCTGAGGCGTGAAGAGACTCTGGCTGAGGGGCTGAGGCGTGACGTGACTCTGGCTTGACGCGAGCAGACTCTGGCTTGACGCGAGCAGACTCTGGCTTGACGCGAGCAGACTCTGGCTTGACGCGAGCAGACTCTGGCTTGACGCGAGCAGACTCTGGCTTGACGCGAGCAGACTCTGGCTTGACGCGAGCAGACTCTGGCTTGACGCGAGCAGACTCTGGCTTGACGCGAGCAGACTCTGGCTTGACGCGAGCAGACTCTGGCTTGACGCGAGCAGACTCTGGCTTGACGCGAGCAGACTCTGGCTTGACGCGAGCAGACTCTGGCTTGACGCGAGCAGACTCTGGCTTGACGCGAGCAGACTCTGGCTTGACGCGAGCAGACTCTGGCTTGACGCGAGCAGACTCTGGCTTGGCAGGCTTGACGCGAGCAGACTCTGGCTTGGCAGGCTTGACGCGAGCAGACTCTGGCTTGGCAGGCTTGACGCGAGCAGACTCTGGCTTGGCAGGCTTGACGCGAGCAGACTCTGGCTTGGCAGGCTTGACGCGAGCAGACTCTGGCTTGGCAGGCTTGACGCGAGCAGACTCTGGCTTGGCAGGCTTGACGCGAGCAGACTCTGGCTTGGCAGGCTTGACGCGAGCAGACTCTGGCTTGGCAGGCTTGACGCGAGCAGACTCTGGCTTGGCAGGCTTGACGCGAGCAGACTCTGGCTTGGCAGGCTTGACGCGAGCAGACTCTGGCTTGGCAGGCTTGACGCGAGCAGACTCTGGCTTGGCAGGCTTGACGCGAGCAGACTCTGGCTTGGCAGGCTTGACGCGAGCAGACTCTGGCTTGGCAGGCTTGACGCGAGCAGACTCTGGCTTGGCAGGCTTGACGCGAGCAGACTCTGGCTTGGCAGGCTTGACGCGAGCAGACTCTGGCTTGGCAGGCTTGACGCGAGCAGACTCTGGCTTGGCAGGCTTGACGCGAGCAGACTCTGGCTTGGCAGGCTTGACGCGAGCAGACTCTGGCTTGGCAGGCTTGACGCGAGCAGACTCTGGCTTGGCAGGCTTGACGCGAGCAGACTCTGGCTTGGCAGGCTTGACGCGAGCAGACTCTGGCTTGGCAGGCTTGACGCGAGCAGACTCTGGCTTGGCAGGCTTGACGCGAGCAGACTCTGGCTTGGCAGGCTTGACGCGAGCAGACTCTGGCTTGGCAGGCTTGACGCGAGCAGACTCTGGCTTGGCAGGCTTGACGCGAGCAGACTCTGGCTTGGCAGGCTTGACGCGAGCAGACTCTGGCTTGGCAGGCTTGACGCGAGCAGACTCTGGCTTGGCTGGCTTGACGCGAGCAGACTCTGGCTTGGCTGGCTTGACGCGAGCAGACTCTGGCTTGGCTGGCTTGACGCGAGCAGACTCTGGCTTGGCTGGCTTGACGCGAGCAGACTCTGGCTTGGCTGGCTTGACGCGAGCAGACTCTGGCTTGGCTGGCTTGACGCGAGCAGACTCTGGCTTGGCTGGCTTGACGCGAGCAGACTCTGGCTTGGCTGGCTTGACGCGAGCAGACTCTGGCTTGGCTGGCTTGACGCGAGCAGACTCTGGCTTGGCTGGCTTGACGCGAGCAGACTCTGGCTTGGCTGGCTTGACGCGAGCAGACTCTGGCTTGGCTGGCTTGACGCGAGCAGACTCTGGCTTGGCTGGCTTGACGCGAGCAGACTCTGGCTTGGCTGGCTTGACGCGAGCAGACTCTGGCTTGGCAGGCATGACGCGAGCAGACTCTGGCTTGGCAGGCATGACGCGAGCAGACTCTGGCTTGGCAGGCATGACGCGAGCAGACTCTGGCTTGGCAGGCATGACGCGAGCAGACTCTGGCTTGGCAGGCATGACGCGAGCAGACTCTGGCTTGGCAGGCATGACGTGAGCAGACTCTGGCTTGGCGGCGACGACGTGAAGGGGTGCTGTTGCTGCCGCCATTTTGTGAGTGAGTGAGGTGTCGCGTTCCTTCGCGACACCCACAGTAAAAGAGGAGCCCACACACAGTAAAGCATAGTCCATAAATTGACTGAGAGATGAGCGGGGACCCTCGCGGATTAACCTTGACCGGAGCGGTTGATTAATGCCCTCGCAAAAAAAATCTATAAGTGCATAGTCCGGCAGATCTGAAAAATAGGCGAGGTCTAAGTACTCCTGAATATAATCCTCGAGCGGTCGCGAGCCCTGCTCGAGGGTTAATAACAGTCGTGCACAGTCCATACCTGGCCAATGTCCTCTTGAAAAGCCGCTGGATCCTTGTGTGGCCGAGTATTCTGTTACGGGGTTGACGAGACGTGAGACATGCGGATCCATTCGCAAGGCTTTATTATAAAACATGGTCAAGACAGGCAGGGTCAGGAGACAGCAAACAGGTATGGCAGAGGCAAGACAGAGCAATCCGTGGAACAAGCGAGGGTCGACGATCGGCGTACAATATCCAGACAGGGCAAGGCAGAGAGATAATCCAATAAACACGGGCAGGGTCAGACACGGCAAGATAAACAAGGCAAGACTCGGAAAACTAGGACTAGAAAACGCTTCGTAAGGTAGACGGGCTAACAATACTCGGCGGTGAGCAAGAGCAAGTCCCAGGCTTAAATAGAGTGATGGTGATTGTGAAATGGTGATCAGGTGTGGGCGAAATAGTGAACAGCTGTGCAAGTCGTCAGTGCAATGGATTGTGGGAAATTGAGTCCAGTGTGCTGTGTAGTGTGAAAAGTCCATGTGGTGAACGGGTGACCTCTGGTGGTGAATGAGTGGAAGTGCAAGCCAGGATTCGTGACAGTTGCATTGTCTCGTAATGTGCAAATATACTATTGTATTTATTTTTATTAATATTCTTAGTCAAAAACACAAGAGGAGTGTTCTCATGCCTAAATGAAAAATATTCTCTTTTGTGCATTTAAAATTTCCTTCAATAGGCACTTAGTCTTGAAGATTATGAGACAACCTGACACAAAGGCACAGTGGAAATGAAAAGAAATGTCATCTGACATTTTTTTTTTTTTTTTACAACAGGCAGCCGTCTATCATAATGTGCATTTCAGAAGACCCATTATTAAGTGTGAGATGTATCTGCCATCAGTGGCAACTGCGCAGAGGAAGACAGGTGCTATAAAGAAAAGCAGCGGTGCTTTGACTCTGTGATGTATAACGGCGTAGCTACAAGACATAAATTATAGGCCATGTTAGGCTTATTTAGGTCTGTCTCGAATACAGCACATAAAACAGGGACTTGATTGGAATGCTACTCCATCTCTCTGACAGTGCTTAGAAACTGATGGAATAGCATACAATGAAGGGTGGATCAGAATGCTGTGCAAAGGAGGTCATGTTCTCTGAGATCAATACATCTGTGTGTGTGTGTGGACATTGTAGTTTGTTAGCCGAAGAAGATTCTTCCTTATTTATGAGTTAAACTTTCATAAGCATTATTTATTTGAATTATAATAGTATTATTACAATTAATTTATTAAAGATAAATATTGTAAATGTATTATTATTATTTAATATAAATATAAGTATTTTAAAGTACTAAAATTATTTAGTGTGTGTGTGTATACATTATATGTATGTATATCATTGTAATATTGCTGCTTTTATAGCGAAATATGAATATTATTGTCATCCTGAACTGTACATTATCCTGAACATTACACAGCTATTGAATAAATAAAATATAAATAAATGAAATAAAAACATGAAATATTGATGTGAGTAGGAATTAATTTTATATGTGAGAAGAAAGTGATCATAGCATGCTATGAAACATGAAACAATGTAGGAAAGTGGTTGCCAGGGACAACAGTCAAATATACGGTTTGGCTTATATAACCAGAGAATGTTGTGACTGACTAATCAGAATCAATTATTCCACAGAGGTAGAGGTATGTAATAATTTATTAATACTGTAATAATTATTCTACATTAGCTCTTTTAACCCAGCATTTTCAGGAGGCAGTATCTTAAATATTTACAGAAGTAGCCTATTATTTGTTCATTCACACGGCAGTCTTTCCAAATTTCCAAATGGGCTACAGACTTTGAATGTGGTTTCAGACTTTTGGACCCCACTGTATGCTCATTTACAGTATATGTTTTACATATAATTAATATTTGCAGTCTGATCCTTGCAGATGCTCAGCCCGTAATCATGTTTGACTGTTTTATTTGCTGATAATTTACACCATTATAGCACAGACTGTGTTATGTACGAACAAATGTACTTTGTTAAAAGTATATTCATTATTTTTCTTATAAATATGAATTTTTCATGTAAATTGAGTGCACTGAAGTAACATTTTAGTCGGCTCATAATTGGTGATACGTCTAATCATTTTACAAATGTAGTTGACTTTATGCACATTGCTGCTCAGTTTCCATTTCAAATCAGCTGCATTCAAATCCATTTATACACATTGGAGCTAATCAAAGAAATTGCAACAAACAGGTTGATTTCAGTGAAACAGCACCTCATAGTGGCACTCTGTGGGTGTGTGTTTACCATGTGTACTGTGGTCTCATATATCACATTCTGTTAAGCTGCGTAAATACTGTATGAACAACCCTATAGCTTGTCATCACGCAAAACAGACACTAAAGCTATTTAAATTCCCTGACTAATTTCCCGCTAACTCTACCTTCTGCCTGAAAGAGGAATTCACAAACACTTAACGATAACGGATTAGGTTTTGTAAATGTGTATTTGCAGGCGTACATATGTTCGGTGTTGGGAAAAGGCTGTGATGAAAAGCGGCTTTGTTTACAGTTACAGAGGTGTCAAGTAATAGTCGGGCCAAGCAATTTGCACCGAGCCTCAATCTATCAAAATGGCAGCTGGTGCAGCAGGTCCTTAGAGAATTCTCCCGAAGAAAGTAGGCTTTATTTGTTCCCTTTATATAGTTTACTGTGTCTTATGATTAAAATGTCAAAAAAGAAAAGATCAAGCCTTTGCAGGTTGAACTCTAACATGCTTTTCTCAACTGTATTTTCTACCAACGCTCTCTCAAAAATATCAATTAGTTCCAATTTGAATGGCTGACTTCATGCAGTGTCTGAGTGTGAGTCCATCTGTCTGGAAACAAAGTCATGTTTACCAAGTATCAGGTTGATGTTATCACTGCATTTAGCCAAGTTTGCCAGTCTTTTCCTCTCTAATTAGATGTTTGTGTCCAGAAAAAGCTGCAAAGTGGACTAGACTTTATATCAATGTACTTATACTGTAAACGAGACCAGATTTAAACAATGAATGAAATTTAAATTAACCAGATTTGAGTAAAACACAACTTAAATGTGATATATATATATATATATATATATATATATATATATATATATTACAGAATATAGAGTCCTATGTATTATCCTTATGGTACGTTTTGCCCTTATTAGAGCTTGACAGCTACTGTCCACCATTAAGAGCAGCTTGGATATTTGACTAAATAACATATATTGCAATCCATAAAAGAAAAAAAAAAGATGATTATTCAAATCAATGTTAAAAATTAAATTTTAGGACATTGACTCCAACACATTTGCTGAGCTTTGAAGACCAGGCACTTAAACAATAATGAACAACGAATAAAAGAATCCAACAGGATCATAAAATACAGAATTAGGTCAAGTGTATTTGCTGGATTGTCCCTTCCTCCCAAAGCATAAATTCACTCAGAATCTTCCCCCAGTTCTGCATAATAAACTACAGGCTTAGCAGCTGAGCAGATCCCAGAGCTGCTGAACTGTGGATGTGGTCTCAAGTGTTAGTCACGTCACGTTCTGCTTTATTATTATTGTGCTCTTGAGGAAGTCATTTAACCCTAACTTGCAGTGTTGTGCTCCGGTGGGAATTCCCTGCAGTCGCTCAACACAATAACTGTGCTCTGAAGTATCCACTTACTAATTGCTATGAATCTAAATTATGCTCTCATCCGATAGTTGAAGAAAAAAAAACTACAAAAAAAAAACAAAAAAACACTTGGGCCTCATAAAATTTAGCTTTTTTGAGAAGTTTGATCAGAGGCCTTGTGCTCATGGAGGTGGCCATGAGATACAGTATTTTAATTATGTAAGCTACGGCCAAGAAATATTATGCGGCGTTTACAAGGTCTGTATTGTAAATACTGTACTTGTTGGTAATTAATAGGGGTTTTAGTTTTAGGTTTACAGATCTGTCTAGCATTATTTATTTATTTTTATCTTTATTTTTATTTTTTTTATTTTAAGTCAAGAGAAAGCTTTTCATCAAATAATAAAATTACCTTTTAATATATATATTCATATAAAAATGTTAAATTGTAATCATATTTGTCAAATATTATTATCATATTAAATATAATATTATATTATATTGTTATATTAAATATAATATTTGTCAAATATTTCATTTTTCAGTTATATATTTTTGACCAGATTAGCAAAAAATAAACCAGAAAACAGTTGTTTTAAATGTAATAATATTTTACAGTTTTTTTGTAAATTTGATCAAATAAATGCAGTCTTTTTAAGCATAAGGGACTTTTACAGACTTTAAACTTTTGAACAATATTGTGTACGTCTTGTGCATATGTATACTACAATATGTGCAACCACTTATCTTTAAAAATTAGTCAAATCAAATATATATTTTACACTTTGCAGCACACATGATGTGTCCAATAAAATTATATTTTGCATCAAATGCCAATGCAGTAAGCTAGACGAAGTAATAAGCACTGTCAATAACATATGTTTTACCCTGTGAGGACTCCAGAATGCACTGCTGCGTCAAAACCCTGGGAGGCCAATGCGCTCTCCACTCAGAGCCTCTGGGTAAACGTGCTGCACAGCTGTTTGATTGATTACGAGCGAACCACAGTTGCTTTGATTAACAGCCAGTCTCTAGCTTGTCACCGAAGTATCTCGCTTTTTACTTGTCAGCAGATTGAGAGTGGGTAATTTTGACCAGTGCACTTGTCACTGGTCTCAGAGGGATATAAGCGGTAATCACATCTCGATTAGGGAGCTGTACACTGCAAATTACTCTATGTTGGTGTTGTGACAGTGTTAATTTACACAAGTTGAAAGATGGAAATAGGATGTTCGAGTAATGTGCAAAATGCAAGATACAAGCCAGCAAGCGGACAAATTAGTAGTGTAATTAAAAACATTTGTTTTCACAGATCATTGATGCCTTACAGTTGGGTACAACTTGCAAAATGTCAACAGATGCGAATCAACTGAATTCCAAAAGATCATATAGATTCTAATTACAGCTTTTTCTGTAAGACATCAATAAACATCATAAGGGCTAGAAAGCAAAAAGGTATTTGTGACTGGAGATACTGACAAATTAATATTAGTACAGTATGTATAGCTCTCAAATTTGAGTGTAATTAGGCCTATAAAATTTTAGGTTAAAAAAACGTTTTTTTTTTTTTGTCATAATTTCAGCTCTTTTTCACACATTGGCCATTCATAATGACCTCATCTGTTAAGCTTCAAAATGAGACAAAAAAGTCCATAAAAAATACACCACACAAATGGAGGAGTTCAATTCCAATCAATTCATTGATAATTTTCCACTCCAGTGAGCTGTTAAACACCACCAGATCATTGTGTGAACAAATCGTTCTTTTGGGCCGGTTCTTTTCAATAAACCAGTTGGTCTGCTTCCCAAAGCAGCATGTCGGACTAAATTCTAATTGAGAAAAGCCTAAATATATTTCATAGATAGATATTTTTTGTTTTTGAACCATATAAAATATATATATTTTTTAAATTATAAACATTATCTGATATGTTATTTAGATTTTTATTATGTTTTATATACTTTTATATACTTTTTATATAATTTTATATTACTAATTTTCTAAAATGTAAATATACATATACAATTTTGAAGCATACAAAATTACTTTTAAACACAAAAATCTAACATTTTGCAATAATAAATATTTTTTTTTTTATGTTATATAGCTTAAATTTATATATGTATTTTGTATTATGAATATACATTATAGAATGGAATATATAATACTTGGCAAATGTGTGTTGGTATGTAAAAACAAAATTGAAAAAAAATAACATTGACTCAGAAAATACATATGTGTTTCATAACAACTTATGTATCACACTGTGTTATGCAATTTTTTGTCACACAGTTAATTTATCATGTTACATGACAGTATTTACAGTACATTCATCATAAAGTCTTTTTTTGTCGTCTTGTTATAGTGAGTATCTATATATCAAAGTTGAATCTTAAGCCCCTTGAGGTTGTCTACTGGTTTCCAGCCCTGCAAGCTTTGACTTTACAGGCTTGAAACATTCCAGGCCCATAATACACCCAGGCTGTCTGCTTTATCACAAGACTGTGTTGATACCCCTCTGACACGCAGCCAAGTCAGATCCTTTGTGATCTTTCACCTTTTAAGAGTATTTATCGTCATAACACAGGATCTGGTGACATTAATTGGATACATCACGAGCAAACCAGTGGCGGTAGGGTCAAGTCAACAGAGAAGACACCATGTTTGCGAGATTCTAGCTAGAGATCTAAAGAATTCACAGTCCACAGGCGGGATCCTTATGGGACGGCTATTGGTTTAGCCTCCTATAGAGAGGGACAGAGAGAGAAGAGAAATTAGAAAACACATGGACACTGAATATCAGGAGACGACGGGGAAATCGTGTAGCCTCATGGGTAACACGAGAATGTACGAAAAATCACATTGAGCACGAGGCAAATAGCTCGCCAATTAGCTGTTGGCTAGGGGTGAAAAATGAAACATTGACTGCAGCTGTAAATAGAGACATCTCGGTTTTCAGCGCCCCACCCCCACCCGACTCAACCTGCCCCCACTGATCACATGACATACAGAAAATACCATGCAGGCCACACACTCGCGCTCCCCACCCTCTGTGGAAGACTCCTCTGATAGAGCTTCCAGGTGGATTTGATCGACAACTGGAGGCTTAATATATCTAGCACCTAATACATGCATATATAGCACTTTATGTGGAACTCGTGATATGTCGTTGCTGTTAGTAATATCTCAGGCTTTTTGGGCTGCGTTCAAGGTTGGGATTGTTGTGGTGTCAGCTTGAGGGTGAAGTGAAGATCAGGGTAATATTTATCAGGATTATACAATTGAGCCAATACAATTGCTCCACCCACCTTGGTTACTGTCAGTCACTCAGAGGAGCTTTGCAGGATGTTAACAGTTAAATGTACTCATAAATTGGAAAAAAAAAAAAAAATTGTAATGTAAGACTCCAGATTTAGTACAATGGCCTTCCCCTAACAGTTTATGCACTGCTTGTGCATCTGTGAAACAGGCGTAATATGATAGTTTCACATCTGTTGGGAATGAATGTAATAGACTTTGGTTGGACACAAATGGTTATAAACCACAATTGGTGATCATAAAGGTTCAAAAATAGATTAATTTAACCATATAACAACAATACCAAAATTAAAAGAGAAGTCCACGAAATGAACTCGACTTCCAACAAAAGAAGTTGTCGTCTCATGCTGCTGCTTCTTCAGCAATGTATACAGTACTACCGCCCAGATTTTCAGCTAGTCATGGAAGGATGGGGATTTTTAAAAGTCTTTGTTAAAATGTTAGAAGCCATGAGCCAAACATTCCAGCAAACTGTATCACATTATAAACTTTGATTTAAAGCAAAAAAAAAAAAAAAAAATATATATATATATATATATATATATATATATATATATATATATATATATATATATATATATATATATAAAATAAATACAAAACTATTGATTTTGATTATATTTGTTATGCATATAGAAACAATAGGCCTCATGTTTATATGTATGTATAATATGTATCGCAAAATATGCACATATTAATTTTCAAATACTTAGGCTAGGTAGCAATGACAAAATTGAAATAAAAACAATGGATAATTATAAAACCATTGATTTAAAGTTTATTAAACTGTTGATTCCTCCATTCTGTATATAGAAACAATATAATATTTCAATATATTTTTATGTGCATTGCGAAATATGCATATATATGTATACAAAATTGTAGGTAGTCTGAGAGCATATGAAGTCTACATGATTCACACTGCTTGATGGGAGTAGGCAGGCACTAAAAAGTTCCTTTATTAGTATTTAAGGCCATTTTTATTAGGCAGTGGCTATTTGCACTAAGTGTAAATATCAATTAGATACTATTTACACTACAAGTGCAAATAGCATATGTGACCCTGGACCACAAAACTAGTTTTAAGTCTCTGGGGTATATTTGTAACAATAGCCAATAATACATTGTATGGGTCATTTTTCTTTTATGCCAAAAATCATCAGAATATTAAGTAATGATCATGTTCCATGAAGATATTTAGTGAATTTCCTACAGTAAATATATCAAAACTAAATTTTTGATCAATAATATGCATAGCTAAGAACTTAATTTGGACAACTTTAAAGGTGATTTTCTCAGTATTTTGATTTTTTTTTTGAACCCCCAGATTCCAGATTTTCAAATAGTTGTATCTTGGCCAAATCCTATCCTAACAAACCATACATCAATGCAAAGCTTATTTATTCAGCTTTCAGATGATATAGAAATCTCAATTTCGAAAGAATTGACACTTATGACTGGTTCTGTGGTCCAGGGTCACATATTTTTTCACTAAGTGTAAATAGCAATGGATTCAATTTACACCAAGTGAAAATAGCAGTATTTTTTAACGATATGCTATTTACACTAAGTGCAAATAGCTATAGATTATATTTACACTGTTAAAATAGCAAGATGTGCTGCTATTTATACTACTTATTGCAAATAGTGGCATTTATCTGCACCTAAGTATTGTAGTAGTTATAAAATAGTACTCAATAATAATGTATTGAGTGTAAATTATAGTTTTAATTCAAATTATTAAATGGATGCCACATTATTGGGATGATAAAGCCCTCCCTACACCTACCCCAACCCAACCCTACCCGATACTTTTATTTTCAACTTTTTGATTATTTCCTTCATTTTTATTGAAAATAAATGCCTTTGCGATGCGATACAAGATTTGAAAAGGGAGAAAAAAAGCTCGGCAAAAGGTGAGTTGGAAGTCGATCGCATCAAAAAGCACGCACCTTACCATCTAATCCACTGAAACTGCTGTTAAACGAGCGCTTTTTTTTTAGTTTTGACTATCCCAATCACACGTTGGTGGGCGGAGTTAGTGTAAATTGCCTTTGCCAACAAGGTGGGCTATTTGCACTTAGTGTAAATAGACACTCCATTTTTATTATTATTTAAGGAAATATGATTTATTATTGATAAACAAATTCTGTGTGTTTAGTCAGTATGGCAAGACTAAATATGCTGCTCTGGTTTCGAATATTTATGGCGGTTTTCTAAGTTTCCTACAAGTGCACCTGCCATTTTCAAATTGTGTGAATGTCAAAGAATGTAAAACAGTTGTAGCCTTATGATTGATTTTGGAAACCATTCATTTCTTCACACACAGTGACTTCAAATGAATCAGGCTTTGACCTGCTGGAAGCCTTCTAATACCCTCTTGCTGGTTATCATTTAGCCATGGGAGAGCTGGCTAATAGACTCTTGAACTAGATTTCCAACATAAACATGCCACTGAGAAGTTAAGACAGGCCTGAACGCAAAACGTAAAAACATTTTCTCTGCAATACAGCTTCTTGCTCAACACAATTGCAGCTTGTTTGAATAAATGAGTAAGCAATTAATCCAGTCTGAAAGACCTGAATAATTGATGCTGAAAATATGTACTACAGCTAAGCTTGTATATACGGTATCGTGTTTGTGATCAAGATCATCAGTTGGTTATGCAGTAAGATCATCATTTATACAGAAACAGACAGCACTGGTATTTACAGATTATCATGATGAATCGCATCTTATTTGGAAATGAATATTTGCATGCGTGACATGACATATTTATAGCTGCAAGATGCAGCAATTCCAACTGATTAACTTAAATGCGCTCTAAAAAATGTATGCTCGCGAGCTGAAATTCACAGATAAGCTGCTGACATTTCATTACGCACATATGCTATTTTCTCCCCAAACACTGTGAATTATCCTAAAAAAAATAAAACTGCATTAGCATGTCGGTGTGCTACAACACAAAGTTAATATACTGTTACTTACCAAAGGAGTTTAGAACAAAAGTTGTATATGATATTCTCAGTAATCTCACAATCTCATTAATGTTGTTCATAGAAAGGTTTTCTTGGTCCCCCCCAAAAAGATATCCAGTCATCTCGGAGATGGTGATGGTTCTGGAAACTCATCAACTGTGCTTAAATTAGCAATTTTGAGGTGAGGTAATGTTAAAATCCTTAAAAAAAAAAAGCATAAATGCTTATGTTGAAAGTATTTTGTAAATACCCATCTGCATATACAGCTCCAAATAGACCAAGCAAAATGTTGTTCAAGTCAGTGCACTTGCTAAATGGAGACAGAATGTGCATACTGGATCAGACGAAAACAGGCCTGGAGCATACATGGTTGGATTAGATTATTCAGCCAAAAATGTATTTTTTGGATCAAAGGTGCCAAAATGCTGTTCTGGATCATAGCGGCCCAATTTGACCTCTGCTGGTCCTTGCTGAACTGCCAACATCAACCTGGAACTAGAGCAACATCAAAATGAGTGTGAGGTAAAATATCATCTAAGCATATTAGGATAAACATTAGGATAAAAAAAAAATCTAAAAAAAAAGAAAACTCAGTGCAAAAAAATAATTGCATGTTTGAAGTGTTTTTTTATTATTATAAAAAATTCATGTATTTGAAAAAAAATTATAAAGTGGGAATTTTATTAATCTGTTAGTAATTTCCATAAATGGGCTGCCATTAGCTATATAAATGTTCCCTCAAGTACAACATCATGGGGTGTCAATCGATCCGGATTACCTTGACACAACTTTTCCCACCTTCCAGTAACCGCTCCACAGCCAGTCATTTAATGAGGTCTTCCCTAAAAATAACTGCTGATTTACATTCTGTCTGGAGTTGGGTTCTGTACATGCTGTGTTGGAATGGCTGTCCTGAAGGTGCTGTAAATCTGGAGTCCCGTGTTAGGGCTTCAGTGGGTGACCTTTTGCCACTTGAAAGGTTCAAGAGTGATGTCACCCTAAGCGTTGCTTACAACTCATCGAGAGTCGCCACTCTAGACGAGGACTAACTACAAAACCAATTGCTTCCTGTGAGGCATGAGCCATGCTAACATTAGCTGTGAAATAAAGGTTTATGTATAGTTGTTTGCTGCAAAGTTTTCATTTTCTGGGCCATTGGAGCAAAAATAAAACAAAACAGAAAGCCTCATGAGTGTCGCATAATTTTTTGAAAAATAATTGAGTTGTCATAACTGAAGTGTCAAATATATTTAAACAAAGTCAGTTCAATATGATTACAGCTAGCAAGGAAAAAACATGCCATTTGGCTGTTACAGTCTGGATGATGGTGCACATAAACAGGGTTATATAATCTATTTTTATAGAACAAGAGGGGGTGTGGATGATCAAAAATAAACAAATATGGTAAATTACTGAAGTGACAGTGCTGGCAGGTTGTCACATTGGGAAAAGTGTAAATGATGAATGAGTATGAAGGAGGAACCTACACTTGTTGGACTCGCAATTGAGGAAAATGACAGTGTCTCTTGCAAAAACACAGTTATCTTTCTGTAATACAATTTAATTTACTTTAAATAGGATAACACGAGTCACAACATTTATGTTTATGCAAATAAGATTATAGGTCTAGACATGCAATCCAATAAATCCTTCAGATAAGAAGATGGCACAAGATTTAGATATACATTTCAACCACCACCGCATATGTTAGACTGCTCAAAAACAGTAAGCCTTGACTCATAGCTTGCTTGATTGCATCTTCGGTTACAGATTTTAACCACCATATTCCTGGTTCACAAATATTTGTCTGCATTGAAATAACTTTGTTAGGTGCAGGATCGTAATGACTCCATCTTTGCCATTTCATGCGGATTTGGCTAATCACTTCATTTGCATATCTACCATTGACTAACACCTTGAAATCAGACTTTTTCCACTTCCTCATCTGCATTTGCACCACAAATTAACACCCTGGAAAAAAATAATTGACTTTTTCACTTCCTACAGATATTGTAATTAATTAACAAGTTAGGCAGCTTAAGATAATAATATGTAAATAATGCCGGCGTGAGACAATTACAAGTTGCATATTATGTTGAGGTCATGGTTTTATTAATTAATTAATGCTGGAAAGCTCATCAGTTTTATTTCCTTAAAATATTAAAACAAAACAGGATTTAATGCGCAACAAAAATACTTCTCAATGCTAATGAGCATGAATCATTTAAAGCAAAAGTCTGCATATTCTGTTTGATCTTCCAAATGATGTGCATATTATTTAAAAAATAATATTGGACTCTTTGCAGCATTCATTTGACTACTTCAAGACCTATTGGATTTCAGAACTGACAACAGCACAGAAAACAATTCAGAACGTCATTACAGTCGTGCAACTGGCATTCAGTGTGTTTGGCAATGGCGTAATACTCTGAACATTGTTCATTTACTACCAGGACCACCAGATGTGTTCACTTGTTAGACATTGTCATATATAAATGGAAACTTGTAAAACAAATGCAAAGCTTCACAGCAGGTGCAAATATCCTCTGAAGAGCTTTAAGACGAGTTCATTTTCGAGACATCTGTAATGATTTCGACCAGCTGTACTGTGAATTTTTCTGAATGTCATTTAAATGTGATATACACTAATTAAATAGTGGTTCTATCCCATGCACATTTGAGCAGATAGCTTAAAGGAAATGCAGTTACTGCTCAGCTATTGTCTATACAATATGTCCGGTTTGTTACTCATAGCACGAGCGGCTCCAGGTAATAACAAGCAATCACTCATCAACAGAGAACAGGCTTCGTGACTTTAGGCCTTCCTTACATAACTTTGCTCATTGCACAATGTCACCCATTCGTCCTGCTTCCATTTGCAGACTGAGCAGCAAGGCCATGGTGCAGTTTAATGAGAGGGTAATAAAAACTCGTGGTCCAGTGACCTTTGTGGTTCATGACTCCAAGAGGATTAGCCATCTTTTCTCACATCTTACCATGAGTGCTCCAGGTCAACCTTCATGTGGTCAGGAGAAATTATATTCTGCTGCTCAGAACACCAGAGTCAGTTCAGACGCAATTCGATGGTTTATGTGTTGGGTTCAATTCCAAGTACACAGGAACTGAATGCACAGAATGTCAAGGAGATTGCAGTGAAACACGAGTATCCACAAACTTACATGGATAAGCTAATGCACACTACACTTTTTACATCTAAAATGTGGCCATAAACACGTGCTGATAATTATGGAGGAGATTATGTTTATGTTCTTAACACAAATGCCTATTTTATCTGGCTGAAGTGAGAGGAGTGTTGCTTTCCTAACACCTAAATGCAATCTTTGCTGTACTCCATGATTGTAATCTAAATGATAAACGCCTAATTGCCCAAGGGATTGTTTACTGAATGAATTTAGTTATGTAAAATAATAATGTCATGTATTTTATGATTGGATATTTTCTCAAGGCTTTTTCATAACGTTATGTCACATGGATACATAAAGGCCAAAAGTAAAAAACACATTGAAAATCTGTGATATTTTGTAAATTTAAACTGAAAAAGGAAAATAAATAAATAAACAAATACATAATCTAAGTTTTACAGCTGCTTCAGTTCTCATTCTGTTCTGCAGACTCACTGTAAAAAAAAAAAAGATTGTTATATTAACTATAAAACACTTGAAAAATGCTACAGTAAAAACCTTATTACGGGGAACACCTGTAATAGATACAACTCTACATGTCATGCAAGTTTACCATTGTACCATTTTTAGAAGTAAAAATGCACAAATAATGTAATTGCACACTTCACATTTGATGGTAATTTGTTTACATAATTGGGTTTCTTAATAGTTTTTGCTATGACATATATTAGTGTTTTAGAAAACAACCTGTTTACTTAATGTTAACTGCATTGTTGTGGTTTCATATTTATTACTATTATGGCATGTCGTATTTGTGCATTTGAAACGTAAACCTTTTATATATTAGTTTACAATCTTATGGAAAATGTACTTGTGATGAACTTTGCTATGGTAATGTGTCACAAAACACAATTTAATAGTAGCATTTTATAAATTAGAGTTTTGAACTATAGAATTTATAGGTTGTTCTGTAAATAGGTTTACATTTTTACTATATTATTCTGGTAATTATTCTGGAAACCACAGCTGCTGTTTTTTTCTTCTGTAAAAATACCAGGATGTTTTATTTGTTTTATTTACAGTGCTATTAATAAATACAAAACATGAAAAAGGTACATATTTCAGCAACAGTAAATGTGTCTTAGCTTTCTTATAATGGGTTTTACTGCTCGATTTACTTCAAGATCACTGGTGATGTTAGAGAGCAGACAGTAGAAATATGACTTTGCAAAATGTGATGTAAAATCTGTGATTGATCTGACAAACCACCTAGTGGATCAGTGGTGCTTGTAATGGTAAATTCCTGTCAGAACACTCTGGCTTTTTTATTTTAGCTCCCATGTTCTCTGTACAGCTAAAGATACATAAAACTCTTCATTTTATCAGTGACATAAAATCAAGTCATTCGTATCTCAAATGATTTCTTTAATTGCTTTGTTTTAAGGGAATTAAAGAACAGAAACATCACACATTAACACTACTGCGGAGATATTACTTGTTTTTAGAACATTTAGTTAATTTCAGAACTATTCAGTTATGCTGATTGTGGAAAATTAAACCCAATTAATTAATTAATTAATTCTGGTATTTGACTGTCAACATGAAGTGTCACTAAGTGTACCTCTTTAGTTATGATTAAGAACATATCATGTCAAAAGTCATTTGATAATAATGTGTCAACAGTAATAAGGTGTTCCCATAGACCCTCCCTTCAAACAAGAGAACTTTCTTTTGGCGGAAGCCAAGGTTGAGTACATGAGAACAGTGCACACACACATACACACACACAGCTCAAAGGATTTATTACCTTGGACAACTTGGAGGCAGCACTCAAATATCAGAAGAGGCCAGAGCACTTTGAAAGAAGCAAGAGCGGAGCACAGAGAACTGTGAACAGGTAGGGATGTTTTTTATTTTTTAGCCTTTTTGTTATCGTTCTATCAGAACTGTGAGACATGCACAAAGAACAAGAAAACAATACAAGCTTTTTATACCTTTGTATTGTGCCAAAGTTTATCTCGTCACTCTGTGTACCTTGAACAGACACTTGCATGTTTTCTACGGGACACAAACTAAGTGGCAAGTTTCACACTCAGTTGGGAGCAATGAACTATACATGTACTTTGACTTAATATAGCAACTGTGGAGTTTTTACAATCCAGCGCTGACATCCATACATTACTTTGAGTTCTGACACCAGAGACTTTAAAATCCAAAATGAACTTGTGCTGCTTTATAGTTTTACTCCCTGTTTATAGATGTACTATATACTAGCTGATAATGTTATTAGTCGTATTGTGGATGTTTTAAATGCAGTTCCTTACAGCTAGTTTGGTGGCCACATATTAAAATCATTTGCGTCAGTCTTCCCGATTTGGGTTTCAAGGTCTAGAATCTGCTGGAGCTGCTATTCAGGTGGCATGAAGTCAAATCAGAACAGTTGCAGGGATGTTCTAACTATAGATATGGGTATCACATCAAATGAAGCCAATGTACGTGATGGATTTTGAATCAGTCGATCTATGTCCATACTTTTTGTGTGTGACAGATGTCATTTAACACATCGGTTCTTTTATAAAATAATTTTATAAAGTAAAAATCTTCTTATCGGTGCTTAATGAACTGATCGTTTTGAGCTCTGGAGTTTTTAAATTTAAACAAGTCACACAAAAGACTATTGTAATGAAACATAGGGAAAAAAATGACAGAAGCACGCATGGTCAGGTAGTAATACATACACATTTCTATTCTATTTTTAAGAATTGCAAACCTACATAAATGTAGGTAAACTTTTCTTGGGTGATGATAATGAAGCTGCGTACGAAAAAAGCAACAGCACCTTATGGAACAATTAAATCTTAATGTATATGGGAGTTGCTTTAAAATATTCAGTGTGACTCTGAATTCACGATAACTCCTCGTGTTAGCATATGCATTGATGCTTTACAGTGTGGTGAAGAGCTAAAGCGAATCTAAAGGTTTAAAGCTGTTCTTGAAATGTAGAAAAAGGAAATAAACAACAAATTGTCTCAGCAATTATTATTCACCAGTAGAGCTTGTCACTAACAGTGGCCTTGTGTTAATTCATCTTTAAATGTCTTCTGGGAGCCACAGATTTTTATCCTGCACACTGAGAGGGTTAAGAGGTGCATGGGGACATTTGAGATCCCTGGATGGTCTATCCACTGGAGCCATTTTAACTGGTCAAGGCTGACAGGACAGAGGAAGAGATTTTATCACCAATCAGAGAAATAGGAGGGCGATAGACTGAGCAAAATTGGCTTTGCCTATTGCTGAGGGTGATTTTGCTCACTTAAAACACCCTGTGGAATCGCATCTTCCATACTCTAAATAAAGTACTGACAAGCAGGCTGATTTATAACGCAGTCATTTCCTAACCTAAAACATGTGTTGCTTCAATCTAAGACCTAAGGGGCTCATTGCCAGCCTTCTCTAAGTAGAAAAGTGGACTTAATGCTTGATCGATATTGCATTTAGTGTGTGCTTGGCTAGTGAGTGGACTGAGAAACTTAGTTATGCACCAACGTAATTAGACGATTACTAAAACATTCATGGCTCTGGAAATGAGACTTGAAAAGGCCCGTTGGTATAGCTGAAGGTAGAACTTACCCATTGGATTCACATAAATGTCACCTAATGCATTGTATGCTAATGATATGTATGCTATTACTCCCTAAGTGTCTCTCTTTCTGAACTTCGCCAGTTTTGAGAAATGTAAATAACTAGCACCAACCAAGGCTGTGCTATGACAAATGACTATGTCCTACTAAACATGTCAGCAGGGCAATTCTGAGAGAGGGAAAAAAGGTTAGCGGTATAGTTTAAAACTTGAGCATGTCATTAGACTTGCTTTTCATATAGTCGTGTGAAGTGCTAGTTTACTCATGCACTGTTATTACCGCTATACAGCCCGCCCTGCTGCTGGCATGTAATTATGTTATGAAGCATGGCTCTGGTTTCACAGCACGATGAAAATGTCTCCTTTTATGCAGCAGTTCTTCTGATCTGAGATGCAGGTGGAAAACCCTGGAAGCTAAGCTAACACAGGCAAATTTTGCACAATAGACAACTAATTTGTTAAGTAAGATGGGAATATACCTACTTTTAAGCGTAGAATGCCCAAGATGGCAGTGAGATGGAGAGCTTTCTTGTCCCCATATAAGCATGTGATTGCGCTGAGTGGTGTGAAGCTCAGGTTGCATGTAAATTGAAGACCCCCAGCTTGGCAAGCTTCAGTCTTGGGATAGTTTTCTCAGAAAGGTTAGATAGCTTGTTTTCCAAAATGAACAGAAGCCAAGGCTTGCTTAGGACATGCTAAAAACTGGCATGGGTGTTCAAATAATTTGTCATTCTGAATATCTTGTGCTGTAATCAGAGAATGTGTAATAGTGTTTCTCAAATAGTTTCGTTTAGCAGCCAGACAATGCGGTAACGAAACCGTCCATCAAACAAATGAAGGGAAATTGACCATTTTGTTTTGTAAATGCCTCTTGAATTTTGATGGTTTCGTGCTCTCAGCAACAACAAATTGTAGTTGGCACAAACCAGGTTTTCTCTTGATCTGTATTTAATCTAGTCTTGTTCCATTTTTTTCTACCTTACATCATATTTGTTCATGGTTTTTGAGGAGGAAGTGATGTCACACATCCTGTGTAGCCATTCACCCAATTTGGCTGCTTCTAACAAGTGACAGATAAATTTTGGCTAAAATAATGCACAGCTGTTGGATAACAAAAGCATATTCCCCTCCCTATTAAAAACTGATATGACTATAGTTTATTTTGCTGTAATATAGGATCCTAAAAGTTAGTTAGGTTATTAATTAGCATGTCACGTTTTTCCCCCTGCAGTCCCCAAACCTTTCAGATTCAGAATAGACCTGAAACCCACTACTTGTATAGTAGTATAGATATCACGATTTTGATAAAATGTTAAATTTATAACAGTTTATGCATGAACTAACAATAAGCTAATTTTTATAGCATTTATTGATCTAGGTTAATATTAATATTATTGTTCACTGTTAATTGTATCATTGTTAACTATATATTTTATAAATCTTGTTCTAATGCTAATTTAAGATACTTGTAATGGTATAAATTACATTGCTCTAATAAATGCTGTTAATTTTTAATTCATGGTGCTTATTGCATTAACTAACGTAAATGCTTTAAACCTTATTTAACTTTGGTGTCACCAGGACTTCATTATATGGTACATGCATTTACTTGTTCAATCTGAAGCTCATTCATTATTAGCAACATTTTTAGTACTATCCGAACAGTAATATAACTGCCATAGTGTTATTCTCTATGATGCAACCAATTGAAATAATAACTGTCAAGCTTTACGCCAACCGAAATGGCAAGCCAAACCATGCATAATGATGAGTGCAATGAATCACATGCATGTTGAAGGATGACACTCAAATGTCAGATTTCAGCAGCTTGTGATCCACAAAACGCTTGCATTTATATCTCATTATGCTCTGTGCAGTGTCTCTAAGAGGCCAATCAACATGCTATTGTGTATGAAATATGGCACTCGGTCAGATGGCTGATGTAGCATAGAATTTCATAGAGTTATTTATTGAAAAAGATAGACACTGCATCAAACAACCTGCTTCGCTCTGGATCTGAGATGAGTTTGAGACTACCATTAGCAGGAGTCAACAGCAAGAGAGGGACAAGAGTCATCGAGGGCCCTAGACTACTAGATCATTCCAAATAAACAAGCTTTGTACAAAACCTAGTCAACTGCCTACCTAGACAGCTTTTCCCCTCGTTTGGCCAAAATTATTGCATCTATCCTTAAATAAGAAGAGCATCTAAGCCTGTTTCAGCCACAAAATAATAATAATAATAATAATGTAATTGCGACTTCTCATAATTCTGACTTTTTTTCTCACAATAACGAGTTTATATCTTACAATTCAGACTTTTCATCTCAGAATTGTGAGTTTATAAACTCAGGTGGAAGTTAAATGTAGAACTGCAATTTCTATCATTTTTATGCATTTATATCTTGCAGTTCTGAGTTTATATTTAAAAAGTTTGGCATTTGAGGCAGAAAACAAAATTAAAATCTGAATTATGAATTCAAAGTTACAATTAGCTTTTTAAAATTCTGCCTTGGCAGAAATGGGAGCGGATTAAAAATGCAAATTGTCATTTTTAATTTAATACTAATAACAATTTATTTAAAAATTGACAATTTTTTGGCCAATATTTCTGTGTGCTAGGAATTTTTATGCTTGTTTGTCTACTACAATGTGATTTTAGCTACATACTATCTCCAAATTCTATTGAAATCAATTGAAGAGCATTTCAATTCAAGTCACTTGTGAGCTTACATTTCAGTTAGGACGCTGCCTTAGGGGTAAGTTCATACAGGACATGTTGTTGATTTCAAAAAGAGCTAGCTAACTTGTCACTGTGTCTTAAAAAGCAGTGCACAGGAATCAAAGACGTCTGTCTACCGTTTGTTCACACAGACAGACATTTAAAACGCATGCACAAATGGATGCATTCCATGTGACACCCCCTATGTAGGTAGTAGACAGCACAATAGGTTTTGGAGCAAAGCTAAGAATCTTGAACACATGCTCACTAAAATATTTTCAGCTTTCCTCCTCAAAGCCAATATGTCTCCCTGCAGGAGACAGTTAAATCCAAACATGTCAAAATCCCATATTAGTGCTATGCTAGTGCTAGTATAGTCGTGAGGACACACTGACTGGATCTTAACCGTATATGTGAGTGGATTTGAAAAGATGAATGACTAGAGCCGTGGAGGTTTTGCTGACTAGGCCCAAAGCCTCTCTAATGGAACATAATGCACTGCACTGTCACACTGCATCACATCCCAACAGATGGGATAACCGTCGTCCCACTTTGCTTCATCTTTGTGCCTATTTCACCTGAATTGCTCTTTTACCGAAACTGTTTGGATTTAATAGGTTATTTAAATGTGCAAATGCTCAGTTTTACCTATTTTGAGGTGTCTGCTTAATGGGGATAAGTGTTGCAGAAGCACATGGGTTGAATATCCTAGACAGACCGATTTATAAAATTAGCTTTTTCATCCATCTTCTAATTGCATCTTGTATCGTGCAAACATTTTAATTTATCCAAATGTTTAATAAGACTGAAATTGAATTGACCTTTCGTATTGCTTTTCTCACACCCAGAGAAGCTTTTGAATACTTGAGCCATTGGACTGCATCAAGATGATGAAAAAAGCCAAGGTTTTAGATCCAACTGCTGCCGGGCAAGGCGGTAAGAACAATATAATTGTTTTCTCTCCCATATGGCAGGCTGACACTGGCACCGAACCTTGTCCAACTGCTCTATTACTGAATTACTGAAACAACAAATCCAGCCATGTTCTCCATGAAGACCAGCTAGAGAAACACATGGTGGAAAAAAACATCCTTTTTTGTTTTGTAATTCGTTCTTTCTCTTTCTTAATGGTCACTACTCCCAGAAGATGTAATTTAGTTAATCAGTTTTCTTTGTATTCATAATGATGAGAGTATAGCAATGGAATTTGACACACTTGATGGGACTTGGGTCTCATTTAGAAAAGTTCTACCACAGTAAGCAGCTGCATTAAAATGTAATGCCGGATTTTCCAGATAAAATCTAATGACCTCCTCTCCATGGTAAAGTGAATAATATATCTCTCCCTGAGGGGTTAGAAGAGCAAGATAAAAGCAAGTGTTGAGTCTAACCTAGCCACACAAATTTATTTAAACACACCAATGATCAAACAGCTGGTTAAAGTTGTAGGTTGTGTGTCTGGAAACTGGTCACTGTGCACAAGCTGCAAATGAAGTGGAGGCTGTGAATGTGACTTATGCAATCAGAGCCTTCATCAGTGCCTAGTGCGCTCTTCATGTGGAAGCTCACTAAACAGCCCCATGAGCATTTGCTGTCATTCAGCAAGGGTTTCTTTGAATCGTGTAACCATGGATGCGAGGGACAACCATCAACCAACCAGAATGTGAAGTGCCTGTGATGAGAAAGGACAGTAAATAGAGCCAGAAAAGAGGAGAGGGAGAACTGGACCAGGCTGGAATCGAACCTGTATGCACAACAGCTCTTACATTTCATCATTAAACCTTTTTTTTAATATATATAAAAATCCACCCATTTTACATTTATTTTCTTTGATTATTTCCATATTTTATAATTTTTTTCTCACGTGCTTTATTTATTTAATTTCCTTTGAGGAGGGGATTTGATTTACCTTATTTAATTAGACTTTTTTATTATTTTATTCGTTTTTTTCTTATGTTAATTATGAGCCTCTCCTTTTTTACATTCATCATGGGTGATAATATATAAATTAGAGGACATAAAAATGTCCTCAGTGACAACATATCTGTCCGTTTTGGCCTGTTTCACACAAATTTAAGAAGAGTACAAAAGTAGCAACGTCAATCTGTAACTGTGACGCACATTAACGCCATTTGCTTTTGTATAAAGCGCGAGCCTATGGTGTGACACGAGACATGACAGTGCTGCTGTGAGTGGATATCTCTATGGCACAATGTTGCTGGACATGTCTAGAAAGAATCAAGTATTTAATTGCACCATGCTTGCATCACCTTCATTCTGTCAGATTTACTATACAGCGGCCTATGCTAACTGTGAAACTTACATCAAGCCCGGCATGCATCTTTTCGCAAGGTGTGAGAAAGTTCACTCTTTTATATTCTCTATTTATGTTACCTCTAAAAATCGCATATTTGAAAAGACTGTGTTTTAAAATTGGCTTATAGTATGTTTTCGTTTTTTCACCATATAACCTTCTGCGTTCAGCACGCGTACATTGTGCAAAAACTCACAGCTATACTTCCGCTAGGCAGCAGTGTGAATACTGTAACCAGAATAATCACCTGCTGATTATGTATGCTGTGTGAAACAGGCCTCACTTTTATTTCCTTCCCAGTTTGTCTGCTTTTTCTCTAGTCTTGTCTATTGTAACCTCACATTCAACCACTTATGTTTTATTGGTTTAACCTCCTCGTCTTTTCCCCGTCTTGTGTTTTGGTTGTATTTGTGAGTCATTTTGTCTTTCGTTCAAACCTGACAAAAAAAAAGAAAGAAAAAAAAGCCAGGATTCACAATTTTGTGTTTTGTGTTCTCCTTCTTTGTTTCCCCTTCCTTCGTTGCTGTTGTACTGTAATGTTGTGTCTATACTGTACCAGGACTGGAAATTCTACCTCTCAAGAGACAAGGTAAGGTAATCGAATGACAGCAACCTGAACATCTGCATGCATGTCATGATATCCAGTATATCATATCATATCATATCATATCATATCATATCATATCATATCATATCATATCATATCATATATCATATCATATCATAACATGTATAACATATCATATGTATCAAATGATATATCATAACATATCAAGTATATCATATTATCCAGTATATCATAATATCCAGTCAAATAAAAATAAGAATGCACATCAGTGAATGTTCAGATTGCTGTCATTTAAAGACACAATGAAAAGACTGCAGCAATTTTCTTTCCAGTGTTGATGTATTGAAACATGATGATAAGAAAATATTGTCCCTTATTTTAAAATAACCAATAGGTGGTTTAAACCACTGATCAATATAATATAATATAATAAATTTGTATAGATCAGTGTTTTAACCAGAGGTTATCAATACAAGAAATGTTTTTGGCGGGGGCAAGTTGTCACTTAAATGCTAGGATTTAATACAATTAATTACAATATTTACTGACCAAAACAAACTGTTTTATATTTTTGTGTGTGATG
The DNA here is from genome assembly GCF_936440315.1 of Barbus barbus. Classification (NCBI taxonomy): domain Eukaryota; kingdom Metazoa; phylum Chordata; class Actinopteri; order Cypriniformes; family Cyprinidae; genus Barbus; species Barbus barbus. The sequence continues at coordinate 24,806,052 of NC_136753.1, read as the reverse complement.
TTTCATATTTTTGCTGTTTCATTTTTATTCATTTTTCCCTCTTATATTTGATATACTGTTTATATTTTGCTGTATGAGCCTAAGAAGTGTGACAAAATGGCCTAACAAGACAAAAAAAAAAAAAAAAACTCAAGTGTGTTCAGTGAACTATATATTTTGGAGTAATAACGGTGTACATTTAAGACCTATGACAATACAGAAACTGATTTGCAAAAATAAATCTACTTTGAGAAATAGTTACCAGAGTGAACATTGTGACAACCAGCCCCGGTTTAATCTTCTATTTATAAATTTGGGAATGTGTTTGAATCTGCATATTTTAAGTAAATCAAGAAGGAAGGTATCACTGGTGCAAATATAATTATATGTCTTAGATCCCCACTTAAAAATATATTATGTACAGAGATTGTAAAATGTTTGTCAATACATGGACTACAGTTGTGCAGATGATTATTCAGCATATGTTACGTCACTGTGCACCCGCTGTGTTGTTTCCCCTGATGTTCTGACATTGTACCCTGAATGTGGATTCTCTCAGGCATCAAACGAAGATCTAAGGTTCCCGGTGTTATGATTACGCAGTACATTGAGGAACTTCCTGAGGGGATGACAACTCCAGACTTCACACGTAAACCCATCGCTTTAACCATTCAAGAAGGTAAGCACATTAAAAGAGAAGAATCTACAAAAGTGAAAGCAAATATGATTAGAGGTGACAGTTGAGAGCTAAATGATCCTGGATGTGAAATTAACAAGCTAGGAGCACGTACAGGATTACCACACAGATTTACTGCCCTAAATGTCTAATCTGTGCAGCTACACCGACTTAAATCCCTCATCTACTGCGTAAATTATCAAATTCGCTGCTCGTCCCCCATGCAGCTTTAACATGTGACCACAGCTATATATGCATCAAGGAAAAGAAATCAAATGGCATATATCCCATTTCACGCTAGTTTGAAATGCACAGAGCAGGACCACAAATGTGTAACGTATGCCTTCATTTATGTTGTTAATGACATGTAACCTTGCAGGCTATGGGTTTTTGCCCTTTATTTTGCCTGTATCTAAACCATTTGACTTTGCCAAAGTATCTTCTGCAATACAACTAAGAGTGTCTCTTGAAAAACAGAACAACGTCTGCAATGTTATACATTTCTAATAAGCATTAAATAAAATATGGCATGATTTTACAATAAGGTCCCATTAGTTAATGCATTAAGTAACATAAACTAACAATGAGCAGTAATAATAATGGTTGTTAATGTTAAACTGTGCATTGTTAGTTCATGATAACTTCATGATAAAATACATTCTCAAGTCAAAAGACTTGGCACACCTACTTATTCAGTGTTATTACTATTTTTCCCTTTTCATAACAATAGCAAAGTAATCAGAACTATGAAATATTGCTAGTTCTGCACACTCTGGATATTCACTCAAACAACTTCACAAGGTGCATCCTGGGATGCATTTTAAATTCAATATTATATACTGCAGATATACAGTATGCTGGGCACTTCGTTCTGTTTGTAAAGAAATAAACGAATAGGCTCAATTTATATAGTTTATATTAGTTTTGTAGAATAAATGCATACAATTTATTTCAAGCATTTAAGCATATTGTTATGGTGCTGTAGTAAGGAGCGTGCACGACGAGGAATGGATGAAAAGGCGGTTTTAAATAAACATCAGCACAAATAACCATAGTACAACATTAACTTAACATTAATCCAAGACAAAGACTGAGGGAGAACTGAGGACTTATAAAGGGACCAACCAAACGAGGAAACAAGATAATTAATTAAACACAGGTGATGAGAATGAATGAACTAACAAGGAACTGATGAGGAAAACCGGAACGAAACCAAATAAGGGCAAACAGGAAACTAAACAGAAACCAAACCGTGACACATATACTGTACCATCAACCATATTCATAACGGACATACATAAATTCAATTAAGTGTGTCCAAACTTTTGAGTAGTAGTGAACTGGCACACATTCTCTGGTAAATGTTCACAGAATTGAAAACAAATGGAAGATTTCATATATAACAATCTATAACAACTTTCATAATGCAGGAAAACTAGCCATTTTAAAAGCTAAAGTGATTGGAAACCCAACACCCACTGTAACCTGGCGTAGAGCAAAAGGAGAAATGAATGATCCCCAAAAATTTCAGAACAAATATGACCCAACAACTAATGAACACACTTTGGAGGTAAGCACAGGCTTTTAGCTTGACTTTAAATCCTCTACTTAACATTTAAGGTGAAGTGTGTAATGGTTTCATTTTAAAATACCCTCTCATATCCCAGCTTAATGTGAAGAGACTGTAAGTAGGATGATTTCCGCAGAAAGAGTAAACTCTGTTGCCCTGTGCTATCAAAGCATTGCTTGCATCAGTTGATTGAGTAGCCCAACATAGCATCATTGTCACAACCAGCACGATTTTGGGGCATGACTTCCTGTTTGGCAGAGGGTGAGGGGAGTGAACCTGTTGTGGAAACAGTCATCATTATTATCTACAGCCACTCAGACATTAAACACTTCACCTTTAAATGTTCATTTCATTATCTTTGTCATTCAATTATTGCCCGCGATTCATCAACACAACCTCTTTTTCATTTACTTTTGCAGATACCTAAAGTGAGCAGTGATGAAGCCGACACTTACAAATGCTATGCCTCAAACGAATATGGAAAAGCTGTTTGCACTGTTGTCCTAAATGTAATTGAAGGTAGGGCACACACATCTTAAAAGCCCTACTTGTTTGTTACTTTCATTACTAAGTTCTTATTCTATCCACACAGAAAGCAGAACTCATACATGAAAATAGCTGCAAACACAATATTTTCTTTTTCTTTTCAGTTGGATTCAAAAGGGAAAAAGAATTGCAAAAGGCCGAAGCAGGTAAGATAATTGTAACCTTTTGGGAGCTGATTTTTTCTTCAGCTTAGCATGGCAGTTGATCATGAAGGAAAAAGATTGAATTGGATACTTTGAATACTTTGACACTGAATATGGCACACGTAAGCATTCACTTTCCTCTGTTTGTTGATTGCATTTTGAAGCTCCAGCAGGTGACCCAACAGAGTTTAGAAAGATGCTCAGGAGAGGGTGAGACGTTTGTTTCCATTACATTACACATTAATGCCATGTCATCAGCAGTGCAGTTTCTCTTTAGGCTCTATTTTTACATTTGATTCTTGCCATAGTTAATTACCCCATCTCATATTAAAACATCAGTCACGTTAACCCAGTTAAGTGCTAGCATTTGGCCTGAAGTTCATATTTGTCATTACAATCTTCTTAAAGTGCTGGCAAAAAAGTTGAGGAGAAAAGGGAAGGTGACATTGACGACTCTGTATGGGAATTGCTGCTGAGTGCTGAGAAGAAAGACTATGAGCACATTTGCGTCGAGTATGGCATCACTGATTTCCGTGGCATGCTGAAGAAACTGGTCGAGTTGAAGAGGGAAAGAGAAGAGGAGCAGGCACAGGTAAAGAGCTGGCAAAATCATAGAAGGTTTCTCACATTTTCATGACTGGCTGCACAAATCTGGAGACCAATTGTTATGTTCTGTTTGTTTCGCTGATTTAGTTCATCCAACATATCAGTAATCTCAAGCCCATTGAGGTGAAATCTGAGCATGCTGCAACCTTTGAGCTGGAAATGGAGCTCAAAGACCCCAACAGCCGCATTTTTCTGTATAAGGTGAGAACTGTGAATCAGAGGATGTCAAATACCAGTGAAAAAAGGTGGGACTGGTACAGTAGATCAATGCTAGTTACAAAGCAATGCCTCCCATTGAGCTCTCATCATCTGTGATAATCGAAAAACAGCCACAAATTGTTCATGTCAGTATTATTTCAGTATTATATTTGTTTATTGTAGTTTTTTATATATTTTTGCTTTAGTTAACTATAATAACCTTGGTTCAAACTGTATACTATAATATCTGAAAAAGAGCCACGGTATTTAAGCAAATTTTAACAGTAAAATCTTGGCAGACATAATTGCACTCCATCCAGCGCTTTACACTTTAGTCCAGTAGGTGGCGTACTATTAAATTATTATGACTTTGTTTTCAATTACTTGGCTACATAATGACATATTAGGCCATAATACCCAAATAACTTACTATAATGAAAAACAAAGACAATATGTTAACATGCATTTGCATATGGTTATGAAGGTTGATTTTATCGTTATTGTACTTGAATGTGACATTGCATATTTTTCAAATGAAAAGCCTGTTTTAGACTACACAAAAGATACTGCACTAGTGCTACCTATTCAGCCCGTATAATGTGGAGAACCAGTCTTAATTATTTTTTTTTGGTCTTATTTTCCTATATGCATCATGAACATTCATAACAGTTACTCTTTACCTTTTGTTCAGGATGGAGTCATGATTCCATTCAGCAAAGACATTGAAGGTGATATGAAACACAATCTAAAACAAGTTGGCAAGAAGTACATCTTCACTGTTTCAAGCCTCAATCCAGAAGATGCTGGACTCTATCAAGTGGATGTTGAGGGTGTCAATATCTTTTCAACGGATTTCAAGCGTACGTTTTTTTGCTGCACATTTGTCAGTTAACCTCCTGCTGAAAAGACCAGCACGATTTCCCATGCCTGTCTAAGCTGCCTTGGTGTTTCTCTGGCTGGTTAACCAACATAAAAACACAGATGTAAGCTATGCGCCATTATGCCCCAAAACTAAATCGATCCCATAATAATCAATAAAGCGGACTACACTGGAAGCATCTGTTAGGGTGCATACCGGACAGTTACATCAAAGTCAGCATGTGATGTTTCTGGTCTGCTAATATAAATTGTCTTTTGCTTCTAAACATGTATACACAGTTTTAGCAACATAATATTTATTTGCTAAGTCAGTTTTTAGCTAATGTATTTCCATTGAAAATCAAGCAAGTCGTGCTATTTAAGCTAGTTAAGAAGCCTAGTGAAGACACCCAAATTTAAAACCAACTTTGCTGGTCTTTTCAGTAGTGCTTTTGTTTTTCAGTCATGCATAATGCCATGGATTGACTGAGGTGTGTTTATCCATATTTAAAACAGTTCCCCCTGTGGACTTTGCCCTGAAGATTAAGGAGGTGACGGCCCAAGAGAGAGAGGATGCCATCTTTGAGTGTGTTTTAACTCAGCCCGTTAGTAAGATTACTTGGACCCTAAAAAATACACCTCTCTCTAACAATGAAAAATATGAGATTACTTGTTCTGAAGATAAACTGGCCCACAGTCTGAGAATTATTGATTGTATGCCTTTGGATGCTGGAATCTATGCTGCTATAGCCGGCATTAAGTCTAGCAGTGCTTGGCTGATTGTAGAAGGTAAGTACAACTTTTTTCACTTAGTAAGTTGAAAAAACATTGAAAAAAATCAAGTAATCAAATTAAATGCATCATGCTGATTAATTAAATTCATTGCACATATATTTGCACATAACATATACAATACCTGTATGCAGTTCTATTTTATCCTGAACACATAAGATACTTTGAAGAATGTTGGTAATGCTTGTTACCCACATTCTTCAAAATAGCTTCTTTTATGACGATGACTAATTTTAATTTTTCAGTGAACTATTCCTTTAAGTCAGTTCATTGTTTTTATTTCCACATTGCATTATTTTTATTACAATTAGCTAATTAAGTAGCTAAAAATAATGCAATTGTATGATACACTGATTAAATAATCAATTACAAATAATCACAGCCATTTTATTAGAAAATAAGGCTGTCAATTAATTAAAGTAGTCAAACTAATTATAATTTCTTGATTTGTATTCAGATTAATAACAAATTATAGCAATATACTGTCTACAAATATATTATAGCAATATACGCCCTAAATAAAATATATATTTTTTTTTTAATCCCACAAATAAAGACATTACAAAATACATCTTTAAAGTCAGTATATTGTTTTATTTCTGTAATGCGTTATTTTTATTCTATATATTTGTACAACATCCTGTAATTTGATTAACTTGCTTAAATTCAATATGAATCTGTTTGTATTATTGTTTCCACACCAGCTGACAAAGATCCTGCAACAAAGGGAAAGAAGAAAGCCCGGAAAACCACTCAGGCAGGTGGTGGTGGTGAAGACTTGCTGAAGATTGCGGCTGAGCAGGCAGAGAGGAATAAGAAGGAGATAGCAGAAGCTTTGGAGGCTGCTAAGAAACTCCGGGCTGAAAGAGAGGCAATAGAAGCTGAAGCTAAAGCTAGAGCTGCAGCTGAAGCCGAAGCGGCAAAAGCAGCAGCACAAGCGGCAGCAGCTGCCGCAGCCGCAGCTGCTGCTAAAGCTGCACAGGATGCTCTTGCCGCAGCTAAAGCCAAAGGTAAATCTGAGGCTGAAGCTAAAGCCGAAGCAGAAGCAGCTGCTCGGGCTGCAGCAGCTAAAGCCAAAGCCAGTGCTGAGGAGGAGGCCAGGAAGCAGGCTGAACTCAAGGCCTTAAGTGAAGGTCTGAGTGCTGAGCAAGCTGCTGCGGCAGGGGCTGCAGCAGCTGCTGCTTTGACTGCACAGGCAGCTGCTGCGGCAGCAAGTCTTGGGCAGGCTGGAGCTGCAGGTGGAGATGGAGGTGGTGCAGCGGTGGTAGGAGCAGTATGGGCTGCAGGAGCTACAGGTATTGGACAAGCTGGGGGAGCTGGAGGAGCCGGAGGTACCGGTAGAGCTGGAGTAGCTGGAGGAGCCAGAGGTGCCGTTGGAGCTGGAGGTGCCGTTGGAGCTGGAGGAGCCGTTGGAGCTGGAGGAGCCGTTGGAGCCGGAGGTGCCGGTGGAGCCGGTGGAGCCGGTGGAGCTGGAGGAGCCGGAGGTGCCGGTGGAGCTGGAGGAGCTGGAGGGGCTGATGGAGCCGGAGGTGCTGGTGGAGCTGGAGGAGCTGATGGAGCCGGTGGAGCTGGAGGGGCTGGTGGAGCTGGAGGGGCTGATGGAGCCGGTGGAGCTGGAGGGGCTGATGGAGCCGGTGGAGCTGGAGGGGCTGATGGAGCCGGTGGAGCTGGAGGAGCTGGAGGGGCTGATGGAGCCGGAGGTGCTGGTGGAGCTGGAGGAAGCGGTGGTGAGGGAGGAGATGGAGGAGACAAGAAGCGTCAAAGAGCAGGACCTCTTGTACCAGAGACTGTCGTAGGTAAGGGATTATACAAAGAGACATTCAATATATCTACACTATACAAATTCCTTCTTGCTTTTATTTCTCATTTTAAAAATATGTAGTGCAACATTTCAGCAGTGATTGGTTCTTACAGAAAATATACAGTCTAGCAAAGCAGGCCAAACTTCCATACAGCACATATACATACATACAGTATTGTTTATGTACAATGCTCTTCAGAAGCAAGATTTTTTTTTTTTTTATGTTTTTGAAAGAATTCTCTTATGCTGACTAAGGCTGCATTTATTTGATCAAAAATAAAGTAAAATTTAAAACAGCAATATTACAAAATACTTTTATAATTACAAATAAATGGTTTCTATCTATTTAACTTATTCCTGTGATGGCAAAACTGAATTTTCAGCAGCCATTACTCTGGTCATATGATCCTTCAGAAATTATTCACAACCTAGTCTCATGGCATTTCGTGACATAGTCATGAAATTTTAATCTATTGATTCGTGTTCATGGTTTTGCTGCTTAATATTTGCTTAATATTTTTTTTCAGGATTTAATGAATTAAGTATTTAACAGTATTTATTTGAAGTAGATTTTTTTTAAACAATGGAAAACTCTTTACTGACACTTTTGATCAATATAATGCATCTTTGCTGATTTCTTGGTGAGCAGTGTGTGTATACATTATATGTACACACACACACACACACACACACACACACACATACACATATACGTACACTCCATTCAGCAACAATATTGATACCTATTTATTTATCTTTACAAAATGTATATTATGGATACCTTTTTACAAAACTGTTATTGCATTTTGTTTTATTTTAATTTTTTTTGAAGTGTCAAAAGGTTTTGTAAAAGAGCTTTGTTTTGTGCAACATCCTCACACAACTTTCTGTTTACTTATATGCTGATGTTACTCTGCACATACACATGCAATCATCACAACACCCCTACATCCTAGAGCTGTTTTACTGTAGCTCAAGTGGGAAACACTCACAACACAATCAAAGCATTGCACATCCTGTGCTGATTAATTCACAGTTTACATCAAAAATCATGATAGGAAACTCAAACACACCCAGCACAGTTCCAGATGTGATCGTGGAAGGGGAAGCCAAGGGCCGTACTCGTGTAAGACAAGGCCCACTGATACCAGACACGGTGACTGGTAAGGGTGTGGGATGAATACACTAAATCTGGCTCATCTATATTAAAATCATGTGCTGTGATTACAGAAACTAAATAGTTTACTAAACTAAAAAGTGTCTGTCAACAGTAACACAAATAGCTTTTACTTGAATGATTGATAAAATATTGATCATGAGAAAGAGATTTCAAGTAACATTCACAACCTATTTTTTTTTATAAACACTGATTGTTTAAGCATGATTATTAATTTTCAGTGAATAAGAGTGATTAATATATATATATATATATATATATACATTTAACAGGGGGAAAAATAGGAGTGCTGAAAAATATCACAACTAATGTAATTTCCAATAATATGAGGTCATAAACAAAAAAACAAATAATCTTTTTTTATTTTCTCTATCATTGAATGTTCCATAAAATCCATAAATGTTTTTCAGCTAAATGTGATACTCTGTCTGTCTGTCTTTTACTCTGCTACTCTGTTTGTCTGTCACAAACAATTGTTTGTTTGTGTCATTTATTTGTTGTTCAAGTACCTGTTTGGTGTGGTGTTGGTTTGTCAGTGTTTTTCAGTGTCAGTGTGTAATGTTTCAATAAACAATGTTTATTATTTGGTTTCTATGTTTGTAGTGCTATGCTGGGTAGCCCCTCCCACTGTGAAATCTCATTGGCTATATTGTGTTCTACAAAGTTTTATATCAAACATCATGTTCTGAATGGTTGTGCTAGTGCAGCGGAGTCATGCAGCAACTTTCTTAAAAAAAAATAATAATAATAAAAATAACCTTACTTGTACTATGGCATGCAATTTGGGATCTGGATAATTCTATTTATAATATAAACAGCCATAACAAAGTATTTATAATAATAATTTAAAAAAAAACACCAGAAACATTACCGTTATGCTTAACATGTTATATGCATTTTCCATTGTCTTGTAAATAAATAAAAAACAAAAATGGAGCACAAAATAACAATGTACGCGGATCAGAATATTTGATGTTTAATAAAGAGCTTTGTGGAGTAGGATTTTTCGACCAATGAGATTGTATTGTGGGTGGAATTACCCAGCATGGCACAAAAGCAGCAAAACTACAGATTCAGCATGTTTAGAGGCACGACCTCGGAAAATGTTCATTGTTTGCCTTTTTGTGGTGGTTTTTGTCACAGTTTTCTTAAATGTTCTTGTTTGTTTTAAGTGTTTTTCTTTTTATTCTACATGTTCTTTCCAACCTCTTTATCATATTAATGTCAATCTTCAAAATGCTTCAACCACTGACCAAACGGCATGAATGAAGGTGGAGGTAATCCATCAGATAAAGAAAAACCAGCAGGGTCTGGCAAACCATCAGGTTCCGGTAATCCATCAGGTTCCGGTAACCCATCAGGTTCAGGAAACCCGTCAGGTTCTGACAATCCTTCAGGTTCCGGGAACCCGTCAGAGTCCGGTAGTGCTTCAGGTTCTGGCAGTGCTTCAGGTTCTGGGGACCCACCAGGCTCCGGGAAGCCACCAGGTCCCGCAGGCCCATCAGAGGGCAGCACTGAAGCTACAGAGGAAGAAAAAGGAGCTGAAGATGAAAAGGATGAGTCAGCTAAAGCTGGCAAACGTTCAGGCCGTAAAAAACAAGGCCCACAGGTTCCGGAGACAGTTGTTGGTAAGAGATGTTTGAAGTTGCACTGAATAATGACATTGCTTCCATGCAAATGTCAAAGTCATTCAGAATACTCAGGAATAACTATGCAGTCCCTTGTAGGAGTTCTGGGTCTAATTCAGTCACATCATCTGAACAATAAACAAAGTTATCCAAACATGTCCTATTCCTATTAAGTACATTGTTAATCAGGAAACTTCTTTAATTGGACTTGGGTGGTTAAAAGCTTTTAATTGTTATACCACAGATTCTCTGAAGGATTTAGGTATTTTTTTACTTAGCTTTAATTTAACCATTCTGGACATGTTTTGGATCTTATTTCCGCAGGACCAAACATCTCACAACATACTTTAGGACTTGCTGGATAACTTTCCACTGAGAAACTTTGTCAGTTTCCTAAGCGCTCATTTAAAGATTATACTCTTGGGTCTAACAGCTATAGAACAGGCTTTGTAAGCATATGCATATTCCTATCAGCAGTTCTTGAACATAATGTGCTTGTTGAAACATTGTGAAGGCATACCTGATGAACAAGCTCAAAATAAGGTTGTAATCAGTAACTTTAATAACCTCTTTAATTAGGTTGATTTGAGTAGGCAGAAAAATGTTTATTTCTTTGGTTATAGTGGGTGTTGGATAACTTTGTTTATTAAAGTAATAATTCAGTCAAAATGAAAAATTCTGTCTTTACATGTACAGGTGCATCTCAATAAATTAGAATGTTGTGGAAAAGTTCATTTATTTCAGTAATTCAACTCAAATTGAGAAACACATGTATTAAATTCAATGCACACAGACTGAAGTAGTTTAAGTCTTTGGTTCTTTTAATTGTGATTATTTAGGCTCACATTTAACAAAAACCCATCTCAACAAATTAGAATATACTTCATAAGACCAATAATAAAAAAAAAAAAACATTTTTAGTGAATTGTTGGCCTTCTGGAAAGTTTGTATGTTAATTTAATGTATATGTACTCAATACTTGGTAAGGGCTCCTTTTGCTTTAATTACTGCCTCAATTCAGCGTGGCATGGAGTTGATCAGTTTGTGGCACTGCTGAGGTGGTATGGAAGCCCAGGTTGCTTTGATAGCGGCCTTCAGGTCATCTGCATTGTTGGGTCTGGTGTCTCTCATCTTCCTCTTGACAATGATTCTCTATGGGGTTCAGGTCAGGCGAGTTTGCTGGCCAATCAAGCACAGTAACACCATGGTCATTGAACCAGCTTTTGGTACCTTTGGCAGTGTGGGCAGGTGCCAAGTCCTGCTGGAAAATGTAATCAGCATCTCCATAAAGCTTGTCAGCAGAAGGAAGCATGAAGTGCTCTAAAATTTCCTGGTAGATGGCTGTGTTGACTGTAGACTTCAGAAAACACATTTGACCAACACCAGCAGATGACATGGCAGCCCAAATCATCAATGACTGTGGAAACTTCACACTCGTTCTTCACAGTGGCCTCTCCACTCTTCCTCCAGACTCTGGGACCTTGATTTCCAAATGAAATGCAAAATTGACTTTTTTTCTTAAAAGAGGACTTTAGACCACTGAGGAGCAGTCCAGTTCTTTTTCTCCACAGCCCAGGTAAGACACTTCTGACGTTGTCTCTGGTTCAGAAGTTGCTTGGTAGCCCTTTTCCTGAAGACGTCTGAGTGTGGTGACTCTTGATGAACTGACTCCAGCTTCAGTCCACTCCTTGTGAAGCTCTCCCAAGTGTCTGAATCAGCTTTGCTTGACAGTATTCTCAAGCCTGCAGTCTTCCCTGTTGCTTGTGCACCTTTTCCTACCCAAATTCTTCCTTCCAGTCAACTTTGCATTTAATATGCTTTGATACAGCACTCTGTAAACAGCCACCCCTTTCAGAAATGACCCTCTGTGACTTACCCTCTTTGTGCAGGGCATGAATGTTCGTCTTCTGGATCATTGCCAAGTCAGCAGTCTTCTCCATTATTGTGGTTTCAATCAACAAGAGATACCCAGAATTTATACTGTAGGGATGGTCATTAATTGAAACTCAAATGTAAATATTCTAATATTTTGAGATAGTGATTTTTGACTTTCATCAGCTGTAAGCTCTAATCATCAAAATTAAAACAAAAAACTTTTGAAATGTTTTGCTTTATATGCAATGAATTTAAAATATATGAAATTTTCACTTTTTGAAACAGCTTACAAGAAAAAATGAACTTTTTCACCACATTCTAATGTATTGAGATGCACCTGTATTTATCCTCATCCCATTCCAAACCTGTATGTTGTTATTTTTTTACTATGGATAATAATAATAATTAATTTTTTTTTTTTTTTTTTGTTATTTTACAGTATATTGTAGATTTTAGCTATTTATTTGTTTCTATAAAAAAATCATATGGTTTACTTATGCTGCTTTTGTTGTGCTTGACAGCCTGTATGAACTGTCATGGAAGATCTATGTAAAAACCTTTATAAATTAAATTTCTGTATTTACCAAACAACAACAATATACAGGTTTGGAGGAACATCTCCGAATAAACTATTCCTTTAAATAAAATAAAGAAAAAAGTAAGTAATTGGAGTGAGGACCAATTATTTGTGGAAAACAGTTTTTGTTTTATTGTAAGATACAATAACAAATGTATTTACAAAATAGCATCCACCCAGTCTTTAATGTGCCAGATATTTCTTATGCATTGTGTGTCTGCTGTTTGTGTAGATCAATATGTGCTTGTATTGTCTTCACCAAACTTGCTTGTCTTGCTAAAGGCCAATCACCTTGCTCACTAATCAGAGGAACCAGGATGTGATAAGATCTTAATAAATGCAGCCAAATAGGACTTCACAAACTTTAATTACAAGAAGACAAATTAAAGATTTCATATGCCTTCGAAGACGTGAAAATTCCAGCAGAAGTCATTCCAGCAAGATCTTTAATTGTCAAAACACTTGGGGTTGCAAGAAAGCGACTCAATCAGCATTTACCAGGAGATTTTAAAGCAAATTCTGCAAAAGAACCAAATTGCATTTGGATGGTATCCAGAGGCAGCACGAAATGGGAAAAGGGGGAAATATTCATATTAATCTAATAGAACAACAACATTATTTGGTAATACCACCAAAACAAGAAGGTTTCCATCATTTGCTCATTAGTGGCGAAGCTTAATTAGAATGACTACTAATTCAGAGAATTATCTCAACTGAACAACTTCAACCAAGAGTGATAATTATCTACTATTAGAACGGAAAGAATGTCTGTACAATGCATTTCTAAAATAAGTCAGGTTAAATGTGTACCGGCCATTCAGAAATGCTTCATAACTGGTCTTTATCATCATCATGACGGAGAAGATTCGGATTCTAGGAAGTCAGCACTGAAGACAATGACAAGATATCATACACCTGATATTTTTTCTCACACATTTCTGTTGACTTTCATTCACATTTAAATGAAAGTTAATGCATTTTAACACATGCTATAAAATATGTATGTCCGTACTTACCAAGTGTACAAGTGTAGAATTGCTACAGTAGGCCTCAATTAATGTGTGTGGACTACAACTCAAACATCATGCAGCAAAATTATAACTGTGCTTGAATTATTAATTACTAATTTTGTTCACAAATCACCTGCAGATCCTGGTGTTCACTTTTCTGCTGGGCTGGAAGATTGCAAAGCTATTGTGGGAGAAGCAGCTGAACTGGTCTGCAAACTTAGCAGTGCTGACTGTAAAGGTGTCTGGTCCAAAGATGGCGATGAGGTATAAAGAAGCCACAAGTATAAATAATATGATAAATGGTATATATGGTGTATGTGTAATTTCTCTGTAGATTACTGCCTCCACTGAGGGTTTGACTATCAGTAAAGAGGGAGCGGTTCATAAACTGAAAATTGCTAAAGTAACAGAAGAATTTGCTGGAAAATATCGATTTGAGGCTGAAGGGCGTAAAACCGAATGTGTGATTGCTGTTGAAGGTTTGTTTTTTTATATCTGCTCATTTGTGCCAATACATATGCAAATGTTCCAAATTTCATGTTTATACTTTTTTTTTTCTTTCTATTCTGTTTGTGTGTGTGATAAGATCCACCAAGATTCAATGCCAAGGAAATTGAAGCATTTGCAAAACCGATTGTTGTCAAACACAATCATAAAGCCACCTTCAAAATTCCATTTATTGGCTGTGAGCCATTCAAAGTCCAGTGGTATAAAGATGGTGAAGAGCTCACGCCAGACTCTCACTGCAAGATTGAGATTTCAGAGGCTGAAAGCCGCCTGCTTCTCACCAAATTACAGCGTAAAGACACCGGGGAAATAAAAATCAAAGTCAAAAATGAGTTTGGCACAGTTGAAGCCATTTCTAATCTAGTTGTACTTGGTGAGTACAAAAAGTGAATTAATTAAATCGGTTGTATTTTTTAATATGAATGCAGTACAGTTTGGTTACAAAAATACTCTCCATTTTGCCTGACAATTTTTACCTCATTTAGATAAACCTACCCCACCACTTGGACCACTGGAGATCGTTGAAGCATCTGCCAACTGCATTGAGATCAAGTGGAGACCATCAAAAGACAACGGTGGTTGCCCTATTAAACATTACATACTTGAGCGTAACCAAATTGGACGCAACACATGGAAAAAGATTGGCCAGATCCCAGGTGAAGCCCACTACAGAGACACTGATGTTGACCACGGCAGAAGATACTGTTACCGTATCAGAGCCGAGACTGATGAGGGCATCAGTGAACTGATGGAGACCGAGGATGTGCAAGCTGGCACTAAAGGTGACTTACTAAACAACAGAAATCTCTCAGAGTAGCCTTGTGCTAGTCAGTCGCTATACAGACACATCTTAATATAAACCTCTGGATTGTCTTACTTTCCAGCATATCCTGGTCCGCCATCTGCTCCTAAAGTAGCCACTGCCTTCAAAAACTGCATTAACCTGACATGGACTCCTCCATCCAACACTGGAGGAACCAGTATTTTGGGTTATAACTTAGAGAAACGCAAGAAGGGCAGTAACTTGTGGGGCCAAGTCAATCCACTAGATGAGCCAATCCAGGGTGTGTATCTCACATTTTTACACAAGTTTCTTTAAAGTACTGCCTGCTAGTAATATTTACCTCTCAATTACCATCCACAGCTAAGAAATATGCTGTAAAAGATGTAGTTGAAGGAATGGAGTACGAGTTCCGTGTGTCCGCCATCAACGTATCTGGAGCTGGTGAACCAAGTATCCCCTCAGAATTTGTGTTTGCGAGAGATCCCAAAAGTGAGTAATTTCTCAGGTTGCTCATTATCTTCAAAAAGAGAAGAGGAATTCAGCATAAGTATTCTCAAGGCTGTACATTTCGAAAAATTAACCGTGGCCTCCCCTCAAAGATATGCAAAAATAGCAGATTTAGGTCAGACTTTTCTGGGCTTCAAAATAACAAGCTAATTTGAACTCCTCTTGCACTTCTCCCTATTTCTCTTTCAATGTTTTCTTATGCAAATGCTTTCATCTCAATTTCCTATCAGAGCCCCCTGGTAAAGTCATTGCCCTTAAAGTGACAGACTCCACCTACACTACCTTGTCCTTGTCTTGGACTAAACCAAAAGAAGAGCCTGGTGTTCAGGATGAGCCCAAGGGATACTTTGTTGATGTCAGACCTGCTGAGAACACAGAATGGGATCGTTGCAACACAAATGCCATCATCATGACCTCCTACACTGTAAAGGGAATGAAATCAATGGCCATGTATTGGGTTAGAGTGATCGCCGTCAATGAAGGTGGAGAGGGTGAGCCACAGGAGCTGGACAACTACATCTTGGCTATGCCTCCTCCTGGTGAATCACCTTATCTACAGTCAGAAATATAACTGCCTCTCATTTTCGAAAACTTTACTGGATATGCCACATCATTAACTCAATGTCTTGTTTTTCTTAGTGAGACCGAGATTCACAGATTCTAAGATCAAGAGCTTCATGGTGGTCAGAGCTGGAAATTCTACACGATTCAACATCAACTTTGAGGTAATGGGCAACACTAAAACCATACAGTATTTTAGAGACCAAACCAGGGGTTTAGAACTTTTATCACATAAAGTTTGTCACTTTTTGGGAGACAATCATTATATACTGCCTGCGGTGCGAAGGGATGAAATATCACTGCTGTCGTCCAGAGTCCTGTTCCCCCTCCTAGTAGCGACTTGCATCAGCAAATCATAAACAGGTTAAAAGTCTGGGTTTCATCTTGGACAGTACTTAATCATTTGAAGTTCATATTAACAACGTTACTCGTTCTCCAGTTTTCCATATACAAAATATTAGTCGTCTTTATCCTGTACTCTCAACAATGAGTATTGCTATCCTTGTACACGGTTTAGTAACATCACAAATTGATTAATGTAATTCCTTGTTTTATAGACTATAAATCGTTATAAAATCGACTATAAATATATAAATTGTTACACAAACTTCAGCTAGTACATAATGCAGCTGCACAAGTTATTTCCAAAACTTCTATATCCAAGCACATCTCTCCTGTGCTACAAAATCTGCATTGGCTCCCTGTTAAATATTGCATAAATTTTAAAATCTTGCTTTTAACTTACAAGGCACTTAATATTTGGCTCCCTCATACTTATCTGATCTCCTGCGTGTAAATACTCCTACACGTGTCTTACGATCTGCCTCTGCACTCACTCTGACAACTTCTATGGGGTCACGGGCTTTTGGTTATGCTGGTCCGTACCTATGCAATTCACTACCGGTGGATATTCATAATAGTCAAAGTCTTGTGATTTTTAAATCTAGAATTAAAACTTGTTTATTTAGGCAGGTTTTTATGTAATGTTTAGTTGTAGGTAAGCTGTGTTGCCCTATTGTTTGATGATTGCTGAATATTATGTTCCCTAATTAATATCCATGAGCCTGGCTATATCATGCTCCCTTCCCATACACTATTCAGATCATTCCTACTCCCCTCATTTAAACTATATTTTGCATTGGCCACATGTCCGATACTTATCCTATATTACCTTTTTACAGGCTTCCCCGTGTCCTGATGTCATCTGGCTTAAAGATGGTACCCCTGTGTCTAAACGTGCCACTATAAGCAATGCTGACGGATGTTCTCAGATTCTGATCCCATCTTCAGATCGCTCTGATACAGGAATCTATACCATCATAGTCAAGAACGTTGTGGGACAAGAAACCTGCAGTATTGAGATTAGAGTTACAGGTAAAATGAGGCAACCAGTGTATGTCTGGAACCAGTGTACCATCTTAAATGGCATCACCAAATAGAATTTAAAAAATGTGTTTAAATATGTTTTCCTAAATAGTCCCAGTGTGTCACTGGTTAGCCATGCCCCCAACTCACACTATTGGTTAAGCCATGTTGCTATGTTGGCATAACAATGCAATGCTTTGCTAGTATTACCACAGAGTCAAACTGCTTGTACATTTTGGTGAAATCATCTTATGAATAACTTGCAGGTGCTCTACATGTTAAGCTGGCACAGTAGAAAGTATTTTCAGAAATGTTGTGTTTTGAAAAAACACAAAGAGAAATGTACACTAAGCTTCTGTTAACTTAATTTTAATATAATTAATAATGTAATTTATTCTCGTGATGGCAAAGCAGTCTTCAGCATCACATGATCCTTCAGAAATCACTCTAATATGCAGATTTGGAGCGAAAAAAACCCAGTTCTTATTATTATCAATGCTAAAAACAGCTGTGCCGCTTAATATTTTTGCAGAAACTGTAATGCATTTTTATTATGATTCTTTAATGAATAGAACGTTTAAAAGAACATTTATTTGAAATAGGAAAATTTTGAAACACTAAAAATCTTTACTGTCACTTTTGATTATGTTGATGCATCCTTGCTGATTAAAAGTACTAATTTCTTTCAAAAAATGTTTTTGAATGGTAGTGTAGATGTATAGATGGATATATACTCAACCAAGCTTGCTCTGTAGAGGAATGTATGTGTAATAGGCTTGATCTGCCAGTCCTGATGAACTACGACTGATTGTTTTGGTGTAGACGAGCCAAAGCCCCCAGGCCCCGCAGAGTTGGATGAGAACGTTCCGGGCACGGTGACAGTTTCCTGGGAACCATCCCCAGACGAAAAACGTGATGATCGCCTGCATTACATGGTGACCAAGAGAGACTCCAGCAAGAGGACCTGGCACACTGTAGCAGACCGTATCTTCAACAACCGTTTCACAGCCTGTAACATCATGCCAGGGAGAGAATACCAGTTCCGTGTGTACTCCAAAAATGACATTGGCCTGTCTGCCCCTTCAGAGTCACCAAAATGGCTTATCACATGCAAGAAAGGTTTGTAATACAGGGGCGTGGTGATTCAAACTACTAGCATTATTTACATTCAGTCCTCATGTAATGGCAGTGGCTATTCTTGCACAAGTGTAAGAATGGTGGATGCTATTTATACTACATGGTATATGGTGGCTACTGTTTGCATTAAGTATAAATAGTCATATATAACATCATGTGACAGATTGTGCAAATTGTGACAGATGTTATTCACAGAGTCTAAGTAGAATCCTATTTGTACTATTTGTAAGGGAAAAAAAATCTGAGCAGTGATGGGTGGCGTTAGCTATTTAGACTCAATGTAAATAAATTAAAACAGTGGTTTTCAAATGGTTTTTGCTTCAACACCCAGATTTTTTTGCATCAACTGGTGACCCAACACCAAAATTGTTATTAAGTATTTTGTTTTATGTTTATATATAAATGTAACAAAAACCCAGAAAATCAAACATAAAATGTATTAATATTGCCATGAACTGCATTGTGCTAAGCCTAAAATACTGAGCCGATTATTATACCACTAATATTTGTAACACTTCACAATTAGGTTAACAATAAAAAAAATCTAAAACATCTTAATGCTAATTTCAACATGTATTAATACATTAATTAAATCAAAAGTAATGGACCTAAACTAACAGAAACTAACAATGAAGAGCTGCATTTTATTATAATTATATTCCAAAAAATGCATTAACTAACATGTAATGTTACCATAATATCATGAGTGACAGATGAATGTATGCCAAGAATAATGAGTTTGATAGAATGTTCTTCAACAACAAATAACATGGGAAGCATTTTTTTGTTGTTGTTGGTTTTTTTAACCTAAACTGTACTTGGTTACATTATATGGTTAGTTGCATTCTATTATTTGCATTTGACATTGTTTTTCCCCCTGCTATCATAAGCAGACCTGTAATCCAATTGTGGACCGCAACCCACTGATTTCGAGAATGTGCATTCTCTGATCTTATGCACGTCCTGCCACTAGGGGGTGTCTGTTTACTGTGGACACCCTGCTTGCTCATGCACTACATGGTGACCCTTCAGGGACCCACTGACATGTCAAGTAGACAGCCTTAATGAATTGTTTTTTTAACCAAACTCCTTAAATTATTGCAGAAAAATTCACACTGAACATCCCGGAGTCGAAGACCTGCAACTTGGAGAGTCCTCCGAGGTTTATGGTCCCCCTGAAAATCCACACAGCCCCGCAAGGCTACGAGTGCTACATGAGCTGTGCCGTGAGGGGCAACCCCACACCCCACGTTACCTGGTACCGCAACAACATCAGCCTCAACACTGACACCAACTACTACATCACTAATACCTGTGGAGTGTGCTCCATGCTCATTCTCAGGGTTGGAGCCAAAGATATGGGAGAGTATAAAGTCATAGCTGACAGCCAACTGGGAAGAGCAGAGTGCACCACCAATCTCACAGTGAGAGGTAAGGGTCTACTTGAAGAACTTGCCTCACTGGATGAAAGTTACACCACTTGATGACGGCGGGGTTTCCCAAAGCTCTAAGTACAATTTTAGAAGTCATACTTTATCTCTAGGAAAGTTTCCCAAAAGCATAATCATCTGCTTAAGTACTATGTAAAACCATAAATAAATCCTCAGGCCTTTTTTAGTATTAAAAACTGTATCTTTTATGAAACTCTGCCTTACCAAAGTGCCAGTATTTTACTATTTTTACTAATGTTTAATAACTTCCAGTTCCTCGACTAGATAAATTAACATTTTCAGCAGCATTTTCAAACTATTTTCATGTTGGGGAGACAAAATTCTAAAGAGACTGGAAACCACTGTGGTCTTTGGACCTGACAGTAACAATGCATTTACTGTACATTTTACTAAATAAGAAGCAATCTGTGTGCTGGTTTTGGAAATGAGCATTGATTTATCCGTGTACGGGATGCTCTTCCATGATCTACAACACTGTTGGGAATCCCAGCAAATGCCACTTAGAAAAGTTATTAAATGACAAAATGAAAATATCTAAATGCTTCTCAATCCAATTTTACAAGGCATCCTACCAATGCACCACTAACTAGCTATGTGCAATATAATGTTTCTAAATATATTTATATATCTTCAGAAATTCTAAGAATAACTCAGTAAACACTTCTATTTCAGATATTCAAGTGTTTACTGGTAAAAGTTACTCACAAAGTAAATTCAGTAACATTTCATAACTACATTAATTAACGTGAACTAACAATGAAATACTTTTTATGAATTCATGAATTTAATTTAATTTTAATTTCAGCATTTATAAATACATTATTAATGTCAAACGTTGTTTTGTTTATCTTAATATTATTTAATAGACCTGAACTTACTGATTATTGTATTAATGTACTGTTAATTGTTCGTTAATGCATCAGCTAATAATGGGACAGAATGAAAACATCTTAATGATTCTGAATCCAATTTTACAAGACTTTCTACCAATGCACCACTAACTAGCTATGTGATGTATAATGTTTCTAAATCTATTTCAAAATACAGCTTCAGATATCCTTAGAATAACTTGGTTTCAAACATTTTTATGTCAAAATGTCATAAAAGTTACTCAGTAAATTCAGAAAGTTTAGAACATTTTCATACATAACACTGGAAATAAATTTAATCTAACACCGTAACCATATTCTCTTTTCTTTCTATGTTTTTCAGAATAAACCCTTGACGTGGGGAGGATGTCAAATCATTGTTGTTTTTTAGATTTTAGGCCCTTTGTAGAGCTACAGCATTGAGTATTTTTGCAGAAAGATGGCTCATAAAAATGCTACACAGTTTGGCCTTATGAGACAAAAATGGTAGAATCAAATGCATGCGAAAAACTACATATCGTCTTGTGTTTAATAGCACAAAAACCTGAAAACATAAGGGAAAAAAACGCTGTGTTGTGCCACTTGAGTGGCTGATGCTTAATACACCATGCTTACCTAATCCTGTTTGGCAATGATTTTAGCTTTCAGCTTAGTTCAGGTTTGGGGGCGGGGTGGGGGTTATTGTTTATTGTGTATTGTATTTAATTGATTAATTTATTTATTCTTGGCTTTTGTGTATGTATGCTGCTCTTTCACACTTTCACAAATTCAATTACACTAAAGTACGGTTAAAAAAGTGTAAAGGGTTGATTTCTTGCATCCTTTTTTTCTTTTTGCTTGTCTGGAAATGCTAAAGTGTAAAAGATGCTTTTGCTTCTTCAGATATGCTTTATCAACAAAAATGGTTTGGTGTAAATAAATAAAATATTCAGGTTCTTTGAACAGTGCACTTGTGTATCGACCGTTATTGTACTTTATCATTACAAATCCATTACTCTGCGTATGAATTCGCGAAGCACAATGATCCGATTATTAATCCATGATCCTAAGCTCCTAAAATTCTCAAGAGCTGTTTTTCTGAACACATCCATTCATAAAGAGAAAAAAACGAGATAAATATTATACAGAAGTGCCATATGAATGCATACAGATGACACCATGAAGTCTCACTTATAAGTAAAGCCTGAACATGCTGTCCTTGTTATATTTGGAGTATTTTACTGTCAATAAATTTTGTAAACGGCCTGACAGGGTCCAGCACATGTAACATCAGTATGGTGCTCCTGTGGCGTGGTTATGTATGTACTCATGTGGAGATGTCAGACTTTAAGAGTCACTTCATCATGATGATTTATGATCTCTATGTCTCTTGTGATCCATATATGGGCCATAACTCCCTGGCCTGAACATACCAATGTAACTTCAAACTCGTATCCAACAAGCACAGGATTTTCAGTCTTGCCCAATTAAAGGTTTATGCATCCCATAAATCAATAAGAATATTTTTTCTCCAAAACAATGGCATATATTTACATTGAGCATGAACAAACTAAAAACCTCAAATGAGAACTGTTCTATTTTGTTAATATAGACTTGATTATTCTTCTACGACCCACACAGATCATTTAATACGGTACACACTTATAATGACAAATGAGATACCATTTTTAAATAAAACATCAATATTGGTATGTTCAAAGCTCCTTTGCATTATTTTGAGAAGCACAAGCTTACCTTTCTCACACCAGGAGGAAGCTGCTCCCTCCGCTGTCACTGTGCGTTTACTCCTGGAGTTTCTTATTTGGTGTATAGTTCTTAAGCTTCATTCTCCAGCCTGGTCCCATATTTAAGGGAGGAGTCACAGTTTCTCATCACACTTATGTCTTTGATCAGAACTCATGGGTAAGCCTATCCCTCAGCCAACACCCCTGAGGAGCAACAGGACACCTTTGAGGACCATCTCAAGTTGGGTTGCAAAGGTGAAGTCGGCACTCAAAGCTGAACAAAGAGCACGGGGCACAAGTCACAAAGTAAGTAGCCAATGCAATCTTTAGTATTTATACTATTATTGCACCAGGTTTATATGCGAGTAATGCACCTGGCCAATCAGCATAGGTTGGGGTTGTCTCAAGTGTTAAACTCGATGGCCCTGAATTACTACATATCAATAGATAACAGACAACTCTCACTATAAGCATGCACTGATTTTGTGCTATTTATGTAGGAATTGGATCATTTGGACAGCATCTTCAATAAATTGATATGCAAAATATTTAGAATGCATGAGCATTTTTGCAAAGAAAAAAATGCTTTTTATAGCCAATGGGCAAAATATGTTTTTTATGGCATTTCATTACGTGATTGTTGTTTCTAAACCCGAACGGAGATGAAAATGTTTGATTCCCACCGGAATAGTTCTCAGAAAGATGAACAGAGACATCTGTTGGGCCAAAAAAAATGTTCATGATTCTCTCTATTCCTTTCAAAGTGGTTTCCTATTATCATGTAATGACGAAAGGATGCTACACCATCTGTTTTCTTAGTTTGGAGAAATGTGTGTGACATGCAGCTTTTACATTGATCTATAAATGTAAACAATGTTTATTTTAGGCCATTATGCTCTTTTTATTGGACCCACATCACTCCACAAGCCAGCAACTCTGAGATTTCTGGTCAATTATATTGGAGCACAATTTAGGAAAATTTAATGATGAAAATAGATCAAAATCTATGGATTACTGAGAAAAGCAAATAACATATATTCACAATACAGATAATTTAAATTAATAATTCTATACTGTATTTCATAAAAATTTATGCATTTATGTCATAGACAATAAGAAATGTTCAAGCATAAATATGTAAATGGATAATAATGACGTGATCAATAATTGATAACTTGCAGGTGCAGGCATATCACTGTAAAATACAACAGGCAATCCTAAGAGCAGGGTAACGGAAAATACCATTTAATAAGTCATAAAATATGACATCAAATTCGTCAAAGCAGTAAGAGAAGCCTTGCTGCCATTAATGGGGGGTTGACATCTTAGGACAGGAGACCCTTTCCAGGCCTCCCTTGGGCATATTTATAAATCAATCATATGTCTCAGTTGCTAGGCATGGCTATTTTTCATCTCCTACAAATATGGTTATCCCTGATAAGAAGCTTTCTGCAGATAAACTTATCTTGATGTATTGCTTACACTATAAATCAGCACCTAATTTATAGTTATAAGATTGTGTGTTCTTTCTGGCACACAAACCCTTTGTGCATATGTTTTTGTCTGTGTGTTTGTAGTAAATATTACATAAATAAGAATTAATATGAAATAGTGTCTAATAGTTTCTAACACACACATATATATATACATATATATGCAACATATCACCTAGGCAACTGCTACGCATATATATTAAAAGGAAGCCAGTGACATAGTTTATGAAACCTTTCAATCTAGCTGTTATGAAATGCATCTGGGAATAGTATTACTATCATAGGAGATTGTGGCAAAATAGAGCTCTTGAAAAATGTTGTCACTCTGCATTTAAGATGAGAGTGTGCGTCAGAGGTGTTTTGATGGATAGTTTTATGAGGTATGTGACCTATACCAGACAAAAACATGCAGGGCTACTTGACTCACACCAGTGGGCACATGCTATAGTGATAATTGAGAAGCAAAGTCCTCAATTTACCAACGCTTTAAATTACTACTCTACAGAATGTAGCAATTTCGATGCATCTTTATCATGTTATTTTCAATAACACTGTTCTTTGTGAATCAATTCTAAGATATACTGCATTTGTTGAATTTGATTATACTTCTGAGATCTGTGAATATAGATTCAAGCATGTCAATTTAGGTCTTTCATACAATATACATGGCCACAAGTCCTGCAAGGTCGCAACTACTCATCAGTTCACCAGAAACAAAATTAATGAGGCTTTTAGAAGCTTTAGAAACCCTTCCTGCCTCAATAAAAGACCTAGTTCTAATCCAAAGAAAACATAATTGCTGCATATTTCTTGCTAACAATTTACTGCCACCACCTCCAGACACAATTATTGTCTCTATCTTCATTCTATGAAACCCATCTAATAGAGACTTCAGGAGGTATGAGGTTTACTCGAAATGTGTCAGCATTACATTCCTGGAGCAGACATATTGCTTAAATCCTGATGTTGCGGATTGGTGTAAGTGACACTGTTGCCAGATTTTTTTTTTCCTTCCTGTGACTGGCCCATGAATTACATTCTAGACAGCTGGAGTGTTCATGTTGCTGTAGAGAAAAGCTGACAGGAGTGCTTAGCTTAGCCCTGCTGCTAAGCTCCATGCTCCCTGCCTCAGGGAACAGACATGATCAGAGTCAAAAATTCATTATGCGTCCTCATCACAACCATGTATAGCACTTCTTTTAAATGCAACAAATTCTATAACTTTGCCTTAATTTCACAAAAATCAAAACTTGAAAGATTAACTGCATCAGCATCATCAAATACACCTGAAGAACAGTAGGTAAGAAGTGAATTTAAGTATAGAAATCACATTTTTAAATTCCCAAAAAATAAAATTAAAATAAACACATAATACCAAAAATATGAGGTTGAGGTTGATTCCTTCGCCCATTTTTAGTATTTTATTTTCTATTGATGTACAGCACTTTGGCAACCTCGGATGGATTGAAATGTGCTTTATAAATAAAAAACAGAATACAAAATACAATGCAATACAAAAATGAAGCATCTGTCATTATTTACATTATTAGATCCTCTTTTTTTTTCTGTGGAACTCAGAAATTCACAAAATTCATTTCACAAAAGAAATCCATGCAATTCATAAGGAGACCAAAACTAAATTTATTATACTGATAATCTTGAACTCCAATGAGCTGAACTTGAGGACCAAAGCCACAGTGAGGTTCATTGATTCCACAAATCAGTCCAATTCGTGGATGAATTATTTAAGAACGATTTCTGAACAAAATCAATGCTTCAAAGAAAAAAGCCTAGCTCAAAAGAACAATTTGTTCTCTGATCCAATTATTGAGTTCAACTTACTGACTTAATGGTCCGGTTACAGCAGTTCTCAAGTTAACAGAGTATAAAATAGAGTAAAATATTCCTTTCTCAAAATCACTTCAAAATACATTTTTCCCATAGTGAAAAGAAACTCTTTTTGGAAAGATTTGGAAGAATATAAGGATGAGTAAATAATGACAGAATTTTTGATTTTGTAAATGAGTTTGGATGAATTATCGTGCAAAACAGCTAAAACTTCATAGCTGCTATGATTTATTTGATAACTAATGCTATTCATCCCACAGAACAGAGTTCTCTGAATCCCACATGCCAAGATGAAATTTACAAAAAGTAAGGAAGAAGAACCCACTGCTCCTGGGCAAGGTAGATATTCATCTATACACACATGTTCAGTAAAAAAAAAATATATATATATATATATATATATATATATATATATATATATATATATATATATCACTGAGAACCTTTTCAAAATCCATTGATTTCATGTATAAAGTATCACAGCTTTTAACATTCTCTTTTCATCCCTCAGTGGCAATTAGGAAGCGATCTAAAGTCCCAGGGGTAATGATCACACAGTTTGTGCAGGAAATCCCAGTAGGAAAAAGTCATCCCGACTTCTCCCGCAAACCCATCGCCTTGACTATTCAGGAAGGTACAGTGCAGCAGCTCAAAGCATCTTTAATGCTCAAAGAAAAGACATAATCACTGTGTTTTTCAGAAGTACTCAACTGACTTTGTTAAACCCTCCTCATAGGAAAGCTTGCAGTTTTCAGAGCTATCATCACAGGAGATCCAACACCAACCGTGACATGGGCTCGCAATAATGGAGATCTATCTGATCCTGAAAGATATGTTGCTTCATTTGATCCAGTCTTAGGAGAACATCAGTTACAGGTGCCGTATTGTCTGCAGCTTGTTTAATAGCATTAATTTTTCACTAAAAATCTACTTTTATTCCAGTATTGTTTCTAATTCTAACATAACCTTACATGTTTAAAGGAACAGCACTTACTTGCATCTGCTATTGTTCTAGTATTAATAGTAATAGAGTATTACTGTACTACTCTATTAATAAAAAACAAATTGCGATGCCCAATAGATGCCCAATGTTGGAGTTGATCAAGCAGACACATACAAGTGTTATGCAAGTAATGAATATGGACGTGCTATAGTCACAGTCACACTCAACGTGATTGAAGGTCAGTGCAAAACCTCTACACGTTTGTGGTAAGCAGAAAATACAAATAGAACAAGTGAATCAATTACCTGACTCGCCTGTGCTTGAAAAAAAAAAAAACTATTTTTTTTTTCAGTTGGGTTCAAGAAGAGCAAAGCAATGCAGGAAGCACGATTAGGTCTGTTTGCATTCAAGTCCTGAGTGAATCACTAAAGCAATAAAGAACAAAATATTTTAAATGCAACCTCTCCTCCAGACTAAAGATAAATAGCACAAATATATTTATTTTCAGAGCAACGAGAGAAAGCAGCAGTCGATTTAAAAAAGACCCTGAGGACCCGGTAAGATCTTGCTGATCATACCAATGATGGTTCAAGCACAACTTGCATTCTGAATGGCCTGTTTATCTGTTTTTTTGAAATGCAAATGCAGCTGCATGTGTCCAGCCTGACCCTGGACGTCCTGGGAAGGGGTGTTCATGGTGTATTGTGCTTTTGCAGAGCCGAACAAAAGGAGGAGAGGAAAGATGGAGAAGTTGATGAGAAATTTTGGGAACTATTGCTGAGCGCCGATAAGAAAGATTACGAGCGCATCTGTGCTGAATACGGGGTGACTGACTTCCGCTGGATGTTGAAGAAACTGAACGAGAAGAAACAGGAAATAGAGGAGCAACAGTCGCAGGTGCATTTCAAATAAACCGTGAAAAATCATTACTGTACTATACTGTACTTGCTAAGGCTTAACCAAATCCATCAAACTAAATAATAAATGTTATAGTTTTCAACATATAAATACACCGGCACTGGAAATGAATGTGATGTGTGAAATACCTCACTGGTCTCTATTACTATTTTTGCTCAAGAAGTGCATGTGCTAAATGCCTCTGTAAATCTAGCCTCTGAGGTGTCTTTTCAAAGTTTCGAAAGTATATTTTTAACTTGCTTTTCCTCCAACAGTACATTGAACACCTGAGCAACCTGAGACATATTGAAATCAAGATGCCTGGATGTGCCGAATTTGAATTTGAGATGGATCTCAAAGATCACAATGCCAAAATCTTCCTCTTCAAGGTTAAGCAATCCGCACATTTTTGATGTCTTCATTTTGTGGTTAAAAAATAAAATTAAATCAATTTACAAAACGTATCCACTTTTTGTTTTTTTGTTTTTTACAGGATGGTGTTATGGTTCCATTTACCTTTGATACAGATGAGAAGCATTCTCTGCGTCAAGTCGGCAGGAAATTCATCTTTAGTGTACATGGTCTAAATGCAGAAGATGCTGGATTGTATCAAGTCGATATTGAGGGGGTCAATGTCTTCTCCACTGACTTTAAAAGTGAGCTTTCAGCTCTATCTATCCACTAAATGTTATTCAATTAAAAGGACTGAGAAAAATTCTATCCGCATTTACTCAACTTTATATTTTTCCATCATCTTTAGGAATTTCTTTCTTCTGTGAAACACAATAATTTGGAGAATTATTGAACTTTCCATTCAGTTAAAGTGGATAGCGATACATGACATAAGACATATGATTTATTTGTAGAACAACCTGAAACTTAATGATACACTGATCACCACATTAGCTTTCAAATCTCATCTGCACTTGGATTCAAATTAAAACATTCAAATAAAGGGAAACATAAGCCAACAGTAATTTAAATTTCTGTACTTGGCATGGAGATTGATGCAAAATGTTTTCTTTTGTGTTTCACAGACGAGAAAATGTGAGTGTGAATTCTGAATGAATTATGTCTTTAATTGTAGGAAAACAATTGAAAGTTGTTATTTATTTAGTACTATTAAAATGTTTCTTTGACTTGAATAAAAATTATTTGAAATCACATACAGTACAGTTTTATGTTAATGCATGCTTTTGTTCTTGCCTCTACCTCTACAGTTCCAGCGGTAGACTTCTTGGTAAAGATTCAGGAAGTGAAGGCTGTGGAAAGAGAGGATGCCATGTTTGAGTGTGTCTTATCTACTCCACTCCCTAAGATATCTTGGCTAGGCAAGAACGTCGCCCTGGAACATGGTGAAAAGTATGACATCTCTGTCTCTGAGGACATGCTAATCCATAGACTGGTGGTGAAGGACTGTATGCAAGTGGACAAAGGCATCTATGCAGCTGTGGCTGGAATGAAGTCTTGTAACGCCTGGCTGATTGTGGAGGGTAAGATCACTCACATTTATCGGATCAATTGATAAACATGTTAAAGTGTGCTGATCCTTGCATATACAGTAAATGCCATGTGAGAAAAATTCATAAACTAATATCATTGCAATTGAAACATTTATTGAGTCAGAGCAAATTTGATTCAAAAATTCAAAGTTAGAATCTTTTGTTCACATTCAAAAGTTCAAATTATTCTAATGGATGAACAATTAAATGAACATTGATTGCTGCAATTACATAGTTTCTGTATGGATCAACTTGACAAGCACTAATAAGTAATTAAATCTGAAAACACAAAATCAGCCATTTCAATCAAATGTTTTAAATCTAAATGAATAAGGAACATAAAAGAAAACTGATTGCTTGCATTGTTCAAATGGCCATTTATGTCCATCATATCATTGAGAGCATGCAGTACGTGTGCAGTTTTCCACTCAATGACCAGAATATTAACACCTCATTCCTATGTCGGTCTGCCCTTGGAACAGCTGACCCAGATCCGAACCAGAGGGGCAAGAAGGGAGCGCGCAAAACCACTCAAGCAGGAGGTGGAGGCGCAGACCTGATCAGGATCGCGGCAGAGCAGCAGGAGAAGCTGCAGAAGGAGCGTGAGGAGAGAATGGAGCAGCTGAAACAGATTCAGGCTGAAGAGGCCGCTGCCAAAGAAGAAGAGAAACCAGCAGAGGAAGAAACTGCTGCAGCAGAACCACCAAAACCAAAGGCTAAACCTAAACCTAAACTCAAGCCTAAACCAGAACCCAAGACAGACTCTGAAGGCATGGCAGAGGAACCAGAACCTGAGCCAAAACCTGAGCCAGAGGTGGAGGAGGAACAACCAGAACCAGAGGAAGCTGCTGCTCCACCACCACCAGAGGAAGAGGCACCCAGTGAGGAGCCAAGGAAGAGAGTGAGAACCGGGCCCTTGGTCCCAGACACCATTATCGGTAAGACTACTACACTGATTTACCACTTCCATTAGCTGATTCTTCTGATTCTGTGTATGTTTAACTACACAATAAAACTCAGTCGGTTATGCAGTATGTTTATGATTCACTAAAATTAACCAGCTTAAAAATATCAATAGCTTGAAGGTTAGGCTTCAATAGTCATGCTGTATGTTTTTCTGTTCACTAAATAGAAAGAGTTATTTGCTCGTCTCTGGTCATGCAGCAGTTTTCATGCTGAATAGTAATGCTGGAAACACTTTCAGAGTATTTTAAGACAGCGTTCCATCTTCACAAGCAGAAAAAATGCATTTGAGTCAACCTTATTTTTTTCCCCAGACACATTTTCTGTTGATCTTGCCAATGCATAATTTTTCTGATGATATAAGTTTAATATAACCTTTAAACTGTTGTCAATGTACCTGTTGTTCAGATCCAGGAGTTCACTTCACCAGTGGACTGTCAGATGTTCATGCCATCATTGGTCAGTCAGCTGAAATGGTGTGCAAACTCAGCAGTGAAAAGTGCGATGGCATTTGGTATAAGGATGGAAAAGAGGTAAGCACAGGTTTTTGATGCTCAAAGTCCCAGTCTAATAATTAATATTACCTGAATAAATAATTATTATTAATTTCATCTTTATAGATAACAGCCACAGATGATCTAAAGATTGTCAAAGATGGAGCAGTCCATAAATTAATTGTATCAAACTGCAAAGAGGACGACAGTGGAAAGTATCGCTTTGAGGCTGATGGACGTAAAACTGAGGCGATGTTGGTTGTGGAAGGTAATTAACAATATCTGAACAAAATAGAGAGTTGCATTTTCTGAAAAATCAGTCAATAATATCTATTGTATATTGTATTTCAGACCCACCAAGGATGAATCAAGATGACTTGGCTAAATTCTCAGAGCCTGTGATAATCAAGGTTGGCCAAAATGCAA
Source organism: Barbus barbus (assembly GCF_936440315.1). Lineage (NCBI taxonomy): Eukaryota > Metazoa > Chordata > Actinopteri > Cypriniformes > Cyprinidae > Barbus > Barbus barbus. The sequence goes on along the minus strand of NC_136753.1, from coordinate 24,775,145 downwards.
TTTTCAAAATGGACTTTGTAGGTCGTGAGACAATGAAAGTGCAGTGGTACAATGAGGGTGAAGAGATGCTTGAGGATAATCACATCAGGATTGAGAAGTCAGATAGTCACAGTCGCCTTCTACTGGTGAAATGTCAACGCAAAGACAGTGGAGAAATAAAGCTGAAGCTCAAAAATGAGTTTGGAACCATCGAGGCCCTTTCGAGACTCATCGTTCTAGGTTAGTACATGAAAAGCCATGTAACATTCACATGTAATTAAATAGATAGCAAAGATATATATATATATATATATATATATATATATATATATAACCTGACCCCAATGGAATTTACAAACATAATCCAATTCATAAGCCACAAGACATTTATATACATCACATTGTACAATATTTTTCTTATAATTCAGACAAACCTACCAACCCAATGGGACCTGTTGAAGTATTAGAAGCCTCAGCATCTTGTGTGGAGTTCAAGTGGAGGCCCCCAAAGGACGATGGTGGTTCTCCAATAAAAAATTACAACATTGAGCGCAACCAGATTGGACGCAACACCTGGACGAAGATTGGAAATATCCCTGCAGAGCCCCATTACAAGGACATTGATGTGGACCATGGAAGGAGGTACTGCTATCGCATCAGGGCCGTGACTGCAGAGGGCATCAGTGATGTTTTTGAGACCAATGACATCCAGGCTGGCACCAAAGGTGAGGTTACATGGGTTTAGATCTTAAATAGCATTACGATGTCACTGATAATGTAAGCAAACACTCATTATCATATAAACCGTCATGATTTGTTCCAGCATATCCTGGACCACCATCTACACCCAAAGTGGTCAGTGCCTTCAAGAACTGCATCACTTTGGCATGGTCACCTCCCACCAACACCGGTGGAACCAATATTGTTGGCTACAATGTGGAGAAACGCAAACGGGGCAGCAACATATGGGGTCAAGTGAACCCCCCTGATGAGCCAATCAAAGGTTTTCTTTACGTTTCGTAGCTCTCATAGTTCTAATATACTTTTAGTGAGTTCTTTAAATCATGCTAGGCCTTTGCTTACACCTATTTAACTCATTGTCATCTCCTAGGAAAACAGTATGATGTGAAAGATGTTGTTGAAGGAATGGAATATGAATTCCGTGTGTCAGCCATCAACTTCTCTGGTGCTGGAGAACCAAGCACACCCTCTGAATTTGTGATAGCCAGAGATCCAAAAAGTAAGTCAACAACACTCAAACATTTATCACATTAACACATTTTATGATCATTTTATGCAACAAGATGCCAGATGTTCAAAATATGCTGGAATAAAGCACAAAGGAACAAGAAAAAAAAAAAATTTAACAACTGGACCACCTTGACCTTTTTGTGCTTCAATTTGGGATTTCAGAACCCCCTGGTAAAGTCATTGACCTGAAAGTCACAGATTCCACCTATACCTCTTTGTCTTTGAGTTGGACTAAACCGAAGGAGGAGGAAGGTGTCCAGGATGAAGCTAAAGGTTATTATGTGGAATTAAGGCCAGCTGAGAACACAGAATGGGGTCGATGCAACTCAAACCCACTCATTACTCCTTCCTATACAATTCTTGGCCTCAAGTCTATGGCTATGTACTGGGTCCGAGTGGTTGCAACCAATGAAGGAGGTGATGGGGAACCTCGAGATCTGGACAACTACATCATTGCCATGCCTCCACCTGGTATAATATGAATATATTTTAAGAATGTGTATACTGCCATTCAAAAGTTTGGACACACATCACCAAATTTAAATTACATTTATACATTTTGCAAAGGCTTTTTTACAAAGCAATTTGAAGACTTCATTTTTATACTTGTTTATATTTGTAAACAACTACAAACTGTACCTGTATTTTAAAATTATATCAGCTAATAAGTGATTTGTATACATGTGAACTTTATAATTATGTTTTAAAAAAATCCTACGATGCCCCTCATAAAGTTGATCGAGGGAAGCCCCGAGTTTAATGGTAGACTTTAACATTAATCAAAATTTTGGGAAAATCATATTAAAAAAAAATGTGCATGTGTCCAAACTTTGACATATTGCTGCATTTGTTTTAAATATTTAATAATCAACTTTAAGTAACTTTTAATTTCTATTTTTTAAACTTTACATATTGTCATCAAAATTTATTTGCTACTCCTCAAATCTGTTTATTTAGTGAGGCCAAATTTCACCAATCGCAAAATGAAGAGCTTTATGGTCGTGAGAGCTGAAAATTCTGCTCGGGTCAACATAAACTTTGAGGTATACCAATGCTATAGAGCGAAATGGTAGTATTTACTAAACAGGCATTTTCCTATCCTCAGATCTACTTATTTTAATAAAATATTAACTCTCATATCCAGGCATCCCCAATGCCAACTATAATCTGGCTGAAAGATGGAATGCCTGTGTCCAAACATGTAACCGTGAGCAATACTGATGGGATGTCCCAGCTCCTGATTCCCAGTGCTGAGCGTTCTGACAGCGGGATCTACACCATCATAGTCAAGAACATAGTGGGTCAGGAGACGTTCAGTGTTGAGATCAGAGTGACGGGTGAGAGAGCCAAGCACAACAATCCTGAAATCTAATTTGTGGTTTTGCACGCAGAATGTGTTTCCAGATAAGCACACTTGTTCGTCCTGAAACAACATCAACCAATCAGATTTTAGGGTTAGACTTAGTGCTGAGTCTTCAGCAATTTATCAACCATTTAACTCTGATTTCAGTGGTTATTACCTGTTCCAGGACCAAAAACTTGTTTATCATGGAACACATCCTACTTGGCAAAAGATAATATTGAGGAAAATTATGGATTGTGTGGATACCTGGCATGTTTGCAGATGATCCAAAGCCACCTGGCCCAGTGGAGCTGGAAGAAAATGTCCCTGGCACATTGACAGTTTCTTGGGAACCATCTCCTGATGAAAAACGAGATAATCATTTGCACTATATGGTGATAAAACGGGATTCCATCAAAAGCACCTGGCATACAGTCGCTGACCGCTTGTTCAATAACAACTTCACAGTTGTCAACATCATGCCAGGAAGGGAATATAACTTCCGTGTGTATGCCAAAAATGACATAGGCCTCTCAGAACCATCTGAGTCCCTGACATGGGGCATTGTAAGGAAGAAAGGTGAGCTGGCTGGTACTTCTACCTCTTGGTCCACTCTCTATAAAGAATATCAAATCTGCTCATTGAAATTCTTTGTTCCATTTAGCACACTTTCTTATCTCCTGCAGAAAAGTTCAGCCTCAACTTAGCCCCATCCAAACCTTGCAACTTTGACTCTGCTCCCATTTTCACGGTTCCTCTGAAGACGCACACTACCCCGGAGAAATACGAGTGCTACATGAGCTGTGCGGTGAGAGGCGACCCCATACCTCACGTCACCTGGTACCGCAACAACGTCAGCCTCAACACTGACACCAACTACTACATCACTAATACCTGTGGTGTCTGTTCCATGCTCATCTTGAGAGTCGGTGCCAAAGACAACGGAGAATACAAAGTAGTGGCAGAAAACTCTTTAGGTCGTGCTGAGTGCAGCACACAGCTGACAATCTTAGGTATGTTGTCAGAATATGTGTGAAAACACCAGCTGTAGTTTTACTTTGCGTACATGTAAGTGTGCATATAGGTTGAGCTACTATATACCGTATATCTTTAAATAAGTTTCTGCATGAATGTAAATTAAATAAATATGTATATACTGTATATATACACTGTCCTTCAAAAGTTTGTTTGGTAAAACAATATTTGTAAAAGTAGTCTCTTGTGATTACCAGCCTTTATTTGATCAAAAATATAATAAAATTGTAAAATGTTATTAAAATTTACAGTAACTGGTTTCTAGTTTAATATATTTTCAAATGTAATTTATTTATGTGGTGCAAAGACAAATTTTCAGCAGCCATTACTGCAGTCTTCAGTGTAACATGATTCTTCATTTTAATATGCTGATTTGCTGCAGTATCTTTCCTTATTATCAAAGCTGAAAACAATGCTGCCTAATATTTTTTGCTTAATAAATTAAACAACCATTTAAACATTCTGCTGGTTGGGAAAAGTATTTTAATTATTGTATCCTTAAGAAATAATTTAATCTGTGCTTTTTCATTTTTCAGAGTGAAATATCTGTGTGACATCTGGAAGACTCCTCTGACTCATCCTCAATTTATAAATGTAAACATAATTGAAAATCTCAGCTTGGCATTTTCATTTATTAATGTCAGCTGCACGTTTGACTTCGTTTTGAGTCAAGTACAATATTTTGTTTGTTTCAAAGCATTTATGCTACTTGTTTTGTCATTTGATCATTGTATTTCCTTGTCTGTAATTTGCCATCATTGACTGCCATCACTAATAAAAAAAAGAGTGAATTAAATGTATCCACTGGCACAAATTTACTGTTGATAAAACTGTATAAAGCCATATTCTTCAAATTGATCTTATACTATTATGTTGTATGTGACCCCAGTAGGGCAAAGGTTATAAACACTTAAATGTGAAAACAAGTAACATTTGCTCTTAATAGCTAGTAAACCTGCTTGCAAATGTCAGTGCTGTGCAATAACTTTCCCTGTAAATATTTGAAGTTGGCCATAAACCATGATCATAAAGAATCCCTCCAACCAGTAATGATTGTTGAAATCTCCCCAACGGTAAAAGCATTTCCAAAATCAGTACAAAATATGTTACTCTGAGGCATTTTCAAATAAATGTCACCAAATGCAAGAAATAAATTTAAAAAAAAGGGCATAAAAGTGTTTTATTTTTCATAGACCTGGCCTTGGTTCTTGCTTTATAGCTTTCCATTATTAACTTTCCCCTACAGGGACGAAAGTGTGTGCTGGTAGTAAATGGGAAATGTATATAAACCTGGTGGCAGATGCCTGGGTTAGCGTGTACTGGGGTCAGAGAGGGACTAAGTCAAGTGGACAGATGGCAGTGCCTCTGCAGACAGGGAGTGGCCGCTTGTAGTTTGAAGAATTCTAAGAGCACATATGTAAAAATCTGTCAGCAAGCAACAAGAAGAAAGCACACACAATCTAGTGCCATTACGTCAAATGAAAGTATTGCCTGTCCCTAACATTATTTCCTGCTAAATCTGGAGCTTTACGTGGCAATGAATGCTTTCAAATACATACTCGGCTTGACAAAGCACTAAAACTTCTACTACCCTTCCTAAAATATCTGTCCTTCCAACTGCGTATGCACAATATGTACATATTAAAGTGTTTATTAAAAACAAATGGAAATAAATCTTGAAAACAATTGCAGGACAAATGAACTTTGTCATGTGGGTTCTGGCTATAATTTGTAAGTGGATAAACAACACACAACAGAGAACTGTGGCCAATGGGCCAGAGAACTGACTGAAGCTAAACCAGATAGCTGACTGCGCAAATTAACAGTGATTAACTCAAGTGCACTTTATTGACGCTTAGAGTTGTTTGCCTGGTTAAACACATGATATATTGTAACACAAGTCAAACTGCCTGCAAAACTTGTGCGTTATTTACAAAAAATATATATATATTAAAAACACAAATGAATTCTAACTTAATATTGTCAAATGAAACGTTTTGGCAAAACAACCAGGGTATAATGTGCAGTTGTATTACGCATTAAATAACTAAAGAGTATGAACATTTCCTAAATTTTTTATTATTATACTTGTAAGGGAAAATGTGCAGTCAGTTTTCTCAATCACCCAGTGGGGTTGACTGGAGCATAATGATTGGCTCTCTGCACATCATCTCAATTATTATATGGCTAAATATATAAATAAACAGACATTAAATATTGAACTGAGTTTAAATTATTAATGTGAGAAGAAAATTATTAAGGTAATGAGTAATAGACTACACAGTGATATGAAAGACATGAAACTAGCACAGTCGTGTAGGGACAAAAACAGTTCAGTGTGATATATTAGTATTTTTATAATGTTAATTTTTTAAATAATTATTTTATGCTCGTCAAGGCTGCATTTATTTGAACAAAAAATAAAAACAGTAAAAAAAAAGTAATATTGTGAAATATTACAATTTAAAATAATGTTTTATTTTTTAATTAAAAAAAATATTATTACTATCATTATTATATACTTAATTTAACATATTTTAATATAATTTTCTCAGGAACCACACTCCAGTGGTTTGAGTCTTACTTCTCAGATAGGTCCTTCAAAGTATTTTGGAGAGGTGTGGTATCCAAGTCGCAACATCCAGCTACTGGGGTGCCTCAGAGCTCAGTTCTTGGACCACTTCTCTTTTCTGTCTACATGGCATCACTGGGTTCTGTCATTCAGAAACATGGCTTTTCATATCACTGCTATGACACTCAACTCTACCTTTCATTCCATCCTGATGATCCGACGATAGCTGCTCGCATCTCAGCATGTCTAACAGACATTTCTTCCTGAATGAAGGACCATCACCTTCAACTCAACCTAGCTAAGACAGAACTGCTTGTAGTTTTAGCTAACCCATCACTTCACAATTTCACCTTCCAGTTAGGCTCATCTACCATAACTCCTTCAAAAACAGCCAGAAACCTTGCGTTGTGATTGATGATAAGATGACTTTCTCAGACCACATTGCTAAAACTGCCCGGTCCTGCAGATTTGCATTATACAATATTAAGAAGATCGGGCCCTTTCAAGTCAAGTCAAGTCAAGTCAAGTCAGCTTTATTGTCAATTCTTCCACATGTACAGCACATACATACAGAGAATTGAAATTGCATTACTCTCAGACCCTTGGTGCATACAGTTAACATTAAACACGTTCAGATACAGATAAATACAGTTTAAACATATGTACATACAACTATACAAATATACAAATGAGGATATTGTAGAAAAAAAGATATTGTAGAAAAAAAATGTTTCTCTCAGAACATGCAAGACAACTCCTTGTTCAGGCTCTTGTTCTGTCCAGACTTGACTATTCCAATGCTCTCTTGGCAGGTCTTCCAGCCAATTCCATTAAACCTCTACAATTAATCCAAGATGCCGCTGCAAGATTAATCTTTAATGAGCTGAAAAGAATGCACGTCACACCTCTGTTCATCAATTTGCAATTTATTTATTTTTAAAATATCTAAACTGCTAGATTTTCTTGTAAAACTAACATTAGCTTTATTTTTCTATTCTATCTACTTGTTTCTTATATAAAAACAAATATTAAAAAAATACACTAGGTTTCTTTTTTCTATATTCTATCTAATCGTTTTCTTAAAAAAAAAAAAAACTTTTTTATGTGCACTGCATTAGGCTAACCAAGACTTGTAATAGCACTTGCATGTTGTTGCTCTTTTGTTGGCTTTGATTGCTTCTTATGTCCTCATTTGTAAGTCACTTTGGATAAAAGCGTCTGCTAAATGCTATTCTTCACTGCGACACAAGAAATAATTCTAATATGCTGATTTGTTAATGTTGGAAACACTCGTGCTGCTTAATATTTTTTTGGAACCTGTGATATTTTTTTTTTCACGATTCTTTGATGAATAAAACGTTTTAGATATAATAAATAAAATATAATATAATCAAATTTATTCAAAATATGAATCTTTTGTAACATACGCTACAGTTTAATTTTTTTTTTTTTTTAAAGAAATTAATACTTTTATTCAGTATTGATACAAAAATATAATTGGCTAATCTAGGTTGACTATTTCACAGAGCATGGGGTAATTTGATATTAACCTGAGACTTCTTGAGGCAACCTATAGGGTTAACTGCCATGGTTCAGATATAATAGCAACTTCAGTTTGAACTTCCAGAACGGATCTCAGCCTGTTACTGATTTAGCACAAATGACCAGATTTGGAAGTGCTATAATACTGTTTAACTGAGGATGAATTTTGTTGATTTTTAGTTGGCTTTATTAATTTGGACAATTTTGGACAAAAACATATTACTGAATAATACACAACATCAGAGCTTGCCTCTTTATTTTGGAAATGACTAATTTAGAGCTGTAATTTACATAATAGGTGTCACACTGTCCTCAGCAGTGTTCACGGCCGCCATAATATAATTTATTAATAAACCAGTCGGAGTCCTCGGCTTGTGTTTATCAAATGATTTCAAGAGATAGCTCCATTTTAAAGCTCCAAATAAGTCACATTAAATGCATATTTATCTTAATATTTAGAGAAACATCATTTATCCTCATATTCTCAAGGAATATATGCACATCTCACCGACTTAATACACCAGCTAACAGAAATCTATCACTCCTCCGTGAGGATTTAGGGAATGTTATATTATGCAAACAGGCTTGACATTTTAATCAGCACATACAGTGATGGCAGAAGACTTTATAATCACCATATCCTGTCCATTTATTTCTGTATTCAACTTTTTCCTCACTGTTTTAACAGTAAAGAGCACAAACAATGTCTCAAAAGATTTTAAAAAGGCATCCCTCGTATATTCCATTTCTCAGGTCCTTTCTGTATTCTTATCCCTTGTGCTGTGCATCACACCACATATAGATGTGCAAAAGTCTCTTATCATCCTGAGAACTCCGTTTTCGCCCCCAAGGTGTCCTTTATCAAAAGCGATGTTCATCCCCGCCTGACAGCAGTCAGAATGTATTGGTGTTCTTGCTGAGGACCTTAAAAACACCTGTCATTACTTCTCATAGCCTCTAGCTTGTGGTAAAAATCAAATGCATTCAGTTTCACTGGGAGGAGTTTCCAGCCAATCCCACATGTCCTCTCGTGAACCCGGTGCTTGGCATCTTACGGGTAGCTTAATGAAATTAATATATATCGGATTTTCTGCAGTGATTGATATGCTACATCCAAATGTAAACCATAATCTACTCTGCTGAAACTTGGACATCAGCAAATTTGATTTATTGCAAGTACTTAAAGAAGAACTTATTGCACCTCTTCCTTCCCATGAAATTATAAAATGAACCTTTTGGATGTCAGCCATTATAATTGCCGGCACTGAGAGACTCCAAAGTGGCAGTTAAAAACAAACTTAAAGCAAGAGTATGCCGGAAATGACCTTGAAGGGCACAAAACATTGGCTAACCCGCTGTTATGAAACCACCGACTGGTTAAAGCGAGTCGTCGGTGATTGAAGGATGCGATTAAAGATTGCTGGTTTGAAGAAAACATCTATGCCACCCTGCCATGTCTGGAAACAGTTTACAGTTTATTTTAATCCCTGTTGACTCATCGCTGAGTCATTGTTTGATGTAGCAAATGAGCAGAAAAGTTTCATTTAGGGGATAAATATTCCATGTTACAGCACAGAAGTGATTTAACTTCATTCAAACACCTGATATCACTTCCATAATTACGTACTGTGACAATACAGACAACAAAGAGATGATAAACAAAATTGTGCAATGCAAAAAATTTTAAGGCAACCAGCTTCAGCAGATTTTTGAGTTTTCTCAACTTGTTGTTTTAAGTTTATACAACAAAAAGTTGAGAATCTCCTGAAAAAAATAAGTTGAGAGAACTCAAAAATCTGCTGCAGCTGGTTGCCTTAAAATTTTAAGGTGGCTCAACTTTTTTTTTTTTTTTACAGTGTACCGTAAATATATCCAAACTTAATTTTTGATTAGTACTATGCTTTGCTAAGGTCTTCATTTGGACAACTTTAAAGGTGATTTTCTCAATATTTAGATTTTTTTTGCACCCTCAGATTCCAGATTTTCAAATACTTGTATCTCAGCCAAATTTTGTCATATTTAACAACTCACACATCAATGGAATGCATATTTATTCATCTTTCATGTGATGTATAAAACTCAATTTCCAAAAATTGACCCTTACGACTGGTTTTGTCAAGGCAAGGGTCACATATAAAATTGCATAAATTATTCTTGAACTGAGCAAATAATTTAAAGGAAGAAGGTTACATAAAAAAACCCATACATTTTCACCTTAGATGAATGATGTTAATCCATTGTTTTATGAAGAATTGTTCTAGTAGTATTTAAAGAAATGAGAGGTAACTGTAATCATCAGAAGTAACCGAGAACATTTAAAAGTAACTGAAAGTAATTATTTACTTTTTCAAGGGAAAAGTAATTAAATTACAGTAATTAATTACTTACTAATGCATTACACCCAACACTGTATATGTGTAAAACCGAAACTATATGTACTAGATTAACTCGCAAAAACAAACTCTAATGCCCAATTACAAGTCCTAAATTGTCATTTTTTCACTATTTGACAGTCATTCACTCAAAATATGGAAGATAAAAGAATAGAAATATATAAAAAGGTCCCAAACAGTCTTATCTTTAATTTCAAGAAGAAAATAAATCATTAATTGGTGTCTTTTAGCCTTTGATTAAAACATGTTTTTGCTTAGGAGGGTTACTTACGGGTCAGTTATTCACCATCACCCTTTTGAAATCCAAGCATGAAATATTTAATTGTGCTGTCACTCCAGTAAATATGAATGTGTTTTCTTCAACTACCACAAGATAAAATTAACATTTCATTGCTGCCAAACTCCTGTATCATTTCCTCCCCTCCCCGTATTGCGAACCATGTCACCAAGCCTGATGACTCTCCCTGGCAGCTACTGGGTAGTTAAGATTGTGATAGAGGGACATTGCTATTAAATTCCTTGAAGGATTTTATTAGCTTTATGAGACACCGTACCGGACTATCACACTGTTAAGCAGAGCTTAGAGAGAGGAGTTCACTTGGCTTTGGTAAGTTAATTGCCAATCTACTGTTGCCCTGGACATTGTAAAAAATAATTATGCTTTTGACATCTGGTCAATATCTTAATCTGCTTTGGTTATTTAAACTCCATGCTTTGACTGTCAAAATCCAGTTTAAGCTTTACCATTTGCATTCTCAGTCATCAGCATACAAGTAAACTTCTTTAACTTCACCACAAAGTAAACAAAACATTAAATCTAAACATGGTGAAGTAAAATGTATTACTATGTGTATGAAGTGGATTTGCACAGTAGTAGATCAATTTTATTTTGCTGACGCCGGGTTTGTTTATCTTAATCAACCGTTTATGTGTCAAAGATTTGTTTGGTACTAATCTTTGATTTGCTAGCTCCGAGATGCCTCGCTGTACCGTTCAGACAAAGCATAGACATATGTCATCCTCAGGAGACACCTGGATGCGTATTTAACCTTTAACTAAGCTCTAGAACATTTTCCTCCACCTGCTCTGGAACATTTTCATTGATTTTGGGCTGTCTGGATTGGTGTATCCTATAAACTCCTCAAATGATCGTCGTTTAATGACTTAAGTTTATGTGAAACACAAAGGTCAATACATTTAAATAATCATTAAATGACTAAATAAATACTATTAGAGCTTTTGAATTAATTATACAAATAAAATGTGCATGGCTCAATAATTTGCATTACTTTTGGAATATCACTTTCTGCAACGTCTGTTTAATAATTTATTTTATCTGCCACAGTAATATCTTTTTATTGTTTGGGGTAAATACTTATATATTACAATCTTTGGTTAACTGTAATTAATTAATCAGCATGCAATAATCAATTCAATTAAAATTTAAATCCAGCCCTAATTATTATGAAAACCATTTAAACAAATTACAAAGACAATCTAATTACAAATAATAATAACAATACCTATTAGATGCCAAAGACTATTATGCAAATTGTACTTGCTGCAGTTGTACACAGATGTCCTTGCTACATGACTTCTTAAAAAAAAATCTTTCTGTATTATCCAGAAAAAAGACAGGGGATTCAGAGGATCTAAACTGACTCATTTTGGAGTTCAAAGTCGTTAGATATTTTCCCCTCCTCCTAAGTATTTTAAAGTTTTAGTCCTATTTGATACAAACAATCAGCCGAGACATGCTGGCTCTGTTCCCAAACTCTGTGAGCCGGTTTGCTGTCTCTTAAAGCAGCATCCTAACTGAAATGGAACCTCAAAAGTGACCGTTTTGGAACGCTCTACTTTGCCAGCACTGTACAAATAGCACTTCCCACAACATGCATGGGAGATTTGAATACAGTTGATTTCAATATATTGTTGTTATGTTAATAACCATAAACAGAATACTGAGTAAACCAATTCATATTTAATTTGATTTAACTGCTTTGTCCATTATCTTACTGCATCTTACGAGCTTACTGCAATGCACCATGGCATTGCCCATGCAATGCATTGCCTTAGAATTTAGCCAAACAAAAGGTATCCTATAGGCACCATAATGATGTTTTTGAAAAATCCAAAACATGTAGTCAGCTTATGTTTTTGAACACAGCCATTGTCAAGTGTTCTTGTACTTTTGTTGCTTGATCTCTACACAGTGAGCTTTGCTTTAAAAGCATTAATGTTCCTGCCAAAGCCAAGAACATGTGTGGCAGGTGTCCGGGTTTAACATTAGCATGCTTGGAGGTCCACGTGGCCCATAAAATCTAACCCCACTTTGCATCAGGCTCAGTGTACCACAGGCTCCCTTTAAACCACACTTCCCGAGCCAAGAAAAGAGCAGCGCCTGCGTCCCTGTGGACTCAGGGGCCAAATGTCTGACCATGTATACTTGACAAACCAGAGATTAACACTTTATTAACAAGATAAACATTATTCACTTGCTGTGAAATAAATACAGAATTCACTTCATAATGCGAGAGCTTTTAGATTCTTCGAAGAATTTGGAGATTTTTGAGAGCTGTCAGTGTCTTTAACATGTATTTTCTTAAGAAAGGGCACCTCTAAATCACCCCCCCCCCCCCCCCCCCCCCCTACTGTTGAGGAAATGTACAAGCTGCTTAGTGATTCATCAGAACATCATGACATTTACGATGAAATGTTCTTGTTTATATGTGACATGTGACCTATCAAGTGACTATGTAACTTAGTACAAACCTAAAAAGGCCACTCTGGGGAACCCTATAATGTCACACACATGTACACCAGGCCATTTCAGATTACTTAAGATGCATAAATCAAAATCCTAATATATCTTTATTAGATATTCCTGATAGGTCAAAGGCCATTTAGAGTCATTTACTAGTTCAACATATAAAGTTCTTGAAATTAAACTATAGTAGTAGATCAATGTCTTATGTAACCATTTTTAGCCAATGGATATTTTAAATAGGAATTTGAGAGATTTATTATTAAAATCTATGATACATAGCCAGTTCCTTGAGTTTGTCCTTCAGAATGAGACCAACTTGAAATAAACCCAGTTTACCTGCAAATTTAAGGACTTTTCGTGAAATTTTGACTGCATTCTACATTGAGAAAAAAAAATTGGTGTATTTATTTTGAAACTACGTTTAACAAATAATTACAAACACTGAATCAGACTGAATATTTAAGTAGAAAGATGTTTTTCATGTAAAACATCTTAATTTACAACCTCAAAAAAAAATCACTTTTTACAGTGTACTGTGCATATGAGAAAAACTCTTTAAATAATGACAGTTCTCAGTCCTGAAATGACATTTCCACCTGGCTAAATGTGTTCCACAGGAAACGTCTAGTTTATTTCCTGACCTATGTTTTAAAGGAAGAACTCAGCGAGTCCGGAGATCACTCAAAACATGTCAGCATTGCATGCCGCAATGATATGTGTTGATCTCCATTTAATGCTTGAGGCCAAAATATGAGTGACACCTGCTGACTTCTCCCATCATACACGGCAAGGCAAATGATCGGAGACAGGCGGGGCTCCTCTTTAACTCAATGTCACTTTCTGTCACCTGGCTCAAATCCTTGTTAAAAAAAAAAAAAAGTCTGACATCAATAGGGAGAGTTTGCATTCCCTTTGAGAAGACTGTTAAAAGAACTTACCATACACTGTCTGACCAAACTCGTGACCACGCTAGAGTCTTGCTGAGATCGGCCCCGTCGGACAGCATTTGGATTCTGTTCAAGAGACGGGTGATATTTCAGTGAATCATTTGCACAGCAGGGGTTTTAACTACATAGAAGGTGCCAGAAAAACATTGTCATCAGCTGTAATTCAGTGATGCTGGGACCTAGTGATCAAGTGATCTTAAGAGACTCTAGAAATACAAGGTGAATGATTTACAGACTGAGAACGTTTGATTAGCGGAGTCACGGAGGGCAGCGGGCCTGTTGTGAGGTTATGATATTAAGATTAGCACCTTGTTTACCGGCTTGATGAACATGGTCAAGTTTGAAAGGCATACAATCACTTAGAAATCTTACAGAGGGCACTTTGCATAGATTTCACATGCACTTGTGGTTTGAAGCATGCAAGGCCAGCAACTTCTCGACATTTATAATATTAAATATGCATAAACACTTCAGTGTAGGTTAAAAATTATTTGCGAAATGTGTTTTTGGTCAGATCTGATTAAACGTTTATCAAATCAAGTCATACTGCAATTTCAAAAAAAGGAGAAAAAATCATGTGTGCAACATGTCAAGTTGTAGAATAATATTTCCTGTGACAACAAGTGGTCTTATTCTGTGGACTGATGGTTTCCGAAAAAAGAAAAAACCTTCTATCAACCTTTGCGTTCACTCCGCCTCAACAATTTCTTCAGCGAAGCCTCGCTATTATCCCGCAAAGCAATTTCTGGTATGACAGTGGCACTGTTTCAAAAATTACAGGTCATACTTTCAGTGTAGAGACCAATTTTTTTTCTTGTCACCAGGCGGATCCCTATCTATCAATGGTCAGTATGAGCATGACGGTTATTCAGAAATACAAATTTACAGACAATTTATCATCCGTCATCAGAAATGGTTTACTTGCTTGGTAAATCTACAAATCTTTCACTGCTCGAGTTTGATAAATGACCCTAAATTTAGCACTACCAGCCCTGGTGATTACCCCTACAGGTTATTAATGTACATTATTTGCAATCATGAAAGAAATGAAAATGAAAGATATGAAAAAGCTACAACACCAGACTAAAAACACCAACTGATTTTTTTCCTCATTAAGTTACCATCATCCACTATAATTTAAATGATCAAACAACTCAAATCTCGTTCTTTCTGTAAATAAACATTTTACCTGTAATATTTTTCTGTATGCAGACAAAACTGTATTAAAGCCGAACGCTGAGGAAATCAGAAGGCCATAAACAAAATGTGGAAGAAATCAAAAGTGTCTGATCAGACCGCAACGGGGCAAGGTAAAGTCTCAATGTTTTTATTAATATGTATATTTTTAATAAATTAATTCCAAGTTAAAAATTATTGAAATAAATTAAACCAGGGTTTACAGATACACATACATTTTATACTAGTGAAAATGAAATGTAACATGTTATGTTTTATTCAAAAAAGTCACTGTATTAATATTTACACATTCTGTGTCATTAGTGGGCATCAAAAAGAGATCCAAAGTCCCAGGAGTCATGATCACACAGTTCATAGAAGAAATCCCTGAGGGAAAGAGCCATCCGGATTTTATCCGCAAACCTATAGCTCTTACCATTCAAGAAGGTATGCTGATGTTGTCCTTGCTTACATGTGTTTTTATACACACACAACATTCTTTAATTAATTACATGACATATCAACTAATTAATCAAATTAATTACATAAACCAATATCTCCCATATAAATGTCCAGTGAACACAATCAAGAGAGTTTTGTAAACTTGCAGGTAAACTGGCTATTTTCAAGGCCATTGTAGTGGGTGACCCCTCCCCTACTGTAACATGGGCCAGAAACAATGGGGATATTTCAGATCCACAGAAATATCAAACCAAGTTTGACCCAAGTTCTGCTGAACACACTATTGAGGTGAGCTGAGTTTCTGTTTCATCCCACAAAAGACATTCCTGAATGAATATTCCAAGTTAAAAACCTTGCACTCTTTTTTTAGATGCCCAATGTTTCTCCAGACCAAGCAGACACCTACAAATGTTTTGCTACTAACGAATTTGGAAAGGCTATGGTCACTGTTATGCTGAACATCATTGAAGGTATGAAAATTTAGATGTTTCCATTCCTAACACAGCAATTCGTGGCCCCAAACATCTGTAATGTGGCATTTTCTATTTAGTGGGATTCAAGAAGAACAAAGCAAACCAGGAGTCCAGTGAGTATTAATAACATGTGTGATACCTTATGTGCTGTATGCAGCTTTATAAATCAGTGGTTTGATTTTTCGCTCGTGCATTTTTCAGCTGCAACTGATCCAAATGAGCTCAAGGCTGTCCTGAAAAGGAAAAGGTGCTGTATCTTACGCTGTAAATATAGACAAAGTTATTTTAGGCAATCTCTGTGACTAATGCATTAAGTACTACATCTTTGTTTTTATTCTAAATGAATAAATATGAAATTATATGAACTGTTTTGGAGAGATAGGGAGACGTGGTTCCCCCAAAGCTTTAATAAAGTCCAGTGGTAGAAAAAAATATTGTAAGAAATTAGGTTTAAAAGTTTGATATCCTTCCCAACCCTTTGCCAAAATATATCCCATATCCTATAGCCATACCTTTTCCTTTAATCAACTGTGAATTACCTCTCAACCCTGCAGTAAGGTTCGTCCTAAAACCGAAGCAAGGAAAGATGAGGAAATTGACCCAAAGTTCTGGGAGATTTTGCTGAGTGCCGATAAGAAAGATTATGAGCGCATCTGTGCAGAATATGGGGTGACTGACTTCCGCTGGATGTTGAAGAAACTGAATCAGATGAAAAGAGAGAGAGAACAAGAGCAAGCAGAGGCACGGTTTTGATTTGTTTCTTTGTTTTTTTTAGATACATTTTCAACGTGAAATGATATTGTAATGATATTTTTACTCACAGTTCGTCAAGAGTATTTCTAACCTCAAACACATCGATGTGAATCCTGATGGATCTGCTTCTTTTGAACTTGATCTTAACCTTCTAGACGCCAGTAGCAGAATTTTCATCTACAAGGTAAATTGACTGGTTATTATAACACATCAGAGCTCAGGTTTCAGTGCAAGCTTCTGGTCTGTGAGCTTTTGGTGTGTCCCTCAGGATGGTGAGATGATTCCATATTCTCAAGATCTCGAATTGGAAATGAAACACAACCTGAATCAAGTAGGCAAGAAATACATTTTCACAATTAGGGACCTTTTCCCAGATGATGCTGGCCTTTACCAGTTAGATGTAGAAGATGTCAATGTGTTCTCCACTGAATTTAAAAGTAAGTTCAAATCAACCTTACTTAGTTTATGATGCAGTATATTTAACAGATTACTAGTAACCAATAACACTTTCCTGTAGTTCCAGTGGTGGACTTTCTGGTCAAGTTAAAGGATGTAAAACCCATGGAGAGGGAGGATGCCATTTTTGAGTGCGTCCTCTCTAAACCCTTATCTAAAATCATGTGGGTCGGAAAGAATAACCGATTAGAACCGGGAGACAAATATGACATTACTGTATCCGAAGACAAACTGATCCACAGGCTGCTGGTGAAGGACTGTATGCAGGTGGATAAAGGCATCTATGCGGCTGTGGCCGGAATCAAGTCCAGTAACGCTTGGCTGATAGTGGAAGGTGCAGTATGATCTCAACATTTTCAAAACATCTTTTTTTTTTACAGCAGATCTGATGTTTTCAAGATTGTTATCGAGTAACAAGTTTTTTTTTCCAAAAATAAACAAGGTTTTTATGTCACATTCTATTGTGCAGCCTTACGAGGCAAAAAAACACACAAATGATCAAAGAATGCTCTCTTTATTGATTAGAATGGGGAAGTCTGATTCATTTTAGCCAATCAGTTGATTCATATGAGTCACATATGAGTCATCAGTAGGGTTCTCAAAAGCATGCCATTTATGTTTTTTTTTAAATCAGTGTATTACATTTTCAAATGATATTTTAAAAATCATAGAAAATAATATTTAAATAAATTATTAATTCAATAATTAATTATTTATTAATATACATATTATTTAAAATAAAGAAGAAATAAATTCAAACAAATTTCAAACCATACAGTGCTATAGTAGAAATAGAAAATAATTACAGTAAAAGTGTAAATATTTTCCAAAACATAATTTACAAATATATACAAATTGGGTCTTTATAAATAACAATATATAGCTGCATTTTGAAGTTTAGGATAGGGGTCACTTGCACAAGGATGATTATACTTGGGGGCCCATGGAATGCTTAAAAAAAAAAGAAAACCTTCCCTTAATAGAATTTTAGTGTTGTTAACCACAGGTTCCCCAACACTGTTCAAGTTCACATTACAGTAATTTATCTAATAAGACTTGTATATTGTGCGTATTTCATATTCTTGCCTGTTTTCTTGTTCTGTTTTGTTTTTTGTCATGTTCTGTTTGTCTTTTGTCATGAACCAGCTGATAACAATCGAGATACTAAGGGCAAAAAGAAACCCCGAAAAACAACTCAAGCCGGAGGAGCAGGAGTTGACCTGGCAAAGATCGCTTCAGAACAGCAGGTCAAGCTACAGAAGGAAAGAGATGAGAGAATTGCAGCTGTCAAAACAGCCAGCGCTGAGAAAGAGGCAGCAGGTGCGGTGGACAGCGGCGGTTCTGCATCTTCTCCTGGAGATTGTTCCAGAGCAGACGAAGAGGTCACGAGAGATGGCTCTGGAGACACTGGACTGGCGAGGAGTGCAACAGACACTAGAGGAAAAGACACAGGGAAAGGTAGGAGAACCACACAAGTTCATTAAATAAGGAAAATGTTATCTTCTGCTACATAAAGTGAAGTGAAGTGAAGTGACATTCAGCCAAGTATGGTGACCCATACTCGGAATTCGTGCTCTGCATTTAACCCATCCAACGTGCACACACACAGCAGTGAACACACACACACCGTGAACACACACCCGGAGCAGTGGGCAGCCATTTATGCTGCGGCGCCCGGGGAGCAGTTGGGGGTCGTGGTATTGAGGGTGGAGAGAGCGCTGGACATTCACTCCCCCCACCTACAATTCCTGCCGGCCGGAGACTCGAACCCGCAACCTTCGGATTACAAGTCCGACTCTCTAACCATTAGGCCACGACTTCCCAGACTTCCCATAAAGACACCACTGTTGCATTGATATGTCTAATCATGCAGTGACATCCATAAATGTTCAAGTGTGACATAAGAGTCCAAAGCCAGAAGTAATATCGAGGTGAATGTCTATATTCATGCATACAAATGATTCCATAATGACTGTCAGGATTTTCAGGTGAGAAAATGTCAAAAAGTGGAGGTGTGACTGCGGGTTCAGATGAAGCCCTGCTGTCTGGAGACTCGACCGGTATAAGATTTGATGGTGTACTTAACACTACATGAGAAATAATAACTGTTCAAATTAACAGCCATTAATTTCCTCATCAGTACATTGTCTTCAATTAATATGATTTAAGTGTAGTCCTAACATTATTTGAGTGCCATATTCACATTTAGCCACAGTGTGGCACTGTATGAATGACACAGCCCATAATAATACTGAAGGGAACAGTTGACAAGATTAATGCTCCTTACTGGCAAAGGGATGTAATTTAGGCAGTTTAGGCAAGTGATTTATAACTCAAATATAATTGATCTAGCCAACTGCCTTAATACATTTCCATTTGGTAACTCTGTGATTAACTAGCAAGCTTTAAACTTGCAAACTTGCATATTTTTCATTGTTCATTATGAGTTCATTATTTTATACATAATTTCAGTACTTCAGTACCCTTTCTTTTGAAAATGCATCACATTCTTAGTCCCTAAAAATGTAATCAAAAGGCATATTGCGAAGAACTATGGATTTTAGCAATGAGCTTCAACCAGAAAGTACAAAGTGTGGTGTTAATACTAATGAACACTATAACTACTGTTGATAATAAACCATTAATAAACAATCTTTTAACATTTCAAGCCCACATTAACTTCCTTGCTAAACCTGCGTTCTTCTACCTCCACAATATTGCATTTCACCTCCCACTTCTAAGGCCAAGACACTGAATCTCTAGTCCATGCCTTCATAACCTCTTTCCTCCACTATTTCAATTCTCTCTTAATTGGACTTCTATCTTAAAAATCCCAGACAGATTGCAATGCATCAGTTGTCAGCCACACCAAACAATCTTCCCACATCACCCTCATATTTTCATATCCTCATATAACTGTCTGATTCACAACAGGGCTCTTTTAAATTCTAAAGTCTCAATGGTCTTGAAACAATATTATTTCTTTTTTTCTGACCAATATTTTTTGATGTGATGTTTCTTGTAAATAAATCCCTTTCCGACTCACACACACAAAAACATTTGAGATAAAGAAATATATATAAAAATAAAAAAAAAAAAATATATATATATATATATATATATATATCAAATGCACTGCAATATATAGTTGCAATTTCAAGAACATTGTGAACATTTGTGAAATGTGAAATAGTCAAATTGTGAGATATAAATTCAGAATTAAAAGAAATAAAGCTGCAATCAACAAGAAATCACAATAACATTTCATTTATTTATTTATTAACTATAAATTTACTCACTCTAAGGCAGAATCCAGCTTAGTTTTCGAATGTATTCCAGCTGCATTTGTATTTGTTTATATTATTTGTTTGTGAAGCTAACATGAGCTGTGCAAAAGGCATTTAATAACAATAATAATAATAATTATTATTATTATTATTATATCAATAAATATATTATACATTAACATTTCTCTGCATATTATAGGTATGGAATCAGCAGACCTTGCCGATAACTTAAAAGCCAGCAAATCCAATAAGGATGGGAAGAAGGTGAATTAATGATACTTTAGTATACACTCTATTGATTTATTAATCGCTCTAAAAATGTATTTGGTAATTGCTCTTTATATTGCATCTATCACTTTTGCTAGTTGTCTTCTAAAGATAAAGCAAGCATATCTAAAGTTGGAGGTACACAAAAGGTAGCAATACAAAGCAGCAAAGATTCAGACTCAAGACAGAATCTGGCTGAAGTGATGGAGTGCGAGACTGACGCCATGACAACAGCTGGAGGTATTGTTATTTCTTTTCCATTTCATAATGATACACTATTACTATAACATACAAATGAGTTTTTGTATATCATAAAGAGAAAACAGACTCATATGTGTTTGTTAAAACAATGAGTAATTGTTCATTTTGAATCGGTGATGAAAACATTTTTAAATATTACAGATCTTCCTAAATTCGACCCTGATGACCTCCACAAGTTCTCCAAAAATGTGGTAGTTAAAGTTGGCCAGACTGCTTCCTTTAAAATGCCATTACCTCCTCAAGACCCAACGAAGATCAGCTGGTTTAAGGATGGCACTGAGCTTTTTGATGGTGGCAGCATAAAAGTAGTAAAGGAACTAAACCAGAGCCGTCTTCAGATAAAAGACTGCCTGCAATCTGACTCTGGGGAAATTAAGATCCAGCTTAAAAACACTTTTGGTACTGCAGAGGCCTTCTCAAGGCTTATTGTGGTCGGTATGTTTCTACTCCACTGAGTATTATATTGAATGTATTCTGAAATAAATATTTATAAACCTTCTGCCTTTTACATACAGGCTCATATATTAACATTAAACTGACACATTGAGTATTTCAAACAACTTTGTACCACTGCAGACAAGCCAGGTCCGCCACAAGGCCCAGTAGAAGTGATTGACAGCTCATCTTCTGTCATTGAATTAAAATGGAAGCCACCAAGTGATACCGGTGGCTTTGAAGTGACCAACTACCTAGTGGAGCGTCAGCAAGTGGGACAGAGTATATGGAAGAAAGTGTGCGATAGTTCAGCCGACCGCCTGTCCTTTCGAGACAGAAACGTGTCCCATGGCAAGAAGTACATATACCGAATCTATGCTGAGAACTCTGAGGGTATCAGCGATCCTCTGGAGACAGAAACCATCATGGCTGGAACTCTGAGTGAGAGACTACATGAGTACTTATGATTAATGTATATTATAAATAAATAAATTAAAACTTAACCAAATTCTCTATCAAAACAGTATCAAAACTTTCTATGTTGCAGTTTACCCTGGTCAACCCGCCCCTCCTAAGGTGGTCAGCGCTTTCAAAAACTGCATCAACCTAACATGGACTGCGGCAGAGACAGATGGAGGAACCAAAATACTGGGCTACCAGCTAGAGAAACGCAAGAAAGATACAAACCATTGGGTGACTTTGAACCCAGCTAAGGAACCGATTTCAGGTACCTGTTTTCCCAACATTTCCAAAACAAAATAAAAATGTCTGTAAAACTCCAAAAATGTACCCTTGCATACAATTCACTGCTGTTTCCAAATTAAATAATCTTATATTATATTATATTGCTTTTCACATGAAGGATCACACAGGGGCAGATTTTAAATTACAGTTCATTGCACAATAATATGATCTCAAAACACTTCAGTGCATGATTTGTACCCTGCTACATTTTGATGCACATAACTAGATTCATATGCATGGATTTTCTGACATTTCTGGACATTTCACTTTGAAAGTGTCACAAAACATGCGAGAAGCAAGGTAATATCATTTTATATACCTGCAAATGTCACCTCAGGTAAATTTTTCCATTGAGTCGGGGGGGGGGGTTTCTCCAATTACTGAGAAGTTCACATTCAAAACCAAAGGGTTTCTAGTTCATCAACAGTTAGACAAGAGTTACATATTTTAATAAGCTATTCAACACTTCTCAAACCCTACCATTCAGCTTTATATAGTTGTTCAAGTAAAAATCACGAGCGGACATAGCTAAAGTGACATCAATGTCATGAACTTTCCAGCTAATAGATGAATGTATAGTAAGTGAACTGGAAAACCTTGATTGTAATTACTGTGTATCGTTAGGTTACAATTAAACAAGAATTACAGGGTTTGAAGCCCAGAAAGAGGACATTCATTTGAAGACAGATGCAAGGTTCAATGGAAATGGAAATTATTTTTCTGTACTTTTAATCTATGTAATTACGAAACAATAGTTTTATGATTAAATGACCTCTAATTCAGATATAACTTCAGATTATCATTACTACAAGGGTAGCTATAAGTAGTAGTAAATGCCGCTTTGGATGAGAGGGTCTAAATGTTCTTATATGGCCATAACATATTACTTCTGACTAAAAAGTCTTTGATCTGATCTTTGAAGTACTGTAGCATTTGTAAAAAAAAAAAAAAAAGTACTGCTACACTGTAAAATGTCAAACTGCGTTGTTGTCCGTTAGTGAAATCTAATGTGGTCAGACTGATCCTGCCATATTTTATTAATAATCTATAAAACAATATTTATGATTTAAATAAAACTAGTTCACTTAGATGTCTTCCGAGAAGCTTTCACTTGACAGAAACTTTTGAATGTTCTGAATCCTGATGTTGGAATATTCTATTGCTTTACATATTCTTCTGGGTCATAAATATACAGTATTTAGTAACAGTGTTTCATGAGTACTTTCTAGCCAAACACTTGAGCACATCAAGCTGCAACTTGTCATCATTATTTTAACTGTTGACATGAAATCCTCCTTAAAAACTGTAATTATACCATTTACTGTATCTTCACATTTGCTGAAAACATTGGTTAACCTGCAACTCTCAAAGCAATAATTATTTCTCTGAGCCACAACAACTCATGACCAGGTAAGAGGTTCAGACCCCCTAACACTGAAATCCTATAATAGCCCCTGGTAAGGCTTTAAATGGTCTAGCACTTTACCTGAGGCACCTCTTATGAATTCTCACATAAACCTCCAGTCATTTTCAAGAGCTTACCGCCTCTCTATTTCCATCATATTTTCCCAGCTGCTTGGTCACACCAGAATCCAAACCGCTGTCTCTCGCTGCCGTACCAAAACCAGCAATGTCTCATTAACTAGAAACATTTCCTTGAATTCAAGCACAGTTGTTGTCTGTTCTGATGATCTTACCTCACACATGAAGTATACAGACTCTTCATTTATTCCAGGAATACACTTCTATCAAATCATCCTGTCTCCTAATGGAATTAACACAATATCACCTATAATTATAATTAATAACTGTCTTTGATTTCTTTTTATAAATGTTCATACCATTTTTTATTAAAACTGACATTTTTTTCTAAAAAAAAAAAAGGCTCTACATGAAAAAGGTTAGATTCAAACCTGTTTCTTAATGAGCACAACAGCCCAATGTGTCATGGCTCCACCAGCAGATAACAGTAGACTAATTATGCATCTCCAGACATGTTGTTTATCAAGTCACTGGCTTTACTTGACGTGCTACTATGACAATTAAAATAATCTGCTTCGCACAGCTCTGAAGTATGCAGTTAAGGATGTCTCTGAGGGGTCAGAGTATGAGTTTAGAGTGTCAGCCATTAATATGTCTGGGCCTGGAGAACCCAGCGCTCCCTCTGCGATGGTCTGCGCTAAAAACCCCAATAGTAAGTTCTGTTCATAATAGTTTATTAAAAGAGAATATAAATGTACAACTTTGAACTGAATTGAACAGCTTGTCTTTCTTTCTACTTTCCATCCATTCATTTTCAGTCAGGCCCCACTTCAAAGATCCTGTAGACTTCATGGTTGTAAGAGCAGGAAATTCTATCAGAATCAAAGTCGATTATGAGGTACTTTGATTTATTGTGCATGCTGGGGATTAAACTATGTGTCAGCCCTCATTCCCAAATGAACATGTCTAATATTAGTAAGAACATGTACATTTGCCCCAATGTAAATTAATCTTAATAACTTGGTAAGTGCTCGCAGTTTCTGCTGTATTTAGTCATGCCACCACATAATTTAACTGCAGATAAAACTGGCTCAGATTTTCGGCAACTGGTATTGACTTGTTCGAACTGTAAATTGGACCAAAAATCTGGGCAAAAATCATATAGTACATTCCAGCCTTAAGCAAGCAACAATAACCAAGGGGTGGGGCGGGCTTACTGAAGCAAAGGGTCAATTCAGCTCAATATTTTTAATCTGTCATGATTTTTATTCTATCATTTCCTTTCAAACTGTTCATGTCAAGGGCTCACCACAACCTGACATCACATGGCTGAAAAATGATGAACCTGTATCCCCCTGGGTCAACATCATTAATGTTGAGGACTCGTCCAACCTCGTCATCCCCTCCTCAAACTATTCAGACTCAGGTGTTTACACCATCATGGCAAAGAACTCTAGTGGACAGTCCAGCTTTGATATACAGGTCAGAGTGGCAGGTAAGTCAATTATCTGAAAGAATAAGAAAGAATTTTACAATATATCTGAACATTACTGCAAGATCTTCAGATATAAACAAATCAGTGACAAATCAAGTGAGTGGACCTTAATGAAATATGGTAGTACTACTACTCTCAAACTAAAGTGCATAATTTTACAATACATATGACATAAATGGGGATGCATATTTCAACAACTAAAATGGCCTTATCAGTTTTTGGTTGAAAGAGAAAAAGGTAAAAAATATATGGTTAAATTAAAAAAAACTTGAAAATGTTATCTGTTGAGCATTACACATAAACGATAGTGTGTCCTATATCATTAAAAAGGTCTCAACTTGCAGATTACAACAAATATAATTGTTTCAGGTAGAGACCAAACAGTACCGGAAGTACAAAAAGTACATTAAAACAAAGTACACAATTGGTGTTTTGGTTTAAAGCTTCACCTGACATTAGAAAACCACTTACATTTATTTATAGCAGTTGTTCTCTATTCAAACAAGCCCAAACACAACATAACAGTACACATAGATCTTGGGGTAATCCTCATGGTGTGGCATGACATGCTGCTTTGCTAAAGATATAGGATCCATCCAGGATCCGACTGTCTCTCGATGATCATGATACAGTGTTTTCCAACATCATTTGAAAACATTGGAAAGTTCAACAAATATATGTGGATCTCAGGTATGGTGGTAGTACAATCAGTGACATTTTACAGTGGGAGTGCACTTGGACTAGATTGATTGCTCTGATTGACAAATCTTTCTTTTACCATCGAGCTAACAAGTAGTACTTATGTTAATTTATTATTGTCATGTGTGCAGGATTTTTCTTCTTTCCTAAAAAAAACAAAAAAAAAAACAATTTTGTCATTCATTTGATTGGGTGAACCAGCCGTCAATCTGAGTGAGCTGGTGCCACCTGGCCCTTATGTAGCCTCACCACTAATGCAAATGTATAAGTAGTTTGAGAATGTAAGATCACTTACAGCATCTTAAATTACTGCCATATCAACAACCTCCTTGTATATCCTATATGTGGAATATTTCAAAACCTTGCCTCAAGTAGCATTTATAAATTATGCAGAGAGCAAAAAGCAGACCAAAGTGCATCACCACTGTGAATGTGACTACACTGTTCAGTTTATCACACTAATAATTAGGCCTTGCTGCATGCAGGAGTAGCTCTAAGCGGGGGCAGTGCCCTTGTGTCAACAAGCAACTCTCAGTGCCCCTGTAAATTCATATATAACCAAATATTTTTAATTAGTCTACTTTTTGTAAGGCTGTTTAAATGGTTAAATGACTACTAGCACCACTACTGGCTATAAGGTCCTTTGGCGTACACAATTTCCATTGAATCCTTCATGTGCCAGTTTATTACTTTCATTGCCACACACGCCAACCCCTACAGCTTCAAAGCTTTCTTTATTTTTCTTCTGGCTACAGATGAACCAAAGCCTCCGGGCCCAGTGGTGCTAGAACAGGTTGTTTATGGCAAAGTCATTATCACATGGACTCCATCTTCAGACCAGGAGAAGGATGATCGACTGCACTACACGGTGGCAGAATGTAACTCCAGCACACGTGTTTGGCACACAATTGCCGACCGTCTGTTTTGCAACACTTACACTACCTCTGTCCACCCTGGTCGTGAATACCACTTCAGAGTCTATGCAAAAAATGATATGGGACTTTCTGATCCCTCTAAATCACCAACGTGGGGTATTAACGAGCTGAGAGGTAGGTTGCTGGAGAGTACAAACAAGTGCTCACTCATTTAATTGTCATATTACTCACTCTCATGTAATTCCAAACCTGAACAACTTTTACTTCCATAAAACACAAGAGAAGAAATGTTCAAGAGTTTTTTAATGGTTGCTCATTTTATGCAGTTGTGAATGTGGACTGTGAGGCTTTCAAGATTAAAGAAGGCTGTAAAAGCACCACACAAGTAGTTCATGATGATGCATGATATTACAGGTCTTCTGAAGCCTTAAAAAAAAAAGAAAAGAAAAAAAACAGACCAAAATAACAAAATCGTGAGATTCACACACTTTCATTGGTGCATTAAAGAAATAGCGATGTCTGGTTCATTAACAAATCATTATTTTGAATTCAATCTTTACAATGACTCGGGTGATCCGGTTTTCAAAACTACTCTGAATGATTCATTCATGAATCTGATTGATCTGGACTAAAGTTCAACACACTGACTCAATGATCTGATCATAGCAGTACATTAAGAGCAAGCAGTACAATTCTCCTTTTTTTTAATACTCTTACAGGTTTGGGATGACATGAGAATTAGCAAACAATGACAGAAATTAAATTTTTGGCTGAACTATCCTTTTTTCTCATGTCTAGTGCCACTAGTCACAAGCTCACCAGCTATGATAACATTTGAAAGGCCACCTTCCATCTTGGTTCCATTGAAAGTCCGCAGTCCACCACAGGGCTTTCAGCTATTCATGACCTGTGCTGTCCGTGGCTTCCCCACACCACATGTTGCATGGTACCTCAACAACATCTGCATTAACTCCAACAACAGCTACTACATCACAAATGCATATGGAGTCTGCTCTATGTACATCATCCGAGTTGGGCCAGAACATAGTGGCGAGTACAAAGTGGTGGCAGTCAACTCATTTGGCAAAGCTGAATGTTCCACCAAACTAACAGTGAGAGGTACGTAATGATTATTTCCATATTTGAATATGTTACTGCTACCATGAAATGCATCATAAATTACATTTTTATTCTGACTTTATTCTCTTTTCGATTTATTTACAGATTGAAATTCAGCACGCTGACAACCAGCTAGCTGGTGTACTGCAAACCAATATATAGTGAATAATTTTATGTAGAGCTGCTTAGGAATAATATGCACTGCAAAAAGCCCTACACTGCCAAGAGATATATTGGTGTATCACCGTTCGTGATATTTTTATTAGATATCAGAGATTAGATCAGATTAACAGCATATTAGTGCTGTTATAGCTAGAAGACTTGAATGTGAACTGTGTTTATTGAAAAAATAAAATATAAACAAAAAGTTTTCTGCTCACTTCTCTGGATGATAATTTTCAACAACAAAAAAAAAAGCATCAACATGAGATACTCTTAGCAGAGGTTGTTACACTACATGTATTCAACAAAAGATTTTTGATATGGAACACAAGGCATATTGGATATCATAAAAGGTTCAATTACGTTACTATGCCAATGCAAAGATCACCTGCCCTGGGCCAAATACAATAGATTTTGTACAAACGTAATGCAAGTTATCGACGACTTTGCTGAAGAATAAACATACTCATTTTGCTGCTTACCTTGTGGCTTCAGGTGGTGTTTCAGGTCATAGGGTGACGTTTGTGTTTACTCAATTTCCTGAAGTCCTGAGATGTCTCCAGGCTAACTCAAGCACAGGTCCTTGCAATTTGCCTGGCCCCAGACTTTGAGACAAGCTGTCTGGGCACGTCAAGCTTGGTAAACCCCTGTCAATGTAAAATGAAACCTTCCCTCAGGGCTGTGAGGGAAATATGCTGCCACATGAATATATATTTTTTACAAGGCCCGTGTTCATATCAATATAAGCCTCTAATATTATATCTGTAAAAGCTTTTAGACATTTCGAAATGCAATGGTCGAAAATCATCTGTAATAATCACACTCAAAGAACTCTTACCAGCAAAAATGCTTCAATTTTAAGAGCCATTTAAGATACACTTTAATTGTCCAATAAACATGCAATATGTTCGGTCATGTTACAAGAGATCGTCATCCCACTGTAAATGGCAAAGCCTGTATAGGGCAAGTGTCTACATTTAGGACATATATATGACTTTAACACTAAACTCACTCAGTTTTTCGATTGCAATCATAACATTTCTGCAAATAAGTGAACTACTGATGTAGTTCATAATCAGTTTGGTTAAATAATGACTAATAAACAATGTCTTGTTTGTAGATGCTTTCTTCAGTCAGACTTTGAGATCAGCTTCAATTCAAAAGATGGACATCAAAATAACATGATAACTTTTTTTGCAATGCCTGACATCACACAAAACAATCAAATTTAGCTTGACGATCAGAAAATGATATATGAATATGAATATCTGCTTCATGGGCTGGACATCCACCCCACCCCAGCTTCTCAAATAAAAGCTTTAACGTGACAGCTGATTGATTCAACTGCATGGAAGGTTTCCATTCGGTCCATCAATGTTCTTAACTGAACAAGCAGCATTGACGCCGAAGCTGAAGGAGCAGCGAGATTTTAAAGGTGAGTTTTCATTTTCTTTGACATGCAGCACAGGGAACGGATAAGGAATAATTCACCATTCCTAAAAGAAATTCACAGCTCACCCATAGTTATGAATTTCATCAGTCCTTGAACTATGAATAAATAATGGAAACAAATTTGGCTGAAAATAATGGTTTTGAGCACATGATTTTATTATCACAATGGGAAAACAGCTGCACATGTAAAACTGAGGGGAAAACCACTGAGAGTGATATGCTACACCACACAAGCAGTGGTTTTTCCTCTTAAGAGTTAGGACACATGAATATCTGCTGTAAGTGGTCATCTACTGGCATGCATTATTAATCTCTGCTATGAGAATCACTCTCATCCATGCCATCTCTTGACTTAACCATTTGATCATTGTTAACCAGTGGATGTGTTATGCAGAATTAAACAAACTTCTATTTGAAAATGCATGCCATTTTTTTTAAATCCAAGCTTTTGTTAAAAATATTTGTAATGAATCAATATGTTTGTCTTATTTTCCAATCAAAACATCCAAACCTCTTGTAAATCTTGTGAAATCTGGTAAAGAAAAACACTTTTACATAAGAAGCAAAGATAATACAACTTGTTTTCAGAAAATATATCTATTTAAAAAAAAAAAAAAAAAACAAGTCCAACAATATATTGTAATATTGTAAAAAAAACAAGATTTAATTTACTCATCCTCATGTCATTCCAAACCTCTGTGGCTTACTTTCTTCCACAAAAGACAGTGATAGGCATTCACTTTCATTTACATAAAAAGAAAGAAAATGGCAACTGAGGCTGTCAATTTTACAATTTACCAGTGGTCTAAGTAAAATAAATGTAATTGAAGAACAAAAATCTACACTAACAATCTTACATTTGCTTCTTGAGTGCATTTATTGTTTTGATGTATTTTATTTGGCTTTAGATTTTCTACTTTGTTTTGTACACAGGAGATAAAAAAAATGAGACAGCCAGACAAATAAAGTGAAAAGGGGAGGCTTTTGGATAGACTGTAGAGCTTGGCGCCAGATCGATTGACAAATGTTCAGGAAAGATGAGCAATCTGAATGAAAGGTTAAGGTTAGGACCTCAGAACATCATCATCCCAGCCTTATGGTGCAAAGCCATTGCTTCAGCCACTAAAAAAATGTCATTTCAAATGTTCTTTTCCCTCAGCAAGACACAGTTATTAAGCACCGGATGACTGTGTCAGATCCTTTTGGTTCTAAGCTAGGTAGAAAGAATAGTTTACGGTTCACATAATTTAGTTTTATTCGGGTGTGATCTGTCAAATGTTGGATAACTGTTTCTTTCCCCTTTGGCCTTGTAAAAGCATTGCTGAGGATCCTGTGAATCTTGGAATGCTAGTAAGTTTTTTACTGCCAGTCTAGTATTACGCACCATGTGATATGTATCAAATCAAATTCTTAATATATCTTTATTGGTCAACTTTTTGAAGGTCACGGCCTGATATATCTTCTTTAGGGCCATTAGGGGAAAGAAAGAGGGACACCTTTAAATAAAGGTGCAATGAGGTGCAAACTCTCTGTCTGGGGTTTAGGACTTAATCTATCCTAAATGAAAATCATGATTATTTGAGAAATGCAGTAGGTTTTATTACTAAATGAAGGAAATTGTGACATTTTTACATCAACAGCTTTATCAATAATAGACAATAACAAGACCTGAAAACAGATCGATTTTTTAGTACCTCATGAAAATAAAAATAAAGCATGATTTTGTGAGAATAAAATCATATATTTATGAGATTTAAGGCCTAATGTTTTATGAATAAACTAGAAATATTTAGAGAGAAATAAAATCACAATATTACAAGATGAGTTCATAAAATGAATAGGCCACTGCAGCAACAGCAAAAAATCTAAAAAGGATGCAACTGAATTACAGGATTTACTAAACAAAGAAGTCTTGTGGTGCATCGCATCAGCACAGTAATTATTACTATCTGAACACTTCAGTAGTTGCAAAGAACTTAATTTATTCAGAAGAAACAAACATTCATGCTCCACTTTGCTATTCTCGACCACATCACTTTGATATTACTTTCCTAACAACTTTATTCTCATATTATTACAATTTTAATCTCATGATATGACTCTCATAATTGTCTTTACTCTCAAAACACTTACTTATAGTTAGTGTGTGTACTGTGTAATAAAAGACAAACTTACAGCAGCTGGTTGTAATGATTATGTATAACAGAATATATATACTGTTTTCCATATGCAGCCTAATTTCTTGACTATTGGAACAAGATTAAAACACATTCTGAAGATGCCACAGCCTGTGGAAGAGATTGCTGTCGGTCAGGGTAAGTTATATTTGAATCAAAACATTATATTTGCAATGACTTGCATGATTTAATGACTTAAAATACAAATGTATGTCCCAAATAAAAAATAAGGCCTAGGCATATTGTGTTTGAAGGCTTCAGCTACAAAATCTCAACAGCTGCTGAGTTATCAACCTGCCGTCTTAAAAGCCAATCCTTAAGAGAACACTCTGAATTTTAGCTTTGACACACACATAATAAATGCACCACCACGCCTAAAACATTTATCCTTTATTTTGGTCCCTCCTTATTTGTTTTGGTCCAAACTTCCAAGGAAATATTGCCCTCATGTGGTTAAATATCAAGTGAAGGCAATAAAGACATCAGTTCTATTTTGAATAACATATTGTATATGTGTGTGGCTTATTTAGAAAAACAAAACATTCAGTGTTTAATAAAACACATAATTGTAATGATTGATGCAAATTAATGATTAAAGCGTATATCTTTAAAGTGGAGATCAAGAAGAGATCTAGAGTGCCTGGTGTTATGATCACCCAGTATGTCAAGGAACTGCCACGTGGAAAAACTACACCTGATTTCACCAGAAAACCAATTGCCTCGACAGTCCAAGAAGGTACAATATAATAATAATAATTAATAAGCATTGCTATTGTTAAGAAAAGTAAAAAATATAAATTTAAAAGACTTGTTCTATTCAGTTGTTCATAAATTCACACTAATACCTGATATATTGTCTATTCTGTAGATTTAATTAAACATTTATGTGTTAGTTGAGAAGTCATTTAGCTATAATGAAAAAGTAGTACCTTCTGGGTAGTAGATCCTTCATAAGCATAAACCTCAGATATGATTAATGGATTGCCTTTCTGTAACTGCAGGCAGAGTGGCCATGTTCAAAGCGGTGGTGAGCGGAGATCCAGCACCAACTGTAACATGGGCTCGCAACAAGGGAGACACTTCTGATCCAGAAAAATATAAGCCAAGATATGATGAAAGGACTAGAGAACATGTTCTAGAGGTAACATACCAATGCCAAACCTTTGGATCTGAAATTACAACATTATCATACAGTACAGCATATATGATGATGGATCCTCCTAAAGTCAAATTATTGTTTCATTTGTTGCATTCAAACAGATAGTAAATGTGCAAGTAGATCAAGCAGATACGTACAAATGTTTTGCAACAAATCAATTGGGAAAAGCCATGTGCACAGCTACATTGAGTGTATTTGCAGGTAGGCAATATATTTTCATTTGAAAAAGCACAATATTCAAGAATATTACCATAATCAAATCTAGGCAATTAGATCTGTTGTATAATCTGAATGCATGCTCATATTTATGCAATGTTCTTATGGTAGTTCCTTTCTTTGTCTTTTAGTTGGATTCAAGAAAAAGTCAAGTGGCGCATTAAAAAAAGGTGGATATGTTAATCCTGAAATATAAAATAAATGTAAAGAGGGGCATTTTATTTACATGCCATATTGATAATGTATGGTGTATTCTGTTTTGTTTGATAAGATAACCAAACCAACGATCCTGAGGACTTCAGGAAAATGCTTAGGAAAACCACGTAATTGTTTAACTTCTCAATTGTTAGGGAATCAAGTGTTTAAGAAATCTCTATTATAAATCAAAGTCACTTTTTTCTTTCATCAAAATGAAAATCTTTCTGTCTAGAATTGTCAAGAAGAGAAAAGAAAAACCCAAGAAAGAGGGAGAGATTGATCCAAAATTCTGGGACGTGATGCTAAGTGCCAAAAAATCTGATTATGAGCGCATCTGTCAAGAATTTGGAGTCACTGACTATCGGTGGATGCTTAAACAGCTTAACCTGAAGAAAAAGGAGAAGGAGGATGAACAAGCAAAGGTATTTGTCAGCAATTCAATCATCTCGTTCTGGTGTCTCGCTAGATTTGTCAGTCAATTTCCAATCATTTTGAGTTGAGACTCTGCCTTGAGACACCCTTCTGTAATTGCAACAGCCAATTTCTCTAATAATTTCTAGTGTTTTTTTTTTTTAAGTATATTCAGTAAAGTTTTAAATTTACTTCTCAACTCACATGTTTTATGTCTTATAGGTGGTTGAAAATGTTGAAAATATGAAGCAGATTGAAGTGAAGACAAGTGGCAGAGCTGAGTTTGAGTTTGATATGAAGCTTAAGGACACAAACAGTCAAATTTATCTCTACAAAGTAAGTTCAAATGGTTTTTACACTGATAAAAAAACAAACAAAAAAACAATGTCATCTAGAACAAACAAAAGCATATTTAAAACCCTTCACTCTTTCCAGGATGGTGAAATGCTTGATTATGGTAATGGAACTGATGATTCCTCCAAACACAATATGAAGAAAACAGGTGATAAATACAAGTTTAGCATAAACAATCTTGGCTTAAATGATGGCGGACTATACCAAGTGGATGTTGAAGATGTCAACATTATTTCAACGACTTTAGCAAGTAAGAAAGCATTTCATTTTTAGCATTTCAAATAAAATACTGTAAAGTACATCTCTACATCCATTTTATTAATCATTTCCCTACAGTTCCTGATGTGGAATTTGATAGTATGCTAAAAAATGCTAAAGTGGTTGAGGGGCAGGATGCAGTGTTTGAGGGCGTTTTTTCTGGCCCTGTACCTCAAATCACTTGGTGTGCCAATAACATCTCTGTTGAGCATGGAGACAAGTACAATATCACAGTCTCTGAAGACAAGCTCACCCACAGATTGGTAGTAAAGAACTGCAAAAAAGAGGACAAGGGCGTGTACACAGCTATTGCTGGGATTAAATCATCCAGGGCCACCCTTGTTGTTGATGGTAAGTCTTCAAGAAGACCAAAGAAACATCCTCTTTCAGCATACTTTTTACACTGCCATGTATATCAAACAGGCCAATGATCTATTATTCTTTGTTATGCTCTATGCACATCAGAGGACCCTAACGCCAAGGGAAAAGGTCGAGGTGCTGCAAGGGACGGAGCAGATGATCTTGCAAGACGTCTGGCAGATGAACAGGCCAGACTGCAAAGAGAAAAAGATGAAGCAACCAGGAGTGGCAAGGGTACAGATGGGAGAGGTGATGGAACTGATGGCCATGGTGGTGCAGCGGATGGTCGTGGTGATGGAGCGGATGGCCATGGAGGATTTGGCGGAGATGGAAGAGATGGATGTGGAGGAGATGCGACAGGGAAGTATGGACAAGGTGGCCTTGGAGGACTTGACGGAAGTGGAAGGAACGGACTTGGAGGAGATGCGACAGGGAAATACAGACAAGGAGGAGATGGTAAAGATGGAAGTGGGAAGAGTGGAAAGGATTCTGGAATGGGTTTGGGAGCAGATGGACTGGGAGGCCAGTCAGCTGTGGTTGGATCTGGTGGAGATGGTACAGGTATGCTAATGACAAACTTGTTGTCAGCATTTTACATTGCTTATTATTTAATTTCCATGAACAACTTATCACTTAGTCTTGATAAGTTGTTCATGGAAACAAGTTATTATAATTCATTCAAATGCATTCGTTCCAGATGATAAAGTGCACTTTGCAAGTGGCTTAACAGACAAAAATGCTCTCCGTGGCAAACCTGCAGAGCTAGTGTGTAAACTAAGTACTGACAAAATTGATGGTGCGTGGTATAAAGATGGAAATAAGGTATGTTTGTGTATCGTAGCAATATGTCACTGACTGTTCACTTTTCACTGACAAATACAGAGTTTAATATTAATATAAATCTTTTTCATCAGCTGACTTCCAATGATGGAGTGGTGATCTCTAAGGATGGTTGTACACATAAGCTCATTATCCAGAATTGCAAGGATTCTGATGCAGGTCTGTATCATTTTGAGGTGAATGGTTGCAAGACAGAGGCCATGGTGAGAGTTGGAGGTAATCATGTTAAATTTTCATTTTTACATTTGGCTAGCACGAGGAAATTACTGTCAGTTTGGCCATTACAATAATCTTTTCTGCTGTATATTGCTTCTATTTTTACCAGATCTTCCAGAATTCGACCCTGATGCTTTGCAAAAGTTCTCCAACCCTGTGATAGTGAAAGCAGGCCAGAGTGCATCTTTTAAGATGTCATTTCCTCCACAAGCTTCACTGGAGATTAAATGGTTTAAAAATGGCTCGGAGCTTCTTGATGGTGGTTCGGTGAAAGTGGTGAAGGAATCAAACCACAGTCGTCTTCAAATAAAAGATTGCCTACGATCGGACACTGGTCAAATCAAAATCCAGCTAAAAAATCATTTTGGTTCTATTGAAGCTTTGTCAAGCCTTAAAGTACTAGGTGAGTACAATATATCTGCAATTAAACTGTTACCAAAACAAACAGACTACTATATTTTAAGTAACACACATCTGTTCCCCTGACAGACAGGCCAGGTCCACCACAGGGCCCACTAGAAGTGAATGAAAGCACATCCTCAGTCCTTGAACTGAAATGGAATCCTCCGAAAGATGATGGTGGATCAGAAGTGACTAACTACATAATTGAGCGTCAACAGGTTGGGCAGAATACCTGGAAAAGGGTTGGGGATATTTCAGCTAACCATCTAACCTTCAGAGACAAAAACGTGTCTCTTGGCAAGACGTACATCTATCGCATCTATGCTGAGAATCTTGAGGGCGTCAGTGAAGCGATGGAGACTAAAAAAATCATGGCTGGTTCTTTAAGTAAACTCCTTAAGTCTTTACTGCTATTTTTTTCACATGAGAAATACTGAAGTCATCTAATATTTATATCACCTATGTGTTGGCAGTGTTCCCTGGTCCACCAGGCACGCCAAAGGTGGTCAGTGCACTCAAAAACTGTATAAACCTAACATGGACCCCACCAGAGAAAGATGGAGGAAATAAAATCTTGGGCTACCAGCTAGAGAAACGCAAGAAAGATACAAACCAGTGGGTGACCCTGAACCCAGTTAAGGACCCTATCCAAGGTATTTTTTTTTTATTTCAAAGCTCCACACTGAATGAAAGGCACTGACTTCCAGCTCCACTAAATGTTGAGTCTGGAAAACAACTGCTATGGCAAATCAATGATAATAACCATTAGCAAGCACCTAACCGCAAAATACATATATTGTAAGTGGTCTCTACCTCTTACAGATCTGAAGTATGCAGTTAAGGACGTGTCAGAGGGGTCAGAGTATGAGTTCAGAGTAACAGCCATTAATATGTCTGGGCCTGGAGAACCCAGTGCTCCTTCTATGATGGTCTGCGCTAAAAACCCCAACAGTAAGTCACAGTCACATGATTAAGAAATCAAGTTAAGTTCAAACATCTTTACTGATTTCAAACAATTGTTTTCAGTGAAGCCCCATTTCAAAGATCCTGAAGACTTTATGGTTGTGAGATCAGGAAATTCTGTCAGAATCAAAATTAATTATGAGGTAAAGATCCACATCTACATATCCACAATTTACTTATTTACCTTCTTCAAAAAGATAGAAATTGATATTCGGCACACAGGCCTCTCCACCGCCAGACATTACTTGGCTTAAGAATGGGGAACCTGTATCTCCCTGGAACAAGATCATTCATGCTGATGGCACTTGCACGCTTGTCATACCCTCCTCAAAGTACTCAGATTCAGGAGTCTACACCATTGTGGCTAAAAACTCAAGCGGGCAAGCCAGCTTTGACATAGAGGTCAGAGTAACAGGTAAGCTGCATTTGATGTAAATGATATAGCTGTGATCACACAATGTAAACAAGTTTAGTGCTGTGCTGCATACAATCTGTTGCAAATATACAGGTCCTTTTCAAAAAATTATCATATTGTGATAAAGTTCATCATTTTCTGTAATGTACTGATAAACATTAGACTTTCATATATTTTAGATTCATTACAACACAACTGAAGTAGTTCAAGCCTTTTATTGTTTTAATATTGATGATTTTGGCATACAGCTCATGAAAACCCAAAATTCCTATCTCAAAAAATTAGCATATTTCATCGACCAATAAAAGAAAAGTGTTTTTAATACAAAAAAAGTCAACCTTCAAATAATTATGTTCAGTTATGCACTCAATACTTGGTCGGGAATCCTTTTGCAGAAATGACTGCTTCAATGCGGCGTGGCATGGAGGCAATCAGCCTGTGGCACTGCTGAGGTGTTATGGAGGCCCAGGATGCTTCGATAGCGGCCTTAAGCTCATCCAGAGTGTTGGGTCTTGCGTCTCTCAACTTTCTCTTCACAATATCCCACAGATTCTCTATGGGGTTCAGGTCAGGAGAGTTGGCAGGCCAATTGAGCACAGTAATACCATGGTCAGTAAACCATTTACCAGTGGTTTTGGCACTGTGAGCAGGTGCCAGGTCGTGCTGAAAAATGAAATCTTCATCTCCATAAAGCTTTTCAGCAGATGGAAGCATGAAGTGCTCCAAAATCTCCTGATAGCTAGCTGCATTGACCCTGCCCTTGATAAAACACAGTGGACCAACACCAGCATCACTGACTGTGGGTACTTGACACTGGACTTCAGGCATTTTGGCATTTCCCTCTCCCCAGTCTTCCTCCAGACTCTGGCACCTTGATTTCCGAATGACATGCAAAATTAGCTTTCATCCGAAAAGAGTACTTTGGACCACTGAGCAACAGTCCAGTGCTGCTTCTCTGTAGCCCAGGTCAGGCGCTTCTGCCGCTGTTTCTGGTTCAAAAGTGGCTTGACCTGGGGAATGCGGCACCTGTAGCCCATTTCCTGCACACGCCTGTACACGGTGGCTCTGGATGTTTCTACTCCAGACTCAGTCCACTGCTTCCGCAGGTCCCCCAAGCTCTGGAATCGGTCCTTCTCCACAATCTTCCTCAGGGTCCGGTCACCTCTTCTGGTTGTGCTGCGTTTTCTGCCACACTTTTTCCTTCCCACAGACTTCCCACTGAGGTGCCTTGATACAGCACTCTGGGAACAGCCTATTCGTTCAGAAATTTCTTTCTGTGTCTTACCCTCTTGCTTGAGGGTGTCAATGATGGCCTTCTGGACAGCAGTCAGGTCGGCAGTCTTACCCATGATTGCGGTTTTGAGTAATGAACCAGGCTGGGAGTTTTTAAAAGCCTCAGGAATCTTTTGCAGGTGTTTAGAGTTAATTAGTTGATTCAGATGATTAGGTTAATAGCTCGTTTAGAGAACCTTTTCATGATATGCAAATTTTTTGAGATAGGAATTTTGGGTTTTCATGAGCTGTATGCCAAAATCATCAATATTAAAACAATAAAAGGCTTGAACTACTTCAGTTGTGTTGTAATGAATCTAAAATATATGAAAGTCTAATGTTTATCAGTACATTACAGAAAATAATGAACTTTATCACAATATGCTAATTTTTTGAAAAGGACCTGTATATTGTAAATATTCATTGTTCAAAGTAATGTTTCATGCTTTAAGCCTAGGCGAGACCACACCTTCAGAGACAACAAACCAGAAAAGAACATTTCAAAGAAATAAAGCATTACTCATAAGTGAAAGAAACTATTGCATAGATATTTATATTCCTATCAAATAATCCTACTTTATGTGGCTACAGATGAACCCAAGCCCCCAGGCCCAGTGGAGCTAGAACAGGTGGTTTATGGCAAAGTCATTATCTCATGGATTCCTTCTCCAGACCACAACAAAGATGACCGACTGCACTACGTGGTGGAAGAATATAACTCCAACACACGCATTTGGCGCAGAATAGCCGACCACCTTCTCTGTACTACCTACACTACCAGCATTCAACCAGGTCAAGAATATCACTTTAGAGTCTATGCAAAAAATGATATGGGACTTTCTGATCCTTCAAAATCACCAACATGGGGCGTAAACAACAATAAAGGTGGGTAGCAGGACCACTACCAGTTTAGCTTATTGTTTTGCACAATGCTAAGTACTTAGGGCTTTTTCTTCTTTCCTTCCCACCAACTAGTTCCAATGCCCTCAACTGTGTCAGCCATGGTCACTTTGGAAAGGCCACCATCCATCCTGGTTCCACTGAAACCACACACTCCACCAAAAGGATACCAGTGCTACATGACCTGCGCTGTCCGTGGCTGCCCCAGCCCATACATTGCATGGTACCATAATGGGATTTACATCAACTCCGACAACAACTACTACATCACAAACGCATCTGGTGTCTGCTCTATGTACATCCTCAGAGTTCGGCCTGAAGATAGTGGCGAGTACAAAGTGGTGGCAGTCAACCCATTTGGCAGGGCAGAATGTTCTTCTACATTAAAAGTGAAAGGTATGACAGCTGCAGTGTTCATTTCAAGGCTTGAGAAGTGTTTACCACAGTCACCTGATTTACATGATGGTTTGTCCTTTGTGAACAGTCACATTGCTAATAATTTTCAACATGGTTACGTAATGCAAATGGACTACAGCCTATGCCAGAGCTCGTCAAAAAGTGACCTGCGGGGCAAATATGGACCGTCAATCATTTTTATGCGGTCACAGATTGATTTAGACAAATTAGCTGCACCGCTTGATGCATTAGAGCACTTTCTGTGCAAATCTCTATGGTGAGTTCAGAAGCACTCAGCAGTCAGCAATTTAAAAAAAAAAAATAAAATAAACTAATTGTATAAGACAGATTACACGAACGTCCTCTACAGTGTCCTTTTGACAAAGCTCTGAATACTGTGTGTACTTGCATTGCATTATCAATTGCAACATGACTTATTTTGAAATTCAATAACACAAAATTATGCCCGAGTACCTAGAATGAGACCTGCATAAAGTATGTTTCTGTCATGAAAATGAAATTGCTAAGATCTGACAATTACTCCAAAAAATAAACTAAATTTGGCTTTCTGAAAAAGTATATGAAAAGCCCTGGTCAGTGCATTACATATGTAAATCAAAATCAAATTACTTTTACAATCACATTTTTCTATTCAGCTTTTACAAAGATACTAAGGTTTACCACAATAACAAAAAACTCTTAAATATCATGTTTGTATAAAATAGTTGGTCATTAATTTTATTCTTTCTCCTTTTTTCTACTGTGTATTTCAGATTGATCTGCACTCCACTGGACATGCTAGTTTTTGCTCTGCTTCTGCCACAACTAATTTCCTGCATGCATTTTAAGCTAGGACAGTGCATGCATATAAATGAACATAGCTATGCTTGCAATTGAGAAGACACAGAATTTGCTATTATACCAAGGGATGTGTAGCCTACTACTACAAAAAGAAGTTGGAAAGCATTTAAGTGTATATGACTTCCCAATATGCAAATAAACATTTTCTGACAAGCATACTTTCTATCATGTTATTCTTTGAGACTTTAAATGTCATCCCCAATGATTCAGTCATGAACTAGTGAACGCTTCAGGACATTCTTGGACATGAAAAAGTTTCACAGACATTTATTCTCACACACATTCCCTTCTCATTGAAATTACAGTTTAGAATATTCCAACAAGATATGGAGCCCTCACCAGTACAGTGTCATGATATCCATGCCTGTGATAGCGTGAGGAAATGGATAGTAGCCTACTGTTTCAGATTGCAACCTAAATAGTTCCAATCTCAGCATGGTTCCCCACAAAACCAACTCCAATGTCAGGCATCCCTGAATCTGAAACCAGTATCAAAAAGTGAGTATGTAGTGCATAACACAAAATGTGAATTTTACCAAATTGAAATTATAACCTATTAATTTCACTATTCCAACATTTTTTAAAAACAATTCAATGAAT
The DNA here is from genome assembly GCF_936440315.1 of Barbus barbus. NCBI lineage: Eukaryota > Metazoa > Chordata > Actinopteri > Cypriniformes > Cyprinidae > Barbus > Barbus barbus. The sequence goes on along the minus strand of NC_136753.1, from coordinate 24,733,721 downwards.
ACATTATATGAACAATAACAAATAGGACTACAACAGGCTATGTTTATACACTGGCTTACATTGACATACTACCACACCAGTGGGCTGACTCAGATTTATAGCTGACTGCTTCAAGGACTTTTTTTTTCTTCTTCTTCTTCTTTTTTCAGAACAGATTTCAGATAACAAAGTGTTGTGACCGAGCGATAGTATCATCTTTGCCACAGTCTCACTACAATAGCAAGAATTGCTACCAACAGGCTGTCCGCTTGTGATAAACGCTCAGTTGAAATCAACACTGTCTTGTTATAACTCCTATAAAAGCAGCAACACTTCTTGTACTCCATACTGGATACCGATATCCCTCGTGCACGTATGTTCTCGAAATCAGCCAAGCCAAGACAACACCTACGAACGCTTTTGGCCTTTTGGATTTACCGCGCTTCTGACCTTCCACAGCAGCAGTTGTATTTCAAGTATCACACATGCGCATTTGCCGCTAAAGTCTATGATAACCGGAGGAAAATTATGGGGAAAACTTAGCTTCTTTTAAATATTTTAGTGTATATTGTTTATACTTCAGCCTATGATGCAGCGTTTTGACGTATTTTTGTTGACCAACCCGGATGTTAACATCACCCGTTCCCTGAAAAAAATAAAATCCATTAGCTTTTTCATTATTGAAGAAAATATAGTGCTTAATCTCTAGTGTATGATTCGTATACGTTTCATCATCATAATCAACACACCTTTATGTATTTTGAAGCCTAAATACAATAGCCACAAGTAAAATGCTAAATAAGCTATAAACGCAATATAAACATTTTTCAAGTTAAAGGTTTTAAAAGAATTACAAGAGAGTATTATTGATGTTTCCTAAAACTTTAACAATTCTCGAGCTTGACCTTATTTCTGCCATTTTACCAAAAACCCATTGACTTTGGCACAATGGAACTGGATGAAAAAGCTCGCTGCCATCCCTGCAGCACTCTGTTGGTATCGGGGCAAAGTTTAAAGTCATAAGATTATATATGTGTTTTATTGGGCCCAGATAATGTGACCACTAGTTTGTGAGAGTTGCTAAGTTGTGTGGGCATGCAAAGTGCGGTCAGCTCCTGTGCATGTGAAATGGCACCCTCTGGCACCGCATGCCCAGGAGATAAGTCATAATATCAATATATTTTTATTTGTGCATCATTGAATTATAAATAGCACATCCCATTAACATGAGAATTTAACATAGTCTCAAATCTGAAGGAACCTTACCAGACAAAATATATTGAACTATTGAGATGAGTGATGATATTGTAAAGCCTTCCAACATAACTTGTCTTAAATCGTATTTTACACATCCTGATGTACGGTCATTATATACACATGGAGTGAAATAGAGTAGCTAATGACTAGATCAAATAGTGCAATAAAGCATAAATGAGATCCTGTTTTCTGGCAGAGGTGATGTTACATCTTGTCCCTGGCAATGGCAAATGAATAGTCACCACAAAGGCAACTTGAATGTCACTCTCACTATTTAGAGAATAAGTTTGACCATGAACCACGGACAGGGTCACTGTCCCTTTGCTGCTGTAAACCTCACCCAAATAACAGATTTAATGTGACAGCTAATAAGACTGCAGTGCTTGAGAGGTTTCAATTTGGCCCACTACTGTTTTATTGCTGAACAAAATGGAGAGACTGCAATAAATTGTGGGAGTCGAACATGGTTGTGTTGACAAAGCAAGTTAGCTACACGTGAAGGTGAGTTGCTTCTCCTTCTTTCTTCTCTTACTTCGTTTTTTTCCAGATGAGAACATTGAAATATACAATATTACACATTAATCTTTATTAGTAAATAATATAGCAAGGCTTTTTTTAAAAATATCAGATTTCAGGTTTGACTTGTAGCCTATATGAGAAGATACCCAACCACAGATCTGATTCTTGATGCATATCAAATAGATAGGATTCCAGATGGTATGTTGTGATGCTCAGATTGCACTAAAGTGTTTTAGATGCTATCACATAATGGTAAAGTGCTTTCTTACATGTGATTGCCAAAGTCAGACTGAACAAAATCGTTTTATAAGAACTTAATGTAGCAAAGGGTCTGCAGTGCTCTACTGAAACATGATGTTTTAACCATAGCATTCTGCTTGTATGTTGAGTGAAAGTGCTTTACTTTTTTCACGTAAATAGTTATACAGAAGTTCTCCTAATATTATGTTGTTATAATAATTAAATATGATTTGCTCTCCAAAGCTAAAGCGTAATTGCTCTGGTAGCACATCTCTGATAAATTTATGAGGTATGTGACCTATCAAAAGCAGGGGTAAAATGCTTGTAAAATGATTGGTAAGGATCATGTATCTTATCATGGCGTTAAAAAGAATTTATGTCAGTCTTGTGTTACTTTACATGCAAAATGTATAATATCACCTCCTAATATATCTTTATTGGTTCAGTTACTGGCATAGTTTTTGGTTACTGACTAGACAGTAGGCATCAACACTAAAATGGTATTCTATATAAATGTATAGCACTTCCCATGTGGTTATGAATGTATTCCTACTCAGGGCATATTGCTTGAATTTTACTATCTCATGAAGGGATGTTCACAGGGTGGTATGGGAAAGATGGCTGGCAGATAGTGTTTCATATTTCATATTTACACATATCAGCCCTTTATCAGGGATAAGACCTTATAATGTTCTCAGTGACAATAACAAAAGTCTGTCTGTGTAAAATGAAAAATAAATACGGCTCGTAGCCATAGAGTTTGGTGACACTTTATAATAATTTGTCATTGGCATTCTTTTAAAATATCACAAATCATAATTTTTCAGAACTTTTTTAACATAATATAGGCAATTTGGAACAGTGCTACTGGTACTCACTTCTGTCCAATTATTTTATGACACACCTCAAATGATATCGTAAATAAAGAAGCCCTTTTGTGTCATGCCATCTTAGTTTAGGATTAAACTAAGGTTGTTTTTGTAAGGAAGGAATAAAGATGATTAAGTATATTTGTCTCACTTTAACCTGCATTCACCCTATACATTTTTTTAATAACAACAGTAGTAACTGATTACATGTGCAATATGACTTTTGCCCTCTCTTCTCGATTTTAGATAAGACTGTGCAACCATTACAAATACTGAACTAAAGGCCAATAGCATTGTGAAGATGCCGAAGCCAGCAGAAGGAACAGGCGGTAAGTTAAAATCATGGCATTCATGGTATGCCAAATGACAAAATTCTTAAAACCATCTGACTCATTTATTTTAGAGTTGCTTTGTTCCATCACTCACGATGACCTGATTCTTAATCAAGCAGTTTGGCAGATAGAAGTGTTCATGACCAAGGCTGTGATTAAACATCGCCATCATGTGGTCAACAACAAATCCACAGCTTCAAAAACTCTGAAGATCATGAGACATAAATACACCATTTCATATTTGATGGCCATGTTCCTGTATAGTTTCAGGAAAACATATTCCATTGTTTTACAGAACTGAACATCGTGGAATGATACGTTTTTGAAAACAGTGTTCTAATATTTCAGTGGCAATTAGGAAGAGATCCAGAGTGCCTGGTGTTATGATCACACAGTACGTTGAAGAACTGCCACCTGGATCTACTACTCCTGATTTCATCCGAAAACCCATAGCCTTGACTATACAGGAAGGTATTGGTTTTCTTATTTTATTTTTTATATGGTTCATTTGGATCATATGGATCATAGAATTTCAACAATATAATTTCATTTAAATGGAAAACCATCTATCCTTAATCATAATACAACCTATTTAATTCAACCTATACCTATTTAATCTTCAGGCAAACTGGCCTTTTTCAAATCTGTTGTGAGTGGATATCCAGTACCAGAAGTTTCATGGGCACGAAACAAGGGAGATCTCGCTAATCCAACAAAATATGTTTCACGATTTGATGAGAAGAATGAAGAATATATTCTGGAGGTGAATGCAATTTTCAGCTGTGTGAAGAACCATGTTATCAGCCGTTTAATTCTCATTCTACAAGTTTAAACCATCTTAATAAATATTGGTAGTAAATATATATGTGACCCTGGACCACAAAACCAGTCTTAAGCTTTCCATTGATGTATGGTTTGTTATGATAGGACAATATTTGGCCGTGATACAACTATTTGAAAATCTGGAATCTGAGGGTGCAAAAAATCTAAATATTGAGAAAATTGCCTTAAAAGTTGTCCAAATGAAGTTCTTAGCAATGCATATTAATTAATCAAAAATTAAGTTTTGATATATTTATGGTAAGAAATTTACAAAATATCTTCATGGAACATGATCTTTACTTAATATCCTAATAATTTTTGGCATAAAAGAAAAATCAATCATTTTGACCCATACAATGTATTTTTGGCTATTACTACAAATATACCCCAGCGACTTAAGACATGTCCAGGTCACATATTTAAGAAGAGAATTTAAATTCTAAATTAATTATTATATATAAAATAATAAATACATTTTTTGAAATATTATTTTATGTAATTTATTTATAATTCACCTGTGTTTTGTTTTTCTTTAACAACATTTGCCATGGCTTTTATTTCCATTCTACAGATACCAAATGTAGATTCGGATCAAGCAGACACATACAAATGTTTTGCTATAAATCCATTTGGAAAGGCAGTTTGTACTGCTGCACTGAATGTCATTGAGGGTGGGAAATTCATAAAGTTCATTTGATCTGTTTTCAATGACTGTTTTCAGTTTTCTATTACTGATTGATATAAAAATGCTATATCACATATAGGCCTAAATCAATCTGTTTCTCTTCTTTTCAGTTGGATTCAAGAAAAGAGCACCAGGTAATTATATAACTCAATGCTAATGACACTTCAAATGAAATAAACTGAATTGGAAAATCTTTTGATTTTGTTAAAGAGAGTTCAGAGTGTCAAAACTTAAAAAATGTCAAATTTTTCAGCCCCCAAAAGTGACCCTGATGAGTTCAGGAAAATGCTGAAGAAAAGGTAACATATCGCTGCATCATATATTTGCTTTCACCATATATTTAACTTTTATATATTAGTATTTACTTGTATAAAAACATGTAAAACCATAATGATAGGCCATTTCTAAGTAGCCAAAACAACCAGTCTGATCTATAATCATACTAAATACATTTAGGGTTGTGAAGAGAAAAGAAAAACAATGGAAAGAAGGAGAAATCGATCCGAGGTTCTGGGAGGTGTTACTGAGTGCACCCAGGAAAGATTATGAACGGATTTGTCAGGAATTTGGAGTCACCGACTTCAGGTGGATGCTGAGAAAACTTAACCAGAAGAAAAAGGAAAGAGAGGCAGAACAGTCCAAGGTCTTGTTTGCTTTGAGTATCATGCTAATTTGTGTACCACTGTTTCTTTATGCACAAACAGTATGAAAAATCTCCACTCTTGATTTTTCTGTCTTCAAGTATATTGAGAAAATCCACAGCTTGAAACAGATCGAGGTAAAAACGGATGGCACAGCGGAATTTGAACTCGACGTGAAGTTAAAGGATCCTAACAGCAAAATCCATCTCTTCAAAGTAAGTGCCCTCACTTAAGCCTCAGTGTCATCAACAATACTGCTTTGAGAGTAATGCACTTCAATTTACTATTACCAGAATGGGGAAATGCTTGACTACGGAGATGGAACTGATGAGGCCACAAAACATAATATGCAGACATTTGGTGAAACATACTTATTCAGCATTAGGGATGTTGGCCCAGAAGATGCTGGGTTATATCAAGTGGATGTAGAGGAGGTGAACATGTTCTCAACTTCCCTAGTGTGTAAGTAGTTATAATATCAATGCTTTTTATGTTTGTTTAAGGTATTAGAAGTAACTAATTATTATATTAAATGTTACAGTATTGCTATTAGGCAACATGAGGTATTTGAAGGTTAAAGAACAGGCTAGTGAAGCTGTGCAGTGAAAATGTGATTTTTCATGTCATTTTTACTTGTTATCCATAAATGTTCAAGAATTGTTTTGTGTCTCCAGTGCCTGATGTGGAGTTTAATACCACACTGAAAGACACTAAAGTGACTGAGGGGCAGGATGCGGTGTTTGAATGTGCCTTATCGGACCCCGTACCCCAAATCACCTGGTGTGCCAATGACATCTCTGTTGAGCATGGGGGGAAATATGACATCACAGTGTCAGAAGACAAGCAAGTCCACAAACTAGCAGTGAAAAACTGTACAAATGAGGACAAGGGAGTCTATACGGCTATTGCTGGGCTCAGGTCAAGCAAGGGGACTCTGGATGTGGAAGGTAATTTGTTTTATTTTCTCTCTTATTTGAATTGTGTTTACATTCACTTTAAATGCATATACACTAGTTTACATGCACAAATGTATAATGCATATATTTTATGTTAATCATATGATTGTTAGCATATCACAGTTCCCATGAAAATATTAAGCAATAAAAGTGGTTTTAAACACTGATAATAAGAAATTCTTGAGCAGCAAATCAGCATATAAGAATGATCATGTGACACTGAAGAATGGAGAAATGGCCGCCGAAAATTCTTCAATCAAAGGAATTAATTAGATTTTAAAATACATTAAAATAAAATGCAGTTCTTTTAAATTGTAAAAATAGTTCACAATATTACAGTTTATATTGTACTTTCATCAAATAAATGCAGCATTAATGAACATTTCTTTTGAAAACATCTTAATTATTCCAAACTTTTGACCACTAGTGTACAAATATGGACCATGGTAAAGCAACACTTAATTTCACCAAATATTTACCACACTATGTTCAAAACAGAGCCAACATCAAGCAGGCTTACGAGACGGACCTTTTAAATCAAACACCCAAAATGTTTTCTGTTCATGTCCATTTTGTTAACAATTTTACCATTCAGAATTTTGTCTGATCACTGTATACTACTTAAAGTATATACTGTAATACATGTAACTGATACTGTTTTCAGATGATCCCAGTGCCCGCGGGAAAGATGATGGTGCAGATGAACTAGCCAGACGTTTAGCAGAAGAGAAAGCCAGACTGCAGAGGGAAAAGGACGAGGCGGCCAGGAGGGCACAGGCTGAAAAAGATGAAGCAGCCAGGAAGGCCCAGGCTGAAAAAGATGAAGCAGCCAGGAAGGCCCAGGCTGAAAAAGATGAAGCAGCCAGGAAGGCCCAGGCTGAAAAAGATGAAGCAGTCAGGAAGGCCCAGGCTGAAAGAGATGAGGCGGCGAGGAAGGCGCAGTCTGAAAAAGGTGAGGCAGCGAGGAAGGCCCAGGCTGAAAAAGATGAAGTGGCCAGGAAGGCCCAGGCTGAAAGAGATGAGGCAGCCAGGAAGGGCCAGGCTGAAAGAGATGAAGCGGCCAGGAGGGCCCAGACTGAAAGGGACGAAGCAGCCAGGAAGGCCCAGGCTGAAAGAGATGAGGCAGCCAGAAGGGCTCAGGCTGAACAAGATGAGGTGGCTAAGAGGGCACAGGCAGAACGAGATGAGGCAGCCATGAGGGCAAAGGCCAAGCAAGATGAGGCAGCCAGAAAAGCTCGGGAAGTACAAGATGAGGCGGCCAGGAGGGCCCAAGCTGAAAGAGATGAGGCAGCCAGGAAGGCCAAGGCCGACAGAGAAGCTGCTGAAAGGATGGCAGCTATGGCAGCAGGAAAAGGCAGTGGAGGATCTAGCCTGGGAGATGGGAGTGAGGGTGATGGAACGGGGAAGAACGGAAAAGGAGGAGATGATACCATGGTCAATGTGTTAGGAGATGGGAGTGGAAATCATGGAAAAGGTGATGGATTGGATTTAGATGGAGACAGTGGGTCTGGTGATAAGCGCAAGAAGCGTACAAGAGTCGGGGAGCTGATTCCTAACAACATCAAAGGTATGCGTTCATGTCTGAAACTCCACTAAAGTTGCCTGTTTCTCAGTGCTGAGATTATGTAATTTGACATATTTCCTGTGCACTTTTATCCAGACCATGGAGTCCACTTCCTGAACGGGTTGTCAGATACTGCAGCCAATGTTGGAGAATCAGCAGAGTTGTCCTGCAAACTTAGCTGTGAGGATAGCAATGGATTATGGTACAAAGACGGAAAAAAGGTTATAATGTACAGAAATATATTATATGTATCCATATTTGTCAACCAAATGTAGTATATATAATGTTTTTTTCAAATAAAGTCTGGAGTAATTACTGCTGAAAATTCAGCTTTGCCATCACAGGAATTGATCATATTTTACAAATCATATTCAATAGATTTTAAATTGTTATAATATTCCGCAATATCATTGTTTTTACTGTTTATGTGTTTAAAAAAAAATCAAACCTAGTGGGGATCAAAGACTGTTTCAAAAAATTCATTTTTTCTTTGACATCAGTTGGAGTCTGAGGATGGAATTACAATTCTCAAAGATGGGGCTCACCACAAACTAATCATCCATGACTGCCAAGAAAGAGATGCTGGAAAATATAAATTTGAGGCAGAAGGACGTAAATCAGAGGCTGCATTAAATGTTAAGGGTATGCGTCTTTTCTGCTTTTCCCTTTGCATATCAACATAAAATCGGCAGTAAAATGCATTTAATTTTGTATGAGCCATAATCGATTACTCAGATTATTTGCTAGTCTAAGCTCTATGGTAGGCCAAAGGTATCAGGTGATAATAACCTCTCACAGGTTGAATTAGACATGCACCTTATATGACATTTTCTTTTGATGCTTCACTTCAAAATATGATGCTTTCTGTAAAATTGTTTTGTATTAACATCCGTCCCATAAAACAGACATGCGGTGTGGATGTTTATTCTTGCCTGTGAGTAAACAACACATCTACCACCCAGCCCTGGTTTATAGGAAAGCAATTACTAATTCTCTTTCCTCTCATTTCTTCAGATCCACCCAAAATTGATGCAGATGCCTCGAGTAAATTCTCAGAGCCTGTTATTGTCAAAGCAGGAGAAAATGCTTCCTTTAAACTACCATTTTCAGGCAAAGAACCAAATAAGATTCAGTGGTTTAAAGAGGAAGAAGAGTTGATGGAGGGTCATTGTGTCAGGATCGAAAAGTCTTCAGCCCATAGCCGTCTCCTTCTGACTAAGTGTCAGCGCAAAGATTCTGGAGAGATAAAAATCAAAATCAAGAATGAATTTGCCACTGTAGAGGCAACTTCAAAACTTACAGTACTTGGTATGTATTGCAAACAACTGCAAAAAATCTGAGACTAACTGACCTCAACTATTTGGTTGTTAGATGACTAATTAACTGTTCTACCATTGTGACATATAGGCCTACTCTACTGTATATTTTTTGTTCTTCCAGACAGGCCAACTCCACCACAAGGACCTGTAGAAATCGTAGAAAGCTCCTTGTCTGCCATTGAGTTTAAATGGAGACCCCCAAAGGATGACGGTGGCTGTCCAGTGATTAATTACAACCTGGAGCGACAGCAGCTGGGACGGAACACCTGGACTAAAATTGGAGACATTCCTGGACAGCCTACCTACAGAGACACAAACATAGATCGTGGCCGAAAGTACTGCTACAGAATCCGAGCAAAAAATTCGGAGGGCTCCAGTGAGGTCTTGGCAACTAATGATATTGCTGCTGGCACTTTGGGTGCGATTCCTTATTTCTTTCTGCATTCTGATGTAGTAAATTATCAGTTGTTAGTCTTTAGAAAACAGGAGTGTGTTTTAAACATAATAAAATGTGTTCTTTCCCCCCCACACCCCCCAGCATTCCCTGGCTCTCCTGCTCCTCCTAAAATAGTCAGTGCCTTTAAAGACTGCATTAACTTGGCCTGGCTTTCTCCCTCCAGCACTGGAGGGGGCAGTATCATTGGATATAATGTGGAAAAACGCAAAAAAGGTAGCAATTTTTGGAGTCAAGCAAACCCAAAAGATGATCCAATCAGAGGTATTGAAAATGAATTTACATATAATTTAAATAAAATATTAATTTAATTGAATTTTAATTAAAGTAGCCTATTTTTTCTCTTATTTAAAATACAGAACAATTTTAATGTTTTCATTTCATATTTAGACAAAAAATATGCAGTAAAAGATGTAATCGAGGGTGTAGAGTATGAGTTCAGAGTGAGCGCTGTTAACACATGCGGGCCTGGGGAACCAAGTGGGCCGTCTGAATGTGCAATTGCAAGGGACCCCAAAAGTAAGACACCCTCAGCAAATTTATACTCAATACCACTCTATACTGACTTGCCAGATAGAGTACAAAAATATCCATAATTTTTTTAGTAGATATTTGTGATATTATTTTCCCCAGAGCCTCCTGGTAAGGTCAAAGACCTCAAAATAACTGAATCGAGCTACACCAGTCTATCTCTTTCCTGGACTAAACCTAAAGAAGTCAAAGGTGAGGAAGATGAAGCAAAAGGCTATTTTGTGGAAATCAGACCCACAGACCAACTTGAGTGGAGCCGTTGCAATACAAACGCAGTGATTCAGACTTCCTTCACTGCTTTGGGATTGAAGTCAATGGCCACGTATTGGGTTAGAGTGATCGCCGTCAATGAAGGAGGAGAGGGGCTTCCACAGAGCTTTGATAATTACATCATTGCCATGCCTCCTCCAGGTAAAGATTCATGTTTTTTTTTTTTATATATGTCTTTGACATTTAGTTTTAAGTTTCACACAAAGATAAGTTAATCTGCCTTTTTTTTCAGTAAAGCCAAAGTTCAATGACAAAAAAATGAAAAGTTTCATGGTTGTTAAAGCTGGAAACACTGTTCGTGTCAGCATCAGTTTCGAGGTAGAGTAGGAGAATATATCTTATTTTACCAAAAGCATATTCACACGTGACAAAATATTAACACTTTTTTGTATAATATATCAGGCATTTGTTTTATTTTATCCGCAGGCTTCTCCTTTACCAGACATAACATGGCTAAAGGATGGTGTTCCTGTAGCCAAACATGTCACAATCACTGATTTTGAGAAAGGTTCTCAGCTATTAATTTACACATCAGAGCTGTCTGACACTGGCATTTATACTGTCAATGTGAAGAATATGGTGGGCCAGGACACCTTCACTATTGAAATAAGAGTCACTGGTAACCAAACTCCTTAAATGTCTTACCTAATGTTAAGGACATATTTTAGTAATATTTCTAAATAGTATTTTCTATATATATTTTTAATGGTAACAATATATAAGATGAATGTAAAAATAAAAATACATTTCATTTTTATCTGAATAACAAAACCCATGGTATGGTTCTAACTGTAATATAGTGATTCTATATGCGTACCTGTTTATTTTTCATCTCCAGATGATCCCAAGTCTCCAGGTCCCGTAGAACTGGAACAGTGTGTCCAAGGCACTGTGACTCTGTCATGGACTCCTTCTCCCGATGAGAAACGAGACAACCATCTGCATTACATGGTGATGAAGCGGGACTCTGTCAAACAAACATGGCGTACAGTGGTTGACCGCTTGTTCAACAACAAATTCACAGTGATTAACATCTTGCCTGGAAGAGAGTACAATTTCAGAGTGTTTGCCAAGAATGATATAGGCCTCTCAGAGCCCTCAGTCTCTCCAGTTTGGGGAACCACCAAAAAAAGAGGTTTGTTGATGAGTTTTTTTGTTGTTGTTGTTTAATTTAATTAAAATGTATTTTAAAAATCATATTTATATTTTCCAGTATTCTAAATGTTTAATATAAAATGAATTTAATATATATTAAAAAGTGCAGATGTCATGAAATACTTTTTAAATCTATTTTAAACAGCACTAATTGATTTATTTTTACTACAGATTTTAAATGGATAGTTATCCTAAAAATGTCAATTCTGTCATCATTTACTCACCCTCAGGTTGTTCAGACATGTAGTTTCTTTCTTCTGTTGAACTCAAAAGAAGATATGTTGGTAGTGCTGCTGGGAGCCATTGACTTTCATAGTATGGGAATAAAATACTATGGAAATCAATGGCTACCATCAACTGTTTGGTTACCAACATTCTTTGAAATATCTTATTTTGTGTTCAACAGAGGGAAGAGACTCATACAGGTTTGGAACAAGTCAATGATGGTGAATTTTTCGTTTTTGTTCGAACTATACCTTTTTGACTGCATTGCCTCAGGAACATTTAAATGTCAAATATATTCATATAAATTTCAATCTAAAATCTTGTTAGTGATGAAAAATAATCCATAGTCTCATTATGCACCAACTACCCAAATAAATAAGCCTGAAAACAAATCACCTTAGGACAATCAGTGGTCTTGGCTGCATTAAAACCAGTGGTGCGATAGTCTAGGCTACATGCCATTTAACAGACACCTTTTCCCAAAGCAATTTACAGAACACTAATTGCAGTGAGTCCTTTGGAGAAGCCAGAGATAAGTGTCTTGCTCAAGGGCGCAGTGATGATAGAAGATCTATGAAACTCTATTTATGGGTCACCCTTATCCAGGTTTATAATTCTGGGATTTGTGATGCTGTCCCTGACACATTGCCGCTAAAATATCTAAAATATGAAAATGTTGTACCTGTAAGGTTGACAATTGCAGTATACGGTGGTAATTGTTTGGCCAGTGATGGTCTGCACTTTATGTGCTTCATAAATTGCTCACAACCCTCCAGCTTATATTGTCTCTTCACTTGGGCATTATAACCCAGTTGCACAAACAGATAATTGTGATGCATAATGTGAGATGACCAAAAATATACATTACTACAACTTAAATAATAATTTTTTCGCAATTTTTTCATCTTTTTCAGAAAAATTCACATATAGCATGCCTGTATCAAAAACCCTCGACTTCCAGGCAGCCCCCAAATTTATTGTCCCTTTGAAACTTCACGCTGCTCCGTCAGGTTATGAGTGCTACATGAGCTGTGCTGTGACGGGCAACCCAACCCCACATATTACCTGGTCCCATAATAATGTCAGCCTTAACACAAACCCCAACTACTACATCACAAACGTGTGTGGTGTTTGTTCACTGCTCATCCTGAGGGTTGGACCCAAAGACATGGGAGAGTACAAGGTTGTAGCCGAAAGCCCTCTTGGTCATGATGAGTGCTCCACCAAACTTACAGTCAAAGGTATGTCTTCTATTGTAATATTAATTAACCTATTTTGGTTAATGTTTTAGATATGAGGTTTATAATTCATAATTTAACTTTTAAGCAACAACTACTACTTTTCTGTTTTCTTGTCTTACAGAGTAAAGAAAGGACTTTAGACAACACCGTTTGTGATCTCATTTCTTGAAAGTGACATAATTGATGTGATCTTAAATAAAAATAAATAAAAAGATAACAACATATATGTATTGAATGATCTGTCTGTATGTCTGTCTATCAGCTAAGAAGAATCGTGTTTCATTCCTTTAGAAGCATCAGGTTACTTTGAGATGTCTCAAAAACTAGAAGCCATCTGTGACACTCTACAGTGTGTAAAGTCACAGCAGTCTAGATGTCAGACAAAGAAAATCCAGGCATTAGTTATCTTTACATTCAATAAAAGTCTATTGATAGCCAGATGCAAAGATTCATAACATTCATCATTGTAAAATGAAAGAAGTTTGGACCCAACAAGACTCACAGAGCCAAATAAATAGTGCAAGGTAATTCTCATCTTTGAATGGCCTACCCAAATTCTTCATATGTCTGCTGAAAATCTAAAGAGAGACTTCCTCATCAACCAGTTTTAGAGAGTCTGAAAAACAGAGTAAGAGAAATCAAATTAAACTGCACAATGTTCTTAATATTTAAGCAAATGATTTAATAATATAGAGGCCTACTGACCAGATCTATGGATCAGTATCAGATTATTTTTATTTATTTATTTATTGGAAAATGATGTGAAAATTCTGAAACATTAGGTAAGTTTGTACGTGCAGCACAGCGCCATGAAAGTGAGACCGCCTCCAGTGCACAACGCCCCCTACTCACAATCCTCGTGCTTGAAAGTTCACTTTTGATTGTTCCCCAATACCGCGTTGAGGTCTGGTAGAGCGCAAACCAAATCACTGAGTAAATCAGAGAAAGGGGGAGTGTTGGGAGTGTATAAAGTGCAGATTATCCGCGAAGCCAAGATGACCAAGCGTAAAGGAAAAAGCACCAATAAACAGGACGACAGTTTGCTGCTCTTGGAGACGCCATCTGTAACACCACCGAGGGGATTTAAAGAATATGCAGTCCCTGCCATTGTTTTCTTTATTTTCGCTGTCGGGGGATCAACGGCAGTCTGGTTCTGCAGCCAGCAGCAGCAAACCATCGACAGTCTAACAGAGACAGTCAATGCAATGCAACTTAGGATAACCAAGTTCCAACAGCAGTTGGGAATGGGTAATGCACAGGTATGCGATTTTGAAATACTCTAGAATAATTAACAAGTTATAAAAAATTGCATTTTTATTGTTACAAGTTCACTTTTAAATTAAATAATCCAGTTCATTACTTTTACGCGCAGGGAAACACTGTGTGCGCATTGGAACATTGTGTACTAAGCACATACTTGCTCAAGTTTATATGTTATGGTGAGCATTTTGAATTATTTGTAATTTGATTGTAAAAAATACATAATGCTAACGGATCTGAATGTATGCCTCGTGCCCTTTGAATATTCCACTCGCTGAATTGTGTCATGTTGCCCCCAGGCCATTAATAGTCTGTTCGGAGGAGGATCGTGTTTCCTTTTGCCAGGCTGGCATGTTTAAAGGACATTATGCAAATGGTATTCTAACCAACATGTAAAAGTAAAGATACCAATAAAATAAACACGTAAATGACTCAGTCAGCACTGCATTAGTGATCAGAATGTAATATATTAAAGTAACCCTTTCATTTAAAAATGTCAAACAATTTTACTTTCACTGATGGTGATTTATAGAACTAGTATTAAATGTTGTCATTCACATTGCTAATAGTCTTGTGAACTCTACATCTACTAAAAATGTACACCATTCATGCCATTAACTTTGGGTTAACTTTCTCATTGTCAAAAATACAGCATAAATAATGTTACTGTAAAATATTAAATCCTTTAGCATAAGTAGTACTCTAAATTCATAAATGTTATTTTAATTTGAATTAAAAGAAGTGTCACTATTGTAATTGTCAGTGGTTTTACAGCAACTTAAACTCAATAGGCCCTTTGTGGAAAACACTCTAGGAAATCTTTCCAGGTCATTTGCTGTGAGGGGTTAATTGTAACCACATGGTTTTGTTGGGTAAACATGCTTTTGTTGTTCATTTCATTTCTAAGCTATGATGTTTTAAAATGCCATTGGTGATGGTCTGCTCTGATTGGGGGGGGGGCATTTTCATGTCAAAGATATGAACCTCTGCTTTAGAACATTGATTTTGAATCTTGTGAATCCATTAGAATCGTTAGAACACAGAATTGCAATTCATATATGAATAGATTTTTTTTCGTGCAGCCCTAGTTTTGACGGCATGGCAACAACTCTTCCTCTTCTCTAAAGCAGTGCAACATGGCCTTGTCCTCTTTGTTGCATGTTTTCGGGGGAGGGGTTTATCAGGGTTTGTGACATCACAAACCTGGGAAGTAACTTGTAGTCCCTACGAGCTGTTTTTGTAGGCATTAAACTGGCAGAATTTTAAAAGGCAATATCTTCGTTTACATTGAACTTGTACGTTTGCAGATATTGTTTATGTTCAAACAGTAACATTACACACCAGCTAATGTTAAAAAAGTGAAATCGTAATCAATCGCCCCTTTAAGATTATAATCAGATTATGATAACATTAATTTATGCATTTTAATGACATTTCTTTGGGAACTAACTCATACAAAGATCAATGCCATTATTGTTTTTTATAATACTTTCCTCTTCTCAATCAATTGAATCATAGAACTCATTGTCGGTGTAACTAGCTGCCAACACCACTTACAAACATGATGAAATTATTAATTAATTACTACAACAATGTAGATTTAATATATGATTGATGAATTCTCAGATGTGAATTGCAATTGTAGATGCATGGACATAAAAGTGGTTAGGTTCAATAAATGTCTAAATTGGAGAAATGCTGCATATTGGTCAGATGAATAATTGAATTTCATTGCAATGAAAATATTTTGTTTATATATCTAGATTGCCAATGTTGGTATTTTTGAAGAGCGTCTACAAGCACTGGAAGAAGCCTACACACAAGCCCAAAAAAAGGCAGATGTTGCACTAGCCACTTCAGAAAAATTCAAATCTACTGATCTTCAAAACCAATTCTGGTCTCTTCAGTCTGAGATGAATGGCAAACTTTCCGAACTCCAGCAGGAATTTGTTTCCACTGCAACGTTGAATGCAGTGGTCAAGAATAAGACTGAAGAGATTGAAAGACTGAAGCAGAGGCTTAATTCTATCCTTACTGCAAACTCTGAAGTAGCTGTTACCATTTCTGGGCTCACAGACACTGTCTTAGTCACCAAATCAAGTCTTGATGAGCAGATGTCCACTATAGAGGGTCTCACATCTGAGTTGGAGGAACAAAGAATGGAACTTTCAAGCCTGACAGAATCCTATATCAGCAACAAGAAGGCTCTTGAAAGAAACAGACAGGAGGTGATGGACATCAAGTGAGTAACCTACGGGGCTTTGTGGGATCATAGATTATGGGATTCTCTCTAGCATTTCTGGTCTTTAGTGGTGTGGTGTTGTTACTGATACAGATTATTCCTAATTCATCTTTATTTGTTCTCTCTGCTAGGGACCTCCTGGAGATGGAACAGGCAAGAAGATCCCAAGTTCTTGAGGAGCAGCTTATGGCAGTCCGTAAGAGTCTGGAGGACCATCAAAAGAGTACTCATAGCCTTCACTCTCACCTTGCTGCCCAAATTGAGATCGTCCAGAGTCAGGTATAGTCCTAACAGTTTCATTTTTTCCATATATGATCATTTTGGTACGTCGCATCGTAATGTTCTTTATGTGTTTCAGATCTTATCTGAAAGCCAGCAGTCCAGTTCAGAGGAAAATATTCCAGTAGAAGAGCAGCAAGTGGAGCAAGCAGCAACTCAGGAGGAAGTTCCAATCGAGGATGAAGAAGTTGAAACAAAGGAACAAGCCGTTACCGAGGAGGAAATGGTAGAGGAGGTTTATGTTGAAGAAGGGGAGCGTGTGGTACCTGAGGAGGACGAGCCAGCTGAGGATATTCAGGTTCATGGGGAAGAACCTGTTGAAAAGCAAGCCAATGAGAATAAAATTCCTGAGGAATCTGAAGTCAAAGAAGATGGTGCTGAAGAGCAAGCAGTAACTGAGGAGAAGGAACAAGCTGATAAGGTTCTATTCCACCAGGATATTATTGAGGAAGCAGTAACTCAACAGGATGAAATGCCTGAGGAGCTACAGGTATCTGACAAGGAAGTACCTGCTGAGGAGGTTCAGGTCCTCGGGGAAGAAGAATCTATTGAGAAGCAAGTAGTAACTGAGGAGGATGCGATAACTGAGGAAGTTCAGGTCAATGATGGAGATATTATTGAAGAGCAAGAAGTAACTGAGGGGGATGAAATAACTGAGGAGATTCCAGACCAAGAAGAAGAAGCTGTTCTTGCTGAGGAAGACCCAACTTCCGTGGAAGAAACAGGAACTGACACAAGTGTGGCAGAGGCTGTTGAGAACTTCTTTGAAGATCAGATAGTTGAAGATATCAGTCAGGAGCAAAAGTCGCAGGAGCCACTAGAAGAAACTGAGAAGCAGAAACACTTGGAAGAATTTGAAGAACAAGTGCAAGACTCTGATGAAGAAGAAGAACCTGCTGAGGAGACCGAGGAAGAGCTAGATGAAAAAGACATTTCTACCAATGAAAGTTAAATTCCAGAGAGGATGACGGTTCAAAATAAAATACTTTTTCTGAGGACTTGAAATGATCCCCAATGAATTATGTGATGCATAGTATTTCACATTTGTTGAAATGTTCCTCCGTCTTACTTTGTATTCCCGAAAGTGAACTTTCAATCTAGCAGTGAGTTTTTCAAATCCAATGAGGAATTTGTTTTTCTAGTGATATCTCTTAAAATCTTGAAGTGCTCGGTTTACACTGAAATTTAGAGAGAGTTGATATAGTTATACTAGGTAACCTCAGGAGTGTCATTTGAATAAAACAGCTTTTTACCTTTTTTACTATTTCCCTGCCCCAGTCTCTCTCAAACATCTGGTGTTTAGTTGTCTGTTGAAATGGGACACGTGCTGTGTGTGGGTATATTTGCAGCTCTTAGGTCAGGGGTTCAAGAATGTGCCGCTGGTGCTGGACACTGGGGACATGTGTGTCCCATTTGTAACTATAGTGCTTATTTGAGCTCATCAAATGCCTGAAAGAGGAGATGTATACCTTGTGCCCTTCTCAACCAGCCCCCAATTTATACTGAAAACAAGTCCCAATAGTGGTGTTCTAAGGCAAGCAGTGTTGCTAATTAAATTTGATTATATACTGCTTTTCTCTTTGTGCTATGACAAGAATTAACAGGAATGGTAGTGATCAATGAGAATGAACTATAAGAATCAAGAATTATATGAAAAGGCAGACTTTAAAAAACTGTTTACTAAGAAAAAATATTTTTTTTAGCCCATTTTTAGATATTTTGCATAAAGTATAATGTCATGACAAGGAGGTTGCTTGACAAAACCTGTTTTGGATGTTTTACTTGTATGTACTTATTTGTAATTCTGATTATCCTCATTGGTCAATTGTGATTATCAGTTTTTTTTTTTTGTTTTTTTTTATAGTATTATTATGATATGACTTGAACAAGTTTTTGACAGGCTTTTTGGCATTTGTCAATGTTGAGACTTTTATTATGAAAGGCGGTCGCTCTTTCGGTCCGTTTCATAATTCAGTCCGGTTGTGTTGTGTGCTGCGGGATGGTGTGAGAGGGAGAGGGGTGTACTGTCTCCTCGAACCTCAGTCATTCCCGCATGGAAACCTATTAATGATTTCAGGGGGGTTACAATCTCCTCGGGGGGTTTCTGCAGTCCGAAACAAGTCAGCTTTCTATCTGTTATTGGGGAATGAACGACGAGAAAAGCCCGGATAACGGCAAGAGAAACTCTGGGTATACCAGGTAAAAATGAACCACCGACCGGCTGTTAGCTCGTTAAATGACCACGACAAAACAGAATTGTTACAGGCATATTTATATTTTACAAATACACCTTTTTTGAAATGACAACACAAACAGACCCAGTGTTTTCTGCTTTCCTGTACACTTTACGAATGTTTTTCATAGCTCTACTTTATTCGAACATTACCATCGATCGAATTTGAATCACTAAAACCGATCTTTCGAATCACTGTCTAAACTATCAAATCATCTAAACTTATATTTGGTTGGAAGGTTTTAAGTACTGACAAAATCGAACGTTAGAATCATTGTCCAAATGAAACATTTGAATACCTTTTGATTCGAATCGAAAGTTCGAACGGTCTAAATTGATATCATCAGTGGTATCACTGTATAATCGAATTACATGAAACATTCGAATCGACGATGCCCAAAATACAGCTCACTAGGCTTTAAAAAATGATACCAAATTAAATGAAAATGACTTTGGCTCTTCTTAATCTCGTTGAAAGCATGGTTTGATAAATGACGTTTACTTGAGCTTGTACTGTTATTATTTAACACAAGGTGGCAATGCATCCTATGCTTTGTGTTATTTGTTGAAAAACTTGTCTTACCTGAAAAACTGACATATTGAGTCTGGTTAGACAGCAACATCTAATCCTTCATGCTGTGGCTTCTCTGTTCACAGTATTGAGCAAATGCTGGCTGTGAACCCCGGGAAGACGCCCATAAGTCTGCTGCAGGAATATGGAACGAGGATAGGCAAGACTCCAGTGTACGACCTGCTGAAGGCTGAGGGTCAGGCCCACCAGCCCAACTTCACCTTCCGCGTGTCTGTGGGAGACATCAACTGCACCGGCCAGGGCCCCAGCAAGAAAGCTGCCAAGCACAAAGCCGCTGAAGCTGCCCTGAAAATGCTGAAAGGAGGAATGCTTGGAGGGATCGGAGGAAATGGGATGGAGGGAGAAGGGTTTGTTGGGATTGATATGGAGGGAGAATGGTAAAGATCTGATTGTGTGCCCATTTTAAAAATACACTACACAAAGATCCATTTTCTCAAAACTAAAGAATTAGGTTTCTGTCTTTATATTTTGTGTGTGTGTGTGCGTGCATATGTTTTTGTGACATATGAGGACACAAATTTGTATAATGACATGGGTATGACATAGTTATTACACGGAGAAGGTGCCTTATCAGGACATTTCCCCATGTCCCCATATTTCAAAAGGCTTATAAATCATACAGAATGAGGTTTTTTTTTTTGAGAAAGTAAAAATACACAAAGTTTCCTGTAAGGGGTAGGGTTGGTGTAGGGCGGTAGAAAATAGTTTGTACAGTATAAAAACCATTACGCCTATGGAATGTACCCACAATTCACAAAAACAAACCTGTGTTTGTTTTTCAAATGTGTTTTAGCCCTCAGTCAGAGATGAAATCATCCAGTTCAACACAACAAGCTGAGTGCAATCCAGTTGGAGCTTTGCAGGTGAGAGGCCATAGATCAAGGCAGGAACGGATTACATAAATAGGACTACATGCACAGAAACGTGCCTCATTTCTAGGAGACATATGATGAATAAAACAACAGTCTAAAATAGTGCTGTCAAATGATTAATCGTGATTAATCGCATCCAAAATAAAAGTTTTTGTTTACATATTAAGTGTGTGTGTATTGTGTATTTATTATGTATATATAAAGACACACATACAGCATATATTTTGAAAATATTCAAATGTGTTTTCATGTATATATTCATATAAATTATAAATATATTTAATATATAAATATAACATTTTTCTTAAATATATACATGCATGTGTGTGTATTTATATACACATAATAAAGATACACAGTACACACATATATTATGTAAACAAAAACTTTTATTTTGGATGCGATTAATCGTTTGACAGCACTAGTCTAAAATAACTAAAAATAGCACAGTCTGTACCCATCATACACCACATCAGTGAAATCTGTCAACGCAGACTGGCTCGGGCTTTTCAGCAACTTTTGACTCATCCAGACTGCAAAATTCTGTGCAAACTTTTGACTCCTCCAAAATTTTGTGTAAAAGTTGTGTAGTGTATTACAGCCTTCAGACAAAGATCCTTGGCAGTCATTAAACTGCAGATGTTGTGAATGCTTCATAATTCATAGATTACAAGCCTAAGAAAAGAACAGTCTGATTGTGCTGCTTCTTGATGTGGCAGTTAACCATGAATAATATCAACTGATATTAGCATTTTCTTAATCATCCGCATCAAACTGTGTAGGGCAATATTGGAAGCCGATCGTGCTGGGGCTTACTTCTTCTAGATTTAACTGTGTGTATATACAGTTTGAAATACATACACACGTGTGTATATATATATATATAGTTATTTATTTATTTTTATTTTTTTTTGAAAAAAAATAGATTGCATTTATTTATGTTTTATAGATTGCATTAGAGAATAGTTATTTTTTTAACCTGGCAGAGAAAAAAAAGCATATATTTTGGTATTGTTATCACTTTACAAAAATATATTGCTGATGTAAATATCATGAAACTTATATTTATTGTGTTTAAAAATGTGATTTCCACAGGAACTAGTAGTGCAGAAAGGCTGGCGTTTACCTGAGTACACAGTCACTCAAGAATCTGGACCTGCACACCGCAAAGAGTTTACAATGACCTGCAGGGTGGAGAGATTTGTTGAGATAGGTACAACCTTTTATTTTTTCTATAGTGATTATTTTTAAATATGCATTCCATTCAAAGTAGCAAATGTCTTTAATCTTGTTCTTAAGGTAGTGGCACATCCAAAAAGCTTGCTAAAAGAAATGCAGCAGCAAAGATGCTCTCTCGTATCCATGATGTACCAGTGGATATGCGCAGCTGCCATGAGGCCGAAGCAGAAGATGACACCTTCAATATGGTAAGACGTGCAGTGTTTATTAAGCTGTAAATGCAGTTTTAGGGTGGTTTTATAAAAATGTGTCTTTGCAACAGCAAATGGGTGGCAGACTAGAGGGAGGGAAGTCTAAAGGTCTCAGCTGCACTTGGGACTCTCTGCGGAACTCGGCCGGGGAGAAGATCCTACAGTTACGCTGTCATCCTCTGGGCCAGCCTGATTCCAATGACTCCAATTTCTGTTCTCTTCTTCGTGAGCTCTCTGAGGAACAGCGCTTTGATGTCAGCTACCTGGACATAGGTGAGATACAAGGCTAGTCTAACAAGCCCATTAAAGTCATTTAAGTGCTTTAAAAGAACAGATATTGAGAACATTGACTACTCTGCTTAGGGAAATGAGCAAAACCAGTAGTGCTTTCTTAGAAACTAATGATTTTTTGGACTTTGTTCATTCAGAGGAGCGCAGTTTGAGTGGCCTTTACCAGTGTCTGGTGGAGTTGTCCACGCAGCCCATTACTGTCTGCCACGGATTCGCCTCTAGCCTGGATGCAGCACGTGCCAGTGCTGCCCACAATGCCCTTCAGTACCTCAAGATCATGGCAGGTGGGAAATAAACCACAGTAAGAGCTCTCCTGTAACATTTTTGTTTTCTTTTTGCTACCCAGAGGAAAAAAGGAAAATCAGGTGAAGCTTTACCTCTTCTGCCCCCAGTTGTGTAATCTGAGGGGCTTGTTTGTTTGACGCAGTAGGTGAACTGTAATGGCCTGCAAGGCCCTTTTGTTTTGAGTCCTTACTGCTATCAGCTGTGAAATCAGTCGGAGAACGTACTGATTGCCTAATTTTCACCTTGAATATGACACCAAAAGCGTGTGCCCTTGCGCCTCAGTGCCTCCAAACAAAGGCAAGGGACACTATTAATTTGAAACTTGAGGACAAGTTCACAGGTGTTCAATGTGAGTGAATTTATCTCTACAGTTCATATGGAAAAATTCATATGCATTTCTTCACATATAACTGAACTTTTCCTGGAAGTTCTGGTCTTTTAACCCCCCCCCCCACACACACACACACACACACACTTAAATTAGGGCATAGATAAATTCTGTGACATTAATGAATTGTTGAACCTAGAATAGTCAGCATGACTTTTTAAACTGTAAATATTTCACTTTTTTACATTTTATTTTCATTATATTTTAGTAATAGAAGTTATTTGTTAACATTTATTTTGCTTCATAGAACATATTTGTAAAATAAAGTATTTTTTTCTCGGCCATTGAAATTGATATAATTTTTAACATGGGCCTGACAGTTTGTGGTAAATATCTACCTCTGTGTAAGTGTTTCTGCCTCACAAGCTTCATCATTACATTTGGACTGGCAAAGACTGAAATGTTCATCTTCAATATAATAGTATATTACCAACAACAGTAGTATGTGACTGTGTGACTACTGATGTAATTTGTACCAAATTTGTGATTCTGTAATCTATTGAATATTTTATCTTGTACAATAAACTTGAAATTGACATTATCTTCTGCTTTTGGCATTTAGTCATTTGTTATTTAGCAAATTCTGTTCATCCTGTTTGCATGTATTGCAAAGATGGAGATGGTCCTCACTGCAGAACACAAGATCCAGGGGGCGATGTTGGATCCAGATCCAACTCCTCCCACCTTACATATACCTAAACCTACCCGTCTCCACCCCCTGATCCCTAAACCCACCCATCTCCACCTCTAAACCTACCAATCTCCACCCCCTAGATGTGGATCCAACCACGCCTCCTGGATCTTTGTTCTGCAGTGAGGCGCTACTGCAAAAAATGTGGTCCTGTTGTACTTACTTAACCTTCCTCAAGAGGGCAACAGAGTTAGATTTTAATGTCAGTAGTTGATCTGAAGAAGAATGTTTATAATACAGCATGCATTTGCATTGTGGCATGAATTTCTTTCTAAAGGCTGAAACAGAGCTTGCTTTGTGTTCACATACTTGATTTCAATGGACATTTCTGTATTCAAATCATTTTTTTTGCGTTTGAGTCACCTCTGCATTATCAGACAAGTTCCCAAACCAGTTTACCAAAACTAAATAGCTCAAATAAATTATTTATTACCATTGTGGAATGACACATAAAGGCAAAATGTACAGCAGTTTATCCATCTGAACAAGAAGACTGAAAAGTGTACAAAATGAGAAAACTAGATTATGCATCATTCTAGGCTGCTGGTTTTCACATTGGAGTAACAAGAAAGCAACAATCATACATGCTCCTGGTTATTGTGTATGACTTATCTGTGCAAGCTATTCCAAAGGTAAAGTCATTCCTGATTGGACAGATCCACTTAGAAAGATGGATTTGCAAACACCATTTCAAGTTGGCTTGAAGGATATAAGTAGACGCAGTTTGTGCTTCATTAGCCTGAGATTTGATGTTATGTTTTCTCTGGGGTTAAGAGGGAATGGTGCACATCCTCGTCAGCATATCCACTGCTGTCTGACTGAAAACTGTCCCCTCGCGGTGGCGACGCTGGGAAAGAGAAACAATGCGTAAAAAAGCTGGTGATTTTAGATAGTCAAAGTACACAATTCACTTTCAACTGTTTCTGTGAACCAAAAAAAAAAAAACGATAGTATGCTGATTTTCTTGTGACTTCCTGTTAGGTCGTTTCCCTGAAATGTGATAAGGCAGACAAGATCAGCCGGACCTCATTTGCCGCGTACAATGTGTTTTTAACAAGTCAGCAAAACACCTCCCTTTATCACCACATTAACACATGCGCTTTCTGTGAACTGGTAAGCTGATTTTGCTGATTATCAGCTGTTCAGCTGAATTTATTTTACTAAACTGATCTCAAATTAGTGGTTAAATTTTGCCTTGTGATTTTTAATCATGATGAGGACTACTCATGTTACTTACATTTGTGGTGATGCGTCGAAACAGACAATGTGACTGTGGAGCAGAATTCTGATGAAGTGGCTTCCTCTTCCTCTGCACTGTGAACCTGAATTGAAACTCTATACTTCATGATCATGTCACAAAACAATGCCACAGTATAAAAAAACTAGATTCTTACATTGCCAGAGTGCTGTTTTCTTTTACAAAACATGCTGCTTCGATGCTAGTTTGCTATGCATTTACTAATGTGTTCTTTGTGGTTTTTAGCATGTTGCTTACTGGCCAAGTCAAAGTTTCTATGATACTGCTGTCATTCAGTGATTAGGGGAAAATTGTAAGTTTGAGGCATCATTCATGTCTGAAAAAAACATGGTTGAGATACAGTACATGCCACACAATGGAATGCTTAAAGGGACAGTTCACCCCTAGGGCTGTATGAGGTTCCATTTGTGCCAAACATGAACTGCTGCTTTGTGCTTTGTACTACACATGTCCTTGTATACAGTCATTGCCTACTTGTTCAGATAAATTAGTATATGTCCTCTGTTTATGTTGTATTGCTCGGTTGTCCTTACTGTCATCTTTACTTATCTTCTGTTCTGTTGTCCTTATTGTTGTCTTTACTCATGTTCTGTTCAGTCGCGCTTACTGAGCACAGTGAAGTTAGTTTTAGGTTCTATATTAGCTGCATATTTACATAGGCTGCTTTAAGGGACCATCTGTAAATTCCACTCAGTGCGAAAACATAAACAAAATCCAATTGTTCATTCAAATGAAAAGTTTTTACAAAGGTTATCGTAAACGGCTAGTGGGCAGACTTACTATATGTGATTTTGCCAAATATCTCACTTTATACACGTACAGTACTTGTTTTAGGGAAAAAGCAGTAATTCATACTGCTATAGTAGGCTATATTCCTAGTGATATGTTGCCAATACCTCCCTTCATAAATGTACAGTACAGTATTATTTTTAGAAAACATCCCTTTATACAAGAACAGTACACTATTATTATGAGAGAAAAAAATACTTGGAGAAATTTTTTTTTCCAAAGGTTGTAGCACATTACTATTGAAAAGACTGACTTACATGTGATTTGCCAATACCGCCCTTTATATATGTACAGTACAGTGTTATGTTTAGAAAATACTAAACACTCTACTACAAGTGAGATTTTTGCATTTTGCAATACTTCCCTTCATATATATATATATATATATATATATATATAGTACACAATTTTTATATCTATCTATATGTATGTCTGTCTGTCTATCTATCCCGACTAGTGTTTATAGCCATAAATATAGCCATAGATTCTGGAATGGCGTTAAATAGAAAATAAACAAATGTGCAATGACCTATTATGTTAATAAACATATTATTATTCATATATGAAATTACATATAGGCAAAATATTAGCTATAGTAAGTCAGACTGGTCACTAGAAACGTAATACAACCTTTGGAACATGAAAAACTCTTTAGGGGAATTACATTATTTTTTTTCTAAATACTGTACTGTACATATAGAAAGGGAATTATTTGCAAAATCTCACCTGTAGTAAGTCAATCTGGTCACTAGTAATGTACTACAACCATTGAAAACCTTTCAGTTAAGTACAACAATTTTTCTAAAAGTAATACTGGTCACTAGTAATGTTTTACAACTTTTGAAATGTGAAAACATTTTGGTGAATTACAGTAATTGTTTTCTCTCGTCATTAGTAATGTACTACAAACTATGGAACATGAAAAATAACCTTCTGGTGATTTACAGTATTTTTTTCCAAAATAATATTGTACTGTACATATATAAAGGGATCTTATGGCAAAATCTCACCTGTAGTAAGTCAGTCTGGTCACTAGTAATGTACTGCAACCTTTGGAACATGAAAAAAAATGGTTCATTACAGTAATTATTTTTCTAAAATAATACTGTACTGTACATATATGAAGGGATGTATTGGCAAAATCTTACCTGAAGTAAATCAGTCCGTTCACTATGTACTACAGCCTTTGAAATGTAAGAAAAAAAAAAAAAAAAACTTGAATTACGGTAATTTTTCTTTAAATTATAATGTATTGGCAAAATATCACTAGGAATATAGCCTACTGAAGCAACTGGAATTTGAAATTAACATCTAGTTGAATTACAGCTTTTCTTCCCTAAATTATTTGAGTACTGTATGTGTATGAAGAGAGAGATTTGGCAAAAGCACATATAGTCAGTCTTCCCACTAGCTGTTTACTGTAGCCTCATTTATGTTTTTGCACTGTGAGTGGAATTTACAGATGGTCCCTTAAGCAGCCTAGGCAAATATGCAGTGAATATCGAACCTAAAACTAACTTTACCGCGCTCAGTAAGCGCAACAGTAAGGGAAACAGAACAGAACATGAGTAAAGACAACAGTAAAGACAGCATTAAGGACAACAGAATAATATTTCATGAACAGAGGACATATACATCAGCATATACTAATTTATCTGAGAAAGCAAGCAATGACTGTAGACAAGGACAAATGTGTAGTCCAAAGCACAAAGCAGTCAATTCATTTTTGGCTCAAATGGAACCACACCCAAATGTGAAACTTCCATTGTCATTTTCTCACCCTCATGTTAACCTGTATGACCTTTTTTCCAGAACACAAAATATATTTTTAAGAATGATTTAAATGTTTTTTTCACACAAAGCCCAGTGGGGACCTGCTATCATATTTTTCAGTTTGTCAGACATTTTTCAAAATATCTTCTTTTATGTTCTACAGAAGCTCTGGAACTATATGGCTGTGAATAAATGATGACAGAATTCTCATTTTGGGTCAACTGTCCCTTTAAGGTTTGGGGTTTGTTCAAATTATGAGCAACTATATTTGTGTAAAAAGTAATAGCACAAAAGCTTGCGGTATTATAAATGACAAAGAGGAAGTTTGTCGGTGGATTCAGCAATAAAGAGTCGGATAATACTCTGTTAATGACATCTAATGGGAGAATCTGTGTGGGCAACTGCTCTTGACATGAAATGCATTAAAATCATAAGCGATAGCATACCTCTTCCAGCTCAAAGGAGTTGCCTTGTTTGCTCAGGTTTAGTGGTTTTATCGGGCTTAGAAACCTCTTGATGTTGGATAAACTCTGCTCCTGTGTGTCTCTACTGGAGAGGGTGGTATCGTCCTCCCATCCAGTGATTGTGATCTGACATAACCGATCTGACTTGGGTAAATTCTTTGCATTAGATTGTCTTACAGAAGGTTTATTAGTTGTCTGGTGTGCAAATGGTGAGTCTTTGATATCCATACTATTTGTGTGTATGCAGCGATAAGGTGCCTGATTCACATATTCAACAACCTGAGGGCATATGATATCATGGGCAATGATAGGAACAGGTTCCACGGTAACACTGGAGCTATTTGAGAGCACAGAACTTAGGGTGCAACCTTTGGACTTCACGTCCATGTCCATTTTTGGCTCTAGGCAAGGTGTACACTCTGCTAATGCCTGCCTGAGGTTGTGTTCATTTTCATTTGTCGTCTCGGATAGTGACTGACAAGGTATACGCTCCAAGGAATCAGTCCTTTCTGTGTTTTCCCCAAACATCTCTTCCTCAAGTTCTTTCTTGCTCTCTGTAAACCAGTCCAAATCTTGTTCCAAATCATCTACTTCCATTTGAAGACATAACTCTTCATTGTCATTTTCTGCACTTCTCTCAACTACACCTGACAGACTGCATTTACGCTTGCGAGGTGAATTGCTTGGAGACGTGGAGTCTGAGCCACGGGATCCCGTGTATAAACACATTTTGGAGATAGTGTCTTTTAGTCTTTCAACAGGGGAGCGCGGTTCACTGCGGACACTGGTTCGAGACATGGTCCTCTCCACAATTGGGGAGCTGAAGTTTAACTGGGGTGGCGCAAGCTTCTGAAGAGGTGTTCGGGACACATGGGAGTACAGCGAATAGAAGGCATTGGCCATTGCCGTTAATGCCTCTACTTGTCTGAAACGACCTGCGCAAAAAACAGAGGTGAAGGTGAGAGAATGTGACAATGTTTCAACAGCTGTAGTACCAGCAACATTCTGAAACTCTGGATTCCTTACTTGCTAATGAAAGACAGGGGTCTTCTTGGCGTATCCTGGAGAGCTGGGATTCAAGAAAGAGGCGGAAGTTGATGCCTCTGAGCTGGGATGGGAAATTGAAGAAGCGGACTGGGATACGGGCAGTGACCTGCGGTTCCTCGCAACCAAAACCCAGCTGGAAAAGGGTCTCTTCTGCATCTTCAGCACGCATTTGGAGGACCTCAGACACACTGGGGTATTTTGAGATGTTATGAAGAGCGAAAGATAATTAAGAAACCAAGCAAAAGTATAGAGTGAACTCAGGCAGACGTAGACGGAATCTACGCCCATGGAATTCCAGCACCTGTCATTCACAAAGACCTTAGTTCTTCATACCTTTCATGTTTATTTGTTGAATTTTTTCATGCATGAATTTCATGTTTTCAAATACCAACATGGGTGTAGTATGTCAGTCCAAGGAACTAAACAATGCAGAAAATGTGAAGAAAAAAAAAACAGCAGTTTGGCTGTTGGCCTACGGGCCACATATTCCACATACAGGTTATTTATATTACAGGGTCTTATTGACATGCAGGTCACATAAACTTACTACTTTATTATGCATCACTCTACATTTGCAACCAGCCAACCACCTTGCTTAGCTCTGCCAAAACCATTTAGTTTGACTTCAGAAGCACAAATCCATCTTGAGCATAAAAGCAAAATGCATAATGCAGGAAAGTGTTTTGGCTATTTCCTTCCAGGCACTAAGTGGAGAACCTTCACCCATCAGGCCAGTTAAATGTAGTGCTATTCTGCCTAACCCATGCTCTTACCTGGAAGCAGTCCTGTTGGTAGTGGTTGAGAATGCACTGGATGCAACGCTTTGGCCCATGCTGAATAATGGCAGGTTGAGCTTCGGTTGACGTGTGCTGTTGATATACAAACACAATAAAAGGAGGAATTATGGTAGGGTTAGGGTTAGAAGCATAAATGAGTTACTCAATGATAAAACAAAATCAACCTATTTCTTACCTAATCTGTGGTGCACCTGATGCAGCATATAATGCAGTAGCTGTGAAATAAAGAATTCCGTTATAAATGAATGCTGCTGATGTTTACATACTGCAACTAATGTTTTTTTGCTACAAAACAATCAATGTCAAATAAATGCGGTTCTTTGTGACTTTCTATTCATCAAAGAATCCTAAAAAAAAATCATGATCTCCACAACAATATTAGGAAGCACAACTGTTTTCAAAATTGATAACAATAAGAAATGTTTCTTGAGTGCCAAATCAAAATATAACAATCATTTCTGAAGGATCATGTGACGCTGAAGACTGGAGTAAAAATTCAGCTTTGTCATCACATGAATTAATTACATTTTAAAATATATTCAATTAGAAATGAGTTATTTGAAATTGTAATAAATGCTGCCATGGTAAGCATATCTTATCAAAATCTTAGTACTATACAGTACTATACCTTATAATAAACACTCCTTTTAAAATATTTATAAATAAATGTTACCCTGGACCAAAAAAACAGTCTTAAGTCGCTGGGGTATATTTGTAGCAATAGCCAAAAATACATTGTATGGGTCAAAATAATTTATTTTTCTTTTATGCCAAAAATCATTAGGACATTAAGATCATGTTCAATGAAGATGTTTTGTAAATTTCCTACTGTAAATATATCAAAACTTAATTTTTGATATGTAATATGAATTGCTAAGAACTCAATTCCAAATATTGTCAGATCCTAACAAACCATACATCAATGGAAAGCATATTTATTCCGCTTTCAAATCATGTATAAATCTCAATTTCGAAAAATTGACCCTTATGACTGGTTTTGTGGTCCATTTATTTATTACTTGCTTAATCTGGCCGTATTACTTGCTTATCTGTGAATCTAACATTGTGCATGTGTGTTTCCGGATGCAAGAGTGGCTCAATATGATATGCAGTGCTAAAGATGATATGCATGGGGGAAGTGAGGGAAGGTTTGCTCTCAAACATAAATGCAGTGCTGCTACGTACAGTATATAATCACCGCCATCATACTGATTATGAGATCCTTACTGACAAGCGCATGGATGTCACTCAAGAAAGAGGTCTGTCATCATCATAAATAACCAATAATTATTCAAAATTCATTACAGCGGCACAAGGGTCTAGCACAAAATAGGCTTTAATTAGCAGTTATCCAATATGTTGCGCAGACATGGAATATAAAACCTGGGGGTTGCAATCAAACTAAAGTCTATGTGAAACTATTAGTCATTCAGCAGACACTTTTAGACTACAAAAGAGAACTGTTTGTTGAAGGTGATATGCATGTTCTTGAACAATTGTAAAACAGCTGTCACCACTTCTTCATTATTGCTTACAGTAATAATTGTGTTGCTTCTACTCACCTTCTGCACCCAGACTCAGATCATCCTCAAAGCTGGTACCTGTTCTCAAAGGGCCTGTAGATTTACATTTTACAGTTTTATCAGGATGACATACAGCAAAGGTCCATTGGATATTCTAGTCATTAAACACTCGCTGTTAAGCCTGCACAGAGGCTTAACAAGGTCTCCAAAATGAGAGTTTTGCACAGTTCTAATGGCTGTTATTCATTCATGTTATTCATACATATATATATATATATATATATATATATATATATATATATATGTATATATATACAGCCCAAAGAATTCCATATGTAGGCCTACACAATTGTATATGTAAAAATGACATATTTTGTAATTCTACTCTTGGTTGCTCAGGTTTTATGCTTCAACTCAAAATCTTCTTTTTCAAAGAAAACGTGAACTTAATCGTAATCCAAAATCTTGTTTTGCCCTCAACCTACCTATTGTTAGGTGACTGCTTTTGGCAGGATTGGCTTCATTCCTACAGAGAAGATGAAGAAAAGGAAAAGGAAAAACAAATGAAAAATTCACTTTTATCAAGTGTGAATCAGCAAAGGTCTGTGGGCGGGATGCGGGCATGCAGTAAAATACTGCGATAAAAATAGAGACACACATGCACACAGCACATCTTTCAATTCTTGTGGCAGTATGTACTGGTAGCCCTTATTAAACAAATGTCAGAATGATATCTTGCAGCTTGTCAAAGCTGAATATTGCACGCTTTACAAGCACTGTTGATTCTGTTCGGTCTGGCATCTGTCTACCGCTGCTATGAATGCGATTAGATATGTCATTTACAGGCATTGCAGAATATATTTCCAAAAAATAATTCCATATTTGATTTTCAAAATTTATTTGAAAGATTCTATAAAATGTGTTTATCTTAATTCTTGGAAACGCGTCTAAAAAACGCTTTCTTTATGACTTCTCTAGCACTTGTAGGAACTTGCAAAGCTTGCACGGTGAGAAAAAATAACGAAAATGTTAAGATTTGTCTGCTATTTCCTGATCCAGAAAAGGAAAATTTGAAAACAGAATCTTCCTCAGAACAATCTATAATTGGAGCAAAACAACGTAGCTCAAACATTTTTTATTTTTTTTTGCACTGAAAGCTTTCATGTGAAGGTACTTTGTCAAAACATGGTCCTTGACCCTCAGAGATTGATGTATTTTTAACCTGCATGACCTTCAACAAATAAACCCAAGAACATTTGTGGTTTTCCACTCACTTGCTGTTATTGTATTACAATTGACACACAATGCCTGTTTTTTATAGAAAGCGTTCACACAAACACTCACCCACAACCTTGAAGCCAGGTTTCAATCTTTCCAGCAGAGCATCCTGTGGAAACAAAATAAAGACGCACATTGTGATCTTAGCCTGTCTATTTGAGAATGGGTGTGTGTGAGTGATAGAGAGAGAAAGAGAGAGAGGTGTAATTGAGCTTTCTGTTTTGGAAATGGAGTTTATCTGGTGGTAACCGTGCACTGTTTGTGGTCTGTCTGTCAGTAGCAGTTATAATAAAGTGAGCTAAATTTAAAAGTGGCCTGATTAAGCTGTAATACACTTTTCTTTTCTTTTTTTATTCCAAACTATTGTCCAACATATTTTTTATCTTGATTGTGTTTTGCTTAAAACAAAATTACAAAATAAAGCATAAAGTGCTCCCCAAAAGTATTTGGGTTCATAAAAATGCACGAATATTATTCTGTTAGATAAAACAATATTAAACCAAGTGGGGTTTTATTTAAAAAAAGATTACCCCAGTGCAGCTTTCAAGCTAAATATTTCCAAAATAACAAAACAATTAACTAAAGCATTTAAAAGTGAACCCATAAATGATGCTGGTTGCATTATGTATTGTAGCTTCAATTCCTTAAGAGGAAATGAGATATGCAGCTTCTTTCCATATTATCAACCTATTGACACAGCTGAACGTTAAACATTAACCTGATGCTCACCATCCACAAAGACATCATCTTGGAAAGAGAAATGAGACTGATGATCTGCTGTTGGGCTGCAGTGTTCTGCATCTTTTACGGTAAACTTGTGGCGGCTGCTTGCCCACGCTTGTCGCCTCTCGTTCTTAGAAGGACTCTCCATCTCTGTGGCTATACCTAGCACAAGAAAATGCTTTGCAGGATTATTTAACCTAAACCGGAGACTGCTGACATTGCATAAAAAAGCAAAGTATACTGTATGCAGCATGATAGACTCAAATGTAGGCTTCTATATGTAGTCAGATTTTATGCCGATTTTGTTATCAAAATAATTCTTTACAGAAACTCATGATGCTAATGATTATAATAACTTAATGTCTAATGAGAACCTTCTGATTCATACCAGTACTGTCATTTAAAATACATAATAGCAAATCAAATTAAGCCATTTGTGGCATTTTACTTTCATAACTACCTCAGAACTATTTTTGTACAGAAACTAACAGCTTCTATAGTCACATCAGGAGGGCTGAGGTCATGTGTTATAGTATTTTAATTCCTCTGTGTGTGATTTCTAATGTTTAAGTGGTCAGTGTGCAAACTGTAAATTGACTTGCAGAGACTACATTTTCAGGGAGCGACTGAAGTTTATGCAATTTTTATTTTTTTGCTTGACCTTCAGCTGTCAATGTGACGTATTTGAGATATGTAAAACTATAATAAAATGATAGTAGCACCATTTATGTTTGGCCAATGCTTCTAATGAATATCCTGAGGAATAGGCTAGTCTCAAACGCTGTTGCTATGTTGACCTTCTCAGATGAGCGACATGAAAATAAGCTACTTCTCCACTGTCAGAAATAATTTTAAATAAAACACATTTTTGTCCTACATAAAACACATAGGCCTACAATTAGTCTACAATAGGCCTACAATCTGCCATCAGTGGTTCAATCTGAATTTTATGAAGCGTCAAGAATACTTTTTGTACATAAAGAAAACAAAAATAACGACATTCATTTTATCTATGTCAGCGTAACGCCATTTTGGAGAGCATCCGATGGATGCAAAGTGCGTACACTAAAATTCAGATTGAACCACTGATGGCAGATGGATTTTGACAATGTTTTTTATACTTTTCTGTGCCTTGACAGTGTAATTTAGTTGGCAGGCAATGGGACAATCACAAGCCTCCTGGTTTTCATCCAAAACATCTTAAATTGTGCTCCGAGGATGAACGAAGCTTTTACGGGTTTGGAACGACATGGGGGGTAAGTGATTAATGAGAAAATTTGCATTTTGGGGTGGAGTATCCCTTTAATATTAAGGAATTTTCCGTATTGATTTTTCAAGGTTTTTTTTAACCTGCATTTTAAATTACGCATTGTATTTTGTGTTTTCAGGTTGCAGGGTTACAACAGATAATGGATAACACATAATGTCCTGAAAATGTATAAGTAGGCCTACCTTTTCCATTTTTCTAGATATTTTTCTTACAGTGTACTAACTGATCAACAATCACAGGTACAAGCTAAGGTGTATCACAAATGAACAATTATTAAATTAGGCATCTTTGGTTTCCTCATTTTGTGGAAATTGTGTGCCTTTTTATCATTTGAGTCACTTATCAAAAGTTGTTAAAAATTGCCAAATTAAATTTTAAAAACAGCTAAATTTGTTGCTAGGTGCTTTTGGAAGAAAAAGTTGCTAAGTTGCTAAAAATTTTGCAACAAAATTGCTAAGTTGGCAACACTGGACATGACCAGCATAATAGACTACAAAAATGAAACTGAAAACAAGTATGGAAAGCACTCTCAAATATAAACTGTGGCAAATTTTGTCTAAAATTGCTCGAGTGCTGTACCGTTGCAACGTTACTTTTACAGGGTAACGGATTACTGTTCACGAGCGTCTTATACCGAAGTTGAACATGCGCCCCCTGGCTAACTTTTGTACTGACCAAAATGTTTAAAAGTTCAATTGAAATCCATCTGTTTGTAAAAAGCATTTCTTTTTAAACCCATCCAGCCTTTTCTTTTGACTTCTTGAGCCTAAATGAATCCGTTATACCCTCAAACCCTGCATCCCCCTGCTGTCATCCATCCATCCATCCATCCGCTCTCTAACAGTACGAAAACAGATTGCATTATTAAGGAAATCACGCGCAAGCAGCAAATATACATTCAATAACACCACATTTGCCACATCACTTTCAGTTATAAAAGATATTGCGTATTATAGGCTACACATAGTCGAAAGTGCCTTACACAAAGCAATACGCAAATTTAAAATGATTAAACAATCTTAAGGATGGAGGTTTCCATTGCGCATCACGCTACATGCCTACCTTTAAAAGTGCCTCGATCAATCCACTCTCATTGCAACGGCATAATTCAACTCTCTACTGTCCTGCATCTCGCTCACACTTCCATCTTAAAGGATGTCCATCGCATGACTAAAAACAACAGATGGGAGATTAAAAATCGGATCAATTGTTGAGGCTGCCCGCCAACGCAAACTTTGGTGCTTCAGTCATGACGCGCTGTAACTGACGGAAGCGGTAGGAGGAAGATGTTGCTGTGAAGAACAGAACGAGAACTATGTTGTGACCACACACTTTTGTCGGAAATACTGTTACACACCGTTTACACAGCAAGTTTAGGTGGTTGAAGCATAACAGACATGTGCAAGATATTGTGAGGCATAAACGCACAGTGTCTATAAGTTTATTAAAAAGTTATTTGTTTTGTGTGTTTTTTTTAATCTAATAATCTGTTTATAATTTACTATTTTAACTCTTTTATCGTAATTGTCTGTTAGTATGGATTCGTGAATTGTATGTGTGACATTGGCTTGCTTTACTGTAAAAGAAGTGTTAAATTTGAAGTTATCAGTGAAACTGCCAGTAAACAGCAACTGAAGCATATGATTATAGAGTGTCACAACCCTCACTTTACCCATGAACCCAGTCAAATCTTGTCACACTGTTACACTTCTTAGAACCAAACTTGTAATTCAGAGTCAGCAACATGCAAGAATTTGACAACTGTGAACCTTCAAAGCATATTTTTTGTGTGGTAAAGACAGGCCTGACTTGCTCTCTTTCACTGTGAGTCTTTGCGATATGAAAATATATAATCTTGTGTGTTTTTAAATGAGGGGGCAACTTTGATATTTCAAAAGAGAGGAGTGGGTAGTGGAAAAGGACAGGGAATAGGAGGATGAGGCGAAGCACATAGGGGAAGAGTGAAAAGAGATGT
Source organism: Barbus barbus (assembly GCF_936440315.1). Classification (NCBI taxonomy): domain Eukaryota; kingdom Metazoa; phylum Chordata; class Actinopteri; order Cypriniformes; family Cyprinidae; genus Barbus; species Barbus barbus. Next base: position 24,697,202 of record NC_136753.1, on the reverse strand, counting down.
AGGAAGAGGAGTGAAAAAGAGTGGTAGGCATTGAAAGAGCAAGAGGAGAGGTGAGCAGAAAGGAAGGATAGAAGACGAGTGTTGAGAGGGAGCAATGTTGAAGAGGCTCAAATGAGATGCTCTAATTGATCATGTTATGAAACAAGGTCTGATTATGAAAGAGGCTGAATAGAGAGTACAACCTTATGAGCAGGTTTAAAGGGATAGTTCATCCCAAATATAAAAAAATATGTTATTAATTACTCACCCTCTTGTCGTTCCAAACCCATAAGACCTTTGCTCATCTTCGGAACACAAAAACAACAACAACAATGTTTATTTATAGAGCCCATTTAAACACAACCAAGGTTGGCCAAAGTGCTTTACAAAGAGTAAAACACAAATAAAAATAGTACAAAAGTAACAAGGAAATCAACAGACAAATAAGATCATCAAAGTACTGAAAAAAAAGACCAGGAAACATATTAAGGATTGTTGTAAGCCAGGGTAAAAAAATATGTCTTTAGATAAGATTTAAAAATACTAATAGATAGGGCACGTCTGATAAAGGGACGAAGGCTATTCCAAAGCTCCGGTCCCGCAGTAGCAAAGGCGCGATCACCACGATTTTTAAGTTTAACTCTAGGGACTATGAGTAGGCCAATGTCAGAAGATCTCAAGGTTCTAGACGGGGTATACGGAAGCAGCAAATCAGTTAAGTAATGAGGAGCCAGGTTATTGAGGGCTTTGTAAACAAATAATAAGATTTTAAAATCAATCCTATACTTGACAGGGACATTAAAATAGGAGTAATATGATCATATTTTCGCTTCCCTTCAAGCAGTCTAGCGGCTGCATTCTGAACTAACTGAAGACGAGAAATTGAAGACATACCAAAATACAAAGAGTTACAATAATCAAACCAAGATGATATAAAGGCATGGATAGCTGTTTCAAGATTTTTATCTAGATATGAAGGGCTTAACTTGAAGGGCGAAGTTGGTTAAAAACATGACTTAAAAACATGCCGAAATCTGTTTATCAAACTTTAAACTGGAGTCAAATAAAATGCCCAAGTTCCTAGCACACTGTGTATTATATGGAGTGAGGAAGCCTAGATCAAAATTAGAAGCAACATTTTCCCTAGGACCAAACAAAATCATTTCTGATTTGTTTTCATTCAGGTGTAAGAAATTGCTTGAAAGCCATAGCTTAAGTTCATTTAGGCAATCTAACAATGGCTGAAGTGAATACTTATTATTACGCTGTAGAGGAAGATAAAGCTGGGTATAATCAGCATATAGATGAAAGGAGACACCATATTTTTTAAAAATAGAGGCCAGGGGGAGCAAATACATAGCAAACAATACAGGCCCAATGATCGAACCTTGCGGGACACCACAACCAAGAGGAATGGCAGTAGAAACGCAACGCCCTATTTGAACAGTAAAACACCTATTTGACAAATATGAGTGAAACCACTGTAAAACCATACCACAAAGTCTTACACAATAATCCAGGCGCGACAAAATAATTTTGTGGTCGACCAAATCAAATGCAGCGCTTAACTCTAAGAGAACAAGAGCCATGGGTTTCCCTGAATCAGTCATAAGAAGTATGTCATTTAAGACTCTTAACAGAGCCGATTCAGTGCTATGTAGAGCTTTAAAACCTGATTGAAAGACTTCATTAATAGAGTTATCTGACAAGAAAGACTGTAGTTGAGCCAGTGCAACTTTCTCCATAATCTTTTAAATAAAAGGAAGATTTGAGATGGGCCGAAAATTTTAAAGATGTAGGATCAAGGTTCGGTTTTTTAAGATACGATGTTACAGTAGCCTGTTTAAGGCAGACTGGAACAGTACCAGTTTGTAAGCATTTATTAATTACTGATAACAGACTTGGGCCAACTGCATCCATAATTTGTTTAAGGAAAAACAGAGGAACTATATCTTGTGGACATGATGTAAGCTTAAGATGATCCACAATTTCCTTACAGGAGTGCAAGTTGAGTGGCCCAAACACAGACCATGTGGAGGAATATAAAGGAACGTCAAGCAGAGTATAACCAGTATGAGACATTTGAGATCTAATAGCCATGACCTTGGCTATTAGGGAAAAAAGAGATGTCCATGCCAATATGTCACAGTCAAGAAAGGTGTTTGATAGTGCTTAGGCTATAACAAGACTGTAGTCAGTGATATTTGTAAATGATAAATACTTTTCAAAAGTTTGGGGCCAGTAATTTTTTTTATTGAATTAAATTATAGATTATTTTTTATTTAATTATAAATAAATGTAATTATTTTTTATTTGACATGGATGCATTGAAGTGAATAAAAAGTGACAGTAAAGAAATGTATAATGCTACAAAAGAAAAAAGTTTTAAATAAATGCTGTTCTTTTGATCTATTCAGCAAAGAATCCTTTAAAAAATCATGGTTTCCACAAAAATATTAAAAACCAACACTGGTTCTCAACACTGAACATAAGATTTTTTTTCTTCTTCTTCAGAAAATTGTATTTAAAATGTTAAGTATAAATCTAAAATAAAATAAAAAATGTAACCATGTTAATTAGGAACTGGAACAAATTTTTAGCTGGTTAGACTTCCTTCAGATATTGAGTCTTTATTCAAACACTATATGTCCATTTTCGTTTTAGAGGAAATCGCGAAGATTATGTTTGCAACATTCAAGGGAATAATTGAAGAACACATAATGACACTCTTTTGCTGTAAAGTTGTAATGAAACACTAGGTGTCAGTGTGTATCCATTTGTATCCAACGAGGTTTTTAGACAGTACTACTGAGATTTGTTTTTGTTTTTTTTGAGATTGGCAATCATATATAAACTAGTGACAGATTTATAATTTGTCTGAGGAGGCTAAAATCTGTCAAATAATTTATAATATTGCTTAATCTGATTTTCGCAGTTAGCATTTTTTTTTAATCTAAGGAATTCCTTTAATTTAAACTTTTTGCACATTTGCAAATTTATAATAAGGTTTTAATGTGCTTCTGTTCCCAGTTAGACGTTGAAGATATTGACTGACGAGTCTGTATGAAGTGGTTGTATTAGATAATTTATAATTAAAATGTGCCGTCTCTCTGTTCGTGGACCAAACATTAGGCTATTCCAAGACAGATTTTCATTTTGTCTAAATCCAAATGCGTGATGTGACCTAGTTTCATTCCAGTTTTAATTGCATATTTGGCAATGCCATTCCTTTTAACAATTGAAAATATGTAGTATTCTTCCGTTCTTGAAAAAATTAATTATTGGATTCATGCTGAGAATAATTGACTCTTATTTATGTGAGCTCACATCTTCGCACTGGTATAAAGAAAACTTGGATGTCCTCGCTGCTAGCCCTGTCTGGCTTTGAAATTTGAAATTGATTGCTTTATCCGTGTATGTTTAAATTCAAAACCAGTTACAAAAAAGCTATATCCTGTAAATAAATCCTCCACCAGCAATCGATCATGTTCATTCATATCCACAACCACAGTCTAATGCATTTGTTAGAACACAAGGAAGTTTAATAAATAAGATTACATTCAAGTGAATCACAGTCTTACTGAGCTGCTGTGTGAACAATATTTACAGTACATTTCTATAAAATACTAATTAAGGAACACCGCTGGAACATCAAAACCACTGAAAAGTCACCAAAATATGAAAATGTCCTCATCATTTACTCACCCTCAAATCCAAATCAGTATGACTTCCAGCTAACTTATCTCTGAGATGCTCTTCTTCTATGAAGGAAGCACATTGTTGTCAAGCTTCATGAACGCACCATAAAAGTCCATTCAAGCACAACACTACAGGAAATTCAAAAGTCTTGAAAAGCCATTCAGTATAGCTTTTAAGCTGTTATTTAATGTAACTCCTGTAGTCCCTGTGCATGGCTGCAAAAGAATATAACACCAAGTTATTCTTTAAAACCTTTAATCCCATTGATATGTGATCCTCCAATGGCATGACAATCAAATGGGTTTGGAAGAACATAAAAGTGAGTAAATTATCACAATTTTCACTTTTGGGTGAACTGTTCCTCCTAAAAAAAGAAAATAAGTTATTTCTTCTCTCTCTCTCTCTCTCTCTCTCTCTCTCTCTCTCTCTCTCTCTCTCACGCACACACACACAGAGAGAGAGAGAGAGGGAGAGAGAGAGAGATTCACATACATTATGAAAGAGTGCTAATTCTGAATTTATATTTGTTACTGTAAAGTGTGGTTCGTAACTTCATATGATACTAGGATAAAATGTGCTGACTTGGTAAAAGTTACACAAAAGACATAGTGAACAAATCATATGCTGTATTTCATTACAGTGTATTTATCTGAACTCCCTGTTCAAATTCTGAAATGACCAGGGGCTTTTTGGTTATTCAGATGTTCTCTATATTTTTTTTCCTGAATGCTTAATCTGAGAACATAAAGCCTGAAATTATAACTGACTGTTTTGCATCAGATTTCAAACAATTTGGGAGTTTTAACACTTGGCAGGAGAAACATAACTCACACAAGTGTCATACAATCCTTACTTCTGTGAGTATCCCTCCATTATCTCCACTTTTATTTATACATACAGACTTCAGTTCATCCAAAAAAAAAAAAATTGTGATAAAATGTGCATTTTCTGCTTTTGTTTTAGACAGAAGAATTACAGCATGCACGTTTGGAATGATGTAAGGGTGAATATATTATACTTTAAAAGGAATAGTTCACCCAAAAATGAAAATTTGCACAAACTTTACTCTCCCTCAGATGACCAAAGATGTTGATGAGTGGACTGGAGTGGTGTGGATTACTTGTGGATTATTGTGATGTTTTGATCAGCTGTTTGGACTCTTATTCTGACGGCACCCATTCACCCATTGGTGAGAAAGTGATATAATGCAAAATTTCCACAAATCTATTCCGATGAAGAAACAAACTCATCTTCATCTTGGATGGCCTGACGGTGAGTAAATTATCAGCAAATTTTCCTTTTTGGGTGAACTGTTAATTTAAGCATACACATATAAATGACTCCCACGGCCCTACAGAGAATAAGCGGTTTGTAGAAGAGATGGATGTAAATACCTCCTGTATCAAAGACAGAAGAGGATTGGAGATTATCTATGTCTAACATATCTGAGGTCTGCACCACACCTGTAAAAATCATATGAAATGATTCCTTAGCTTATTTTATCTTATTGTTCTGTCCATGACGGTAATAAGAACTGCACGTATTCCAACTTTCTCTCATGTAGTAGAGGACTGCGTCACACTCTTCTGGCTGCTGGTGCTCCTCATTGCACCCGTGCCTGAATGGCTCTTAGATCTCCATTGCCTCTTACAGCCGCAGTGTGAGGCCATAAGACAGCGCTGCATGAGATCCCGGAACAGATGACCAGCGAAAAACATGTAGATCCAGGGGTTACAGCAGCTATTGAGACTGGCCAGAAGCATCGCAATAATGAACGCCATAGCTATTAGAGACAAGACATAAAAAACGTTACTGACATGCAGGTTATATGACTATTAAACACAATGATTATATATCTATGCACTGTCCACACTATGCCTAGATAGATAGACAGACAGACAGACAGACAGACAGATAGATTTTTTCTTTTTTAGGCAGGTCTATTGTTATGTTTACTATTATGTTAATAATAATAATAAAAAAAGATGTCTAAAGAGTAAACCTTTTAATACAGTTTCTTAGATAAATATTTCTCAAGAGGAATAAAAAAAAAAACAGGATCCTACAATAATTCTTCATAAGGTTTCATAATACAATTGGCCAGTAAATTGAAATGTTTAGGCAACTTTAACTATGGTCATTTAAATCTATGTATTCATTGCACAGCTGATGTTCTGAAAATCCTCATTGAAACAGAGACAGCAGATGCGAGTTCCTGTCGGTTCAAGATGTGCAGACGGAGTCATTTTCCAAAAAAAAAAAAAAAAAAAACAACCTTAACGACAAGAGCTGGAGCTGCCTCCTAGATCAACCTCTGTCTCTAAAATAAGAATGAAATAAGGTTACATGATGGACTGATGATGTTCCTAGGTATATTAAAAGAATTGTTCATGAAATGAAACTGGCCCATTTTGCAGCTTGAAATCATGGTCACTATGACCTGTCATTAGGGAAAAGAGTTGCATGCAGATTGTTGATAAAAACAATTTTGTTTTCCACAGGAAAAAAAAAAAAAACAGATTTTAAAAGACATAAGAAATTATAAAATGTTCATTATTGAATGAACTGCTTGACATAAGATTTTAATATCTAATTTGATCTCTATTGTCCTTCCAATGCTGAAACTCCAATTATATTGAATTTGATTATTTCAAACTTATCGCTCTAATATATTAGATTATTGTGTTTCAGCTATGATAGTCATTATATTATATTTTTCATAAGATTAAAGTCCAGACTGTGGGAAGTCTCTCATTTGTTTGATTAAACAGGGTTTGAAATATTTGTACTATTTACTTGTAAATAAAAAGTTTAAGACCACTAGTGAAAATTTTGCATTTATTGTGCATTTCTATCATCCATTCCTAAATAATAATAAAAAAAATATATAAATCATTTTTTCTAGGTTTTAAGTTCAAAATAAATGTTGAATCCAAATTGTCAGTGTGGTCTCAGCCCACTGTATACACATTTAGCATTTATCTTGATGAAGTAACTTTAATTGCATCCCTTTTATTGTGGAGGAGTAATAATGAGCAGGGGTGGGAAAGGAAATGTGTAGCAGATGGATTCCTTGCAGTTGTCTTCATTTGGGCCTTGTGGGTTTGATAACAGCACAGGACCACCTCACAAATTATGTTATGAAATTACACGGAAATGACACTCCTTAGGATCAAGCCAGGATAAAGAGGAACTGTTTAATGTCATGCTACATGTACTTTACCAAAACTACCTGAGGGTGTCTGAACCGCTATTCAGACTCTCTTTTCCATCTGTCTATGTCTGTATTTCACTCTGAGAAATGTTTTTGGGTTTATGCAATAATCAGTACAATTTTATCTATGGCTAGATTCAGGTATCTTAAATTACACAAGACTCTTCTAAACAAATTGTTTTATTGTCATATAATAGATTTCTCATGCTCTTTTAAACTCATAGACCAGAAAGTTACATAACCTGCAGATTACATGGACATACATTGTTTTTATTACTGTTTGAGGGTATGATCAGTGCCTGCCTTCATGCGCCAACAAAAGTATCCTAGGGTTCCAAATATCCACAGACTTGCCAGTTGTTTTTGCATTTTTTAAAGTGTGTAATAATTTGGGGACATTGCGTGTGGTGTTTTACTAGTGATACAACAATGCATTTCATTAAAAATGTTTATGCACTTAAATACACGTTATGGCATATTCATCTACAAATCTTTAACATCATGTATTACCTTCTCTTGGAGCCATTGGATCCCAGGCGGACCACATCTGAACGAAGAAAAACGGCGTCCAGCATATGATATAAGCCAGGACAATGACAAACGTCATTTTCACCGTCCTGATCTTAGCTTTGGAGATCAGCTTGACGCTGCTGACGCGGGAGAGCGCGGTGCGCTTGGCTGGCCGCGGGGTCAAGGAAAGGAACTGGTCGCGCCGGGTCTTCAGCTTAAAGTTTTGCCATATTTTATAACTTATAAGTCCATAACAAACGCTTAAAATAGCTACAGGAATGATGTAGATTGTGAGACTAATCCAAGTCACGTAAGCCTTTGCGCCCCAGGGCTGAACAAAATCCCCCCAGCAGTCAAACACCCCGTCGCCCACCTCTCTGAGGGAGAAGATGTACACCTGTGGCAAACTGAAGAGCAGGCTTATAATCCAAGAGGCCAGCACGAAAAAACGGTCCTTTCGACGGCGCAGGGATAGCAGAGGCTGCCATATGGCCAAACATCTGTCGATAGACATCAGCACGAGCATGTAGGTGGATGCAAACATGCCAACCACCTGTAGGTACTTCACCAGGCGGCACAAAAAGTCTGGTCCATAAAAGCGAAAGGTGATGTCCCAGATAAGTTGGGGGAGAACTTGAAAAACCGCCACCACCAGGTCAGCAATGCTCAAGTGTTTCATAAAATAGTACATCCGCGACTGACTGTGTTTGCTCGTCTGGATAGCCACAAGGACGCACAGGTTGCCGGCGAGCGCCAGCAGCAGAATCAACACCAGGACGGTTACTTCGACTTTCGCCACTTCTTCGTTGCGCTTCAGAGGGTTTACGGTTTGGTTCAACCCTCTGCTGTCGTTTCCCTTGCTTGAATTTGCCCAGGAGTCGTTGAAGGGCCAGAAATTCGTTTCTCTCGGCAGGTTCTCCATTGTGCGTAAAATGCGCTTCCGAGCGCGCTGCTGTGGCGGCACTCACGCGCTATAGCCTATATCGTTACACATGTATGAAAATATTCCGTTATGATGTGCATTTAGCACAATATGTTGATGATAAAAATTAGGTCCCGTTTACTGCAAAATAAAAATAAAAGAATTAAGACGGGGTTTTTTTTCTTTCGTTTCAGTAATTTTCAAAACGCATTTTTTTGAGGTTCGTCCTGCGCAATCGATACAAATCACTGGTTTGTATGTGATATATTTGCAATATGAAAAGTTATAATAACACCAGTGTTCACGTTTTTTTCAATGTTCTCACTGATTAGGAACTGTTGCTATGGTTACCTCATCATCGCTCGCGTCTATTATGCCCCCTGACTAACTTTCTTGGTTAATGAAATATTTGAAACCCCAATGAAAAATTACATATTTGTAAACAGTATACTTAATTAAAAAAAAACAGATATTAACCGTGTTTAGTTGTAATTTTAACAGGAAATACCAATACCACTTGACTATGCATTAACTGTTCATTAAAATATTCAAAATATTCATACTATTGTGACAATTAGTTTAAAAACACTTACCCTAAATGTATTTCAAGCGAGATCCATTCTGATGTCTTGGGTCTGAAATGAAGTGAAACGTATCACTGATGTATAGCGTTGACTTTCTCCAACGAGTGCTCGAATACAGCAGCTCTGTCTGCACAAATCTCAAAGCGAACACAGATAAATGAGGTGCACTGGGTGGTTTTGTCCTGGCCTGCACTTACACATTTCTGCCACTGAGTGCCATGGTGCTGTGCTGGAATATCGAATGTATTTTACCATGATGATATTTATAGAAACAATCAACAGATAATGTGCGGCCCAGTAGGAGAGACAGGGTCTAGCTCCACATTCCCATTGTGGCAACTTACCCTAGATACTGTGACAACATGCCCCAATAGCAGGTTCAGTGTGTCAAACTTATTTTCTTAAGCAATAATGGTGGAAAACTTCAAAAGCTTTTTTAAAGATATGTACCTACGCAGAAACCAATTTTCTAAAATATAAATGAATAAATAATAAAAATAGCCAACACTTTGTTTCTCCATTGTGCAGTGAATGGGTGCCGTCAGAATGAGAGTCCAAACACAGCTCCTGATTCAGACAAGACTTAGACTTAAGAACAGAGGACTCATATTTTAGCCAGAAACAGCGGTTTGAAGTTAAAGACATCTTAATGATAAATTTGTTTATTACAAAGATGCAGCTTTTTACTTGACAAGATGTTAATTAATGGACTGGAGTTCTGTGGATTACTTTTGGATTATTGTAATGTTTTGATCAGCTGTTTGGACTCTCATGCTGATGGCACCCATTCACTGCAGAGAATCCATTGGTGAGCAAGTGATGTAATGCTAAATTTCTCCAAATCTATTCAGATAAAGAAACAAAATAATCTACAGCTTGGATGGCCTAAGAGTTAGTGAATTAATGGAATCCTGCCCCATACACTTTGTGCCCTGTCAGGTGGAGTCTGCCATCTGAAAATAAATCTGTGTTAGATTGCATGGACTGAGAGAAGTGTTGCACTTTCCATTGTTTACTTTGCCACAGCCAGTTTGGCCACTGATAAAAATTTCTAACCATTCATACATATTGACTAAAATATTTCTGCTGGACAAACCCAAACCAAGATGGACAGTCAAGTTTTTTATTGACATCTGGTTGATTTGGTTTCCACTGCAAAGATGATCAGCTGAATTTAAAAACAGGGACAAAAAATGGCCTGAGAAACATGGCTGGTTGGGTTACTGGAGCAAAAAAAAAATGCAACTACCTTACAATTATTTACCATAGTCTCAGAAGCAGAACATTGTTTTAGCACTGAGAAAACAAATTCAGAGTTCACACCCAAACAGTTTCTTTCCTGAAGAATGGAGGATGTATATGTAGAGGATAACTCTGTATGCTTTTGTCTGGAATGCACAGGAATCCACAAAATAAACTTTCTTTATTTTTTCATGTAAGTTAGTGAAATTACAAATACAATTATACATAACCAATTCAAGCAATTTCAATTAATTATGAGTTACACTGAGAATAGTAATTACGATGTCACTCTCGCTATGAGCCTTGACAAGGAGAACACATATAATTAAAGCTACTGATTAGAGCTACCTATGATTGCAGCATCATCCTGAGTACCCTGTTGAAAAGACCAGGTTAGACCAGCATGAATTTCCAACATGATGATAATGTTTTACAAGGAAGTAAACTGATTAAAAAGGCTGTTGCATGGGAACCCCAACATTTAAAACTCAACACATGCTGGTCACCAGCTATGTACTGTGTTTTCCACAAGGTATCTTCAATGTACAGTTAAAGGAAACTAGCTGACTCAAAACAACTCTGTTTTGGTCAGGAGAGAGCTTTAACACTGTTTAAATATTATATTCGAACACACTATTTCTTGATAACTGCTTTCCACTGATGTCAAAATGACAAAAGAACTGCAGTAGTGCTAATGTGGCACTGAAAGCAGGCAGTCTGAGAGGGCAGCGGCAGCAGCATAAAAATAAACCCACAAGCTACAGAGAGGCTACAAGTGCATGAATATAAATAAATACAGATAGAACATAGAGACATGCTGAAAATGTAAAACTGAATTTAAAGGGATCTTTCACTGAAAAATAAAAATTCTTTCATTTACTCAACCACAAGCTGTTCCAAACTTGTATGAGTTTCTTCTGCTGAACACGAATGAAGAATACAGTTGATGGTAGCCATTGACTTCCATATTTTTTTCCCATGCTATGGAAGTCAATGGCTACCGTCAACTGTTTGGTTACCAACATTCTTCAAAATATCTTTTTCTGTTCAACAGAAGATAAAAACTCACAGGTTTGCAATAACTTGATGGTGACTAAATAATTACAAAATGTTTATTTTTGTTTGAGATATCCACTTAATGTTATTTACGAGACTAAATTATATTTATGCTTTTATATTACAATCTTTATATTTAATTGTGAATCAACCAGCTTGCCAGTAATAAATAAAATCACATGCATTGCTTACTAGGTTGTGATTTGAAATTATAATAAAATAATTACACATTTTAAAATATATTAAAAATAAAAGTTATAAGTTTTAATAATATTTCATAATATTACTATTTTAATGTATTTTTGATCCAATAAATGCAAGAGATTTCTTTTGAAAATATATATTTAAATAAAATCTTATCAAAACTGCCTTGAACAGTGTATTTTGCTGATGAATTTAGACAAATGACCGCTGATTTTTTGCTACAATTAAAATTATCTCAGTGAATCATGTGCTACCAAATCCTTGACCCCCTACACATTTTCCCCTCTATTTGAAAATAAATTGATGCTTGAAAAGAACAGAACTACTTAAAGTAAAATACTAAACAAACCACTTCTACCTTGACATTCAGATTATGTAAAACATGACATGATGTGTTAAATCATTTTGACTAAGGCTTTTAATGCTTAGAAAAATAGCAGACAAAATTTAATAGGATTTTCTCATCAAGCTGATGAGAAAAATAGTTTTGTTTACACAGGTTAACACCAAGATTTATAGGGACTGTTAGTCTAAATCTTCTTGTACTGCAATCAGGGTTTGCCCTAAGCGAAAGCAGTTTGGGAAAACCACATGTCTCAGAGGAAAAAGATTGTTCCTGTAGATAAAGATTCTGGAAAAAAGATTCTGCAATAGTGCAGCAGATGTGAACCATTCTGCACGTCTGTCCCTTTCTTATCCCCACAGCTTCACATGTCAAAACCAGATTTAATAAAATTTGAATATTTGTCAAATGGAGCAATTTGGGTTTTTAATGCTCCATCTCTATAAATGGATACAAATGCAATCCCAGATGCAGAGAACTAATGGTGTATATTCCTGTTTCAGAGTTGTTTGTTGCTGTAGAGAGTGAATACTAATCAATGTAATGTTGGGTACATGCTGCGCTCAATCCACTGCACCTACAAAAAGAAAATAGACAGGACAAGACGACAACACATAATTACACCTGTGTGACTATAATCTACTGAGTCCTTTAGGTTCCTGATAACCATAATTTCGTAGGACCTAAAGTAGCAAACACATACAAGAGATGAAAGACACAATGCCAGTGATTTTCAAAGATCATACTGCTGCAAGCCTTGATGATTCAGTTCAGTACATTTCTATCAATGAATCTGTCATCATCTGATCCAAAATGGTTTGGTACAGCTTGTATCTCACATGTGAATGAGACTCACTTCAAAACATTGCAAGAACATGGCAAGAACATCAGTGACCAATCACAATGTAGGCAACATGTCTTTCAGTCACTATAAGATCTAATTCAAAGCCAAACAGTTTTCCCGCAGGAAGGAGCTCTCATCACCTGAACTATACCTGCATAAAAACAGCTGCACTTTGATCATTAGAAATCCTTTGTATATTCAGCACCTGCATAGAGGATCATTCACATACATCCAGACATCCAACAGGCTATATGTGACCCTGGACCACAAAACCAGTCATAAGGGTACATTTTTCGAAACTGAGATTTATACATCATCTGAAAGATGAATAAATAATATTTCCATTGATGTATGGTTTGTTAGGACAGGACAATATTTGGCCGAGATACAACTATTTGAAAATCTTGAATCTGAGGGTGCAAAAAAAGGGGAAAGGGGAAAGGGGAAAGGGGAAGTGGTGTGTGGCCAAGTATGGTGAACCATACTCAGAACTTGTGCTCTGCATTTAACCCATCCAAGTGTACACACAGTAGTGAACATACACCCAGAGCAGTGGGCAACCAATGCTCCGAATCTAAATATTGAGAAAATCGCCTTTAAAGTTGTCCAAATTAAGTTATTATCAATGCATATTATTATTCCAAAATTAAGTTTTGATATATTTACAGTAGGAAATTTACAAAATATCTACATGGAACATGATCTTTATTTAATATCCTAGTGATTTTTGTCATAAAAGAAAAATCAATAATTTTGACTCATACAATGTATTTTTGGCTATTGCTACAAATATACCCCAGCGACTTAAGACTGGTTTTGTGCTCCAGGGTCACATATGCCTACATATGTGACAATGCTGACATGTACATTGAAAACCAAAAAGTACCTGGACACATTAAAATATGAATTAGCCTTAAAGGGTCAGTTCACCCAAAAATGAAAATTAGCCCATGATTTACTTAATGGGGTGGTGATGGTGCAGTGGATAAGACACATGCCTTTGGTGTGAGAGACCCGGGTTCGAATCCACTGTGAGACACCAATGTGTCCCTGAGCAAAACACTTAACCCCCTATAGTTGCTCCAGAGGCGTGCGACCTCTGACATATATAGCAATTGTAAGTCGCTTTGGATAAAAGCGTCAGCTAAATGAATAAATGTAAGTTTACTCACCCTCAAGGTGTATATTATTATTTTTTTCAGACGCATATGCATAAATCCTACGTCATCCACCCAGAATGGCTTGCACATATGACAGTTAGCGGAAGTGAGAGAAGATTGTTTATAATGTTTTAAATATGGATATTTTTCTTACAAAAACACATCGATTCGCTACAGGAGGGCTTTATTCACCCCCCCCCCCCCCCCCTCACTGGCCATAAAAGCTGTTAAATCACAATAACTTAAAGAGAAAACATCTAACCTGGCGCTGAACACTCTGTGAAAAGAACATATGCCTGATTAAATTAGATTTTTTAATTTTCTGAAGAATCTTGACTAATGCAGGGCGTCAATATGCAATTTCTAAGGTGTTCTTGTTGTTATTGCTATGTGTTTGCTAGAGCTTTTCATACTAGAAAACATCAAAAACAGCCCATCCGCAAGTATTTGTGATTTTCCGGTCCCTAGATATATGGTTTGTGTCCTTCCCTGGGATCAGGTTAAAAATCCAACCTGATAAGAGTAAAGCATGAATGTCCACTCCTAATCCTAACCATCAGTGGGATGTCCTCTACAAAAATGTATGAATGAAATTGCACAAATTAGGCACCAATTTGCCAAAATATAAAATATTAACGAACTGCCATGAGAGCGTGCTGTAAAAATCATCAGCGATTCTCTCCTCAATAAGCTGCATGATTTGAAATATTATTAATGTAGGCAGCATGATCGGTGAGGGAGCAGTTACACACCAAACTTTAATACTAAAAATAAGGGGCTTTGAAATATCTCAAGCAAGCACCACTAATGACAGCAATAAAGCCCACTGAATTTTCAAAATCAAAGCAATCAGAGTCTGTGGTCTGTATCCTGCTGGGCCAAATCTGTTCTTCATTGTCCCTTTTAGCTCTGGTTTTTGTCTGTGCTTGCGAGATTATTAAAAGAAAAAACATCAGGAATGAAATTTTACCAAGCTAGGGTGATTAAACTACACAATATGTCATGGGAAAAGTGTCATGCATTCATCATATTTGAGAAACTCTGCTGAAGCTGGACAGGACAGATCCATCTGGGCCTCATTGCATGCATGTGGATTTCTGTTTGGGGTTTGAGGAGGCATCTGGTGTGTTCTGTTTTAGATTGTACAGTATGTACATCACTGTCACAAAGCTACTGGATCAAGTAATGTGAAAGCAAGAACAACTAAGCATACCCATTCCTACATTTTAGGGTGAACATTTTGGTTTATATATTAGGCCCCTATATATTTTTTGAGATTTGTAAAAGTTCAAAAAAATGGCAAAAAAATAAATAATATAAAATAAACTATATAAATGAGACATCTTTTAACATACTTTAATATACTTACTATTAATATAAATGCTCTTCTAAACTTTTCATTCATCAAACAAATCCTGGAAAAAAATAAAAAACTTAAGCAGGACTGTTTTTAACATTGGTAATAATAAAAATGCCTCTTAAGAACTAAATCAGCATATTAGAATGGTTTCTGAAGGATTACGTGGCACTGAAGACTGGAGTAATGATGCTGAATATTCAGCTTCAGCTTTGCCATCACATGAATAAATTATATTTTAAAATATATTTGTCACAGAATGGCCTGTCTCCAGCGTCATCACAATCACTTTCACCTGCACCTGCTTACTAATCACCCGCACCTCATCACCACCATCATCAGTCCAACCACATAAAAGCACTCACCTCCATTCACCCAGTGTCCGATCTCGTTCCAGCAACGTGGACCCTCTCCCTACGCGGTCCAGCAACGTGGGCTCTCCCCCGATAATCTCCAGCCGTTGAGTATTACCTCTGCATTCCTTACCTGTCGAAACTTACCTCCTGTTCTCTTCCTCGTTGTCTTCCCCGTCTCCAGACCGTCCTGTGTGTCTTTGGATAACCCTGTGTTTCCTGTGTTCCACATCACCGCCTCGTCCAGCACCTGAAGACACCAAAGACACTTTAGAAGCACTAATCATCACCTGCAAGACATCTCAAGTTCACGACTCACCTCACCATTCACACTCCCCACTCATCCTGTAAAAATAAACCTCTCCTCTTTTGCACCTACCTCCGTGTTGGGCATTTTATGTTACAATATTCAAATAGAAAAGAGTTAGAATTTATATTATACAGTTATATATAGTGTTTTTGATCATATGCATAAATGCAGCCTTTGTGTGCATAAGAGACTTCTTTTCAAAAATGTCAAAACAAAATACAAAGCTCACCAATCCTGAACTTTTTAGTAGTAAGTCTATACATCTTTTACAGACACGCTTGTGTTTAACTGAATGAGCTTCGCAGATGATATATCCAGAAAGAAGGAATGAGGAGAATTTGACTTTCCAAAAACATTTTAGATCATCTTCATAATCCTGATTCTGGTTTAAATTGTTTTTACTGTTGCTCTACAAATCATAAATCAGTCAGTTAGATAAACGTACAGTAAAATCAGCCAGCAAAACCCAACAAACTACCTGAAAAGAGAAACATTTATACTTGAAAAAGCTTGTGGAAGCCCCATGATAAATTTTATTTTGAGAAATGAAGTCTCTGATTGAGTGTAATGCACAGATCTGAAGCAGAAACACATACTGTGCTTATTGGATTAAGCTTGGCAGAGACCGTTCGATGTGTGTGAGAGTTCAACTAATGCACCAGAGCTGTGTTGACGTGCGAGTGAGCAGTAAAAGCAGTAGATGGTGTCCACGTGCAGACTTTCACACCTGTGTCCTTCCATCCACAATTATGCACATTCTCCTAGCAACAGGACAATCAGCTTCTATTTTCCTATAATGGATAGTACATTTTAGTCACTCTTTTTTTCTCTTCCCACAATATATAAAAAACACAATGCTCCTTGTAAATACCAAAGTACGAGTCAAAATGCAATTACTGAATCAGAGCTGCAAGATTTTTATGGTAATGTTTGCCCTTCCTAATTAGAATCGCGCTATTGTTACAGACAGCTCTTGGGTGACTCATAGAACTCAAGATATTTAATATATACTTCATTTTGTGGTACAAATCACAGCTATGTCGACAATCCAACACAGATTTATGCGCTTTTATGTTTTTTCAGAAAACAAGCATACAGCCATTCCATAAATTAACAAAATCTCTTTTCCATTCAGTTTCTCCAAGTAAATGTCTGGCATAAGAGTGCATTTGTAATATTAATACTGTAGCGATGCATTTCTGTGGCACATCTGTGCTACTTATTTTCACCTGGTCGACATTCTTTTCGATTTGTTGAGAGAAGAAACATGAGCAGCCACTAGCATTTGCTCAGAGTAATGGTGGACAGTCATCTCATCTGGCCATCTTAAGTGCTGTAATCTGTTAAAGATCCATAAATGTGTTTCCTAACTCACAGGAATAGGTAACAGCCTGACCTTTTGCAAATGCTATCTGTAGCTGCAGGTAATACTTTCCAAAGAAGTGGGGTTTAAAAATAAATATGTACATATAGACAGAGAGAGAGAAAGAGTGAATTTGGTTACAAATTGAAACATATTAATATTATTTGTTTGCATTATTTTTAAATAATGTAATAAATAATACAGTGCATTTCTGATTGTTGCCACTAGAGAGGCAGAAAACACCATACACCTTTAAAGGGGTCATATGATACGATTTCTAGTTTTCCTTTCCTTTAGTTTGTTATGTAGCTGTTTGTGCATGTATAAGATCTGCAGAGTTACAAAGCTCAAAGTCTCCCACAAAAGGATTTATTCTATCTAAAAGAGAAAGCTGATCTAGACCGGGCTAAAGCGCCTCATTAAAACACGCCCCCACATGTCTACGTCACGATGTGGAAATATTTGCGTCATATGACCCCTTTAAAGCAGAGTTTTCTTCACTGTTTTCTTTCTGGCCTTTTGTTTATGGCGAGATTGATTTGTCCAGCAAAGCCATCTGACTTTCATACCCTTAGTATGATGGTTGAGAACCCAAAAGGTCAGCAGAAATTATATGGGTAGGCAATCTAAACTATAATATTGGGAAGAAGCACATGAAATATGGCTCTACTGTGGTCAACACTCCTTAAATCCAACAAAAACTTTATTTAAAGTTTAAGTATAAACTTTGAGTTAGTCAACGTCTGGCTAATACACAAAACTGGCTAGAGACCAGATGCGAAGCTGAGCGCTGTCACCTGAATAAAATCAGACTTCACTTTGATTATTAAAAGCTTTGATGTCCTCATACCACAGGCCTCCAATTAGATTTCAGGCCACTTTTTTAGTTGGTATTACAGAAACAATGAGACATGAAATCATCCTCTTTATTTCCTGCCAAGTATCTCAAATGAAAATCCATTCTGATCCTCTCATTCTTGCCTACAGAGACATTAAACCAATCTTCTTGGAGACATCATTTGAGATTTGCAGCAGACATTTAGACAGACAGACTTCAAACAGTGACAACACTTTCTAGCAGTTAAATGTATTGGAGAGGAAAATGAAGAAGTGTGTTTTTCTGTCACAGTTTAACAATGACAGAAGTAATATATCTTCATAATAGAGAGTGGAAGATGTGAACGAATGATGCCAAACAGCAAAAGACAAACTGAGAGTCATACTGCACCAGACGAAAATGAAATGAGGAAAGATAGAGGAAAGCATTTGTAGTTGTTGCAAATACTGATTTGAAGTTTATTAGATGTGATTCAGGTCCCTCCTTAAATTTTAAGACCAATTATAAGCACAATTGCTCAGAAACGTAATAGCTTGGCCTCTCATCAAACATAATTTGAGATATCATATCACAAACAATGCATGCACCAAAGCACTATTTCAAACTAACAAAGGATTTTAATAGAGTATCATTCAATGTTAAAGTCACAAATTCCTACATTTCACGTCCCTCATTGTCTCCACAGACCATGCATTGCTGGTGCTTTAATCATAAACAACAAAGCAGTTGATTGATTTTAGACCTAAAAAGGAAGTAAAAGCTCATATACATTTAGCACCTGTGCAGGGGTGCGTTTCCCAAAAGCATCATTAGTTAACTATGGTCGTTAGTTTCATTGAACTCTATTGGTAATGACGGAACTTGCGACCATAATTGTTTTTGGGAAACGCACCCCAGTTCAAGACTGAAATTTGCCATACTGATCTGACTACTCCCTGCCATGAACAGACTGTTCCTTGGAGAGCTCCCAAGCTTTTCTATTGCGCAAACAATTAAAATCAGAAAGACTTCTGAAGGCGTTCTGAGAATCTGCTTATTTGCTGTAACCTGATAGACTGGTACAGGACAATGTGTGGGAACTGATAAGAGAAGAAATTCAAGGCCAAGCCCAGGTTGCAAATTACCTCAGTTTACCGTTTTGGAATTAGAAATATATATTTTCAAATAAAGTAACATTGTAGTTTTCCAGAACTGAAAATGTACTGTCCCTCAGGCCATCCAATTTGGGTTTCTAAACTGGCAGAGATTTAGAGAAATTTAGCATTACATCACTTGCTCAGATCCTCTGCAGTAAATGGGTGCCGTCAGAATGAGAGTTCAAACAGTTGTGTGTTGAAAAGCTACATGTTTGTTACAAACAAACCCATCAGTAAGACTTTTTTAACTTCAAACTAATGGTCATGTGGGTTACTTGTGGATGTTGTCTTTATCAGCTGTTTGGAAAACGGCTGTTTTGGAAATCAGCTGTTTATGCCTTAGAAAGGTTTGGCAAAAGCTTGTTTGGACTCAATCTGACGGCACCCATTCAAATGATGTAATGTTTTACAGAATTTACACCTGTATTTAGCGCTGTCCTCATGTAACCCAAGATGAGGCACAGAGGTAAAATGGAAAACTATAAAAATCCCACCCAGAAGCTACTCATTCCAGATTGTTTACATAAGCGTTGAAGGGCAGAGGATAAATTGCCCCATTTGAACTTGATACATAAATATTTTGAAGCTCTACAATGGATAAAGTCAGAGATGGTTGTTGAGACCTGCTGGAGCCTGGGAAATACATCGTGGCAGATGAAGGCTTCACCACCAAGGGGATTTTTTTCCAGTGGTAGAGCAATACTTATAGATTTAAAAGAACCCCACAGTGTACTGAAGATTCATAGAATAAACAGCCAAGATGAGGTTCATTGAATAAGGGTTAATTTTGTGTCTAATTATACTTTACAGTAAAGGAAAACTCATCTTTACCCATCTAAGTTCATTGTGCGCACATAAAGCGGAAAAAGAATCATTTGCCACTGTGATATCTTCACTACCAAACATGGTGCATTTGTATAAGCGAGCCTTTTTTGTTCAACGTAAATTCAATCCACACTCAAATCACTCTTGATAAGTATAACAAATCAGTCATGTCGCTGCCATCTGCCAGTGGGATTTTGGTCACGGTGGTCTGACGATTTACACTGTTGAAGAGATGCGTCAAAAGATCTGATTGATATGTGTGTTTGGATTCAGGGCCAACTTTAAACTTTTTAAAAGTTGTGTAAAACATCTTTGTCATAATCACATTTGATTTATGCAATTTATCAATTAGATTGGCAAAAGCCAGTTTGATGACTCACTCTGCCAGATGAGACATGCTTCTCAGAGTCAGCTAAGAGTGAGATGAAGCCAAACTTACTTCAACAGAAGGCATTTCTGATAGCTCTGGTTCAATTACAAGTGAAAAATGTTACCTGGAAACCAAACAACACTTGGATGGCTAGTAATGTGTGCTAGCATTAGACATCAGAAAATGTTGCTAGAATTTGGTGTAATTTTTAAATATAAAGGCTGAAATAGTATTTTCTGTTAAAATGTACTCAATCTTTTACAGCTTCGAAACCCTTTTTCTTTTATTTATATTTAACTGCTACCCATGAGACTACAGGGTAAAATAAAATAAAATAAAGTCCTGGCACAGAGCACGACGCATTAATCAGCCTCTTAATCTATGTTAGGGGAAAGATTTTCAAAACTTGCATGCTCTTCCCAAATGAAATACAGTATTTTTCTTCCCATTCTCTACTGTACTCCTCCCATGATCTTTTTCATCTTTTGGGCTTAGTGACACACCCATTTTTACTTTCATTTTTGGCTGAAAGACAAAATCTGTGTTAACTAATATGATGCACTGCATTAAGATTGGATATACAGACTCCAGTCTAACAATTATTACTTCCTGCATGTTTTCAAAGATAGAGAACTAGAAAATAGCTCCTTGTTGTTTACATTTGAGGGAAAGGCAATCAATACAAACAGAATGGTTCTAGAATACTGGAAGGCTAAAAAATAACCATCATAAGGCATGTTTTGTAACAGTCGGTTTGGCAAGACATATTTGATATCTAAAAGCTTGTTTTGCTCTGAATGATTGCTTCTAAAGTGGTGCTATAGTGTTTGCAGCTGTAATTCAGTACAAACCCAAGGTGAATCTGAGCAGCCAAATACTGTACACCATCAATTTAGTGCTGCAAACAGTCCATTTATATTACTGTGTTGTGTCATTTAACAGACTCAAAAAATTCCAAGACAGTTCCCTTTTGGCTTAAAGGTGCAATGACATTAGGGGGCAAGAACAGGTAGGCATGCACCAATATTGTGATGGGGGCACTAGTGGCAGTGCCATGACATGTGGGATAACATAACAAAATGTAACGTAACGTAGCATAAAAATAAAATAACCATGGTGCCAGTATCAGAACATTTTGCCAGGTGACCAAGGACAATTCCTCCCCACACTATAATTAAAAACACAAGGACATGTACACTCGTTAGTGTACAAGCACATATTCAGTAAGGTGCAGAGCAAGTAAGTAATCCTGTACCTTGGAGGATGTTCGTCCTTTGTAGTGCAGTAAAGATAATCTTGCATGCAACCCTCATGCTGTGCAAATAGACGCAACGTTCATGTTTCTCTTCTTGCTAATTGGTCTCAGCTGTAGATGCTATCATTCAAGATGTTGTGTCGTCAACAACTGGGGCTGAATATTAATGAAACAAAATAATGTTCAGGGCTAATTTAGAATGTTATCATATGCAGCATAGTAAGCTATAGTTTATTCATAAATTAGCATTTTTGCACAGAGTCCTACAGTAATTGACTTGTTGCCTGAGGAAGTGTTTGCTTATCATTGCAGTAAAATAGGTTGCTTATAGCACAATGATTTTTATTTATTTTTTTATTTTTTTATGACATACAGGCATACAGGTTAATTAGTCAACTTTCAAATTCTCTGGCAAGGTCAAATGCATTTCAAGACTAAGGAAGATTGCTGTCAAGTTTAGAAATGGGAAAATATTTTAAGATGCTCAATTTTTGTTTAGGATTATAATTTAAATGAATAGTTCATACAAAAATAAATAAATATCAAAACTTTATAATCATTTACTCACCCTCATGTTATTGCAAACCTGTATGACCTGTATGTATTCTTTCTTCTGTGGAACATAAATGAAGATATTCTGAAGAATACTGCGGTAACCAAACAGTTTCGATTGTCATTGACCATTATAGACAACAAAATCAACTAAACTGTTTGGTACAACATTTGTCAACATGTCTTCTTTTACATTCCATAGTGAACAATGACATAATTTTCATTTTTGGGTGAACAAAGTCTTTAAAAACAACAACAACAAAAACTTCTGGACATTTCCTCTGTTACAGCCCTGAAAAATAGAAACTAATAACTAAGTAATTTATTGAATACACACGTGGACCCAGTTGTGGAGCTTTTGCCATTTGAAATACTTGATTCTGATTGGTCAGTCTTGGCGTTCAGTCATCAAATATCTCTTAATTAATAATTTCCACATTTGACACTGTTTATTTACAGTTTTTAATTTATTTATGCATTTTTGTCAGTGCATGCATTAAGCATTACAATTGCAATTTACTAAAGGCAGTATAATACATAATTTGTCTTATCATAGAAAAACTTCTTTCTCTCTTCGGATATATTAGAATGATATTTGGTATGCATGTAGAAACTGTTACCATTAAGATGCAAATGGTGTCATCTTACAGTTCTCACTCAAAGCCTCAAAGTTGTGATACATTGCTCTGGTTTGAGGCGATATCATGCAGTGCATGATGTTTTGTTTCAAATCCAGCTGTGATGATACATGACACTAATACTAACATCACCTAAAGGAAACTAAAGATCCGAATGGTCAAATGGAAGTCAGGCATCATAGTCTCCGCATATGTGAAACATGGGAAGAAGAATTAACAGATATGTGATTTTCTTGTTCAGTTTACAACCTGGAGACAACCAACAACCTGAAATTACATGTATTGGTCTTTTTAAAAAGTGCAAATTAACAAGTGCTAAAATGCTGTTGTTTTTCCTCAGTATGAGACTCAAAAATATTACTTTTTTAATACAGGGGCTTGGTAAGATAATTACCAAGGAATATATGAAATAAAGTGAAGAAAATGCAATAAATCCTACACAATTTGACTTTTAATCTCAGCAGACAATCTACATGCACGGAGAGAAATATGTATCAGCACATTTGTATGCAAGTTTCATTTGTAAACTGAAACAAACTCTTAAGAAGTCAGACATTAAAATTGCATTAGATGTCTTAACATATTCCCATTAGGCTCGAATCATGCAAAATTACTTAAGCATAACAAATTAAACTTGCTATGCTGAAGGTCATGCTAATGAATATATTATATACAATAAGCATGGTAAATTGGATAACTATCAAACTGTCTACTTTAGGATGTCAGTAAAATAAACACATGCAAGATGCCACAGTATTTTGCCTCAGCCTATTTAACAGCTTTGTACCAAAGAGGGTATTACTTAAATAATTCATGGTCACCAAGAATAGCTGAACGATGCATCTTCATGGTCATTATTCAAATGTGTTTAAGCAATCGTCTGAATATCAATCAAACAGATTCCATTTTCAATGTGTTTGTCTCTTCTGTCAAAGCAATCTTACCGTGGCCATTCTTCCAAAACACAACATAAATACAAAAATAGCTTTAGGGAATTTTAAAACTTGGACACCTAGCATACAGTACAATTATGCAAATCATGCATTGTTGAAATGCTAAATTATAATATATGTCATTATGCATTTGACATCTTATATAATTTATCTCCCTTATTATCACCCTTCTCAGAAAATGTATAAATTATCATCCAAGTCAGATCCTAAACATTTTTCATTTTGTGTTGCAAGGAGGTTTATCAGATATTGTATGCATAAAATAATGTTTTATATCCTATTAGGCTATTTCTTTACATTCTAGTGTCATAGCAAAAGTCGAATATAATGAGCAAAACTCATGAACAAGTGCACGCTGTGCCCTAGATTTTTAATGAAAACTTCATCTTCCATTTGCAGGTTTCAAATAGGTTGAGTGGAGACGAGCTAGAGGAATGTAGTTGGGTCTGTCATTTCTCTTTCCCATCTCATGGCATTGAGATAATCTTGTAATATTAATTGAAATATTCATGGGAAAACAGCAGGGAACTCACTGAATTTATTCGCTCAGTCACACACATACAACATGAATCCTACTTAACCCATACTAAGTGGCTTCTAAATGCTAATGTGGCACTCATCTTCCATTTTCACCTGTAATTTAGCATCTCATGAAACCGCTGGTGCATTCACTGCTGGTTCATCTGTGCCACATGAAGCTCTTAATTCAAAAGGTGAGGTACAGCTTGCTTTTTCTAGCTAAAAAGCCTATATAATGGCTGGGTTCTACTGAGAAAATCCCCACAACCATATACGCCACTATTGGGGCATGTTGTCACAAAAAGCCATTTTTCCTTTCTGAGTAGTAGTGGTAGAAAAGATTTTTCATCCAAAATTTCCATTTAAATCATATGAAAGGAAAAAGGAACACTCCACTTTTTTTGGGGGAAAAAAATGATATTACGCAGCACCTGAAAGTAGTCCCCAGCTAGGTAACTAGTTATGATATAGCTGGGGACTGCTTTCAGGTGCTGCGTAATATCATTGCGCCTGCTGCACCCACAGTACGGCAGCAAATTTCCTTGATTATTACGCCGGAACGAGAGTATAGTTCCTTGGCATATTGGCCTAGAAAATCGCAGTTTTTCACTTTCCGTCGGTCTTGTGCACGATGTAACTACAGAAGAGTCAAGCTTTAAATAGGAAAATCATCAAAACTCTTTGGTCATTTTTGAGCGAGATGCTAATGGTCTAATCCGATTCAATGATCTATGCTAAGCTAAAAGTGCTACCGCCAGACCCGGAGATCGTCTGAATGGATTCAAAAACGGTAAAACTCAACTGTTTAACTCTTGGGGAGTTGTAAAATGAGACTATTTCCAAAATGAGTGTTCCTTTAAGACATATAAAAGTAAAATTTTAAGATATTCAATATTCTTTTAGTGACACATGAGGAAAAAGGCTATTTACTAACCATACTTTGAAGCCATTTGCATCATCTTTCTGAATGCATCACATTTTGCTCTGTTTCTTAAATGTTTTTTTATATATATATATTAGATCTGTGCTCTTCACTGGTTTTCTCCAGTGGTTTGAAAAAAAAAATCATAATTAAATAATACATTAAAATAACAAGTAATCCTTGTTTAAGCCAAAGCCAATGCTGTGATTCAGAAGACCATCCTTCATCTGACTCATGAAGTTAATACTTGCTTTACTTTTTCTTATCTGGCAATACCACAGATTTTAACCTGAGATGTGAGTGTTCAACAATCAGCTTCAAATGTCAAGAGCCTATCTTTCCTCTTCTGCAAATACTCCACGTCATGCATAACCTTCAGTCACATTGTCGAAGTATGACTCATCTTTCTAAAGAACTTCTCAATAATCTGCACATTTCCAACCTGCTGTTCGACGCTCCACTTGCCTTTATCTTGATTTTTAAGGACAACACCCCAAATGGATACCACTGCGCACACAAGAATCTCAAGAAATCTCACAGATAATTCAAAATGTCTCATTTCGATGGATGTCATGCAAATTGAAGATCAACCTCACCTATTTAAATAAATAATTTATTTACTATACTAAGACAATAGATAAAGTAGCTAATACTTCACTATCTGCTTTTTACTTCATTATCTGACTTGTTTTATCTGCTGTTAGTGTCTGAGAATGTTTGCCATGAGCGTGAAGTCATTCTCAACCTGCTGCCCTCCCTCATACTGTTCCACATTTTAAACCCAAGAAATAACTAATTGAGTGACCAAAAGTCTGCAGTTCTCTGTTTTCATTCATCAAATATTACAACAACTGTTCATTTATCAAATCTAATTAAAATGATCACAAGCATACACATAAACCAAGAGATCCATCATGCTGATAAAGAAAGAAATGCCTATCTATACCTCATTTTATTGCAATCGTTTATCTTTGGAGATATGTGTGATATAAGATGCTTTAAAATGTGGAATGTGCAATGCATTTTTTATGGTAACTTAATCAGTTTCAAAAATATCAAGTCTCAAAACTGAATTGCAATGAGCAGAGTTATCAACACCGCAGGTTAATTTAGCGTGACTAATGAAAAATAAATAAATAATAATACACAAATATAATTGTATATTACAAATACAAATATTTTCAAATTATATGATATTTTAAAATTAAACAAATTCATGTTCATTTAAAAATATATATTTTAAATTATTTTTTTTTTAATAAGAAATTATGTTCAGTTAATTACATACATTCATACATATAAAATATATAATTATTTATTTACAAAATATATACTATATGACTGACGGCCCTACAAACCACAGCAATCAAACTTACTCACTTTCAGAGTAAGCCGAGTAATGAAGAACACGCTTCAGATGTTGAAACTGCAAGCAGATCACATCAAATACTGATCTGAATATCATGATTACCCATCTCCTATTAACTTAAACCACATGAAGCTGCTCACAGTGCTTTCTAGATTTCAAATCCTGTTTTACCCTATCAGTTGTGCTCAGACATGTTGAAATGTTCATGACCTATGATGTGGAGATCAAACGAGAGGTTCGTGTGGTATAAAGCATGGTAAACTGAGCAAGAAGAGACTTTTCTTGATCTTAGAGGTCAGCCCTGATGCAGCATATCCAAATTAATTCCAGTACTTGACCTTATAAAATGCTACTTCATTTGTGCATAAAGGTAATCAAGTCAAATTACTCTGAAGGAGCAGAGATATTCGTATGGAAGATTCAATGAGCCAGGAAATCATGGAGCTCAGACAGCTGGACCATTCCTACATGGAGGCCAAGGCCTTGGTCTAGTTCACCGCTGTAATTGGCTTTTGAGCTGGAGCAACATTTGAGCAGAAATAACATTTATTCTCTATATAGAAGTAAAATCTTTTTTATTGACATTTCAGAGTGTTTATACGGAAACAGCAAGGGAAATTTAAACAAAAGAACTGATTGTTATTTATGCAGCAAACATAAGTAATTACTTTAAAATGATTTATTTAGCTATGAGCCAGTTCAACAGATTTAGGCTAAGATAAGTAGTTTCTAAAACTGACAAAGCTTGCCTTGATTGAAACTTTTGAAACGTTTTTTTTTTTTTTTTGTTATTCCTCCTGCCCTTGAAATGTGTCAAATCCAGAACTGCATCACATTCTGATTTATTATTCCTTATTTATTAAACAGAAAGTTTTTATTTAAATTTGAAGCCCTTAAAATTAACAACAATAAACGGTCTAGATTAGGCTAGAGTATATATATATATATATATATATAAAAAATATATATATATATATATCAATAATAATAGTAATAATAATAATAATAATAATTTGCTGTGCAGCAGATGGTTAAAAAATCCATGTAAAGCTTCACTGGTAAATAACAAAATATCTGCAAATTATAAATTGCTTGCAAATAAATTATTTTTTCTGCAAACATGAATACTATTAAAAAGCCATCAATGGAGAAAAATACACATGATACAAACATTTCCAGTATTTACCAGCAGGGGCTGACTGAACCACTCTAAGGCAAACCTTGACCTCTTTTTCTGCCCTCTCTATAATCTACTCTATATAGGCAAAAGACAATAAATTAATGAATTAATAAATAAACTAAGCAAAAATAAACATTCGCTGCCATTGATAAGTTTGTAAACTCTAAAAGGTGGCTTGGGAACATTACTTTGACAGAGCAAATACGCTAATTTAGTTACTTTATCACTATTTTGCATTTAAGCAAGCCACTTAACCTATGTTTCCTTCAAGCAGAGCAATTAGTTTGCTGTAAATTGTTTGGAATGCAAATCATCTGCTAAATGGCATGTAACTAAGTTAAACAAAAGGTCACAGCTTTTTATAGATTTGTAAGTGGAGCCCCACGTGGTTCTATAGAGCCTGAAATATGCAATTTCCTCCTCTTCACTTAGTTTGTTCACATGGGGGGTAATTTGTCTTGGTGCCATGGCTTCTTTCAAAGAAATAGCTTTATGCTTGTGTCATGGTGACTTGAATTAAAATATAACTGAAGTAACATGAGTCAACACGAATGAACGCCTAGCTTACAGTGACGTGCCTGACATAAGTAAGTTACCACAGTGGGAAACACAATAATAAATTGGCATGAAGAATAAATGCACAGACAGTTATTCAACACTGTTCATAAAGGTCTTAAAACACTGATCAAATTGCTGTAAATAAGTGTAACAAAGCAAAATACACTGCTTGTGGACACCATTTACTTGCTACTCTGTGCATCAATACAAAACTCTGATGATCTGATGCCAAATCCAGTGATCTGTTCTTCCTCAAAAGAGCTCATTTTATCAACCCAATGTCTCTTAAACACATTTTTTATTTCTAGTGAATGAACACTGAGCTGTTAATGCGCATGTTGTCTGAGACAGAGACTAAATTACATAGTCCTATTTCATTTTGGTGGAAACAATAAGTAGAGTCAACCAAAAGAACTCTGAAGTTCTCTGACAAAAACTGTATGAAATGCACCGGAGGGAACATTTCAGCTAAATATCCTCCAGACGGTACTTTGAAATAAACATAATGCCTCAGATGTATCTAAATTACCCCCTGCCTTGTCATTGTTTCACCAAGAAAGAAATCCGTTCACAAGCTGTATTCAAATACATATGAGAAGCTTTTAGCAGCAGTTTAATTGTAAAAATCCTTAGAATCTGTTGAAAACCTATAGTGTGTTTTTGACTTGCTGCAAAGAATTCGAAGATCTCCTTATTTGTGAAAGTTGCATATATAAAAGTCTACATGTGGCCAAAACATCTATGAGGGTCTCTCACATTCTTGCAAAAACCAGAAACCTTCACGATCATCATTCCCACATCCTAATCTCACCCTGTCAAATTGATAATACAAGGCAGTCTGTATTTAGACACTTTGTATGCACAAAGATTTGTTTTAAATAAACTACAGGGCCTTCCCTCCCAGCCAAGCTCTCCTCAGACCAGATTTTGATCCTTTTTGCACCGCTCCTATGAGGTGATGCCCCACAGATCTGTCTTTAGTTTCCACGCTTCATTTTATAATTCATTTTCATGAGATTTCAGCATCTTTGTGATCTTTTGAAAGCTTAGCATACAAAATTGGAAAACTCTGGAAAACTTGAGCCATTAAATACAAAGCACTCACATGGGGTCCCATTTATTTAAATCAAGATGGGATTTCAGAAGTATTTGAGAATAATATCTGGTTTGCTAGGAGAAGTAGGAATAACTGAGATGTGAAGTCCTTCATTTGCGTGACTAACATTTTTAGAAAACAACAGACCATCCGTTGTACATTTGATGAAGTTTAAACCTCCTGGTAAATTGATTTTCATGTGTAATGGGAAACTAGGCAGGCAGCAGTTTTCTCATGGGAAAACGATGATGGGCTGCTGTTTTCATTTATGGAGGGGAGAGTGAGCAAAACATTTGACAGAGTTTGCTTCCTTGTATTCAGACAAATGAAGTCTGCATTCTAAACATTTTAGGTTTCAAAAAAAGAAAAACTGGAACCGTTTTTGATTCAAAAAACAACAATGGATCAAACAACTACAAAGGTATTATCTTTTTTTTTTTTTCATTTTCTTCTTGGAAATGGTATTATGCCAAATGCTAAAGGATTTTTATTTTACTTTATTTTCTCCCAAATGACTAAATAGCAACTAAAAACAACACCACTTTCCTACATGCATGCCATGCAATAATAATAATAATAATGATAATTTAAATAATACTAACATAATTGTATCCATATTTTTAATTTTTAAAAATAGCATTTATGCTGCAAGTGAGAATCACCTGTAATAATAATAATAATAATTTATTTTAAACTGAATGCTTTTTGAGACAAAACATTGTCCATTTTCTGTTTTTCAATAACTGTAGAATCTAAAAAGTTAATATTTAAGTTTAAAAGCTCCTTTGTTGCATGGGGAAAATATGACCCTTATATAAAGTCTTATTGATTTGTTCAGAATGATGTACAATATGGCTCCACTTTGTCTGGTCCAATTTCAATGGAGATTAACTTGTTAAATAAGACTGTATAACACTGTATCTCCAAGATATGCACTGTTTGTTTACAAAAAGCTTTAAAACTGAGGAGTTTGTTATACAATGCTTGCTATGCGATGGCATGAATTATTAAAATAAACAGAAAATGCATGCTTTTTCTAAAGTGGGTGTGTTGAATAAGCATTTCTTGCCCCAAATTCTGCTCTAACATTAATGAACCCACAACATATTCTCAATATATCACAACAGGCATATGCATAGGTATCAAATATACTTGTTGCTTATAGCGAATGGATATTAAATGCAATAGCAGGGTTGGTTCCCCCAGGCCAGGGTCAAGCAGTCTTCTGTGTAATTGGGATAAATGAGATGCAGTGGTTAAGAGCTCGTCAGTCTTTCCCACCAAGCTGCTCGCCCTGATAGAATGTCAATATACGACCGAATCGAGTCACAGGGACACAGTGGATTTAATCTTCAGACCAAAACCACTGCCGTCGGGCCTCTCATTGCAGGAAAGATGGTGGATGTGACAGAACCGAAGCCACACACACACACTCTCTACAGTACCAGCACGCTCTCTTGCAGTACAAAGTGATGCATTTGACATATCTTTGCTTACTAAAAGAGCTATACATATATAATTATATCTCATCATCAGATGCATAAAACGGATGATCAGATGAATGCTTAACATTCACTAAAGACTATAATCCTACTGCATACAGTTTATGAATTATACATATACTCTATTCAAAACGGCAGACAGTGACAAATGAGAGGGATTATGAAAGTGACTTTTAATATCTGATTTAAAGCAATAGTTTACTCAAAATTAAAATTTTGTCATCGCTTAATCAGCCCCATGTCATTCCTGTCTCATATTATTTTCTTTCCACTGTAAAACACAAAAGGTGAAAGACTATCTTAAGTGGAAGAGCTTCTGTTTTCCCTCCGTGGATGCTGAAACTGGCAAGGACAAAGAAAGGCACCGTAAGTATCATAAAAGCAATCCATAATACTCATGCACTGTATTCAGATTTTAAAGTGTTTTGAAGGCATATCTAAAGAGTCCTATGATTTCTGCATTGCAGAAAATGTGGGCTGAATTACGGAATTCAGTCATAAAAATGGAATTTACTGTATTATGTGGAATGTCACGGTGTGGAAATCTACCATCTCATGAGAAAACTTCATCATCTCTAAAGCAACAGAGTGCACTTCATGAGCATTTTACTATTTCCTTTGATAAAACTATTGTCAGATACGCACAGAAAGTCAAATGTCTTCACTACAAAATGCCAAAATAACAGTTAACGTTTTATGAAATCCATTGATTAGACATCCTTTTTGATTATAAAAAATAGTTTCAGTTTAATTAAAAAAATTAAATGGCAATTAAACCACTAAAACAGAATTTGGGAAGAAATAAAACATGCACATCTACATATGCTCTTTTTGTGAGGAACAGATCAAAATCCCCTCTTCTTAAATCTAATTTCTGGTCATGTTTTTGAAATCTTCTACATAATTATTTGACAGAACCAACGTGTTTGCTCAAGTGGCGTCAAAGGACGTGTGAATTAAATTGGAGAGGTCCCACAAAGAGGAAGATTATCAGTGAAAGGCTTTAAGGCGATGTACTTTTTTTCAATTTTAAAATATCCCAGCTTTACATGCAGAGCATGGCATTTGTCGCTCGATTGCTCTGAAAAGTCTATATGGCTCTGTAAATGATCTCCAAAGAAACTGCTTGACAGTTTCACCCAAAAATGCATGAAAAATGAATTCTGTCATCATTTACTCACACATCAATTCAAAACCTAAATATTTTGAAGAATGTTTCAACTGTTGTTGTCCATACAGTGAAAGATACCGAAAGTCAATTGTTTTTACTGAACACTTTCACTGTATAAAAAAATAAATCTACAGCTCATACTGCTTTAAAATGGCATGAGAGAAGAAATGACAGATTTTTGACCTTTCACATTGTTTTCTACAAAAGGTGACTCTTCTGCCAGTTTATCCATCAATGAACCACAATGCACAACACAATGTTAGGCCACCTAAGTAGTTGTTTGTATATATATTAGGCTATTTTGTTTGTATCACGTAAATCAATAGCAACCTGGGTGATCAATCTTCCTCTTTAGAGAATGACTTGCATATCTCCAGCACTCAGATACGATCTTGGGGCTGGAATACTCAATGATCTGGCACAAAAACACCAATACACAACCTTTTACTAATGCATAAGTGCTATTTGTTACTGTGTGACACCAGGAAGCTAAATAAAACCCTTAAACTTACCGTTGCAATACATCATCCCAACTCTTATCCCAAAAGGCCCATAAGAGTTCATTCTCATTTTAATGACTTTGACAACTCATTAACTTGAAAACAAGCGGGAGGTCACCGGATAAACATCTCCATGAGAGCTGAACTACTCACAAGAGCCCATCTGTCACAGAAATACTCAAAGTTAAGCCCTGTTTAAAATGCAAGACATCTTGGATGAGCCTTGGACAGCCAATAAAACAGATTTTATCATCTATTCCTTATCTCTGCCCATATCTATGAAAAACAATCTCCGCTGGCACTTCACACCATGGGTCTTTTACTCACAGGAAATGAAAAAGGGCCGAGACGGTGTTAAACAATGTGACCCATTCACCTCTCATTACGATCCATTCCATCAACAATGCATAATACCACATGCGAACGACTAGAGATTTTCTCAATAGGTGAACAGAATGTATTTCTGAAAATGTATCTTCTATACATAATAGAACATCCTGCATTTCATCTAAAATATGTTAGCCTTGCCAATAAGCCATATTTTACATCTGAACAGAGGTGAAACCATCTTATGACATGATCACCAATTGCACGTTCAAGCGTGGATGGCTTGAAAACACCTGCTCGGCACCCTATCAAGAAAAATAAATCCATCTTGAACAACTGAAAGTACAGACCTCGTTTAAACTTTGTGTAGATACATGTGGCGATACACTGTGTCCTAATCAGTTTAGATTCCACCCACAAGTAATTTCTCTTGGCAAACGTCAAAATGGGACGTGATGCAACACAGTCACAACACAATCATTGTCTTGTTTCTTGCCTTTATTTGCTTAATTGTAAATTATATTTTTTTGTAGCTGTGTTTATGCTGCTGTTATTCATGTTACAGGTTGATTGTAATGCACAGCTTACAGAACACTAAAGTATCTGCAACCAATAGTATTTTCATCTGGAAAGTCTAGTTTTTACGCACAATGATGTCTCACAGCTTATACAGTTCTTCACTTCTTGCTCAGTGTTTATTGCATCCCAATAGGGTGCAATGGAAATCTTTCACTGGGCAACATGCAGGATTCTCAAAGTTCGATATCACTTCTCGCAAGCTGGAAGTGATGCATGAAGAAGGGAAAGTATAGCATGCTGTAGTGATTTATGTATAGCCTACAGAACATATAGGCTACAGAAAAAGAACATTACATACTTTTAACATGTTAGGTCTATTTGTGTATGTTCTGGCCTCAAAGAGGCTGTAAAAAGTGCCTATTAAGATTCAAAACCCGTAAGTCAAAGTGAGAATCCTGCACAGTGATAATAGCTGGTTTAAAAAGGCTTAACTTGCTTGTTTTGTTCTCATTTAAAGTAACGTGTGCCATTTGTAACCATGTCACGGAAGAAAACTCGGGAATGCAGTGCTGTAATTATTAAGTAAGAAATGTTCACTCCCTTAAACTGTGAGATGAACTGTTAAAGAACAAGAAATTAGCATTGTTGTTTAGCTGATTGTCTTTTGTTTTAAACAGGTTTTCTTTCATTGCCTGTGGAATGTAAACAATCGAAAGAACGAGATAAATACATGGGTGTGGGGGGGGGGGGGGTGAAAAACAACATAGTATGCCATCTTTTTCTCAGACGAGCTACTTAGTAAGTGGGAAAATTGTGGAATTCAGATTAAAATAACCATCCCATGACTACAAGCTTATCTTCCAGATGACTAATCAGATCTAAATTTATAAATGAGATTATGTAAGGTGTTCACAAAGAATACGCAGAGTCTTTATCATTACAAAGCCCCATTAACAGGCCAAGCGAGAGAGGTCGGCTAGGGGCATTTGATAAGCTAGAATAGTGGAAAGAGCTTAGAATCGTTAAGGAAATTCTATTTGCACATTTGGATTATAGTCAAACCATTTAAAGTGAAAATTCAAAATATACTCACCCTCGTGTCATTCTAAATTCATATAATGAATGTCCAAGATGTGCTTTTATGTACAGTTTAACAACAAAAATAAAATTATATTTGCTCAAAAAATAAAAATGCCCTTTTTTGTTATTGTGAGATGTTCCAAGATCCTGAGACCTACAGGTCAGAGTTAAGAATAAATGCTGTAATAAGCATAAATATTAAAATACCCCTAGGCTAAATATTGTGCATGTTTACATATGCCTCCATGGTTACAGTAGCAGTTAGTCAGCGTCGCGGTCTGTGTGTATGTAGATATGTATATGCAAGCGTGTGCGTCTGCGAATACTGAATCACACAAAGTAAACCTTCAGCTTCCTTTTTCAAAGCTGTGGGACCAACAACTCATCAGCCTCCGCAGGCCTGGCAACACAGGAAAAGAGCCCTCTACAAGACAAACAAATAAAAGTTTCTGTAAGCCTCCAGAATTCCCAGTCCGATGTGGGAAAACAGCAGGGTCATCTGCATTTGATAACAGAGAGAAAATTATAACCAAGAAATGAAATGGCCATCTTTGGCCAATAACAAGGACTGTGGACTCTGGTAAAAACTGAAGCGTACGTTCTATGAAACTCAATCCATGTGTCAGTTGCTTACAAGGCCTCCACACAAACACAACTTACATTTTAAATTTTCTATGATCCATGATCAACAAGTACAACTTGTGTCCATTTGACCTAAAGTTACTTTGTTACTTTGGGCCTGAATAATCTAGGATGTTGTTCTGACACCTATGGTTTAAAACACAAATTCTTTATTTCTGTTTGTTTATTTATTGTTTATTTTGCTATCCTAACAACACATGACAAATATATATTTTTAAATGGTACAGTTTATTATTTCTGCATTGATTGTATTGAATCACTGATTTTTAGGTGCTTGAACTGGAGAGGAAGCTTTGATCTACATCGGCATTATTATTCCAGCAAGGCAAGTCTTTCAGCAGGTCGCACAGGCAAAGTTCATTTTCTTGCCGGCAGTTCAATAATGACCCAAAGGTGTCTCAACTGTGTGTCCTCCTGCTTCAAAGGAAGTAATTTTCAGGTATATTATTATAGTAATTAAACTATACAAGACCTGGGACTGATGGAGAAAAATTGAGAGAGTTGAGGAGAGTTAGTAGGAGAGGAAAAGTGAAGTTTGCCAAAGTAAATATAGGGAGTTATAATGGATGAAATGTCTGTAGAAAAGGAGATAATATAAAAAAAAGTTGTAATTTAAAAGTCATAAAAGCTGTAGCAGAATTTTTAACATCTTCAAAGAAACTCTTCAGGGTAAAGAAAAGACCCCGGGGATCCATCATCACAGAAGAAAATACAGTCTCCCTTTCTAGGCACCTGCAGGCATGTTAACTATAGACTTGATTACCTGAACATTGCACATGAACTGAAGTACTATAAACTTTTTGGCATTCTCTATCCTGACACTAAACAATCATTTTTTTAAAAGATTTCTATAATATTACTGAAGCAACGCTTGTATGAGAAGAATTTATGTAAAAAGGACAGTTTACTCAAATACTCTCATATTTAGCTGTGAAACACAATTTGGCCAACAATAGTTTATAGTGAGTGTGTCTATCAACCTTAAAAAAAAATAAACATAGTAAACATCTCTTAAAAAAAATCTATATGATAGTTTTATGTTAGAAACCGAGGATACTGTAAGATATTCACTGAAAATCTTATCATTTTTGGTGGATTTGTTTTTTGTTTGTTTTTTTCATCCTAGGAGTTTTGTGCTAGGAGCTGCATGAAGATTCTACTATTTTGTTGCATGGGGAAAAAATAACCATATACAGGTTTGGGACATCAATAATAACAATTTTAATTTTTAAGTGAACTGTTCCTTTAATGATCTCTACAGGCTGGTCTTTCATCCCTGATAATCTAAAAACCTTCTGTTTTTACCAAAAGAGGCGTGCTTTGATTTTGAAAAAAAGCTGCACAGTCAAAAAGAAATTGCAATTTGTTGATTACAACTGGCAGTGCTTTACTGTGAAATGATTTATTTTCGTCTGAGGGTATTTATTTTATTACATGAGAAATATCCAACAGAAGAAGCTGCTACATTGCTTAGAGTGACGTGCAAGCAGTGGTAACTTGAACTGCTGGGTGAGTATTAACTGCTCAAAATGTTCAGAAACTGAGACAGATGTCTGAAATTGAGAAATTATCGCAATATATCAGCATGGCAATCTGGGAAGGAATACGGCACAGGCCCGTTTAACATTTTAACGTTTTGGAATCAAATTGTGTGATTGCTTTATTGTCTGATTGTGCTGATTTCAGTGCACAATGTGGTGAAACTAATGATGTTTTTAACTTCATTATCATGGCATGTGAGCTGTTGAAGTCTCTAGCTGCCTCACAGTAAAACAATCAAAATGAGTATTCATGCTGTGTTACGTTTGAGGTATAAGAAAAATTTTCCTCAAAAGTTACAGTAATAGTCCGCCATACCTAGGAGGAGTCTACATCCTGGAACAGGAAAATCAACTATGGCCTCAACCTTTGCTCTGACAGGAAGTAAGAAACAAACACAAATCCAATACTTCTAGCCAAAATATCAGCCCATAATCCATAATAATGCTTCCTCCGGTGAAAAAGTCCATCCCCTGTTGTGCTTTCACATCAAACTCCATCAAACATATTTGTTTAGAACTTTCTTTGCTTGTAAACGGTGCTTGATCCATCTTAATGATAAAATTGTTTACAAACATGCAGCTTTTCACTTCACAAAATGTTAGACTGGAGTGGTGTGGATTACTTGTGGATTATTGTGATGTTTTTATCAGCTGTTTGAACATTCTGATGGCACCCATTTACTGTAGAGCACAGGTGTCCAGGTGTCCAACTCAGTTCCTGGAAGGCCGCAGCCCTGCGGAGTTTATGCTACGTTCAAGTCCTCCTGGGATTTTCGTACTTACGAGTTGACAAGTCAGGTGTGTTCAAGTCACTTTGGTCAGAACAAGATGGCGATTTCACTTTTCTACATAAAATTCAACGATTTTTTTAAACTCTACATCTGCAAAATGACAAATAAAGAATGTGCATCTGCTGTTTTAGCTTTTTTTCTGTTTTTATTAAATTTATGAAGGTGATGTAAACTGAATCCTTATTATGTTCTATGGTAATTATACAATAACATAATATTTTATATATGTAACGTATCTGGTTTTATTTACAAAAATGTATCATTTTATTAATTTCAACAAATTTACCGTCAGTACAGATGCTGCATATCTATAGTTTTTGGCTGAGTCCATTGCATTCAACACTTTTTCTCACTGACACGCCCCCAACACGGAAACTCGGGGCTTAAAGAAAATTTTGAGTTTCCCACTCATAACAACGACTTTGTGGTGGAGTTCATGTGCGTTCAACTAGTAAAAAAGATCTATCCGACATGACTTGAACACAGCATTAGTTCCCTTCCAGGAACTTCGAGCTACGTCCGAAGACGCTATGGGAACGCCATCAGCGTAACCGGCGCTCTGAATATTTTATACAACAGTCTAATGGATGGGCGAGGCGTCACGGGCGGGGTGACGTCACGACCAGGAAGTTATATAAGCACGTGCGGCGGAGCCGGCATCAGCTTTTCTGTCATTCAGCAAGCGCTCTGTGTATTGTCAGTCTGATTTGTGTCTTGTGAGTCTTATTTGGTGTTGTCTGTCTTAGAAACCCAAGAGATTATGCCTAAAGCCAAGGCAAAGACTAGGGGCGATCCCAGATCGCGTTTCAGGTTGTGTGTTAGTCCCTGCCCTCGTTACAT